>NC_091711.1:19862500-20487500 GCF_041296265.1 Equus caballus | reverse complement strand
CCTCCCTCTTTCCCTCCATCATTTCTTTTCAGAATTCCAGGTTTTCTTCTAAGCTTTTGAAATAAAATAATATTCATCACAATTTATTATTGAAATGAAATAATATTCATCACTCAATCTGGCAAACTCATTAAAAAGTTAGCATTGGTCCTCTTACAATATTGACCTTCAAGACCGATGAGCTGACATTTTCTTGGCACTCTGTTAAGATTGTATTCAGCGTTTTTTATCAGTTGATTTCTCTCTGAATTATAACTGGTTGTCTTTTAGTTTTGCCTGGTTTTCCTTCTACCTCAATAGATAATCCTTCTCAAGCTCCCTTGTTGACTCCTCCTCTTGCAACTGAGAAATGTTAGAATGCCTGGTGTTCAGTCTCTGAACTTTATCCCTCCTCCAGCTGTACTCCTTTCTTAGATGAACTTGTCCGGGCCCATAGAACTAAAAACCATCTACATACTGACAACCAATGAATTTATACCCCCATATAAACTGAATATTCCTGACTATTCCCTGAAACTGAGTCATGGATCTGATTGACTATTTGACAACACCTCTTCTTGAGTGTCTAATAGCCATCTTCAACTTGCCAAGTCTAAAACCAAATTCTTAAGACCCCTCAAATTTTTCTTTTCCCAAAATCTTTCCCATCCCAGTAAATGGCAACAACTTCCAACCATTTGCTTAAGCTCCAATTTTAGGAGTCACAGTTGGCTTCTTGTGTTCCCTGAGTGTTCACTCCAATCCATAATCACATCCCATTGCTTCTACCTAAATCTGACCACTTTTTATCTCCACTGCTTCCACTTTAATTTAAACCACTATCCTGTTCATGCTTTAATACAGCAACAGCTTTCTAACTGGCTTCCTTGCCTCCATTCTTGCCCACTGACTATCTGCTTTCCACAGAGCTGCCAGAATTACCTTTCAAACTTATAAATGAGACCTGTCACTTTCCTGCTCAAAATTCTCCAGTGGCTTCCCATCACACATAAAATAAAACTCATAATACTTACCATGGTGTACAAGACCTTACACAATCTTTTCCTGCTTTCCTATCTGACTTTATATCTTACCATTTGCTCCTTTTCTGTTCCTGACTGACTTTCTTGGCGTTCTTCAAACAGGTCAAGATTGTTCCTTCCTAATATCTTTGTACTTTCTATTTCTTGTCTATGATTCTCCTTCCTGCCCTTCATATAGCTGACTCCTTCCCACGGTTAAGTGTCTGCTAATGAAACCTCCTTGCATAGGTCATTTGCCAACACTCAATCTGTACCTGCCCTTTCTTGTATACAATAGCCAAGTAAAATCAAATATTGTGTACCTTCCCCACTAGAATATAAACTTCACAATTCAGGAAGCTCTTGACTTGGCACATAGTAAGCACTCACAATTTTTTGATTGTTTGAATAAATGCTCATTTCTTCCTTCTTGAACGTCCCAATTCTAAAATTCTATAACTTTTGAGCTGTACAAATGTTGATTTTTTGTCTTATATATGAACCTTAGTAATTTTTCTAAAGATAGAGACCCACAGAAAGTCAGGAAAGGCCAATTTAGCTCTTTCAAGGCATCTATTGAAACTAACACTTTTTTTAAAAGACTCTGAAAGATGTTATATGATTATACATAGCTTAAACCTAAAAGTTCATGGGTATTTTTGTTCTCATTGACACAGTTGATCTAT
This sequence comes from Equus caballus, assembly GCF_041296265.1. Taxonomy (NCBI): domain Eukaryota; kingdom Metazoa; phylum Chordata; class Mammalia; order Perissodactyla; family Equidae; genus Equus; species Equus caballus. Next base: position 20,485,813 of record NC_091711.1, on the reverse strand, counting down.
AGATGAAAGAAGAGGAGGACATGGAGACGGGAATCAGCAGGAAGGGGAAAGGAGATCAAGAGTTATTGAACACCTACAATGTGAAAGGCCATTTTGTTGGAAATGTTACATATCTCTTTTAGTCTTCCCTAAAAAAATTTCAAAGTATGTTTTCATTCACTCCATTTTTCTAATGAAGAAAATGAGGTTGACTGTTTAATAATTTGCCTGAGGTCAGATAGATGATTGGTGGTGGAATCAAAGATACCAGTTCTGTTCACTTCAAAAGCTAAAATGTTTTATACTATATTACCTTGCACATCCAGAGTTATATCAAATATTCAAATGTCTTATCGCTCTGGAATGATACGGTTTTATTGGACCATAAGTTTGAGAAATAGCGACTCCATTTGTATTTGTTTCCTGTCTTATTTACGGACTTATTAAATCCAAGTGTTGTTTGATCCAGATTCACTGAAGCTGTGGCTGATGGTCTTTTCAGAGGCAGGGGTACTCTAACAGTTGAAATAATAAGTCACATAAAACAAGGCACATAGAGATTTAAAAAGCTATTATAATAAGTGAAGATGAGAAAGAGAAATTATTCCCAGGTATATGCTTAAGTGTGGTCTTCCAAGTAACACCATCTAAATTTGCCCTACAATTAATCTCATAAATGTACTTCTACAAAGAATCTAATAAATACTTAGGAAGGAAGAAAGGAAGTGATGACAATTATGCCTAAAATATTTTAGAAGTCATTGCTCCTTTGTTTCTTATGCTTTTCCTTGTTTTTCACTTCAATGGACAGATAATTCCAGGGTAAGTAGCTTACACGGTTTGGAAATCTGTGCCTATATCTTTAAAACCCTTTGTTAACTTTCCCACTCTTTCTTAAACAATAGCTTTCATTGGTATTATAAATTATGATTTGAAAAATCCCTTAGATCTAATATCATACCTGTTCTCATAAGAGCCTCGGGTTTACAAATAGCAGAGAAGTTAGGAATGAGGCTTCTGGTACGAGAATATCTAGGTTTGACTCTATCACTTAGCTGTGTGTGGCTTTAAGATTTAACGTCTTTTTATGTCAATTTTTACAACTGGGAAAAACAGATATAGACACACAATTTCTATTTCATAAGGTTTTTAAATGAAGTATAAGTGAATTAACATTTATTATTAATGATTATCATCTACTACTTCTAATCAACATTTTAGAATATTCTAAATAGAAGATATGGTTTTTCCTCATGCTGTGTATGCATTTCAATTAGGTACAACCAAATTTCTTTCAAAGTATTTAATTGGCTCCTCACTTCCTAATAGAAATTCAAACAAACCTGCTCAGCACAAGAATCAGTTACTCTGTGCAATGTGACCTTCTTCATCAATATGGACTTGGGGCTACGGGAGAGGGAGAGGTTAGATGAGCAGCTTCCCCGAGTCCCCCAGTATGAGATTTCATTGTGTGCTTCACTAATAGATATTAATTTTTATCATTTCCCAGTGTGTTTTATACACCCAACTAGAAGCATAGAGTTTTATTCCAAAGCACACCAAGAATAATTTTGACTAATGCTTTCTTTGGAAAAATCTAATGATGAAAGCTGTATGGATAGCATATTACAGGTTAGGATTTTCTCTCACATAAATCTCATGCAGTATGCATAACTTGATGTGTTCTTTTACATATAAGGAAAAAAGAGCCAGAGATTCACTGACTTCCATAAGTTCACACAAGAGATTGTCATGCTCATCACAGGATACTAGCTAAATTAGGTTCAACCATTAGCATTTCTAAGTCTGAATTTCCTCATCTTTAAATTGGGGATAACAAATACCTACCTACTTAGTGGATTATGGAAAAGATTAAACAGATAACAAGTAATGAGAACAATTCCAGCCACATAGTAGATGTTAAATCAATGTTAAATGTGCTAATTTTGGATAGATGAAAGAAACAGTCCTTCCCATTTCAATGGAACACTAAGTATATATCACCTCAAAATCAAGCTAGGGCAATGCTTTTTAAATAAGTAATACAAGATTTTTAAATTTTTTTTTAATATTGCATTTCTGGCCCAATAAGTTTTATTTAAGATTTTGTTCTTAATATGTATTTCCCAAATTTTGTCTTTCTGATAATTTCTGGCCTCATAGTTTATGTGACCACTTTATCAGAATCCATAAAAAGCCCCCCAAAGCCCATTTTGAACTACAGTAACCTGAGATAGTAATATAATTTAAATGAGGTAAATTTCTTCTTTTGGAGGAAAACCAGTCTGTAAAGGATACAATAAAGCAGTACCTTCTGTGAAGGGAGCAACAATATACCCCTGATAGAAATATATTGTGTTTTGAACCTAAAACAAAAAGTGTGAAGTATAATTTTGAATTCCTTTGGCAAGATGTGACTGGATGATTCAAAGGTAAAAGGTATAAATGGCTTATCAAATGGTTCAAAGGGATTATAGAACATCAAAGAATTATTGCTAAATAAAAATTTGATTGAAAATGAATCTTCAGAACAAAATTTTACTCAGAATCAAGGATTCAGTAAATGCAAATCTAGATTTAATCCAATCTTGCCAATATTAGAAATGGCATTATTGCATTGAGGCAGAGGGGGCGTGAGACAGCATTACACTGAGTACTAAAGAGTGCCGGGTTATGATCCTGGCCTTGAGCTCTGCTACAGAGTGCCCTTGGATGGATTAGGTGCTCTCTCTGAGTTTAATTTCCTCATCCAGATAATGAGGATGATTATAACACCTGCTCTGCCTCCTTCCTACAGAGTGGATGTCAGGATCAAAGGAATAGACTAAAAAATATATTCTGAACTTTGAGATGTTCCATAAATATTAGATATGAGTGAGAAACAGCAATTAAGCAACACTATAGGTTCAAAAAGAATACTACATTTTCAGACTTGATTTAAACCAAACAACAATGTAGGTTGTGTCTCTTTAGAAAACCATATGTATTATACATTAGTGATTGCTATCTATTATCCATTGATATGTAACAAATCACCCCAAAATTTACTGGCTTAATTTATTTCATCATGATTCTATGGGTTAGTGAGCTGAGTTCACTTGGGCAGCTCTCCTGCTGTTCTCACCTGGAGTTATTCATGCAACTGTAATCATCTGGAGACTTAAAGGGGATTGAATGCTATGAGATGGCTATGTTTCTGGTGGCTACTGTTAGCTGTCAGCTAGTTGGTCTAGGGAGCTTCAGAGGGGAGAGTTCTTCTTGCTCCACGAAGCCTTTCATCCTCCAATGGTCTTAATCAGGCTTCTTCACATAGTAGTCTCAGCATGGTGCTTCAAGGGGATGAGAACAGACACTGTAAGGTAACTTGGAACCTAAGCTCCAAAGTCCTCTATCATCACTACTGCTGCACTCTTTTGGTCAAATCAAGTTATGGGCAAGCTGAAATTTAAGGGCTCAGACAATATACTGAGCTTCTTAATGGGGGATGCTCAAGTCACATTGCAAAAGCCCACAGGAGTGGAAGGAAACATTGTGTCTATCTTTACAAACAATTTACCACATCATCAATCTGGTATTTGATTCCCAATCTTTTAAACTGTTTTATAGAAGGACACTCCTTGAGGAAGGCCCAATGGCACAAATCCCAAAGACAAAGTCACATTTTTAACAGAAACACTTCATTAAAAATGGTGAGTCAATGGCAAGAGTGAATCTACTAAACTCCTGTGAAGGAGTTTGTGTAACAAGTATAAGAATAAGTTAGCAAACGACGAGACAGAAGTCATGGTCAAGACAACCATGCCTGAGATCTATATGGATTTTACCACAGGAAAGGGGAGTTAGAGTCATGTGATAGATAAAGTCATCTCAGGGCCAAAGTTTAGTAAAGGGCATCACTGTTAAGAGTTTTAGAGGAGCAGATAATAAAGTTAATAGCTCTCTCGAGTGGTCCTGAGTAGGTTTGAGCAGGATGGAAACTGGTGTGTTGGTAGCATCATTTCTAGAGGCGTCATGAACAGGTATTGGATTTGGTCTATGATCCAGTATGTGAAGTTGTGTGAGGACAGATAGGGCCAAATAGTTTGAGTTAATTGCCAAACTAGGAAGATGCTGACCAAGAGAAAAAGTTAGATTCAGAGATTTGAAAAGCTACACAGGAATGGAAGAGAATCTCATGAGAAGCAGTTCTTTCTGTGATCTGAATAATCCTCTCAGTTGGTATATTTTCAGCTTGATAATATTTTCTGTACTAATTATTTGCCATCAATTCAAAAATACATATTCAGTACTCATAATGTTTTAAGCACCATTCTGGGTTGTGCGGAATACAAGGTCACACAAGATATAGTCAAGGACCTACCGACCTTATTAGTACAAGTGAGAATAGTTACAGTAACATGAAATCTAGGAGTCATAGAAGGCACTTCTGCCTCAGTCTCAGATACAGAGCAGGCTTCCTGGAAGATTAATGTCTAAGCTGGAACCAAAAGTGTTTGAGAAATTACCATATCATAATGGGGAAAGGAATGGTGGGCAGAAGATACATTATGCTCAAAGGAACCTCAGGCCAAAGAATGGTGGGCAGATTTATAGAACTCTATTGAGTTTTTCTCTCAGAATTATAATAACCATAATTACGATTGTTACCAACTACTAAATTCCTGTTTCATGCTATGCATTGTACTAGGCACTCTCTATATATCATCAAAAAACCAAAAAGCACATAAGAATTTATTCCATTGTACACACACACACACACACACACACACACAGGCTTAGTTAGGTTAGTAAGATATAGAGGTTGGTTTAGTTCCAAACCATAGCTCTTTACTCTAGAGTAAATGGCTCTTTGACAGGACCATGGCAGACAAACCAGAAGTTGTGTTTACCATCCTTGCTACTCTCAGAAAGGCCATCAATCAATCTCAGTTAAGGGACTGCTTGTTTCTGAAAACTGGCTTATGTCTTATATTGTCTGCATTTCAAATTCTCTGATTTCTTCAACAAGGAAATAATGGTCATATTCCTTTACCGTCAGTTGACAAATAGGTAGATGTGGCTATTTAATAATGTTTTTCTTTTTTTTTTTCATTTTCAGTGTTTCTCAACAGAAATGTGCACAGTTCAGTGTATCTGAAGGGATCGTCTATGTGGTCTGCAAAGCTTACCCAACATTATACTTTTAAATTTGAAAAGGGAAAATCATACTTATTGTTCTCATAATGTTAACAATAGAAATGAGCATCACAGAATCTTCTGTGCTGATAGTGGATAGGCAGATGACATTGATTCTGCAAGGGCCAGTGGTGGAGAGAGGACATTTGCCCCTATATCAGAGTTTCAGCATGGTAGAAAGGATGAATGTTTAAAATACATACACACAAACACACACACAAAGGGTTCATGTTCTTAATAAAAAGATGAGAAATATTCATCTTGTAGAAAGAACAGGTATATCTTCTTTTTGGATATTTTCTGATCTGCTGATTGTATTAGAATAGGAATTAGATATTTGGGGGAGGGGGAGGGTGTATTTAAGTCAAAATGTGAATATTTTCATTCCTAAGGTTTGCAGGAAATCTTTCAAACCGTAATTCTGAGAATATATAAGATTGCCTTTGACTTACAGTGGCCCATTTGGTGAACAAGGAACCTTAAACTAAATTTTTAGAGAGGCAAGTTTATACATTCTTAGTCTTTTATAAGCTGGATATAAAAATCTTTTAGATTTTAGCCTTCATTTGTAAGGTTATACTTGAAAACATTTTAATGAAGACTTTATCTCTGAGACCTTGGGTATATTTAACGAGAGATGAAATCTGTATAGTTCACTCAGGCAAGGAAAGAACCCAAGTTAGATTTCTGAATTGTACAAGCGAATAACATCAGAGAAACTTCCCTTATCCTTGGTGGTTTGTGAAAGAAGCAAATCTCCCACTGAGAGGCTCTCTCCTGATGTTTTTTGTGATAAGCGTCAAGTTCACCTGTGCCACCAAATATAGATGGTTAGATCTCCACAACGGGTTCGAAAACTCCAACAGTCACACTAGTCTCCGGTTCAAAGGTCTATTGTAAGCAGGGCAGTTGGTGGCAAGCTGAAGAAATCAAATATTATGGAGCAAATTGGGTCAGCTCATATTTTGTGTCTTGTTGAAATACAGCAAAAAAACATTTGTTGACTATCTGCTTTGCTTTTTATCGAGGAAAAATTATGGGTAAGATGTGACTTGTGAATATAAAAAGCTCATGGTTGTAGAACTAACATATGCATGCATTGTTATACTATAACCGGTATTTAAGATAACACATGTGAAGTATGTAACAAATGACTGCACTCATAAGAAAGCTTCTATAACTGTTCCTATTAATCTCATTTTTGTCAGGGATACAATATGCACATAAATATTTTTGTGAGATTATTTTTAAAAAGCTTTTTCTCCACAGAGATAGGTTCTTAAGAGAAATGAGGAATAATTCTCTATATTTGATGTTAGCAACTTTTTCATTTGTGTAATATGACATAGCCAAATATAAAAATCTCCAAGGGATTGACTGAATTGTTTTGTTCCTATAATGTCTTGTAATAAATATTGTTCAAAAGAAAGAAATCCTAGTCTGTGAATTCCTTTCTCCCATTGCTTAGCTGTGATGTATTTCCCTGGGGAAATGAATGAAGAGGAGGGTTTGGACACTGGGCACAATAAAAGACCCTAAGAATTCAGCAGACTTTGAAAATTACCCATTAAAGAAGAAAATACAATCTTGGAGATGAAACAAATAACAATAGTCCTTTCAATTTAAAATGACACAAAATAAAAATATGATAAGTAGAGAATAATTTATTCAAATCTCTGTCACATGACAGCTGTAGCAGATACTGTCAGTGGTAACTCCCATCTCACGAACTCTTACCCACCACCTCCCTGTAGGTCCCATTTACCTGGCTGTGTAGATATTAGCTGCCAAGTGTTCACACCTGTATCTTTTTCTGAAGGCCTGCCCTTGGTTGATGAGAGCCTCTTCACCATGAGATGCCTGGAAGGTCATAACCACAGATGGATGAGGCAGGGGTGTAACGGCCCAGCCCTCTGGCCTCTAGGCAAGACAGCCTCTCTGATGTAATACAACTCTGGAACTCCCCAAACTCTTGAAAAAGATCAGGAGGCTTGACTTGTAAAAGCTCATCTTTGTCTAACTTTTCTCCTTCCTTATCTTGCTCCTCTCACACCCTTAGAGTTTTCCTATAAGAGCAATTCCTCAAAAGAAAAAACCACTCACACTATATAAGAATCCTCATCTTATACTTTGCTTCTAAGGAACCTGACCAAAGACGTTATCAATATCACATAGTTGTCCTGTTGCATAGACAACAATTTGAAATGTTTAGTAACAAGACTGTTTTCTAGAACTATTAACCTACCTTGACATTGCTAAGTAGGCATCATGGTAATCTTCTATCACTTGGTTGCTTTATTCTTTGAATTTATTAACTTCTCTTATAGATATTTTCATCAAATAGAAACAGCATAGTTTGGGATAATATATTTGCATAAGATGAAAATCTAGGTGATGAAGCTGCTAATTTTTGCCCAGCAAAGGATATAAGTACAGTAGATAGAGCACAAGATTTGGAGCCCAGAGTCTGATGCACTAATCTTTCCTCAATCATTTATTAGCCATGTGACCTTGGTCAAATCACATAAATTTTCTGAGCCTCTAATTTCTTTTAAAATTGGAATAGTGATGCCAATGCCACTTCATTGTTCTATGACTAACAGCGTGATCGTATAGATAACATGCTTAAACTAGAGTCTGGCATATAGTAGGTGCCTAGTGAATGATGTCTTTAAGAAGAAAAGTGATTTAAATGCAGATGTGGGGCTGGCCCGGTGGCGCAGCAGTTAAGTTTTCACGTTCCGATTCTCAGTGGCCCGGGGTTCACCAGTTCGGATCCCAGGTGCGGACATGGCACCACTTGGAACGCCATGCTGTGGTAGGCGTCCCACATATAAAATAGAGGAAGATGGGCAAAGATGTTAGCTCAGGGCCAGGCTTCCTCAGCAAAAAAGAGGAGGACTGGCAGTAGTTAGCTCAGGGCTAATCTTCCTCAAAAATAAATAAATAAATGCAGATGTGAGCAAATCAGTTAATTAAACATGAGATTGCACTCACTCTGCTTCCAATCTCTCGGTCAATTTCATTAACTGGTGATGGATGCCCTCTTTAGAAGCTTTTAAACACGACCTCTTTAACCCGAACTGTAGTGTACACGTGAATATCCTAGGTGGAGCCAGACATTCCAACTGATGGAGAAGATAGGGAAATAGTGGTATTGAAGCCCCCAAATTACAGAAGTTTTAGGCCAAAAGAAGTCCTAAATTGGTGATCCATAGGGAAATCTGTCATTCAACAAGTTTTCTCTTATAAAGTAAATAAAGAGAAAAAGAAGACAGTTGAGCTAACATTAAATATTGAGGGATTGTACCTAAAATCCAAACCTGGCTTCACTTCTACATGACAGTAATTGGTTCAAGTCAAGTAGAAGCTCCCTTTTTTAGGTGAAACATGTGCCCTCTAGCTTTATAGAGTTGGGATAACCATGTCAGAACAATTGCGCTTTGGGAATGATAGGGGTAGAATCAATAATTATGCCAGAACAACAGGCATAAATCAGAACTGGCCTTGGGTAAGCTGGGATCAATCCTACCATAGCCAGAGACCCTCACTCCCTATTGCCTCTCACACTGGACTACTCCGTTCTACTGTACCACTCGCCTTTTCCCTGTGGGATCACAAGACTCTTCAAGAGCATCTGGTCCTTCGGGTGAGTGAAAGAATCAGTTAATTAACTTATTGGGTTTAACAGTCTCATAAGTGAATTCCTATTAAATAAACAATATCTATAATAAAATCTGACTAATATACCCAAGATGATATATAGTATTCAAATAATTATATTTTTCTCTATAATTTTCTTTGAATTCAAAATATACAGACCTGTACATAATGAAAGCAGAAAGAAAAAATGGCACAGTTTTCATGTTGTTGGGATGTCAATAATTTCTCCAAGTCAAGCAGGTTTGTGGATTTCATTTGAAGAACGCATTTGCTGTACATGGCAAAATATATTTTGAGAGGAGTGATTGGTGATGGGTGACCAAAGAAAAATGACACATATGGCATACAAAGTTGGAGACATGAACATGACCAGCTTGTGAGAGAAACAGGCAAGCACACTTAGAATGGACAGCAGGCTTTGCAATCTGTTGCACTGAAGTTTTAGAGACTTACCACAGACAGTGTTTGTTATTGCAGAACGTTTGCTTCCCAGGAGGAAGGAAGATTAACCAAAAGAAATACAACATTAAAAAATACACAGATGATACAGCAAAGTAAAGTCCTAGACTATAAACCACAAAAGGCCCAATATATTTGCTGAGGAATTACTGGAGTGGCCCACAATCTAATGCTTCCATCCTAAGGATGTTTATAGAAAGGGAAGATTGAGTAATGCTTGCACTGGCTTTTCAGCAAAGCCCTCATTCCCACTCCCCACAATCCCCAGTCTCCCGTGGCTTCTTGGACTTCTGAAACTTCCTTTTGGAACATTTGACTTTTTGTCTCCTAAAATCTAGCTTGCCTGTGGAATGTGTGTCAAGAAGCAGGCCTTATTTACTCATTGGGAAACTGACCACTAGTGTGGAGTTGAGTATATTTGATGGGAAGGGAGAAAGAAGGGCACGTGCTCACCCACCCACCACATAGGATAACCACTGCTGGGCAATGGGCCATTTTACTCCTAGCGTCCCAATGAAAATGCATGTTCTGCCAATTGGTGTCTCAGGCCTAAAATGTGCTGGTTAATTGAGCTTCTAGCCAAAAGTTTTCCCTAAGTTCCAGAAATCCCTTCTTTGTATTCTGAGATGTCTGAAATTCTTCTCTCTCCCTTAAGAGGACAGTCCCTAGGGTTATTTGAAAACATTTTTGCTCTTTATTTCAACCACAGTTGAGATGGTTAAGTTAGGGTATAAATAATGTTTCCTATGACATTTAACCCAGTTTCTTAACTCAGTAATTGCTTTCCATTTTTTTAAAATTCTTCCTGGTATGGCAATTCCTTGAAGGAAGGATAAAATATAAAACATTTAAAATATTTCTATTTGATTATGACAGAAGGAGTTAGTATTATTTTTCCTTCAGATTCATATTTTATAGCTTTGAATGCTATCATGGTAAAAGCTGGAGGAACTCACCAGTTGAGACTCCCACATGTATACTGGCCATTCCCATGTTGTACTTCCTATTGGCTCTCCACAAAAATAATAACAATAATAGCAAAAATGACAAAAACAAATATATCAAACGAAAATAGTGACATTGAAAATTCTAACTAGAAAATTTGTAATTCCACATGGAGTAGCTAATTATTGACCTCTATTATATTATGTTATTGTACAGTCATCACAACCATAGTTGATATTTCTTGTGAGTTTACCTTGTACCGGGTGACTTAGTAAGCATCTTACATGTATTTTCATGTTGAATCAATATGATAGCCCTTTGAAGTAGTACTAATAATATCTCACTTGATAGATTTTAAATTGAGGTTTAAAGAAATAAGCAATTTATCTGAGGTCATGTAGCTTACTAGTGACAAAGCAGGAATTGCAATGTGTATATCTGTCTAACTCTAAAGTCCCCACATTCTTCAGCCACTGCTATACTGCCTCTACTGTTCTTAGGCCCTTGGACAAGACAGGGTCTCTCTCTTTTTTTTTTTTAAAGATTGGCACCTGAGCTAACAACTGTTGCCAACCTCCCCTTTTTTTTTCTTTCTGCTTTTTTGTCTCCCTGAATACCCCCAGTACATAGTTGTATATTTTAGTTGTGGGTCCTTCTAGTTGTGGCATGTGGGACGCCACATCAACGTGGCCTGATGAGCAGTGCCATGTCCGCACCCAGGATCCGAACCAGCAAAACACTGGGCTGCCGAAGCAGAGTGCGTGGACTTAACCACTCGGTCAAGGGGCCGACCCCAAGACAGGGTCTCTTAAGTGCTTGTCTGCTCTTTGATTTTAAGTTCAACTAAATTCAACCAACACTTCTTGGACCCTTACACAGTTCTAGACATTCAACCAAAATATTTCTCTGACAGAGGTATTTTTGCTTCTCTACTTTTCAGTTTCCTAAATGTAAAAAAAGATAACAATGCCTACCTCATAGGATTGTTGAGAATATTGTCAGTAAAAGATAGCTATTATTATCATTATGATTATTTTTTAAAAATAAATAAGCTCCTGGCATAAGGTGACTAATCAATAAATGCTGGATAGATGAATGAATGAATGAATGAATGAAGGTATAAATGAGACATGGTCTTATCTATAAAAAGTTAATTGTTTGATAGCAGGAGCAACAGAAATACCTAGGTATCTGTGCTTCAATGGTATGAGTTTTATGCTAATGGAACACACTTGTTCTACTGGTGCAGAAATGAGCAAATAACCTTGGGTAGGTATGACAAGGCAACAAATTCAAGGAGGCTTCATAGAAGGAGAAAAGGAAGGAAAGAAAAACAGAAGGAAGATGGGAAATGTCAAGGTGGCTCAGGGATTAGAGTGGGAGAGACAAGAAGTAGGAAAACCAATTAGGAGATTATTTGATTACTATAATCCTTGGGACAAAAAAATGATGAAAATTTAAGCTTGGTAGTGACAGAGAATGAAAAGATGAGGATAAATTCCAGAAGCATTTGATGACTAGTAAGGTTTAGTGACTGATTAAATGCAGGAAGTGAAGGATAAAAAGGGAGAACTAGATTTATGGGTTGTGCAACTAAATGGATGATGATGATGTCACAGATTGGAAACACAGGTTCCACAATGTAATTCCAGGTGAGTTACTATCTTCTTAATCTTTACTTTCCTTGTGTGTAAACTTAAGATAGTAATAGCCTTTATCACATATAGTTGGGGTGAAGATAAAGTGATACAGTGTATGAAGAATTTAGCACAATGTCTGGCAATTAGTGCTCAGTACATAGCTCTCGTACTTTATGTGAGGTTGGCAGCAGAGGTGGAACAGCAAAGAACAAATATGTTTAGTGTTGGAGTATTTGCGTTTGAGTTACTTAGAAGTCATCTAAGTCAGAATGAGGAGTAAGTGAAAGAACTCTGTGATTTGAGAATTTAAGGAAAAGAAGATACATTCTTTTGTTTGAAATGTGCTATTTTTAGTGATGTTTTAAATTTAAGTAAAAGAGATCATAAAATCTACCATAGCCTTTTCTGAGGCACCATTATGAGGTCAGCCAGTGAGGAATGATTAGGGAGGAGTCTTTCACGCTCTCGGAGGAGGACCAATTTAGGACTCTCCCACCCATCTGTTGCTCTCCATCTTTGAAAGCAGACTGTGACTGCTTGCTTTTGAATGCAGTAGTCACCACTTAAACCCAGAAAACTATCTTCCTTCCTCCAAATTGCATGTAAGGGATCATAATCATTCTTGATTACTTAGTAGGGGGGAAAAAAGTTAAATCCACTTTTTAATCCGGATTTCACTTGGTATGCTAGCCATGCTCAATCTATTGCTATTTTGTAGATGAGCACAGTTATTTAGTTTGTAATCACTTCTCCTATTTTCTGTGTATTTTTTTGAAATATTTGGAATTGGCTTTTTAGTTTAATATGCCATTTAAAATTTCTTCCTGGTATCGATTTTTAAAATAGCCTGTGGTTTTTGACTATTGATAAAATAAAATTATATCTAGCTAAATCCTTAGTGAAATTCATCCCCTACTCCAATCAGGAACTGGAGTGGAAGGTGGATGGATACCCCTTGAATTTTGTGGGATTTTGGGTGACTGAATGCATTTTAAGAGTAAGTGAATGGAGAAGATGAACTCTTTTGTTCATACTAAATACAACCATTTAGCATTCATCTTTCTATGAAAACAAACTCCATGATATCCAATAGGTAACTATTTGCCAAATCAGTGAAATATTTGAATCTAGGATTATGTCATTTTCGATGACAACTAACTTGTATATTAACTCCAATTCCTAATGTATCATGTTGACATGTAAACATATTCTTTTTTATTATTATGCAGACTAACTCAAGCCATAAAAAGTACAATTCAGTTTCTTCCTGAGCAAAGTGAAGCACAATTTTAAAGAAATATATGGACTTTCTGAAGAAAGTGAAGCAGAAATATTTCCTTGTTAATGGAACATTTAACAAACCCCAAAAAATAATTTGAAGAATATTTTCTGCTAAGGAATTTTGGGCAGCAGATTAATAGTACAGCTTGTGGAATCTTTCCCTGACTCATATTGTTTATGCGAAAAGCTGCCAGTAGACTCATATCTTAATTCACCCAACACCAAATGCAGCACAGACTGTCAATGTAACCTAAGAATGCACTCTATAAGTGGCTGTTTTTCTTAAATTAGCATTTACGAAGCCAACCACTTAACTATTCACAGTAAACAAGTAAACAGACATTTTAAACCTTCCTTTGATATGACAGTTATTTAATTTAGAGAATCAAATGTGCTTGAAATCTGTTTATGAGAAAAAGAACATCACTGACTGTCCTCTGCAGGCTGTACTGACGCACAAGAGCAGACTTCTGATTGGACTTCACACACTTCGGATATTGTAGAGTACCCGTTCATTTCTACTTGTCAAAATCTCAATCCATTTGTTATGTTGCAGCGTACCTCACCGAAGATTTATTTTGTAGATTTTTTTCCCTTTTTCTTTCTATAGCCAGAAAGTCACTCTGTTGTCTTTAGCACAGTAAGCCACCTTTGAAGAAATAAATCATCCCCTTTCTGACTCTGCATGTGTGCATGTGTGTATATTTCTGAAAAGACTCTTATTAATGAGCGCTGTGTTACCCTATTTGAAATATTTTGTTCCCAAATGTGATTTCCACATGTCTAGAAAGAAATTCACAATGAACAACTTGATTTTGTCCTAGCTTACCAAATAAGGAAGAAACTGAGACTTGAACCAGTGTAAATCAAAAGAAATTTTTAAGCTTGCTATAAGCCTGAACTCATCCAATCATAATTTACTCATTCAATAAATATTTATTGGAAACCAGCAATAAGATATGTCTTGAGTGTACATTGATGAATGAAGAAAAAGTCACACAGATGGGAGGGGGGAATTATGGGGCTCCCTGAGGCAATCAGATTTACCACCCCAGGTAGTTAGGCAGGTTACCCCACAGCAACGTTAAAAAAAGTGTGTCATGACCAGCTTTATATTTCAAGAGTAGGAAAAGAATAGTTACCTGAAACTTTGTGGTGAGACACCACAGTGAAAGACAGGGCACAATGGTTTTAAGTTTGCAGATGGACATGTGAATTAATTCTAACACTCGAGGCAGCTGGCATTTTAAAGGATTGGTCTGAAAGAGTTGTCATTAGAAGACCCAGCCTGAGGAGCTGTAAACACTAGGTCGCGGTTGACTTGGGAGAAAATTCATGCTCCTGTGCAGGGATCTGGGACAAGTACACATCGGCAACATCTCTGCAACCGTAAAGCAGTTAGAACCAAAGGGAGAGACCAGTCCTCTCCCTGGGGTGTGGAGGTCAGACTTCCCACCCTTCAGCCTCCTTGGACCATGGGCTTCCTACTAATTTGGCAGGTGAGGATTTGACTGGTTTATATTTTTTTAATATGCAAAACAATCATAATTTAAAATTGGTATAACAGTTCATAGTAACTTTATTTTGGGTGACTCAACATTTTTTGCAACATATACCAGCATTAAGCACTATGCCCTAGAGTTGAAGCCAGTTGTATTTTCAGATAGTGGCTGTGAACTGCTAGTTCACTTCAGAGTGTGAACTTGATCAGGGCCGATTTGGGGGATTATAGTGGATTGTCAAGAGAATAAGCTTATCAAGATGTTGCAGAAGGCTTTGACATCTCGATAGCAGAGTAGTCAGATGGGAAGAGGTGACAAATGCAGACTAATCAGAGATTTCTAAAAATCTTAATTTCTCTTCTATCTCCAAGAAACTACCTAAAAGAGGCACATAGAAAGTAATTTTCAGACTTTATATTTACTTTTAAAACAAAAAAAATTGAACTTTATGGAGAAAGAAGGGGTCATATCCTGTCAATCATGACCAAAGTTTTCGGCCCTAGGGTATAAGAACACCCTTATTGGCCCAAGACAAGGAAAGCCATCAGTGATATGGGCACCATCTTGGGCAAGTGGTTGGGACTACAAAATAAGAAGCAGAAACTGAGGACATTTTCTTGAATACAAATTTCCATCTCACTTGAAGATACTATTTTTTTTTTAAAGATTTTATTTTTTTCCTTTTTCTCCCCAAAGCCCCCTGGTACATAGCTGTATATTCTTCGTTGTGGGTCCTTCTAGTTGTGGCATGTGGGATGCTGTCTCAGCGTGGTTTGATGAGCAGTGCCATGTCCGCACCCTGGGGTGTGGAGGTGAGGATTCCAACCAACGAAACACTGGGCCGCCTGCAGCGGAGCGTGCAAACTTAACCACTCGGCCACGGGGCCAGCCCCCACTTGAAGATACCTTTATCCCTTGGGTGATTCAGACTACTAAAGTGTCTCTAGAGGGGCAAATAAGAGAATGAAATAGAGACTGCTAAGGGATAGCTTATGTGGTTGTGTCCTGGAGGTAACTGAAGTGCTCTGAGACACAAGGCCACAAATACTACGGCAGGAAGTTTCAAAGAGCTCAGACTGTGTTGAGAAATATAGGCCATGCTGGTTAAACTTCTTAACTCGCACCAAAATGCACTAAAATTACAATATATCTACACTCTTTAATCTAACAATTCTATTATTGAACATATATCTAAAGAAGTCAAAGTATTCTTATGTGAGAAGAGATGTAAATGTAGGAAGAGATGGGGATAGAGATTTTTATATTAATTTATTGACATAAATATAAGATGTTTATGACAGCATTGTTTGCAGTGGACAAAAAAAAAACCTCTGGAAAATTGAGAACATTAATCAGTAGGGAAATGGTTGAATATGTTTTGGCACATCCATGCTATGCAATATTATCCAAAATTAAAAGAATGAGTTACAACTATATGCATTGTTCCAGATTTATTATTAGGTTAAAAAAGCAAATTTAGGGTAACGTGCATAATATGATACTACTAAATCAAAATCAAAACTGTGTGTGTGTGCACATGCATGCTTGTATGAGCATGGAGAAAGATGTGGAAGGATACACCAAGTTGTTCTTATTGTTTACTTCGGTGGAGTAGGATTGGAAGAGATGGTGGGGTGGGATGTAGGAAATAAAGTACTTTTAACGACTAGATTCATTTAGAGATTCTTGGTTATCAGAGTTTTGAAATTCAGTCTCTTTAAAAAGAAAAACAAAACAAACAACCCCCTCCCCCCCAAATACAAGAGGGATTGGCCTACAGCTGCTAATTTTTTACTTTGTCAAAAAAAAACCATTTTGGTGCCGGCCCCATGACCTAGTGGTTAAGTTCTCATGCTTTGCTTCTGTGGCCCAGGGTTTTGCCGGTTCAGATCCTGGGTGCAGACATGACACTGCTCATCAGGTCATGTTGAGGCAGCGTCCCATATAGCACAACCAGAGGCACTCACAACTAGAATATACAACTATGTACCAGGGAGGGGGTGTTGGGGAGAAGAAAAAAAAATTGGCAACAGATGTTAGTGCAGGTGCCAGTCTTTAAAACAAAACAAACAAACAAAAAAACACTTTAAAAAATTTATCTATGCAAACATAAGAGACATTCAATATGAAAAAGAAGGAAGGGCCCGAGGTAGAGGTGTTCTTTCCATGAAAGGACAATGGAGATATATAACCACATACAATATTGCTCTTATCTTCATTATTTCAACACGAGCCAGTGAAAACCTGACCATGGACCAAGTTCATACCCATTTGTTTAGTGGAAAGCACTGCACTCAATGTTAGGACACCCAAATTCCAGCCACTCCGCATGTTTAGACAACTTAACCCTTCTGGGCTCTTTCATCAGGAAGGTATATCAGATAAGTCTCTAAAGCCCCTTTGTCTTGTAGCATCCTATTATTCGTAATGATTTCACTTCTTATGTTCCACAATTCTTCTGTTCTTTGTTTTCATTCACTCATTTAGCAAATGCTTATAGGGCACCTATGTATATATCAGGCATTGTGATCGCCACTGGGAATGTAGCCATGGGGAGGGTCAGTGAGATCCTTCCTCTCACAAAGCTCCCATTCTCTTAGAGAGACAACAAGGTAATGAGTAAATGGAGAGAATTACAGATTGTGGCAAGTGGTATAGAGGAAATAAATAGGCTGATGAGATGGAATGTGAATGTGGAGGGTTTAAGGAACGATAACCTGAACTGAGTTTCCATGGAGGGCCTTTCCGAGTATTTGAGCTGAGACCTGAAGTATGAATAAGCATCAGCCACATGGGGAGCTGGGTAAAGAGCATGCCAGGCAGAGGTAACAGTAAGCGAAAGATTCATGAATTGGTAAGGATTTGGTTACTCCAGGGATAGAAAGGAAGCCAGTGAGGCAGGAGTGTAATGAACAAATAGGGGAGTGGAATGAAAGAGTAGGTAGGACAAAAAGAGGATGGAGAATTAGGTAGCCAAATCATGTAGGCATGGGAAGCATTTGAATCCTCATATAAATGCAACGAGAAACAGTTAAAAGGTTCTAAGCAACGGAACAATATGATCTAATTTATGTTTTAAAATGACCACTGGCTGTTAGATGAACAATGAAGGTAGAGATGCAGGAAGTAGGGAGAACAATTTGGAAGCATTGCAGTGGTCCAGGTAAGAAGTGATGCTGCTTTGGACTAGGACTGTTATGGGGAGAATGGTGTGAAGTAGAAGAACCAGAGAAACACTTTGGAGGTCAAATTGACTAGAATTTCTGGATTGGATGCAAGGGGTAAGTGGAAGGAAGGAACCAAGGCTCACTCCGTTGTTTTGTTTCTTTTTAAAGATTGGCACCTGAGCTAACCTCTGTTGCCAATCTTTTTTTTCCTTCTTCTCCCCAAAGCCCCCCAGTACGTAGTTGTATATTCTAGTTGCAGGTCCTTCTGGTTGTGCTATGTGGGATGCCGCCTCAGCATGGCCTGATGAGCAGTGCCATGTCCATGCCCAGGATCCGAACCAGCGAGACCCCGGGCCACTGAAGCAGAGTGCGCGAACTTAACTACTCAGCCATGGGGTCAGCCCCCTCACCCCGTTTTTGTTTTTTTAGGAAGATTAGCTCTGTGCTAACATCTGCTGCCAATCCTGCTCTTTTTGCTGAGGAAAACTGGCCCTGAGCTAACATCCGTGCCCATCATCCTCTACTTTATATGTGGGACACCTACCACAGCATGGCTTGCCAAGCCGTGCCGTGTCTGCACCCGGGATCCAAACTGGCGAACCCCAGGCCATGGAAGCAGAATGTGCAAACTTAACCACTGTGCCACCGGGTTGGCCCCCTCACCCCATTGTTTTTGAATTGGGAAACTAGATAGAAGGTGATAGCATTTACTGAGATGGAGAGGACCCAGAATGTAACATTTTTTCCTTATTGGGAGTTGGATGTGGGAATCAAGAAATTAGTTTCATCTGTGAAGAGCTGGAATTGCTTTTCCAGGAGCCAGGAGATGCCAACTAAATGGTTAAGGGGCTCATGGGATAGGTCAGGGCCAAAGTTAGACATTTTGAGATTCATCAGCATATGGGCAGGTTTAAAGTTATTTAAAGAGAAAAGAAGGTGTTAAGCTTCAGCCCTAGGCAGCTCAATATCTACAGTTGATTCCAGACCTATCAGCAAAGTTAAGAAACAGTGACTAGCGGGGTAAAAAGAAAAATCAGTAGTGTGCTATGAGGTCTGTAGTTTATTTAAAAATACCTCAGCATAGAGACCCAGATGTGACGCATGTGTCACCAGTTGCATTACTCAGGAGTTCACAGGGAACAGAAAGGTCACGCTCCAGGACATCTTTATCTTATGCTGACATGAGAAACTTTGCTAATATTGGTGTTTCATTGGTGAAATTAGTAGCTTTTCAATTAGCATACTGGATGTTTATAAATAGGTTATCATTATTAAAATTAGTTTCATTGAAAATATGAGAGATGCTTCTCAAACAAGGAAATGTAAGGAATATGTAGTTTTGTACCTGGTGCATAGAAGGTACTTGATAATTGTGTGTGTGTTTTTTTCTTTCCTTTGAATCCAAGATTTCTCTAAAAGTCCTAATTTGCATGTAGTGTTTGAAACTATTAACTATTCTCTTACTCTGGTATCCCTACTGTTGTTTGCTCTCTAAGGCACTTAAAAAATTTTCTTTTGCTTGGAACCTGGCACAAGAATACTTAATGGCAGACCTATCTTTATAAATCATCAGAATTTAAAAAAGGTTTTAATATTTATAATGTTATTTTTCCCCAGGGGCCTGTTATCGAACATCTAAAATATTGAAGGAATGTTCAGTGTGGATTATGGGAGGAAAAACTTAGAAAAAAATTTAACGAAGTGTAAGACTGAAAGAAAAACAATGGTTTGAAGAAGAGAGTAGAATAGAAGGCAGAACTCACGTACGTGAAAAATATGAAATATTTCTGTCAATGGTCATTTTTGCTGCTGGGCCACAGACATGGATCACATAGTTCCCTGGTGATCTTTAGCTGGGGTAAGGAAGATGGTTTGCTGGTATTTAACCACACTAAAATATATTACCCAAGGAGAGCTTTTTTCGAAATTTGTTAGAGATCCAATCACGCTGTGGTTTGTGATTTGAACCAGCTGCCCCAGAGTGAGCCCAAAGGTTGCAGCCTGATTCAAGTTATGACCCATAACTTGCTAACAGTAAAGACAAGCAAAGTACCCCCAATGCTATAGAGTGGGTCCTTCAGATAACACTATTTTACTGGTGGAAAATATAAACACGTTTTTGCCCAAATTTCCATTGTGAGCAAGGAAAATTTGCTGAGGAAATAGAACTAATCTACAGAGAATTGTGAAACTGATGAGAGATTCAGAGTACCCATATTTTGCCTTTGAGCCAAAACAAATGCAATATTTTGACGCTCTTTCCCATAGGTATCTAAAGGAAAAGGGGAATTTTCTCTGTGATACAAATACTTCCTTTAGGAAAAGCAGATTATGATCTTGATAAGAGAAATCATGTTCTTAATCTGTGTCTCTAGAGTACACACACGAGGTGAGCATCCTACTAATGAGTTGTTGTTTTTTAACCTAAGATAACTCCTCACCACATACCAACTATCTGCAGGTTTTGTAAGTAAGTGAGCTAAAGCAGTAACTTAGCCAGACTCTGTGCCCATGTGTTTTCATTGGAGCTATTAATAAGAATTTCTGTGCAACAGCTTGTTTAAAGAATCGTGTTAAAAGTAAAGCTATTAAAAGTATACAGACATTTTATGTACCAATATAAACATGTCTACTTCTCTCTGAAATAATCTGCTGCTGCCATATAGGAATGGGCTAAGGGTATATGTGTGCAAATTCTGATTCTTTCACAAAAGAAAAGGCACAGTTTTGTTTGTTGACATTGTTGACATTGGACAAGCTTTATAGGTTCAGATTAGTACTCGTTAACAAAGCCAAAGACAAGTAAAAAGCAAATGCTTTTTTGGAATATAGACTTATTCAGGAAGAAGACTTAGTATAAATACCTAAGAACAATTTTATGGAATATAGACTTATTCAGGAAGAAGACTTAGTATAAATACCTAAGAACAATTTTAAGATTTACAAGATATTATAGTTGACACACATATATGTTTTATAATGCAGTAAATATTATGCTTAGTTCTTATAATACTCTTACTGGAAGTAGTTAGTGAGATGATCATCTTCCTAAAGAGAAATGCAGCCTGTGTGCAATTTTAAGTCCATGGGGAATCTTCTTCAAAATTCTCTTTCTCTGGTCCCTTTAGGAAGCAGCAAAAAGTAGTAGTTAGAAGCACAGACCCTGAAGTCACACTGTCTTCCTATCTTAGGTCTATCACCTGCTCACTGTGTGATATTCATCAAGTTACTCAACCTCTCTGTGCCTCAATCTTCTCATCTATACAATAAGAGTAAAATAATAAGAGCCCTAGCTCTCAGGGCTGTTTTAGAATTAAATGAGATTCATCCTCTTAGGAACTTTTTAGTAGACTTTATTTTTTAGAGCAGATTTATGTTCACAGCAAAATGGAGAAGAGGAAGGTACAGAGATTCCCCATATAGCCCCTGGCCCCACACATACACAGACTCCTCCATTGTCAATATCCCACACCAGAGTGGTACATTTGTTACTATTGATGAACCTACGTTGACACGTCGTAATCATCTAAACTCCATAGTTTAAATTGGGATTCACTCTTGGTGTTGCACATTCTATTCTCCTGGTTTTGACCCATGTAACATTTATAATGACAAGTATCCACCATTACACTATCATACAGAGTAGTTTCACCGCCTAAAAACCCTCTGTGTTCCATCTAGTCGACCCTTCCTGCCCTCTACCCCTTAGTAACCACTGAATTTCTTACAGTCTCCATAGTTTTGCCTTTCCCAGAATGTCATATAGTTGAAACCATTTAGCCAAAGAGACTGGCTTCTATGACTTATTAATATGCATTTAAGATTCCTTCATGTCTTTCCATGACTTAATAGCTTATTTCTTTTTTCTCAGCTCTATTGAGGTATAATTGACAAAATTATATGTTTAAACGTACACCATGATGATTTGATATATGAACACATTATGAAAGGCTTCCCACAATCAAGTTAATTAACACATCCATCACTTCACAAAGTTACTTTTTCTCTTTTTTTTTTGGTGAGAATTCTTAAGTTCTACTCCTTTGGCAAATTTTAATTATATAATATAGTGTTAACAACTATAGTCACCATGTTATACGTAGATCTTCAGACTTTAGTCATCTTATAACTGAATGTACCATTCTATTCTCTGTTTTCTTTTTTTAGGAAGATTAGCCCTGAGCTAACTGCTGTCAATCCTCCTCTTTTTGCTGAGAAGACTGGCCCTGAGCTAACATCTGTGCCCATCTTCCTCTACTTTATATGTGGGACTCCTACCACAGCATGGTGTGCCAAGCAGTGCCATGTCTGCACACGGGATCCGAACCAGTGAACCCCGGGCCACCGAAGTGTAATGTGTGCACTTAACCGCTGCGCCACCGGGCTGGCCCCTACTCTGTTTTCTTTGTTATGAGTTTGGTTTTGTTTTTAGATTCCACATATAAATGATACCATGAGGTATTTTTTTCTCTCTGTCTGGTTTATTTCACTGAGCATAACGTCTTCCAGTTTCATCCATGTGGTCACAAAGGACAGAATTTCCTTCTTTCTTATGGCTTAATAATATTCCATTTTATACATGTATACCATATTTTCTTGATTCATTCATCTATCAACAGACACTTAGGTTGTTTACGTAAGTTGGCGCCTGTGAATAATGCTGCAATGAACATGAGAGTACAGATACCTCTTCAAGATAGGGATTTCACATTCCTTGGATATGTTCCTAGAAATGGGATTAATGGATTATACAGTAGTTCTATGTATAATTTTTTGAGGAATCTCCATACTGTTTTCCATGGCGGCTGCACCAATTTATGTTCCCACTAACACTGCACAAGGGTTCTGTTTTCTTCACCTCTTCGCCAGCATTCGTTATCTCTTGTCTTTTTTATAATATACATCTTAACAGATATGAGGTGATATCTCATTGTGGTTTTGATTTTCATTTCTCTGACGATTAGTGATGTTGAACACCTTTTCATGTACCTGTTGGCCATTTGAGTCTCTTCTTTGGAAAAAATGTCTATTTAGTTCCTCTGTGCATCTTTTAATTGAGTTATTTATTTTTTTGCTATTGAGTGGTATAAGTTACTTGTATATTTTGGATATTAATCCTTTATCAGATATGTGGTTTGTAAATATTTTCTCCCATTCCATAGGGTGCCTTTTCATTTTGTTGATGGTTTCCTTTGCTGAGCAGATCTTTTAGTTTGATTTAGTATCACTTGTTTATTTTTTATTTTATTGCCTTTGCTTTTTGTGTCAAATAAAAAAAACATTGCCAAAAAACCACGTTAAGGAGCTTACCGCATTTGTTTTCTTCTAGGAATTTTCCTGTTTTACATCTTATTTTCAAGCCTTTAATTCATTTTGCATTGATTTTTGTGTGTGAGTATAAGATAGGGACGTAGTTTCATTCTTTTGCATGTGGCTGTCCAGTTTCCCAACATCATTTAGTTAAGAGAGTACCTTTTCCTTATTGTATATTCTCAGCACCTTTATTGAAAATTGATTGACCATATAAGCAGGGGTTTGTTTTTGGGCTCTCTATTCTGTTCCATTGATCTGTGTGTCTGTGTTTATGCCAATACCATGCTGTTTTGATTACTATAGCTTTGTAATATATTTTGAAATCAGGAAGTATGATGCCTCCAGCTTTGATCATCTTTCTCAAGATGGCTTTGGCTATTTGGGGTTTTTTGTGTTTCCATACAAATTTTAGGATTGGTTTTTCTAGTTTTGTGAAAAAATGCCATAGGGATTTTGATAACAATTGCATTCGATATATAGATCACTTTGAGTAATAGGGATATTTTAATAATATTAATTCTTCCAAACCATGAATGTGGAATACCTTTCCACTTATTTGTGTCTTGCTCAGTTCTTTTCATTAATGTCTTATAATTTTCAGTGTACTGATCTTGGTTAAATTTATTCCTATGTATTTTATTCTTTTTGATGTTATTGTAAATGGAATTGTTTTCTTAATTTCTCTTTGTGATACTTCTTTGTTAGTATATAGAAACACAGCTGATTTTCTTGTGCTGATTTTGTATCCTGCAACTTTACTGGATTTGTTTATTAGTTTTAACAGTTTCTTAGTGGCGTGTTAGGGTTTTCTATATATCAAATCATGTCATTTGCAGTAGAGACAATTTTACTTTTTCCTTTCCAATTTAGATGCCTTTGATTTTCTTGCCTAATTGCTCTGGCTAGGACTTTCAGTACTATGTTTAATAAAAATGGAGGGAGTGGACATCCTTGTCTTGCTCCTGATCTTAGAGGAATAGCTTTCAGCTTTTAAACATTGAGTATGATGTCACCTGTGGGCTTGTTATACATGGGCTTTATCATGTTGAAGTACATTCCCACTATACTCATTTTTTGAGTTTCTGCCTGTTCCCTCTGTGCTGAGCCCACATATATAGTTGGGGGGAGTGCTTCCACGCCCACTTAAAAAACTGCTTCTTTGTTTGCTATAGTATTGTGGGATTCGTGAATGCAAGACCCTTTGGCTCTCAGAGCTAGGCAATTTGGGGATTTGTCCTTAGGTGGCAGCTGTAAAAGTTGGGACACCAGATGTGTGGACAGGTTTCTTGTAGGCTGAAGGTATCAACTTGGTTTTATTGTTGGAACAAGCCAGAGGAAGAAGGTGGGGGAGGTGTCCATCATCTCAAGCCCTGAGGAGGATTCCAGTCCGTAAATAGAAGCAGATTATTTAGGAGCCTGACCTTCAGTAGCACCTGGGAAAGTTTGCCATCAAACCCTTCCAGGGTTGAGTATGTGAAATAAAGAACCTGTTAAACTGCAGCTGGCTAAACAGTGTTATGAGGCTATGACAGCGATAAGAGTAGCCAAAAAATAATTGAGGTCAGCATTTCTCACTGATTTTACTAAAAGTTTTATACACACCTCTTATTAATGCAAAATCAACATTAATCGAATGTCACAGTCTTTCTGCCCACGTAATAACTATTAAATCACAACATCTGTAGCCTAACATTTCACGGTATCAATACATTCATTGAACAAAATTATAGGAAACCAGAAATTCCAGTTTCTGACAGTTTCTTGTCAATCAAAGGAACCTGAGAACATTGGTATTTATTTATCTCCTTTAGCTCAACATCTGGCTATTCGGAAAAGAGAATTGGGGTTGAATTCTTTGTCTACGTATGCATCCAGATAAGTTTTGGAGGAAGATGATTGCTTACTTTTCTTTTGAATAATAAAATAAAAAATGTTTGTGGCATTATATTCATAGATTAACCCATAAACAATATAGGTATTCATATAAACGTATCAACAGTATATGCATTCATATAGCATCCTTATTCTAAAATAGTTTCCAATTGATTAGATATCATATTTTTTTCAAATGTTAATATCACAGTTAACAGATATTTTAAAACACACTCACTGTCTTCCAAAAGTTATGGGGCAGCTATAATAGTTTTAAAATCTTCCTTCAACTGGGCTGACAAAAACTTGTTTGAGAAGTTCGTGTGGAAGTGTATATAAGTGAGAATACTCAAAACATCTTTAAAAAGATGTTTGCCATCTGGATATCTAAATGCATTATAGAGTTATAGTAGTTAATAGAGGGTAGCATTGGCATAGAAATAGATAGATGATTGATAAAACAGAATAGAGAAACTGTGAAACAGGTCCATGAGTATACAGGAATTTGATCATAATAAAAGTTGCATTTCAAATCAGTGAGATGCAGATGTCTTATCAACTAAATGGCATTGGAAAAATTACATATTCAATAAAAAGAATGACACGTTAGGCCTCTACCTCATACCTTACATAAATACATTCCAGGTGGATTAAAGAGCTAAACAATTTTTAATTGAATAAATGTATTAGAGGATACATGGAAAAATAATGTTATAATCTTTGGGGACGAAAAAGATTTCCTAGGCAGGCAGGACACAAAACCCAGAAACCAACCCCCCACAAAAATATTGGCATTTTTGCCTAAATATAAATATCTCTTTAATTAAACAAAGTTACCATATATAAAGACACTGTAAATAAAGTTACACAATTAGCAAAAGTCTAGAAAAAATATTTGCTAAAATATAACTGTAAATATTTAATATGTAGTATATGTAAAAACTTCCCACAAATTAATAAGCAAAAGATCAACCATTTACAGAAAGCTTGGCAAAGGATAGAAGAAAAAATGACAAAGAAAAAAGGATTCTCAAGCTCTCTTGTAATCAAAGATATGTGTTTCTAAATATCTCTTTGATTAGAATAAATTTAAAAATCAGTGAAAACCTGTACTTATGAGGATACAGGCAAATAATTCCTGTCACACACTCTTTGTGAAACTATAAATTGATAGAGCCTTTTGCAGGGCAATTAAGAAGTACCTTTCAAAATCATAGCCAATCTTTGGCACAGGAGCCAACAACACACGATGGAGAAATAAAAGTCTCTTCAGTAAATGGTGTTGGGGAACTGGACAGCCACAAGCAAAAGAATGAAAGTAGACAATTATCTTACACCATACACAAAAATTAACTCAGAGCCAGCCCCATGGCCAAGTGGTTAAGTTCGTGTGCTCTGTTTTGGCAGCCCAGGGTTTTGCTGGTTCGGATCCTGGGTGCAGACATGGCACTGCTCATCAGGCCATGCTGAGGCGGCATCCCACGTAGCACAATCAGAGGCACTCACAACTAGAATATGCAACTATGTACTGGGGGAATTTGGGGAGAAGAAGAAGGAAAAAAAAACATTGGCAACAGTTGTTAGCTCAGGTGCCAATCTTTAAAAAAAATTAACTCAAAATGGGTTGAAGACTATTATGTAAGACCTGAAACCATAAAATTCCTAGGACAAAATATAAGCAGTACACTCCTTGACATCAGTCTTAGCAGCATCCTCTTGTATACCATGTCTACTCAGGCAAGGGAAACAAAAGAAAAGATTAACAAATGGGACTACATCAGACTAAAATGCTTCTGCAAGGTAAAGGAAACCATGAACAAAACGAGAAAACAACCCACCAACTAGGAGAAAATATTTTCACATCATGTATCCAACAAGGGGTTAATCTCCAAAATATATAAAGAACTCATACAACTCAACAACAGCAAAACAACCCAATCAAAAAATGGGTGGAGAAAATGAACAAACATTTCTCCAAAGAAGATATACAGATGGCCAACAGACACATGAAAAGATGTTCAACATCATTAATTATTAGGGAAATACAAATCAAAAGTACAATGAGATATCACCTTACACCTGTCAGAATGGTTGTAATCACCAAGATAAAACATATCATGTTGGAGAGGATATGGAGAAAAGGGAACCCTCATACACTGCTGGTGGGAATGTAAATTGGTGCAGCCACTATGGAAAACAGTATGGAGCTTTCTTAAAAAACTGAAAATAGAAATACCATATTATCCAGCTATTCCACTTCTGGATATTTATCCAAAGAACATGAAAACACTAATGTGAAAAGATATATACACCCCTATGTCGATTGCAGCATTATTCACAATAGCCAAATCTTTGAAGCAACCTAAGTGCCCATCAATGGATGAATGGATAAAGAAGATGCATATACATATATACATACATATATACACACACATGCACACATATATATATATACACACACTTATATACATGCACAATGGAATACTGCTTAACCATAAAAAAGGTGAAATTGTGCCATTCGTGGCAATATACGTAGACTTTGAGGGCATTATGCTAAGCAAAATAAGTCAGACGAAGAAAGACAATTACAATATAACTTCACTCATATGTGGAAGATAAACAAACACATAGATATGGAGAACAGATTGGTGGTTACTGGGGGGAAGGGGATGGAGAGAGGGCAAAAGGAGCAAAGGGGGACATATGTATGGTGAAAGACGGAAACTATACTTTTGGTGGTGAACACAATACAGTCTATATAGAAGTCAAAATATAATGACGTACACCTGAAATTTGTATAATGTTATAAACAATTGTGACCTCAATAAAATAAAAAAAAAACAACACACATCACTTGCCCAAGAATTCCACTTACGGAATCTAGTCTAAAAAATAATGATTATAACATGTACATAAATATATTTTTATAAGGATATCATTATTTATTGAAACATTTTTTGTAATTACAAATTTAGAAGACACCTCTATTAAGAAATGATTAGTTTCATCTGTGATTGACAGAAAAACTCAAAATAACAGTGGTTTAAACATGATAGCTTATTTCTCCTTTATGTAAATGTATGATGTGAAAATTCCATGATTGTCATAGATCTTTCTATCTTGTTTCACTGCCGTTTTCAATATGTGGCTTTTTCCTATGGTCCAATGTAACTGATCCACTTCAGTCATCCGATGCATATTTGAGTTAGGAGGTAGGAAGAAAAGGAAAGAGAAGAGCATACCCCTTCCCTTTAAGAACAATGTATTGAGGGACCAGCCAGCCCCGTGGAGAGTGGTTAAGTTTGGGCACTCTGCTTTGGCGGCCCACAGGTTTCCATGGTTCAGATCCCAGCCTTGGACATCTCATCAAGCCATGCTGAGGCGGTGTCCCACATAGCACAACCAGAAGGACATACAACTAGAATATACAACTATGTACTGGGAGGCTTTGGTCAGAAGAAGAAAAAACAAGAAGAAGAAGAAGATTGGCAACAGATATTAGTTCAGGTACCATTCTTGAAAGAAAAAAAAAGAATATTTATTGGATGTTGTTCAAATCACTTTCACTTACTTGTCATTGGTCAGAACTTATCCATAGTCACATGGCCACACCTAGATTCAAGGGAAACTATAGTATATAGTTATTCTTGAAGTCCATGCACATAAATAATATTTGAAGGTCTATTCCTGAGCAAGAGGGAAAAGTTGATTTTGCAGGACAACTTGTAGTCTTTCCCACAGTCTCGTCATTTGCCTGCCCAAATATTCACCCATACCTTTCTTTTGATACATAGAACCTTTCCAAGAGAGACAGTCTCAAAGTCTCATACAGTGATGACTGCAGTGCCTCTAGATTATATGCAATCTCCTGGTCTGTCAATTGCTAAAATAAAAGGTAAGCTATCTGTCCCCAAACACATCCCGTATATCATGGTGAAATTGGAACAGGATAAACACCATAAAAGTTTTCATTTGGAAAAGAGGAAAACAAGAATCATGCAAAGTCACTGGTCCTTAGCAATGATAAAATCCTCTGTGAGGGCAGGGTCTTGGCTTCCTGCTAAAGCTGCTGTTACTGTTATCTCTTGCCATGGCTATTATTTTAGATTCCCACTAACTGCTTCAGTTTTTAAGTTACAGCAGTCAGCCTCCTCAGCCCTTCAAGAAACCACATTACTGTCCAATCAGTCAACCTAAACTGTAGACCTAGGCAGAGAGCACCTTCTGAACAGGATGGTATTTCCTTCCATCTCTGCTTGCAGACTGGATGGCTTTAGACTGTGTACATGACTTTACTGCAGAACTTCGTTTAAAGGTGAAAGCAGCAATCAACACACCCTAATATTATTAATTGTCTCTATCATTTCCCTTCATTTTACAACCACGGTTAGTACTTTGTACCACAGAGAAAAATCATATTAATTTTTCTCATCAAATAACAAAGTTCATCACCTTTTTAGAATGAAACATCTGAGTCCTCCCCATCCTCCACTTGATTGCTAAGCCAGCGCCAAATACATGGCTTCTGTCACATGGAGCCCACAATTTCAGGTTCAAAATTCCTTTGTACTCAATGTTTATTTACAGATAACAGAAACTACTCTAGCTAGTTTAAACTGAAAAGGACTTAGTACAGAGAATTATGTGCTTCAAAATCATTGCAAGAGCTAAAAAAGAAACCTTTATGTTGAGTCTCTAGAAATGACTTCTGGAACACCCCCACAGAATTGTGCCACAAAACAAGCTTCTATCTCCTCCATGACCAGGAACATCAGGGAACCATGTTCCAAGTCCACACATCTAGTGCCAGGATAGAGGGAAGATGAGGCCATCACCACATCCACTTCCAGGACTACTTTCACTTAGACAAGATTCAGGCCAGTGAAGTGGATGCCAAGCAACCTTCCTCACAACACATATGAAGCAAGGTACCACACCTAGGCCAGTAATTACTGTTTCATAAAACCAAATACCATTACGGCTGAGCTCACCAGCAGAAATAGAAGTACTAGATTGCATTCCTGATATATGAGCATGTCTGCTCATTGAAAGCTCAGCTCATTTGGAACCTGAGCTATAAGGGAGTCTGAGAAAAGTAGTCTGTAACTTTTCAGTCTCTGTCATCTGGTCAAGCATATTCGAAGGTACTTGAAATGGACTGACGTGAGTCAATGTGTAATATCTGCCAGAGGACCTAAAAGTCCATCAATAGAAAAGGAGCTAAATTAACTATGGAATATTTATGCTCAGAAATACTAACATGCTATTAAAAAGAATACATACAATGAAATAGGAAAACTTGTCCATATGCTAAGGTTAGATATAAAATCAAGTGTTAGAAAAACTAAGTACATTTAAATATATACGTGCAGTTAAATATATGGGGATTATAGTTATATTATGTAGAAGTACAAGTGAGTAAATTTAAATGTGTAAAAGAAAACCAGAAATTTGTATAACAAATTATTTACAGTGTCGCCTTTGGAAAAGATGGTAGAAGAGAGAAAGAAGTAGCTAAAGTGACAAGTGCACATTATTCTATCAATATTTCACTATTGTTTAAATATAGAGAGAAGATAGTTTTTAAAATATAATTTTACAAAGTTAGAAAAACAATAATGTATATCTATGCACTGACATGAAGGGATGTCCATAATATATTGTTAAACAAAGAAAAGTACATTGAAATTATTTATAGTCAGCATAATATAATTTGGGGGAATATGATATCTATTTCCAGTTATATATGTATATATACATGCACGTTCACAAGTGTGTATATACATACAATATTATATATTTGTGTGCATATGCCTATATATTATATATATCAACACAAATGTGCATATATACATATGCACATATATACACAGATATATTTATATATACTTAAATGCTTGTATATACACTGAAAAAAGTATGTGAGTATATACATCATTTAATAGTAGATAGCCCTGGGAATAGGATTCTATTGAATGAGGATAACTTCCACATTTTTCTGTCTACACTTTCATATTATTTGACTTTTTACAACAAGCTTGTAATTTTTTTAGATTAAGGACTATTATTTTCATAAAATAGTACAAGCTTGTTATTTTAAAAAATTTAAGCAATGCAGAAAGGAACAAAAGGGAAAGTAAAATTTAGTCCCAAAATCTACTCCAACTACTACTCCCCAGAAATAAATGTTAAAATTTGGTGGATATCACTTTATCACTTCAAACATCTTTATATGCTTTGTCTATATAGGATAACTATGTAGATGGATAAATAGATAGGAAAAATAGAATCTATTTCTGCTAATGTTAGGATACTACACTAAATTTAGTTTTACTTGATCTAGAGATGAAATTAGGAATTAAGATAAAACATGAAGGGATTTTTATACTTCTCAGGTAAGTTTGTTCACAAGCATTATCCTTCTCATAAAAAGACAATATTGTGTTGGAAGTTGTAACCAATCCATTAGGTAAGAAAAAGTAATAATTGGCTTAATGATTGGAAAAGGTCAAATGAAAGTTATTATTCTTCAGATGTGATATGATTACCCACATAGGAAACCCATAGACTTTCATCCATGTAACCAGACAGAATCAAGAATTTAGTAAATTGGCTGGATGTAATATCAACATATACAAGTCAATTAATTGAACATCTGCTTCTGATCATAATGGAGAAACAAGCACCATACATATTCTTTTGCCATAAATAATTAGAAAACTGGACAAATGGAGAAACAATTGTTTTTAGACATTGAACAACAGGCAGCACAAGGCCATGATCCATGAGAGGGAGGAAACAAATGAGATAAGCCCTACAATCACCCTGATCTTCTGCCTGGAGGCACTATCCAGACCATGCATATAAGGAAGAAGAATCCAAATAAAGGTTGGCAGTCTCATCTAATTTAGCAGATGGAGAAGGGAATTCAAGAAAATTGAGACAGCTGAAAACTGTGGGACAGAATTTTGTAGAAGAAGGAGTTATCTTAAAAAAGAGAGCTTCAGAAACTGGCATTGAGGCCTGTTGAGTCTTTGCTGTGTACTAGGCTGTGCCTCTGTAGGGTAAAACTCAAAGTAGTCAGGTAAAGCGTTGTAAAATAAACAATCCCCAGATCTTGCACAAGGCAGGAAGACACCTGAGCTCTGACTAGCCAGTGTAGGGATTCTTTCGTCATCACTGGGCACTTAGCAGAGACACCAAAGGGGGTCAGATCTTGGTAAGGCTATTGAAATATGCCAGGAATGAAAACTACTCTAGACAAGCAACAGAAATGCTTAAAAATAGAAATTAAATGAATCAAACTAATGTTCAAGTAAGTTAATTGCCTGCCTGAACAAAGCACGACATTCTTTAAAGCAAGAGATCAAATTATGGATACACAATAATACAACTTCACAATGTCTAACATACAACAAAAAATTACTACACATGCAAAAAGCAGGAGAATATAGCACATAATCAGGAGAAAAATCAGCTAATAGAAACAAACCAAGCAATGAGAGGGAGGATAAATTAACAAACAAGGACATTAAAACAGCTGTGATACACATGCTCAATACACACAGAGATTTATTAATAAAATAGAAAATGATGAAGAGAGAAGTAGAAGATACAGAAAAGAACCAAATGAAATGAGTAGAGATGAAAATCAGGGTATGTGACATAAAAAATTCACAGGATGGGATAGAGAGCAATTAAACTGTGCAGATATAGCAATGGAATTAATTCAAATAGAAGCACCAGAAAAAAACCCTGAAAACCAAGGTACAGAGCTTCAGTAACCTGTGGGACAATATCAAGCAATCTAGCATGCCCACATTTGGAATCTCAGAAGGAGAAGCAATAAGTGAATTTAGCAAGATTATAAGATATAAGGTTATGACATAAAGTCAACTGCATTTCTCTATACTAGCAATACAGTCAGATGTTTAAGTTTAAAATCATTTACGATAGCATCAAAAAATATGAAATACTTCAAAATACATTTAGCAAAAGATATGCACATTCTGCACATTGAAAATTGTAAAATGTTGCTGAAAGAAACTTAAGAAACCTAAATAAGCAGAGAGATATGTCATACTCACGGACTGGAAGATTGAATATTGTTAAGATGTCAGTTATCCCCCAATTGGTCTATAGATTCAACTCCATTTATTAGATTCAACTCCATTTATAGGCAACTATAGAAAAGACAAGTTTTCTTTAAAATGAAGAAAGTAGATCAGTAGCTACAAGGAGCTGGTAGGATGACTGACAGCTAGAGGGCACAGGATGTTGTAGTTACATAGATGTATACATTTGTCAAAACTTATAGAACTGAACACTTGAAACAGGTGCATTTTCTTTATTTCATTTATTTATTTCTTTATATAAATTACAGTTCAATAAAGAGGATTTAAAAATAAGTCAGTTGCATTTCAATATCCTAGAAAAATTGGAAATTTGTTTTTAAATGACTCATTTATAATAGCAATCAAAACTAAAAATTACCTAGGACTAAATCTACCAAAATTGTGCAAGACTGTGTGTGTGTGTTTGCGTATGTTTTCCTCCAGTCTATCGACCCATGCTTCATTGTATTTTGATTGTATTTTCGTTACTGCACAAAATTGGGGTTCTCTTGACCAAAGCACATAAACAGTCAATTATGGCATCAGTCTTTGGGAAAAGAGTTTTATTCTGTGAGATTGATCTGCAGGGAGACAGGGAGCATGTGCCCTCAGATCTGTCTCCCCCATTCAGGATTTGGGGTGAAATTTTAGAGGTTAGGGAGAGCAGACTGGAATGCAAAAACACTGGTGGGACAGGTTTTGATTGGTGGGCTTCACGCATTTAGGGTAAGGTTTTAAACATTTATGATAGGGTTCTAGAAATTTATATGAGGTTCTAAACTTTATGATAGGGTTCTAAACATTCTTGATGAAGTGGGGAAGGATTTTAACCCTGGATCTTTCTGAATGAGGGACTCCTTGATTCTGATAAGAGTCCAGCTTTCAAGTTCTGGTCATGTCTCTGTCCTTGGGTTCCATGCGAAGGAGAATCTTTGGCTCCACAGTCATTTCAGGTTAAGATTTCTTCTTTTGCTCATGCTCTGGCTACGTGACTTTGCAGATTTTCTGAAAGACGAGTCTTAAGCACTGATAAGCAGCTCTTAAGTTGATAAGAGATGGAGTCATTTGAACTGGTCCTGAAGGGCCTGTGGTTACATTTTCAGTTATTAGTATTCTGGTTTTTATGGTCTCTGTATTAGAAAGGACGTTTATTTCTGTAATGAATTTTCTTCCCTTCAATTTCTTTTTCATGATTTACAAGCTTCCTTTCCAAATATTCTCATTGTCATCACATTTTGGCTACTTTACTCTTTGAGATTCTTTTTATTCAGGTTACTATGTTATTTTAATGTCTTTGAAATTAGGGGAACAATATGTCTAAACTATTTATGTCTCTATTTTGTTTAGTAAATCTTTGTATTATATAGATCTTTGATTTGCCTTTAGTTTATGTACACTTCTTGCATTTATTTACAGTATTTATGTTTAGGTTCTGTGTGTTGTTTTAGATCATTACTCATTTTTAAATGAAACATATATTTTTAAAATAGGGTAGATGGTAAAAGGAGAATAAACCTAGATAGTTAGCAGTTTTGTTTCTGATTTATTGTTTTGAAACCATGTCACCAAATATTTTATTTCCTTTGCCTTGATAGCTCACTTTTCCTTAATGTTTGATATTTAAAAGATTTAAATAACTTGAAACAAAGCCCTTAAGTGACGTGATTTTGATGCTAAAATATAGCAATTACTGTCCCACCTCCATAATTTACCCCTCTTCTCTTCAGAAAGTTTCCCTTGTCTAAAGTTATAATTCATGGAAAATGTAAGTGAAGAATATAGTTTCTCTCTCAGCTCTACTTTCTCTGCTATTATGCTGTGTTCAACTGAGTTTAAATAATGACACGTCTTACTTCTGTTGTGATCTAGCCACACCTCAAAATCTCATCACTTTAATCAAGATATGTGGATAGGACTGACACTTTTAGGAAAATTGGTTTCCTGCTCAAATTCTGAAAAATTATATGCTAGCTCTCAGTTTTGTCCAGTTTAGTCCAATTTCAATGTAGTTGGCCAGAATAGTTTATCCATTTTAGTATGCACCTAATGCTTACTAAAATGTATAAATGAATTTATGCATTTACAAACGTATAAATGATGTCATTCGCTGATGACAATATAAATTTCTTTTCTACTTTTCATTCAGTTCTGGTTTTGGTGGGTTCCGAGGAAGGGAATTGGAATAAAAATGTCTCTGCCAATTTTCACATGCTAATTTAAAAAAATTAACCAACTCCATAAAAAGAAAATAAAGTACACCAGAAATGAACTTACACATTAAATATACAGGTAGGGAGCAGACCCACAAAATAGATTAGTTTTTCTCAGTTGTATCTAACCCTAGATTATATTGCTTAGATATAAATTGCTTATTTATACTGACTTTAATCAAAAGTTTCCACAAACAGCATGTCCTTTAACAATGGGCAAGAGCAGTAACCAGGTGTTCTCCAGAAAATACTTCCAGCAGAGACCTGAGTGTTCGCATGACCCTCAAACTGAGTGCAGAATAAATCTGAAAACCCTCATTTTTATTTGAATAACAAACCAGCTCTACTTGTGTCACTTTTATTTCTTCTTATGTTGTTAGCTTGAGTGATTCTTAAGGAAAATTTTCTTCATCAGTATGTGGCAAAATAAGTGAATATACCCTTAAAATGATGAGATAGCTCATTTTTCTAAGAAGCTGACCAAATAACCAGATTCAGTTATTTCCAAATCTAGATAACTTAATGAATCCAATATAACTCATTTTTATAAGAAATAATTGGTGTTGCCATCTCTAGCATCTATTTTCCCTCAGTGGCTCTCTAATTGCCATTGTAGGCTCTCAGGTTGAAAGGGTAGCCAATATCTGAAACGCAGTTGGAAAAAAAAGAGAGTTCTGGAGGATCCCAAATTATCTATTAAATGTTTGCTCCAGAAATTGCACACAACGTTTTTGCTTAAAAGTCACAGGCCAGAACTGGTCACACAGCCCCACCCAACCATAAGGGAGCCAAGAATTTAATTATACCATTGCCGAGGACTTTGAGAACTAATCTTAATGACTACCACAGAGTAAATCCTCCAGGAAAACAAATTAATACGCCATTATCCAATATGAGATAATCAGTAAAAACAACATGTTACCTAAACTTATTGAGGAGACTAGCTATTATCACATTGATTCGATATTGTAAAAAGTAGAAATAGTAACAGGGCAGTTAGATGACTAAGTAAAGTTGCAGGTTTCCTAGAGAACAATTCAAAGACTTAATTATTTTTGGTTATATCATATATTTTATGTAAAAAAAAATATTCATTGGCAGAGACAAATTTGCTTATTGACCTGTATTGCTAAAGTTACGATCAAGGTTAAAGAAGTAAGGAGTAGGGACTCTTGATTCCCTGTTATTTTTGATGACAATCCTTCTGGGAGGGTTTTTCCATGTTGAAGCCAATGACTATTTTTATTGTTACTTTAAAGTTTTATAGCTTTTGATCTTTGGCCAGTCAATTTCTGCTTCACAAATGTCTTTCATAAGTGAAACATGTTTATCTTCTGGATGGTTTCTAAGATACCACATTAAGTTTTTTAAACAAAATGTTTGCTATATCATACTGCTTTTAAAGGTCAATTAATATATTTGAAGTCACTGTTAATAAATATTTTTATACAGATTAACATAACTTTGGTGATTTTGGTTATCAGAAGCATTCCTTCATTTTCTGGGTGTTGACTTGCTTCTTTCTTATTACATCATGAATTGAGAATTCTCTAGAGTACAGTTGTGTGTTGCTTAACGATGAGAATGCTTCTGAGAAATGCGTCATTAGGCAGATAGAAATGGTTGTTAGGCGAGTTCATCATTGTTTGAAATTCAGAGCGTACTTACACAAACCCAGATGGTGTAGCCTACCACATACCCAGGCTATATGGTGCTAATCTTATGGGACTACCATCCTACATGCAGACTGTCATTAACCAAAACGTTGTTATGTGACGCATGACTGTAATGCAAGCAGCTGTCCGTGTTACTTTCATCACCGATGGTAAATGATGAAACCACACTTGTACTGAAATCCTCAGTCTTTTTCAAAGTTAATACTTCCAATTAAAAAGACAAAAGTTATACAAAAAATATAAGGGAAAAATTTCTCAAAACCAAAAAAGAATTTCTGATTCTTCAGAACAATTTCTCCAGTTTCCTTAAGAGATCTCCAAAATTGAGATATTCATGATATTTATGTAGACCACCCTAATAAAGCACTAATATTTTTATGATGTGGACTATTTCAGAGCATGGCTTTTTAGGCTGATCCTTCAAAATTTCAGCACTCACTCTAAAAGAGACAAATAAGGAGAGATTTGAGTGCTTTAATATCTCATGCTTATTTATTATCAGTTAGTCATTAGACAAGGTAAAAGAAAAAAAACCTGTCTTGACATTATATATATTATAGCTATACAATGGCTTTTATATTCCATAATAAAATTTATTTTAGGATTAATAATTATTAGACTACTGATATTTGCTACACAGCATAGTGAAAGTTTAGTAAGATTTTAAATTCTTCTAGTTATTCTCATACCATTTATGTTCTAAAATTTTTAGTCATGAGACTATAAAAGAGCATCTTTTAAAAAATATTTGTCTTAAAAGTAGCGAAATTGTAAAATTAAGATTTTAAATGAGATTTCTAAAGTCGATCCATCTCTGAAAGTCTGTGACTATCCTAGTTTACATATACGCATAGAAAAAAACTTTTATTTACTTTGTTCTTTAGAAGATTATCTCAAAATAAGCATGAACCAAATTTCTTTATTCCAATCCCAGCAGTCAAGTCATCTTCTGTGTGTCTTTGGGAATCTTCCCAATGTTCATGGAATTTCCAGTGAAGAGTATTTGCAGGCATTATGAACTCTGAACTTTCAGAGGTCTTTGAAAATACGTCACCACTTTTGGGACTTGTTTAAAACAATCCAAATGTGTAAAAGGATAGTCACCATAATATCAGTATAGTAGTGAAAATGTGAAAAGTTCTTAAGGCCAAAGCCCATGTCTGCTTTATGAATTACCCTGTGCATGGACTTGACACATAAGTAGGCACTAAGCAAATATTTGTTTATTAAATGAATGGCTGAAAAGTCCAACTATAGCATAGTAGTTAAATAAATTACTGAATAATCCACTCAACTGAACGTCATAAATTAAAGTTTTATTGGAAAAGAGATGCTTGTATCATAAAAGTAGGATATAAACTGTTTCATTATTTCTGGGAGGGCAATTTGCTTTTGTGTATCAAAAATAAAAATGAAATATAGGCATACCTGTTGCTCTAGCAACTTTATTTCTAGGACTTAATCTAAGAAAATAATTATAATATGTGTAATCATTTAGCTATAAAGAGATGTATTGCAGAGTTATTCGAGTTAGCAAAAATTTATGGAACTATGGTCTTTATTTTTCTTTACTTTCTTTTCTTATTTTCTGCCATGTGCTTATTTTATTTACTTATTATGTTATATTAGAGAAAAAATTATATTAGAGAAAATTATATTATTAATTATATATTATATTATATATTATATTAGAGAAAAAGGTAGTACCAATACAATGTAATACAACTATCCCATAGGCTTTAAAGCTAAGAAGATAATGACCAAAAATCTTGAAATTTGATGATTATTAAAAGAGTAAAACAAAATTCTGACAACTATTAAAGAGAATTAAAATAATTTTTAAATGGTGCCATTGAAGACCTACAAAAGTGTTCTGGAAAAATTGGTCCAACCTCTCCATTAGCTTCATTGCCACGCTACCCTCTATTATTTTCCTTCACCCTCAAGTGATTATTTTTCTGTCTAATTGTTCTATCATTTATTCATAATGAAGTATTGACCTCTGCAGCTATTAACATGGAATTGTCTCTTGTTCTCTTTAATTTTGTTAGTTTTGTGTTTTGTATATTTTGTAGGTCTGTTGCTAACTGCATTGGTCTATAATTGTTATATCTTTCTGGTGAATTGACCCTTTTATCATGGTAAAATATACCTCTTAAATATAATATGTCTCTAGTAACATACTTTTTTGCCTTAAAATCTATTTTGTCTGGTATTTGTATGTTGCTCCACTCTTGCTTGGTTTAACATATTTGAATTTAATATCTATCTCTTATAAGCAGCACATATTCGGCTTCCATTTTTCAATCAAGTCTGATAATCTATACTTTTTATTTGGGGTGTTTAATTCATTAACCTTTAATGTAACTATTGATATGGCAGGATTTATATCTGCCATTTTGCTATTTGTTTTCTATGCCTTGTGTATTTTTGTTCCTTCATATCTCCATTGCTCTCTTTTTGGTTAAACAGAAATTTTCTAGTATACTATTTTATTACCTTATTTTTTAAAAAACTATTTTTAAAATTATTTTCTTAATAATTGTTCTGGGGATTACAGTGTGCATCTTAATTGAAAACAATCTGGATCAGATTAATATCTAGCTAATTCCAAGAGTATATAAAAATTTGTTCCAGCATAGCTCCCTCTCCCTCTCCTCCTTTGTGCAATTACTGCCACACAAATTACAATTTTATATAAGCCCATTAACATAGTTTTATAATTTTTGTTTTATGGAGTTGTCTTTTAAATCAAAAAAAAGAAGAAAAGAGTTCATATTTCCCTATGTAAATATCTCTACTGATGCTTTTTTATTTCTTTGTGTAGAATTGAGTTAACATCTAGTGTGCTTCTTTTTCAGACTAAAAGACTTGCTTTTGTATTTTCTGTATGGCAGTTTGCTAGCCACAAATTCTCTCAGTTTTTGCTCATATGGGGGTGTCTAAATTTCTCCCTCACTTCTGAAGGATAGTTTTATTGGATATAAAATTTTTGGTTGACAATCTTTTCCTTTCAGCACATTGAATATGTCATCTGACCTTCTGGTCTCCATGGTTTTGATGAGAAATTAGCTGTTAATCTTATTGAGGATCCCTTGTATTTGTTATCATTTTTCTCATTGTTTTCAAGATATTCTCTGCGGCACTGACAATTTAACAGTATCACTGTGATGTATGTAGATGTGAGCTCTTTGATTTTTCCTACTTGGAGTTTGCTGATCTTGTTGAACTAGTAGATTAATGTTTTCCATCAATTTGGGAAGTTCTTGCACATTATTTCTTCAAAATTTTTCCACCCCTTTTCACACTTCCTTCCTTCTGGGACTCCCGTTATGCATATGTTGATACACATGATGGTGTCCCAGAGATCTCTGAAGGTTTTCATTTTTCTTCAGTCATTTTTTTTTTCTGTTCTACATGCTGGGTAATCTCTATTAATTTATCTTCATGTTCACGGATTCTTTCTTCAAACTTCAGGTTCATGGATTCATTCTTCTGCTAGCTCAAATCTGTCACTAGCTCTTCTAGTTAATTTTTCATTTCAGTTATTGTATTTTTCAATTCCAGAACATCCGTCTTTTTTAAAATAATTTTTATCTCTACTGATTTTTCTCTGTTTGGTGAGACATAGTAGTTATACTTTTCTTTAGTTCTTTAAACATGGTTTCCTTTACTGCAACATTTGGGTTCCCTCAAGGACAGTTTCTATTGACTGCTTTTATTTTTCTGTGGGCTATACTTTCTTGTTTATTTGCATGTTTCATAATTTTTTGTTGAAAACTGGGAAACTTAGATAATGCAATTGATTCTCCTTATTCATGACAGTTATGCTCTATAAAGTCACTTCAAACAGTGAATTAGTAAATACTGAACTATTGCTCCAAGAGGATATATGTACATATATACATATCTCACTTGCATTATTATCTTAAATCCTGAAACATCTCATCCTGGTAGACTATATTTTATTTTACAAAAGAGAAATGAGGTTTATAGGTGTTAATAACTTGCCTAAGGCTGCCCCACTACTGTCTTCATGCTTTGGTCATCTCTGTATGAGAGCTCAAACAAGAAGGCAGACCACCATCTTGTTCAATCTGACCTGGGAGCATGTACATTGGGCAAATTAAATTTTTTGCCACTCTGCACACTCACATTCATGTGAATGACTTTGACACTGTGATTATTGATTTTGGTGTTACAAATAAATTTTAGCCAGTAGGTGAATTCATAAACATGGGATCTATGAATAATAAGGATCAACTGTATACTGTAACAACTCTGGAATCAGACCACCCCCCCCCCAGCCACAATTTTGTTATTGTTGTTTTGTTGTTGTTGTTTTGGCTGCTGCTGTTTGTTTAGTGACTTTCCATGACTAATTCTGTGGAATATCTATTCCTGCAGTGTGTGGCCACTGAAATCTTTCCTTTTTATCAATCTATCTATTCATTTTCTTGTTTATATTTTTAAGCTGTGATTTGTAGGGTTTGCCCCTGAGTCAGCATAGCTTAGTGGTGAGTCAATGATTGGCCAGAAGATTTCCTTGAACCAATAAATCTTCCACTTTTCCAAGGGGATCTGTGTGCACATTGAGGCACACCCTCAAATTTCAGTCAATTTACATGTCCACATTAGCCTTCATTCCTGCTTGCACAGGGCCTCAAGGTCAGCCAGATATGAATAAGTGACTGGGACTTCCTCCAGTTTTCCTGGGCATGTGCACAACCTACACATGTAAATGGACCTACAGATCTTTAGAAATATATTGGGGTTTTTCAAAATCCTTTAAGGTTATGTTATTCCCTAGATATTTCAAATTTTGGGCCAGCTTCTCATTTGTCCCAACTGAAATTCCAGCCCCAGACAGCTGGATTATTAATTTATTGCAGCTAATTGCACTTATTATTGATAATGGCCTGAAAAATAGGGCTTTTCCACCAACCTGAACTCCAAGTCAGGCTAAATAGCAACACTGTCCTGGGAATGGAACTTTTCCAGAAAACACCAAGTCTCCTCAAATAGTGACAACACTCTGGGGGCTGGGGCTTTTTGCAGAGCTCCAAAACAAACCAGTCCCCTCCAGTGGCTGTGAGGCTGGTAGTTGTCACAGTTACCAGGCCATGGAATGAAGGTTGGAGATAGGAGTATCTTCCAAATAAAATGCCATAGACCCCACTTTTGTTATCAAAGTTCAGTAGCTTTTCTTTATTTTAAATTTTAATATTGTTTTTATATATATGTGCACAATTTCATGCAATAAAATACATAGATCCTTAATGTTCAGTTTCGTGAGTTTTTTAAAAAAAATTTCTTATTGAGGGGCTGGCCCTGTGGCCAAGTGGTTAAGTTCGCATGCTCCACTGCAGGCGGCCCAGTGTTTCATTGGTTGGAATCCTGGGCGCGGACATGGCACTGTTCATCCAACCATGCTGAGGCAGCGTCCCACGTTCCACAACTAGAAGGACCCACAATGAAGAATATACAACTGTACTGGGGGGCTTAGGGGAGAAAAAGGAAAAAAAATAAAATCTTTAAAAAAATTTCTTATTGAGGTAAAATTGACATACAACATTATATTAGTTTCAGGTATACATCATAAGATTCAGTATTTATATATATTGCAAAATGATAACCACAATAAATCTAGTAAGCATCCATCACCATACATAGTTATAAAAATTTTTTTCCTTGTGATGAGAACTTTTAAGATTTACTCTCTTAGCAACTTTAAAATACGCAACATAGTATTATTGACTACTGTCTTCAAGCTGTACATTATACCCCCATGACTTATTTATTTTGTAACTAGAAGTTTGTACCTTTTGACCTCCTTCACCATTTTACACCCCCCCCCCCCCCGCATTCCTCCACTTCTAGGAACCACCAATCTGTTCTCTGTATCTATAAGTTTGTTTTTTTTTTTTTTTTAGATTCCACATGTAAGTGAGATCATAAGGCATTTGTCCTTCTTGGTCTGACTTATTTCACTTAGCATGATGCCATCAAGATGCATCCATGTTGTCACAAAAGGCAAGATTTCTTTCTTTTTTATGGCTGAATGATATTTGATTGTATATATACTGAATATACAATACACATATTTTCGTTATCCATTCGGCCATCATTGGACACTTGGGTTGTTTCCATACCTTGGCTATGGTAAATAATGCTGCAATGAATGTGGGGGTGCATACATATTTTTGTCAGTGTTTTTGTTTTCTTTGGATAAATACCACAGTAGCTTTTCTTAAATAAACATTTTTTCACTTTGTAGTATGCCTTTGGTTAATTTCTAGAGTTCTGAAATGGTTGGTGTTGATAATTTTTGCTAGTATTTTTTTATTCTTTTTTTTTTTGAGGAAGATTAGCCCTGAGCTAACATCTGCCAATCCTCCTCTTTTTTCTGAGGAAGACTGGCCCTGAGCCCATCTTCCATGCCCATCTTCCTCTACTTTATATGTCGGACACCTACCACAGCATGGCTTGCCAAGTGGTGCCATGTCTGCACCCAGGATCTGAATCAGTGAACCCTGGGCCACCAAAGTAGAACATGCTCACTAAACTGCTGTGCCACCGGCCAGGCCCTATTTTTGTTCTTATGGAGGAGATTTACCAAAGTTCTCATCCTGGAAGTTCTACCTCAAGCAACTATTTTTATCACTTTGCTTGCAAACTACATTTTGTTTAGCAACAACTTGTATCTTTCTTCACCATCATATTATGCTCATCTTATATACCTTCCCTAGCTAAACTGATAAACCAATCAATTTTAACATAGTCATTTATTCATCAGTTTTTGAGCACCCACAACATATACAACATTTGCTATTTACTGTGGGGGATATTAAAGAAAACTTCAGACACTTGCCTCTCCCTCAATGATCCTACAGTCAAATTGAATAAGACAGACATAATACAAATTGATCTAGAGGCATCATGGAATGCTTCATGAAGTCTTGGCATAAAAGTTAATATATTCATCGGTGATAACCTTATTCCATTCTGGTTTATCAATGTATATTTTTAAGATGTCAACTTATCCAAGATGTTAAATGAATGTTGGTATGTTAGTCACTGACACAGGTCAATGGGGAGACGTATTAGAGTAAATAGGTTTTTAACATCCCTCAAATCTTGCTGTATCAGTGACTCATCAGTGTATCATCCTATTCCAATTGTGCCATGGCATAATCATCATCATCAGTTGTTATCACTTTTCTTTAAAAGTTACAAAACCATTTAATATTTGCCTATAACTTTTATTACCACTCATTTGAAACTTATAATGAGAAATGTATTTTTGTTGTAGCACAAAAATAGTATTCCACATAGTTGGAGAAAATTAAAAGCAGAAGATTGTATATTAGGCCAACATTGCAGCTATTTTCATGATATGAAAGTGTTAACTTTTATTTCATCTGTGAGCAAGCTGGTCATGTCCATATTTGGTGCACTAGAAGATGTTGAATGAACAAATGGGGCATCTGTGGAAGCCCAAAGAGAACTAACATCTTCCAAATAAATGTCTGGGCAAAAATAAACAATCAAAGGACAGGTCTGTTCAATTCCACTGTTGACTCTAAAAATAGTTATACATGAAAATAGAGTCAAGTGTTTTACAAAGTACCTTGGCAATAAAAAGTGCTATTCCAGTGAGACGTAAGTCTTAGGAATTCAAAGAGTTGGGCAAAGCAACTAAATGGCTAAGTTATAAACACAGATTGCTAAAGGGAGAAGCATTAGTAATGATGACATGCATGGTGGGAACCCCTGAAAAGAGCACCATAAATCTGACTAACTAACGTCAGCAAGACACAAAACAGCAGCCGAAACAAAAGATCTGAAAAACTTGCTGAAAAAAGGTCAGTGGGGAACTGTGAATAACTTAGCAGGAATAGTAATGGACAATACCAGCCAGTTTTTCTACGTGACCTGAGCATTATAATTTGAAAGTACTCAAATAAAGACGAAATA
This sequence comes from Equus caballus, assembly GCF_041296265.1. NCBI lineage: Eukaryota > Metazoa > Chordata > Mammalia > Perissodactyla > Equidae > Equus > Equus caballus. The sequence continues at coordinate 20,440,840 of NC_091711.1, read as the reverse complement.
CTAGATGTTAAAATGCATTCTGTGTCTTTACTGGAAGGTGGTTCATGTTAATCCTTTTAAATCTCTGCTTAGTATTAAAGCTTAGAGAATCCTTCATGTGGCAGCAAGGGGTCATTTTTCAAAGGGGGTGTAATGGAAGGATAATCCTAATATTTGTTGCTTGATTTTTAGTCCTCATTCAGCTCATGTAAAATTGGGACTCATTTTGTAGGTTGACTATGAAACATTAGAAATCTCAAAATTTAGACAAAGCATACCCAAGAGTGAGTTTCAAATTATCCATCATGTGAAATGGGAGAGTATGGATGATGAAGGCTCAGCTCCAATGATGATGTTGTTGTTTTCTATAAAATGTGTTACTTTCTGGATGCCTTAAGCTATCAAGAACTTTTTACAATAAGATATTTATTAGGCAGAGTAAATCTGTATACCACAACAAAGACTACTGCTTGAGACTTTGACTTCTGCATTTCTCCCATGGGGACACTTTGTGTAGTATAAAATGGCAAGCAGCCTCTTGGTCACTTAATGTAGCACAATAGCACTTGAATTAAAAGCCAGATCTATTGATGCTAATCTGTACTCCTCCTAAGCATGTCCTGTGAGTTGGCTAAATTTATGTGTTGACTTAGCTAGGTCATGGTAATGAGTTTTTTGTCAGACATCAGTCTAGATGTTGCTGTGAAGGTATTTCTTAGATGTGATTAATATTTAAATCAGTAGACGTTGACTAAAGCAGATTATCCTCCATAATATGGAGGTCTTAAGGGAAGTTGAATGTCTTAAGGGAAAGGACTGAGGTTGCCTGAGGAAGAGAGAATTCTGCCTATGTACTGCCTTTGAACTTGAGACATCAACACTTCACTCAGTTTCCAGCCTTCTGGCTTGCCTGTAGATTTCAAACTTGCCAACCTCCAAAATAATGTGAGTCAATTCCGTAAAACAAATATCTATCTATCTGTCTATCTATCTACATACACATCCTATTGATTCTATTTCTCTGGAGAACATTGACTTATATGTCAGACAAAAGAGGAACCCTTCAACCTCTTCCTTGTTTGGCCATTAGAGTGTTTGAACCACCTGTAAAAGTAAGTGGATAGGCCATCAGGAGAAATGCTGAAGGTTTTCGTATAGATATGTATGCTGAATAGAATTCCTGTAGCTGTCGATTTAATATTGGAGTGAACAATATACCTCTGAGTGCTTCTTTTTTTTTTCCAGTTGCCTACTAGAAGTATTATACGCACTGGAAATTGAATTGCAACATAAATCTGAAGGCTTTCTGAACAAAAAATGATGATTCTATTCCAAAACCAGCACAAAGTGTTTTGATATGGTTTTCTGGTCATAGTTATATCTTGAGATACACTATATCTCCATATTTTCTTGGTTCCCCTTTGTGACCAAAAGGAAACAATAAAATATATAAAAATTCAATCTACTTCACCTCAATTCAAAAACATTTATTGGAGCCGGCCTCATGGCTGAATGGTTAAGTTTGCATGCTCTATTTCCATGGCCTAGGGTTCCCCAGTTCCGATCCAGGGCACAGACCTGCACACTGCTCATCAAGCCATGTTGTGGTGGCATCCCACATAGAAGACCTAGAATGATTTATAATTAGGAAATACAACTATGTACTGGGGCTTTGGGGAGGAAAAAAAAATTGTTGAGGCCCTATTATGTTCGGTGCTGGATATAAAAAGATGAGGAATAACTCTTTCTTCAAAGAGGTCAATGCTCAGTGGGAAGATAGCACTTCCCACTGTAAATAGAATATATTTTTTTAAAGAACAAAAATGTCTAAGGCAATGTGTCAAAGACATTTTTACTCCACCTTTCAACCTAAAAACCCCATCAAAAATAACAAAAAAAAGACGAGTAAAAATAAAATATTCACTAAGACAAAGAAATTGCTATAACTCCTAACCTCAAATTATGAAGCACTGCTAGACAAGAGAAGAGAACACACTTAGTACTAATACGTGTTGTTTTGGATCTTGAGCCAGAAACACCCCCCTACAACTGTCACATTCTAAAGGACATATACAATAACATATACTTTTTTTTATTAGAATGCCCTGTTAGTCCAATTTTGACAGCCATAACTGTGAATCAAGGAACACTAAAGGAAAAATCATGGTGGCGCTCATGTGATTTTTATTGCCCATGACTTAGGTTCTCTGCCAAAGGAGATAACCCAATAGAAAGGAGGACTGAAGAACATTAAAAAAAAAACAATGTTAAGGTTAGGTTGTGGGGCCGGCTCCGTGGCCGAGTGGTTAAGTTCGCGCGCTCTGCTGCGGCAGCCCAGGGTTTGGATCCTGGGCGCGCACATGGCACTGCTCGTCAGGCCACGTTGAGGTGACGTCCCACATCCCACAGCTAGAAGGACACGCAACTAAGATATACAACTGTGTACGGGGGGGGGGGGGTTGGGGGAGATAAAAGCAGGAAAAAAAAAAAAAAGATTGGCAACAGTTGTTAGCCCAGGTGCCAATCTTTAAAAAAAAAAAGGGGGGGGGGGTAGGTTGTAACACTTCGCAATCTAAAGAGATGTTTGTTCCTAGGGTAACGGAAATAACTTGATGAGAGCAATGTTTGAAATAAATTGCAAAACTGTTCATCAAAAGGGCCTACCACCACTCGAAGCTCAGTAACATCCAGCAAAGACAGTATAATGCGACTTATGTCTCAAGAAAAATAAAAAGAAAGGAAAAAATGGACTGAAAGCAAGCAAGAAAGAGGAAAGGAACATGAGCAAGATGCAGCTGAAAAACACAAAAATAGTTAAATCACATAGTTCTACAATAGCAGAATTGTAGAGAATGATTTATCTTAAAAGAAAGAAATGAAAAAAAATGTTCAAAACAGTCATATACGTATACAAAACAGCAATTATAAGACCATGGAAAAGAATGAAAGGCATTCTTATAAAACTCAGAAATTAAAGGAAGACAAATAAAAATATCATAATGATGATAAACATTTTAGAGATAACCCAAAGAATGGGATAAATACAACTGAAAAAGTCAGAAATATGGAGAATAGGTTAGAGAAAGTATCACCAAATGAAATGAAAAAACAACATATGAGGGATTCCAGAGAAGATAATTGGGAATATCTAACACATGCGTGAAGAAGAGAAAAGAAGTAGTTTGGAAGACATTAGGGCTGTTCATATAGATTCTGATTTTCCACTCATTCCTGGAACATGACATGATTGCAATCCTCCCATCAACAAAACAAAAAGAAGACATCAAACTGGAGAAGATATTTGCAAATCATATATCCAATAATGGGTTAATATCCAAAATATGTAAAGAACTTATATAAATCAGCAACAAATAAACAACCAGTTAAAATTGGGCAGAGGATCTGAGTAGACATTTCTCAAAAAAATATATACAAAAGGCCAACAGGCACATGAAAGGTGTTCAACATCGCTAAGTATTAGGGAAATGCAAATCAAAACTGCAACGAGATATCGCCTCATGCCTGTTAGAGTGTCTATTATCAAAAAGACAAGAAATGACAAGCGTTGGAGAGAATATGAAGAATAGAAATAGATTTCGTACACTGTTGGTGGGGATGTAAATCGATGCAGCCATTATGGAAAACAGTATGGAGATTCCTCAAACGATTAAGAATAGAAGTACTATATGATCCAGTTATTCCTCTTCTGGATATTTACCTGAAGACTATGAAAACACTAATTCAAAAAGATATATGCCCTCCTATGTTCATTGCAGCATTATTTACCAATATCCAAGACTTGAAGTAACCTAAGTGCTCATCAATGGATGAATGGATAAAGAAGATGTAGTTTATATATACAATGGAATTCTACTTAGCCGTAAAAAAGATGAAATCTTGCCATTTGTGACAACATGGATGCACCTTGAGGGTGTTATGCTAAGTGAAGTAAGTCAGACAGAGAAAGATAAATACCATATCATTTCATTCATATGTGGAATATAAAAATCAAAACAAGGGGGTCAGCCTGATCGGATATTGGTTAAGTTTGCATGCTCCAATTCAGTGACCCCGGGTTTGCTGGTTCAGATCCTGGGTGCAGACTGATACACTGCTCATCAAGCCATGGTGTGTCAGCATCCTACATACAAAATAGAGAAAGATTGGCACAGATGTTAGCTCAGCAACAATCTTCCTCAAGTAAAAAGAGGAAGATTGGCAACAGATGTTATCTCAGGACCAGTCTTCCTCACCAAAAGAAAAAAAAAGAAAAGCAAAACAAACAAACAAAACAAATGAACAGACAAAACAAAACAAAAACAAACTCGTAAAGGCAGACAACAGATTGGTAGTTCCCAGAGGGGAAGAGGAGTGGAGGGAGGGCGAAATGGGTAAAACGGGTCAATTATACGCTGACATGGAAACTACACTTTGGTGGTAAGCATGCTATAGCATATATAGATGCTGAAATATAATGTTGTACACCTGAAATAAACCAATGTTATGTCACTAAACATCACAAGTTTCAAAGATTAAAATGAAAAAGAAGGAGGCTTCAATACTTCATAATGCCACTTACATGTGGAATCTTTCAAAAAGGAAAAAAAAAGGCAAACTCTTAGAAACAGAGAGTATAAAAGTGGTTGCCAGGGGTTAGGCTGGGGCAGGTGGGGGAAATAGGGAAAGGTTGGTAAAAGGGTACAGACTTACAGCTATAAGATGAATAGGGTCTGAGGACCTAATGTATAACATGGTGACTATAGTTGATAACACTGTATTGTATAATTGAAATTATAATTATAAGAGAGTAGAACTTAAATGTTCTTACCAAAAAAAAAAAAAAAAAAAGAGAGAGAGAGACATGTGAGGCGATGGAAGTGTAAATTGAAGGTTGGAATCTTTTCCCAATGTATACATATATCAGATCACCATGATGTACACTTTAAATACATCTTATAATTTTATTTGTCAATCACACCTCAACAAAGATGAAAAAATAAAATAAAGAAAATAAGGAGGTTTCATTAGCTTGGCTTCTTGAGTCACTATGATCAGCAGAGCCCCGATGACCCATGGTGGACATGTATTATTAGCAAGAAATAAAATCTCATGTGTCAAGCCACTAAGATTTTAATATTGCAGCATAACTTAGACTGATACAAATGGAGTATGGAAAAATGTCTCAAGCAAAACACTGCCCAAAAGCCTTAGTACAGTTTTACACTTAAATAAATTCAGAGGTATAAATGATACCAACTTATAAAAAACAATATTTGAAAGTTTAATTATCTACATTTCCTGATAATCATTTATTTTTGTTAATCTTACTAACACATTTTTCTTTTTTTTGTTTCTTTCAATGTTTTTCTTCTTAAATCAGAGCTACTAAAGAACTTAAATTTACAAATTTATTGTTAGAACTTCACAAAACTAAATAAGTGCAAAAACATATAAATAACTTTCAAATGATGAAGTTGGTGAGGAATTTGTTTCTCTCACTAGTTTGTGAGCCACTTGAAGAAAGAGACTTTTTCTTTCTTTCATTTTTTAACCAAGTATGGCATCTGGCTTTATACAGATGTTAAATAAACTTTTCTTGGATGGAGCTGAATAATTACTGCTTTCAATGTTGCCTTGTAGATCTTTCAGGCTGATTTGTTTGATTAAGACTTATGATTGGAACCATTTGTAATCTACACATAGATGCACCATTACAAGGTTTCCAGAGTTTCTTTACTCTTGATAGCATGGCTTTTATTTAAATCAACTTAGCTGCATAGGCTACTGAATGTATTGTAAGTTCAGTTTGAGACTGAACAACTGTAAAAGAGATGATTGATAGAATCCATTATATAATTATGTCAAAGTAATCCTTCATAAACTGGTTTAGAAATGACATAACAGCGTTTTACAACTAAAAGGAAGTTCAAATTGAGGCATGCGAAAATGTAATTGACAGGATTTTACTCTTTCTCTCTTTGATAGCAAAGTGAGCAGTCATGTTCTGGCCAATGAATTACATACATGAGACTGAGTGCATAAATATCTCAGTTTAAATCTCCTTTTAAAATATGGTAATTCTTCTTCTCCATTACACACACAACTCGATCCAGATAATATATGTGGTCCTTAATAACCTACAAAGATCTTTCACCTGCAGCTTTAATACAGAAGAGCGGTGGTTAGAGGAATTCTTTTCAGGTAAATCATGTAAGTATAAGTGACTCTAATCCATGTGGCTTATTTTCTACCTCCAGTTTGGACTAAGCACATTATCACTCTGTTCTGGGTCTCCCTACTTCTCTTATTAGTATTACTGAGTTTCCTTCGCTCGCTCTTCTTTTTCCTCTTGCCCTTTGATTGTACATAATTTATTGGATTCAATCCTCAGCTCTATTCTTTTGCTTTCTTTGATGATGTCTTCAACTTCTTGACAAGCGGTGTGTAGGTCCACACCCAGGATCGGAACTGGCAAACTCTGGGCCACCAAAGCAGAACGTGTGAACTTATCTGCTACACCACCTGGCCAGCCCCTAACTGGTATTGTTTTTTAAATGTCATTTTCTAGTTATGCTTTGAAAATATGTAGAAATACAATTAATTTTGTATATTGACTTTCAATATGTAGTCTTGCTAAATTCACTTATAAATTTTTCTTGCTTTTTTGTTTAGAATTCTAGGATTTTCCACATAATCAAACATCCCTTCAGCGAATAGTTTTATTCTTCTATTCGAATTTATATGCTTTTTTTTTGGTGCCTTATTCCCCTAACTAAGTCTTCCTGTACAATGTAGAAAAGAAGTGGAGAGAAGGGACATATTTTGGCTCTTTCTCAATTTAAGGGGAAAATATTCAGTGTTTCAATTTTAGCTCTGATGCTAGTCGTGGGTTTCTCATAGATGTCCTTTGTCATATTGAGGAATTTCTCTATTCCTTATTTACTGAAAGTTTTCTACCAGGAATTAATATTGAATTTTGTCAAATGCTTTTTTTTCTATACAGATGATTATATAATTTTTTCTTTATAGTCTGTTACTAGGTGAATTATACTGACAAGTTTTCAAATGTTGAACCAACATCTCTTTGCTCAGATAAATCTCACTTGATATTTGATTATTGTGCATTGTGGGGTAGTTTTCTTCATGTTTCTTGTGCTTCAGGTTTATTGAACTTCTTGAACTGTGGTTTCCAGTTTTCATCAAATTTAGAAAATTTAGGCCATTATTTTTTCAAATTTTTTTTCTGCCCTTCCTCTCTCTCCTCTCTTTCAGGGACTCCAAATACATGTAGATTAGGTTGCTGAAATCATCCCATAACTCACTGATGCTTTGTTCATTATGTGCATATATACACACACACACACACATACAAATATATATATATATATATATATACACACACACATACACAATACTCAAGTTTATTGTCTTTTCACTCTCACAAAGACCGTGAGAGATAAATACTATGTCATTCATTTTGTAAAGGAGGAAATCAGACTGAAAAGATTGACTTTCTTTAAGTTTGGTATTCAGCAAGTATTTTAAGCATTTACCATTATGCTGGACATAGGGGATGCACAAATAAATATACCATAGTCCTTGCTTTTGTTTTTTAGCTTTTCAGTATTAGGAATCCCCAATATTTACAAAATCAGACAGAAGAGTATAATAAACCTCCTCATAACCATCACTTTGCATTAATAGTGATTAATTTATGACCAGTCTTATTTTATCCGTGTCTTCATACAATCCCCTCCTCATCTGTTATATAGCATCTTTTAACATTTTATTTTGAAATAATTATAGATTCACAGGAAGTTACAGAGATGGTACAGAGAGGATTCATGCACCCATCACTAGTTTTTCATAATGGTTACATCTTACAGAAACATAGTACAATATCAAAATCATTAACATTGATACAATATGTGTACTGTGTGTGTTTGCTGTAATTGTATATGGGATCATTTAAGCACCACTGAAATCAAAATACAGAACCATTCCATCCCACAAAGATCTCCCTTTTACAGTCATATTCGCCCTCTTCCTCACTCTTGTCCCTAACCCTTGAGACTATGGATTTAATCATCACCTCTATAATTAAATCATGTTATATAAGTGGAATTATACAGTTTGTGACTTTTTGAGATTGGCTTTTATCATTCAATAGAATGTCCTTGAGATCTACCCAAGTTGTTAAATGCATCAAGAGTTTGTTCCTTTTTATTACCGAGTAGTATTCCATGGTATGGATGTGCCACAGTTTGTTTAGCCATTTGCCAATTGTAGGACATGTTGGCTGTTTCCAGTTTTTGGCTATTGCAAATAAAGCTGCTATCAACAATTGTGTACAGGTGTTTGTGTGAAAATAATTTTTCATTTCTCTGGGATAAATTGCTCAGCAGTGCGATTGCTAAGCCATACCATTAGTGTATGGTTAGTTTTTAAATAGAAACTGCCAAACCAACTTCCAGAATGACTGCACCATTTTATTACCATCAGCAATGTGTGAGAGATTTGGTTTCTCTGCATCCCCAACAGCATTTGGTATTGTCACTATTTTTAATTTTGGCTGTTTTGATAAATGTGTAGAAGTATTCTGTTGTGTTCTTAATTTGTGTTACTATGATGGCTAGTGATGAACATTTTTGTGTGCTTACTTGCCTTCTGTATATCCTCTTTGGTAAAATGGGTCTTCGTGTCTTTAGCCTATTTTCTAATTGGACTCTTTGGTTCTCTATGGTCAAGTTTTAAGAGTTCTTTATACATTCCAGATATGTCTTGTGTCAGACACGTGGTTTGCAAATGTTTTCTGTCGGTTTTTAACTTGTTTTATCATCTTCTTCATATGGTCTTTCACAGGAGAAAAGTTTTAAATTTTTGACAAAGTCCAACTTATTTTTTTTTCTTTTATGTATCACGCTTTTGGTGTCACATCTAAGAACTCTTTACCAAGCCTTGGGTCCTGGAGATTTTCTCCTAAGTTTTCCTTTTTTAAAAAGTCTTATAGTTCTACATTTTGCAATTAAATCTCTGACGTATTTCGAGTTAATTTTGGTATAGGTGTGAGCTTTAGTTCAAGGTTCGGTTTTGTCTACAGATATCTTGTACTATTGGTTGAAAAGGCTATTCTTCCTCCATTGCGTTGCCTTTGCACCTTTGTCAAAAATCAGTTGGCTGTACCTGTGTGGCCTATTTCTAGGTTTGCAATTCTGTTCCATTGATCTATGTTTCTATCTGTCATTCAATAGCACATAGTTTTCATCCCTGTAGCTATAAAATTAAGCTTGAAATTGGGGAGAATGAATCCTCCTGTTTTATTCTTCTTTTTCAAAATTGATTTAGCTATTCTAGTCTCTTCCCCTTTACTTACTAATTTTAGAATAATCTTGTTTGTATCTATTTAAAAGATCTTGCTGGGATCTTGATAAGAGTTGCATTAAGTTTCAGTTGGACAGACTTGACATCTTTATATATTCAGTCCTCCAATCCATGAACATGACATGTCTCTCTGTTTATTTAGACATCTTTGATTTCTAGCAACATTTTTAATTTTGTATTTTTTTCAGCATACAAGTCCTGTACATATCATGTTAGATTTACATCCAAGTATTTCATTTTTTTGAGCAATTGTAAGTGGTATCATATTTTTAATTTGTTTCCACATGTTAATTGCTAGTATATAGAAATACAATTGATTTTTGTATGTTGATTTTGCATCCTGAAATCTTGGTGAACTCATTTATTAGTTTTTGGAGGTTGTTTTTAATGTAGATAATCATGTCCTCTATAAACAGGGACAGTTTTATTTATTTATTTGTCTGCTTATTATATCCTTTTATTGGCTTATGGCACTGGATAGAATTTCCAGTACCATATTCAATAGCAATGGTGAGAGCAAGTGTCTTTGTTTTGTTGCCAGTCATAGAGGGAAAGCCTTTAGTTTTTCATGATTAAGTATGGTGATAGTTGTAGGATTTTTGTATATGTTCTTCAACAAGTTGAGGAAGTTCCTTTCTGTTACAGGTTGAATTGTGTGTGCCTAAAATTTATATGTTGAAGTCCTAACCCCAAGTACCTTAGAATATGATCTTATGTGGAAATAATAATAGCTAAGTTAGCTAAGTTAAGGTAAGGTCATGCTGGAGTGAGGTGAGCCCATAATCCAATATGACCAGTATCCTTATAAGAATGGGACCTTTGGAGACAGACACTCAGGGAGAACACCATGTAAAGATGAAGGTAGATATCAAGACCTGGATATCACACTCCTAGGAAAGCCAAAGATTGCAAACCACCAGAAGCTAGGAGAGAGGCATGGAACAGGGGCTTTCTCACAGCCCTGGAAAGGAACTAACCCTATGGACAGCTTGGTCTCAGACATCTGGCCTCCAGAACTGTAGACAATAAATTTGTGTTGTTTAAACCACTCAGTTTATGGTACATTGTTATGGCAGCCCTAGCAAACTAATATACTCTTTAGTTTTCTGAGATTTTTTTTCATGAATGGGTATTAAATTTCATCAAATGCTTTTTCTGAATCAATTCATATGCTCATATGATTTTTTTTCTCTTGCCTGTTGACATGATGGATTACAGCGACCAATTTTTGAATGTCAAAGTAGCCTTGCATGCTGAAAAAAATCTTATTGGTCATGGTGTATAATTTTTTAATGTATATTGTTAGATTCAATTTGCTAACATTTCGATGGAGATTTTTTAGTCTATAGTCATGAGGGATATTGGTCTTTAGTTTTCTTTTTTTGGCACTGTTTTTCTCCGCTTTTGTTTTCAGGGTAATGTGGGCCTCATTTAATAACTTGGAAGTGTTTCCTCTTCTTCTGTTTTCTGGAAGGCTGTATAGACTTGGTATTATTTCTTCTTTAATGTTTAATAGAATTCTCCAGTGAAATTTTTTGATCCTGGAGATTTCTTTTTCAAGAGTTTTTATACGACAAATAAAATTTCCTTAACAGTTATAAGAATATTCAAACAACCTAATTTATAGTGGGTGAATGATGATAATTTGTGCTTCTCAAGGAACATATTTTCAAATATATGTGGGTAGAACTGTTTGTAGGATTCCCTTATTATCCTTTTGGTGTCATCAGGCTCTATAATGATAACTCCTGTTTTATTCCTGATATCAGTAATTTGTGCCTTCTCTCTTTTTTTCTTCATCAGTCTTATTAGAGTTTTGTAAATTTTATTGATCTTTTCAAAGAACCAGCTCTTTGCTTCATTAGTTTTCCCTATTGTTTATCTGTTTTCAATTTTAGTGATTTCTGCTCTTATATTTATTATTTTCTTTCATCTGCTTCAATTTGGATTTATCTTGCTTTTCTTTTTCTCGCTTCCTGAGATGAGAGCTTAGATTATTAATTTGCAAATTTTTCTCTTCTCCTTTGTAAGAATTTAATGCTATAAATTTCCTTCTCAGCACTATTTTAACAGCATTCTACAAAATATGATATGTTGCACTTTCATTTCCATTCAGTTCAACATATTTTTTTTAAATTTCCCTTGAGACTGCCTGTTTGACTCATGCATTATTTATAAGTGTGTTGTTTAGTTTTCAAGTGGTTTAGGCTTGATGTTGGGAAGCATATTCTGACCTGGACAAGCTATTATGGTCCTGTATATAGTGCCACTTAGAAGAAAATTCTTGAAATAACCACGAGCTTGGCATTCATTGCCTTTTTTGGAATCAGGATATTTCAGATGGAATTTGGTATATCTGAAGTTAAGTAAATTTATTCATGTAAGTCTAAGAAACCCTCTTGTAAAGAATCAAGTTACAAAATTCTGATTAAATACAGTGGATTAGCCAAAATCTCCTATATTTTCTCTTAAAACTATACTAAAATGACCATAAAAGAATTTCAAAAGTGATACAAACCAACAGGAACAATGTACACATTGTACAGGAGAAAGACGATAACTAAGTTTTAGAAGCTGAAAGTCAAATGAACAAGTTGTGACTGATTTAACAGACCAGAGAAAGCTGAAAGTAATCCAGAAGTGTAGGAAACTTTGAAGCAAGCTAGTCACAATGCAGAAGCCCAGCAAATCTTGGAAACTGGAAACACCAGTTATGCTGAAGTGGGTAGGGCACAGGTGGGTCTGAAAAGGCAAGGATTTTTCAAAAATCTGTATGAACAGCAGCTCAAACTCCAAATCTACTCCCTTGCTACTCATAGTCAGGAGATTACCCCCTAAACCCCAGTAGAAGATTAGAACTTATTTTCTAGAAAGATCAAAAATGAGGGACACTATCTGCAGATGAAGGCAGGGGCATCATAATAAACATAGGGGAGCAAAGTAAAAGTCTACAGATAAGCAGTGGGCCTCCTTGACTCATTTAGCGGTGAATGAGTAGTTGATAGTCAATCTCTTATTCCCTCCAGGAATATTGTAGGATTCATCTCTGGAAAACTGATCAGCCTAAGAAAAGGAATCTGCAGATATTAACAGTCTTCAATATTGGTTCTCCAGTGAAACAACTCAGTCAAGTTACACTATGGTGAAGCTCAGATGTGAACAATTCTGCTGCCATACACTGAACATCCAATCAGCCTTTCAGCCTCTCTTAGGGATGAATGGACAGCCAATGATCACCAAACATGAAAGGAAATCCTCTAACATGAAAAGCAGAGATCAAAGTAAACAATTAAAAGATTGAAATAGAGATTATGAAAGGAATGGAAGAAAACATTTTCTACAAATTATAATTAAAAAGAAATGTAATTGCATTACATAAGAATAGAAGGCAATAAGAAAGATTCAGAGAACAAAAGCTAGCCTTGAAAATTAAACAATAAAGGAACATAAATAAAAAATTTAAGGAAATTGGATAATAAATGTGAATGAAAAAAAACCCTGGAAAAAATAAAGAGCTATGCTATAGGAAGTAACAGAAAAATCTGATTTTCTTTATAAATCTTATATAACTGTTTCACTTTTTAATCTATATAAGTAGTTTTTAAAAATTAAAAATGCAAGAATCAGGCTGGAAATTTGGGATTTCCAAACCAGATTTGCAACTTCTTAAGAAACTGGACTCCTTCCTAGAAGAGAAGAGAGTGTGTAGCCAGCAGGAGGTAGCTGACTAAGGGCCGCTACATTGACCCGCCTGCAGAGACAGGTTTCTATCTAGACTGCTCTGGTGAGGCTGGTTTTCAGAGGTGCATTGAAACTTCTGTTTGAGACTACCCGCTATCAGAAACTGGAGATATTGCAGAGAACGATGGAGAAGGATTTATACAGGAAGATTTTGAATTGTGGTTATAGAATACCAATAAAATAATAGAGGACTGGCACATCTCGGAGACCGTAAGTGAGCAAAAGTGAGGCCATCTTGTTATGCTAAATGGTCCCAGCCCCTCCTCTGTGTGACTACTCGCTGCTTTGCATGTACTTTAAAAAATTCACATGTTCTCCTGTTCTATGGCCTCCACTTACGTGTGTACTCCCCAGTAGCTTAATAAATTAAAACTTTGTTCTATGAGTTTCTCTCTGGGAACAAGCTGACCACAGGCAGGAAACACACCTACAAGGTATCCATCACAGCTGACAGAAAAACAGAACAGTAAAAGACCCTGGAGTCTGTCATGCCCGAAGGAAACCCCCTCCTTACTGCCCATTTTCTCTATGTAACTACCTCAAGATTCTGTAATTTTTGAAGGTGGCTTTTTTGAGACATTAGTCTGCTATCCTCCTGATTATGCCAGCTATTCAAATTAAAACTTCCTTTCTCAATCCCTAACATGTGATTAATTGGCTCAGATGGCGTCGAGCAGAGCGAGCCCATTGCTCGGTGTCAAGATGAGCTAGGTGACTACAATTATAGAAAGTTTTTCACATCCAGGATTAGGAATTTTACATGGTCTCAAAGCTGTCAGTGCATGCAATTTGGTAGCAGAAGAATATTTAGTAACATGAAGAAATAGCTGATTAAAGTTGTCCATGTATGTGTTAAAATTTAAGCAACTTTTTTAGTAAGCCATGCTGTGGAGCACAGATTAAGAAATTAGCCCTGATTAGAGTTAGTTACTGCCGAAGCAACTGACGACAAAGCTTTACTGAGTGACCTTAGTTGATATGTGAATTACACACGTCTAAACACTTTCCCCCTAATCACACACTTATTCATTCAACAAACATTTATGAACCACCAGTAGTTGTTAGACACTATGCTAGGTAACAGAGCTGCAAAAAAAAGGACCAGATACAGTCTTTGTCTTCATGGAGTTTATAATCTAATGGGGAATTTGATAAGGGTGAAAAACAATTCCAATAAATGTCAAGGCCATTGGAAGGGAGTGGTAAAGTTGAGAGAGACTTAACACACTCTGATAACTCAGAGAAGACTTCTTTGAGAAAGTGAGATCAGAGCTGAGACCTAATAGGTGGGTAAGATTTAATTACACAAATAGAGGAGTGGGTCTCAAAAATGTTTTAGGCAGAAGGAACAGCATGTGCAAAGGCCTTGGGACAGGAAAGAGCACAGTACCTTCAAGGAAATGAGGGGTCATCTATATTGGCCTGTGCGTGATGAGAAAGAGAGGAAAGGGCACCTGCAGGAGACAGAAAGGCAAGTAGAAGTTGGGTTCTACAGGACTAACATACCAGACAATACATATATTGTGAATTAGAGGCTTTATCCCAAAGGTAATGCGAAGATGTTGAAGAGTCTGAAGCAAAATCAGATCAGTTTTGAATTCTTGAAATATTTCTCTGACTTCTCTGTGATTATCAGACTAGAGGAGAGGAAAAATAGATTCGAGGAAGCCAGATGGGAACATCTGCAGTTTCCTAATTTTTTGTTGAATTTTCTGTTTCTTATGTTTGGTGCTTTATTTTCCTTAATAGGAAATTAAGAACAGGGAATAGGAATTTCCTTGATAGATTTTTTAAGTTTTAAAGGGATTTTTTTTTTAGTGGCCAAGAAACTCAAATTGCTGAAATCCGAAATCAGACTTGGTAAACAGCAAGTAATAGGTTGGGGACAGGCTGTGTGTGAGGGGTGGTGTGGGTGTAGGTGTGTGGGGTAGAGTGGTCAGAAAGGGCAGGAAGCATGAAAGCTGGGTTCTCTCCAGAGTGTCCTTTCTTTCTCTCACCTTCTGTCCTCCACCCCTCTGGGATCTCTTGCTTGGGGCACCCGGCTCATCAGAGCAGACTCTCAGCTGTGATGTTTGGTGTAAAACATTCAGTCAGTTATCACAGAGCAGAATAATTTCCTTCATGAACTATCAACCTATCTCTTGTGTAATTTTATTACTTTAAGCTTAAAAATGAATATGTAAACTGGGGTCAAAAGGTCTGTATTTTGATACAAAAATGGATTTGGAAGTTAAGGGCATGCCCTCATTTTCCCTGATATACACCTTTGCCTAATTTTAAATCTAACATCAATCAAATGAGTTTGGGAAGGGAAAAAGTTTCGAGTAAGATCTGAAATTTCTTTGTCAGAAAACTATTTTTTTTTTAACTTTTGCTCAAGCCTGAGTTGCTTAGAATATATTGGAGAAAGGCTTATCTAGTTATATAAGAAGAAAACCCAATCCGTGTCAATTCTGTGACATGACTGATTGTTCAATCACTGTTCATTCACTCATTTACAAGAGGAGATGTGGAGCATCACTGCTGTGGGCGCTGAGACCCTTGTTCTCAAGTGGTTTTCTTTCAGGTTGAGTGATAAAAATTGTCAATGATAATGTAAATAGGCAATTACAATTACAGTGGGTAAATGTGGTTCAGAATCTAAAGAAGCACAAATAAGGGCATTTAATTCAATCTTGCAAGTTGTATTAGAGGAGGGCAGAGAGTGCTCTTGAGAAGTTTTGCTCTGGATGCATAGAATTCTACCAAGCACACTCGTGGAAGAGAGTATTATAAAGCAGAGGAAAGGGCATAGGCCTGCCCCAAGGACAGAGAGAGCCCATCCCATTGGGGGGATTAGGAGTAGTTCCATGTGTGAGATTTTGTGGGTGGAGGGACTAACAGGAGCTGAGGCTGGAGAGGTAAGGGGGGATCAGATCATGATGTGAGCCACAGTAAGGAGTTTGAGTTCGTAGTACTCTGTGGGAAAAGGGGAGCCATATGCAGCCTTAAACAGAATAATACAGTCAGATTTGCACTTTGAACACACATCACTATGGCTGCAAGGCAAAGAATGGGCTGGAGGCAAGCAAATCAGGCAGGAAACTGTTAAAGTAATCCAGGCAAGGGATAGTAGTGTTCCCATGTCAGTGCAGTGAGAATGAGGAGAACTAGATGGACTCAGGAACAGGAACAATTTATGAGTGGGTTAATAGGACTGGATAGCTGATTTGGATATGGGAGTGGGCTAAGGAAGAGGAAAGAGTCAAAAATCATGCTTAAGTTTCTGGTTGGGAAATTGGATGGACAGAAGCGGGCATGCTGAGCTTGTCAAGATGGCGGCATAAGCAGACTCTGAACTCATCTCCTCCCACGAATACAAACAGGTTACAACTATTTTTGGAAAAATTACCCTGGAGAGAAAACAGAAAACTGGATACAAAGAACCCCCACAATAAGAGACAGTCCTGACTAAGGCAGAAGAGGCAGAAATTCCTGCTGGAGAGGAAAAAAGCCACTTTTGGGATCAGCAGAGCTTCTCAGCTGGCCAGGCGGGAGCCACCCTAAGGTATGCAGCCCTCCCTGGAGGAGTGAGGTCTGGAGCAGGGGCTAATGCTACTATAAGTGTCCTTCAGACTCAGCCCAACTGAGACGGGGGTCTTACTATCTGGCTTTGTTGGCTATTAACTGCAGTGAGGATACCCCCAGAAAAGCTATCAGCAGAAAGTCGAAAAGACCCAGGTCTTAAAGGGCCCAGGCACAAACTCACTCATTGCAGCAACCTAAAATCACCAGAGAGAAGGCTGACAGTCCTTTGGTGAAAGGAGACTCACCTGGTGGGTTCTGGGAGCATCATGGTGAGAGGAGGGACCTCTTCAGAGACAGAGACATTGGTGGGGGCCATTGTTCTGAACTGGTCCAGGTGTGCTGACACAGACCCTGGTGGGTGCCATTGAGGTTTGTCACTTGGCCTGTTAGTCCAGGTGTCTGCCATGCCCACTAGAGCACAGATTTAATCCAGTTCAGCCAGGGCAGACAACCTTTCCTAGGGACTGGCCCCTAACAGCAAGCCCTCAGGCTACTTTTCAGCCTACATTGACTGAGTGCCTTGATCCTCTACAGGCAGGCAAGGGTGCCTGCCTCTGTGGGGTATGGCCTGTGTGAGGATCAGGTGAACTATGGGGGGCATTGGTGGAGAGGCGGGGGCCTCTGCAGTGTGGTGTTGAGGTTTGCTCCAGGGGGTTGAGAAGTTTGCATGGACCAGGACTGTGTTAACTGTGTGTGTGGTCCTGTGGGGGGTGAGGCTTATCAGTGGCAGAAGACCTGTGCTTCACAAATAGCCATAAAAAGGATCAGCCCCACCTTCCAAAGCCTGAAAGAATTGAGTGCTCCCCATGTCTAGGGCCAGCCCCGGTCAGCTGCACTCCTAAGAGAACTGACAACAGCCTTGTAGGCCTGAGGCCTATAGCAACTGTAAGCCCCTGAAACTAGCAACCAGCTACACTGGGTACCAACCCAATTAAGGGGAAAACTGCAATAGGAGAGTGTGATAGACGTTGTAGCCAGCGGTGCTGAGGCTCCCCAAACTGGATTTACAAAAAGCTGGCCAGGGAAGGACAGACTAAACTCCCTGGGTACCTGCAGTGGGAGCAACCCTGCCACAGCAGAAGGATACAAGTAGCTCATAAAGGGGTCACTCCTGGATCTTCTGGACAGATGATGAGAGGGAAGCACACTGCTGGGCCCGAAAAGGCATCTCATACATAAGGCCAATTCTCCAAGATCAGGAGACATAGCTGACTCACCTAATACATAGAAATAAGCACAGAGAAAGAGGCATAATGAGGAGACAAAGGAATACTTTTCAAGCAAGGGAACAGGACAAAACCCCAGAAAAGGGACTAAATGAAACAGAAACAAGCAACCTTCTCGATAAAGAGTTCAAACCAAATATCATGAGGATGCTCACAGACATGGGGAGAAGAATGGATGAACACAGTGAGCACATCAGCAAAGAACTGGAAGATATTAAAAAAAGAACAATCAGAAATGAAGAATAGAATACTGGAAATGAGAAATTCACTAGAGGGACTCAATAGCAGAGTAGAGGATGCAGAAGAAGAGATCAGTGAGCTAGACGAAAGACTAGGGGAAATCACCTAAGCAGAACAGAAAAAAGAAAAAAGAATTAGACAGAATGAGAACAGTCTAAGGGAACTCTGGGACAATATCAAGCATGCTAACATTCGTATTATAGGTGTCCCAGAAGGAGAAGAGAGAGACAAAGGGGCAGAAAATTTATTTGAAGAAATAATAAATGAAAATTTTCCTAATCTGAGGAAGGAAACAGACATCCAAGTTCAGGAAGCACAGAGAGCTCCAAACAAGATAAGCCCAAAGAGGCCTACACCAAGACCTACTATAATTAAAATGTCCAAAGTTAAAGATAAAGAGAGAATCCTAAAAGCAGCAAGAGAAAGGCCACAAGTGACATATAAAGGGAAGCCCATCAGGCTATCAGCGGACTTCCCAGTGGAGACCCTACAGGCGAGAAGAGAATGGCATGACGTATTTAAAGTGATAAAAATAAAAAACCTACAGCCAGGAATGCTTTATCCATCAAGGTCGTCATTCAGAATGGAAGGAGAGATAAAGAGCTTCCCAGACAAGCAAAAATTAAAGGAGTTTATCACCAAGAAAACAGTTCCTCAAGAAGGGCTGAAGGGACTTATTTAAGTGGGAAAGCAATGCCTATAAATAGAGATAAAAAAAAATATCCAAAAAAACCAAAACAAGCACAACAAAAACAGGCAATAAAATCACTTGTAAAGGTAAAAATATAGCAAAGGTAGCAGATGATATGAATGTTAAAAGACAAATGTCCTAAAAACACCTATTTCAATGATAAGAGAGTAATGGATGGACACACACTAAACAAGAGACTATATATGATTTGAAAAACATATAATGTGGGAGGAGGAGAGTGGAAAAAGTAGAGCTTTTAGAAAGAGGTCAAGCTAAAGAGTTTATCAACTCAATATAGACTGTTACACACATAGAATATTAAATAAGATCCTCATGGTAATCACAAATCAGAAACATATAATAAGCAAGCAAAAAAGTAAGACAAAAGAAATCAAACATATTACTAAAGATAGCCATCAAACCACAAGGGAAGAGAGAAAGAGAAAAAGACAGGAAGAGAGAAGAACTACTAAACCCAGAAAAAAAAAGTAACAAAATGGCAATAAATACATATTTATCAATAGCTACTTTAAACGTCAACGGACTAAATGCTCCACTCAAATGCCATAGGGTGGCCAATTGGATAAAAAAACAAGACCCATGTATATGCTGCATACAAGAGACGCACTTCAGACCTAAAGACACTCACAAACTGAAATTGAAAGGATGGAAAAAGATATTCCATGAAAATGGCAAAGAAAAGAAAGCAGGGGTAGCAATAGTTATATCAGACAAAACAGACTTTAAAGCAAAAACTGTAACAAGAGACAAAGAAGGGCACTACATAATGATAAAGGGAACAATCCAACAAGAAAATATAATGCTTGTAAATATCTATGCACCCAACATAGGAGCACCTAAATATACAAAGCAATTATTAACAGACATAAAAGGAGAAGTAGATAGCAACACAATAATCGTTGGGGACTTTAACACTCCACTTACACCAATGGATAGCTCATCCAAACAGAAGATCAATAAGGAAACACTGGCCTTAAAGGACACATTAGACCAGACGGACTTAGTAGATATATACAGAACATTCCATCCAAAAACCACAGAACACACATTCTTTTCACATGCCCATGGAACATTCTCCAGGTTTGATCACATATTAGGCCACAAAACAAATCTTAATAAATTTAAGATCAAAATAATGCCATGCATCTTTTCTGACTACAAAGGTATGAAACCAGAAATTAACTACAGGCAGAAAACCAGAAAAGCCACAAAAATGTGGAGATTAAACAAAATGCTATTGAACAACGATTGGGTCAATTAAGAAATCCCAGAAGAAATCAAACAATTCCTGGAGACAAATAAAAATGAAAACGCGACATGCCAAAATCTGTGGGATACAGCAAAAGCAGTTCTAAGAGGGAAGTTTATAGCAATTCAGGCCTACCTCAACAAAGAAGAAAAATCCCAAATAGACAATCTAAAAGCGCATCTAAAGCTACTGGAAAAAGAACAACAAACAAAGCCCAAAATCAGCAGAAGGAAGGAAATAATAAAAATCAGAGCAGAAATAAAAGAAATAGAGACTAAAAAAACAATAGAAAAAATTAACGAAACCAAGAGCTGGTTCTTTGAAAAGATAAACAAAATTGACAAACCCTTAGCTAGATTTGCCAAGAAAAAAAGAGAGAAGGCTCAAGCAAATAAAATCAGAAATGAAAGAGGAGAGATTACAAGGGACACCTCAGAAATACAAAAGATAATAAGAGAATACTATGAAAAGCTGTACGCCAACAAATTGGATAATCTGAAAGAAATGGATAAATTCTTAGAAACATACAACCTTCCAAAACTGGACCAAGAAGAAGTAGAAAATTTGAATAGAACGATCACCAGTAAGGAGATGGAAACAGCAATCAAAAACCTCCCAAAAAATAAAAGTTCAGGACCAGATGGCTTCCCTGGTGAATTCTACCAAACATTCAAAGAGGACTTAATACCTATCCTTCTCAAACTCTTCCAAAAAATTGAAGAGGAGGGGAGGCTTCCTAACTCATTCTATGAAGTCAACATTATCCTGATACCAAAACCAGACAAGGACAATACAAAGAAAATTACAGGCCAATATCACTGATGAACATCGATGCAATAATCCTCAGCAAAATACTAGCAAATCAAATACAACAATACATTAAAAAGATCATACGTCATGATCAAGTGGGTTTCATTCCAGGGATGCAGAGATGGTTCAACATCCACAAATCTATCAACATGATACACCACATTAACAAAATGAAGAATAAAAATCACATGATCATCTCAATAGATGCAGAGAAAGCATTTGACAAGATACAGCATCCATTGATGATAAAAACTCTCAACAAAATGGGCATAGAAGGAAAACACCTCGACATAATAAAGGCCATATATGACAAACCCACAGTAAATATCATTCTCAACGGAGAAAAACTGAAAGCTATCCCTTTAAGAACAGGAACCACACAAGGATGCCTACTGTCACCACACTTATTTAACATAGTATTGGAAGTCCTAGCCAGAGGAATCAGGCAAGAAAAAGAAATAAAAGGGATCCACATTGGAAAAGAAGAAGTGAAACTGTCACTCTTTGCAGATGACATGCTTTTATATTTAGAAAACCCTAAAGAATCCACTAAAAATCTTGTAGAAACAATAAAGGAATACAGCCAAGTTGCAGGATACAAAATCAATGTACAAAAATCAGTTGTGTTTCTATACACTAACAACGAAGTAGCAGAAGGAGAAATTAAGAATACAATCCCATTTACAATTCCAGCAAAAAGAATAAAATACCTAGGAATAAATGTAACCAAAGAAGTGAAAGATCTGTATGCCGAAAACTATAAAACATTATTGAAAGAAATCGAATAAGACACAAAGAAATGGAAAGATATTCCATGCTCTTGGATTGGAATAATTAACATTGTTAAAATGTCCATACTTCCTAAAGCACTCTATAGATTCAACACAATCCCTATCAAAGTTCTAACAACACTTTTCACAGAAATAGAACAAAGAATTCTAAAATTTATATGGAACAACAAAAGACCCCAAATAGCCAAAGGATTCCTGAGAAAAAAGAACAAAGCTGGATATATCACACTCCTGGATTTCAAAATATACTACAGAGCTGTAGTAACCAAAACAGCATGGTACTGGCACAAAAACAGACGCACAGATCAATGGAACAGAATTGAGAGCCCAGAAATAAACCCACACATTTATGGGCAGCTATTATTCGACAAGGGAGCCAAGAGCATACGATGGAGAAAGAAGAGTCTCTTCAATAAATGGTGTTGGGAAAACTGGACAGCCACATGCAAAAGAATGAAAGTAGACCATTCCCTTACACCATGCACAAAAATGAACTCAAAATGGATTAAAGACTTGGATTAAGACCCGAAACCATGAAACTTCTAGAGGAAAACATAGGCAGAACATTCTTTGACATCAGTCTTAGCAGCATATTTTCAAGTACCATGTCTGACTGGGCAAGGTAAACAAAAGAGAAAATGAACAAATGGGACTGCATCAAACTGAAAAGCTTCTGCACAGCAAAGGAAGCTGTGAACAAAACGAAAAGACAACATAACAATTGGGAAAAGATATTTGCAAACCAAATATCAGATAAGGGGTTAATATCCAAAATATACAAAGAACTCATACAGCTCAACAACAACAAAACCAACAACCTAATTAAAAAATGGCCAAAAGATCTGAACAGAGATTTCTCCAAAGAAGATATATGGATGGCCAACAGGCGTATGAAAAGATGTTCAACATCACTAGCTATCAGGGAAATGCAGATCAAAACTACAGTGAGGTATCACCTCACTCCGGTCAGAATGGCTATAATTAACAAGACAGGAAACAACAAATGTTGGAGAGGATGTGGAGAGATGGGAACTCTTGTACACTGCTGGTGAGAGTGCAAACTGGTACAGCCACTATGGAAAGCAGTATGGAGTATCCTCAGAAAATTAAGAATAGATCTCCCATATGATCCAGCTATCCCACTGCTGGGTATTTATCCGAAGAACTTGATAAGGCAAAGGCATAAAGATACCTGCACCCCTATGTTCATTGCAGCATTATACACAATAGCCAAGACTTGGAAGCAACATAGGTGCCCATCAAGGAAGGAATGGATAAAGAAGATGTGGTATTTATACACAATGGAATACTACTCAGCCATAACAAATGATGAAATCCAGCCATTTCTGGTAAGATGGATGGAACTTGAGGGTATTATGCTTAGTGAAATAAATCAGAGGGAGAAAGTCAGTACTGTATGATCTCAGGGTCATAAGTAGAAGAAAAACACAACGACAAACAAACACATAGCAACGGAGAATGGATTGGTGCTTACCATGGTCGGGGGAGGGCAAAAGGGGTGATTAGGCTCACATGTGAGGGGATGGACTATAATTAGTTTTTGGGTGGTGAACATGATGTAATCTGCACAGAATTCGAAATATATTATGATGTACATATGAAAACTATATAATGTTATAATCCACTGCTACTGCAATTAAAAAAAATCACAAAATTTTAGTCAAAAGAATGTTACAAACCAACTGTGAAATAAATTCCAATATTCTAAAAAAAAAAAAGTGGGTATGCTGAGTGTATGGTGCCAGTGGGACATCTAAAATGAGATGGGACATCCAAAATTAAATTATTGTTGTCTGGGGTTTAGTGGGGATGGGTAGCTAGATAGGAGGGAATTATGTTATCATCAAAGACTCTTTCATTAGCAAATGACATGAAACCTCACCCAAACAATCAAGGAAAAGTATTGGCGCATGTTATGGAAAAATCCAGAAGTATGCTTAAGGTTTCAGACCTACCTGGATCCAAGGACTTGAATTAATCGGGATTCAGTTTTTATCTGCTTTCCACAGTGTGGCCTCATTTTTCTGAACTTCAACAACACTGTGCTTAACTTCATTCTTACTGCCAGCAATGCCAGCAGAAAGAACCTAATTCTTCCGTGAGGGCTTTAATATAAGTCCTAGAAAAGAATCTCCTTGGTTCTGTTTGACCTGATTTGAGTCATGTGGACACCCCTAATACAACCTCTGTAGCCAGAGTGAAGGGATAAAAATGCCCACTGCAGTGATATAACCCATGCCTTTATAAAATGAACATGGGAAAACTGAGAAAAATGATGCTAAATCAACTAAGAAAAGAATGTAAAATATTCATTTGATTTAGCAACAAAGTGATGATTTATGGCAAAGGAATTTCAGTGTGTGGTGGATCAGAAGAGAGAATGGAGTGCCATAAATGAAAAATTGGTAAAGTGGTGGAGGCTGGGAGTGAGCACCAGGGCGGTAGTTAAATTTACAATTGCAGCCCCATTATTCTGGGAACAAGTAAACTTGACTACTGATGGAGTCAAAATAAACGGCGCTGGCCCGCCACCACCTCCTTCTGCCCCTCCTGGCACTGGCTCTGCATTCTTGCAGGGCAAGCCTGGTGTCTCATCCTGAGGCAGAGGAGACTGCCACTCACCATTCCTAACAATAACAACACAAAAGATTGAATCAAGACGGAAACAATGACCACGTTCGTTTCTAAGGCAGCAGGGCACAAGGAACGGGAGACAGTTTAAGACTGAAAGAGCAAAAAGGATATATGATAAAGTGATGACTTTATGAGGGTTTTTAATGAAGCATATCTATTTCTAATTTGATGAGTATCCATCATTAAATTTTTATAAACTGTGTTTGGGTCCGCTTCTAATGTCCTTTTGTGTGTCAGGATGGGATAGTAGTTAATTAAATGGATTTGGGGATTAGATTAAAAACTGGCTCTAACGCTTCCTAATTTGATTCTTGGAAAAAATATCAAAGTTCTCTATAGCTCAACTTTCTCATTGGTAAAGGGTGGCTAATAATAATAGTACCCATCATGTAAACATGCTCCGAAGATTAAGTTACATAATGTAAGGAAAGCACTTATCACCATGCCAATCACCTACAAAGTATTCAATCAATGTTTACACCACTGCTGTTATCATATCTTTTTTTAAATTTAAGCCTCTTCATTGTGCATTAACTAACTAGTATATCTAAGTGCTAAGTTTTTCAACAATAAATGATGATGCAGTAGGTTGAAAAAAGTTTACAGAAAATGTTTCCTCAATTTGTGACATGCAAACTAAACTTTCATACTTTATTCCAGTATATTATTTGGGCATCATTAATTAACAATAACAAACAGGATGCCCATTTACCTCACCCAATCAGATAATATTGTTTTTATTCTTTTAAAACTTAATTTCTACAAGTAGGCATAGCATTTACTAAGCATTCACTCAGTTTTAGCACTTTCACGAATTGTGAATCTATCGTGTCCTGGATTCAGCTCCCAGCGAACCCTAGATTTGCAGGGGAGCCTGGTCTCCATTTAGCAAATGTCTTCAACATTTTACTTTGGCTCTAAGATGGCAACCAAAATATTTACCAGCACTTCAGTGATAACAGTGAGGTTCTTTCTCCCACTCTCATTTTAATTTTCTCCTAATCTACATCAAAAACTTGTTGATGATGTTAAGTAAATTATGGTTTGCACTACTCATTGATGTGGATTAAGGCTGCCCCAGCTAGAGAAGCCCAATGTGACCTGGCCTACATGCCAAACTATACGACCCAGTGGACTTTTTTATGGTATGAATTAGGACTGCCCCAGGGAGAGAAGCCCAGGGCATCCTCACCTACATGCCAATCTATATGGCCAGATTCGTATCTAAAGTTATATGACCACACAATAACCAGACCCCATCTGCACTGAAATCATTTAATGACTTTTTACGTCATCTTTTCTTTTCTCCAGTAAAAATAAGTCACGTACCCATGCCTTATAAAATTAGCCCTAACCCTCAAGTCGGGGCAGCAGTAGGAGCTCTGACTGCCCGTGGGTCCTGTCCCCACGCACCAGCTCTGCCTGCCCATGGGTCCTGTCCCCCTGCCAGCGGGGGCAGCAGCTGCTCTGCCTGCCCATGGGCCCTGTCCCCATGCCAGCGGGGGCAGCAGAAGCGGCAGCAGCAGGAGCTCTGACTGCCCATGGGTCCTGTCCCCATGCTATTCCACACTATTCTCTAAATAAAAGAGCACTACTGCCAGATCTTGAGAGTCTAAGAAATCTTTCTTTCGACTCCTCGGCTCACTGACCCCGCATCACTCATGATGGATTTATAACATGGTAGCATCTCACATGGGAATTAGTTTTAAGGTCAGTGCTTAAAGCAAAAATGAAATGGAATAAACTCCCTTTAAAATGACCTTCAAGTACGATATTCATTAAGTCCAATGCAATTTTTCCTCCAGCCTTAGAGTAGAGCTCTGTTTCTTTGGTTAAGCACCAGGTTACAACTGGCTTGCATGGAAGGCATTTAGAGGCCATGTAGCAGAAATAAAACATTTACTGCAAGTTTAAAAATAAAGATTATCCTTACCGCAGCGAGATTCTTACATGCAGGTAGTTGAGAGCTGAGATAACTGGGGGAACAGCAGATTCGTGTCTTCTATTTCATGCTCACTCAGAGCCACAAACTCATCCCATAGAGACTGGACAAAATCAACTGACTGATTTCTCTCTCTCTGCCCTCTGCACATGAATAACTAGACTTATTTAAGTTACGCAAGCATACCACGCTACTCTGTTGTAATATTGACGAGAAGACAGTAGTACACTAGATTCTTCAATATCGATGAAAAATTTTTTCACAAACATATATGAGAGTTGGACTTGATATTACTAAGAAGTTTTTCAATCCATTATTTAAAACCAAAAAAAAAAAAAGAATCTAAGAATTTGGCGTAGCTGTTACCCAAGTTATGTAAGGAGTATAACGATGATAACAAAAGATAAGTCACAGGGCCAAAATACCTAGACTATTTATTTGCTGTGTCCTCCCAATATGG
Organism: Equus caballus; assembly: GCF_041296265.1. NCBI lineage: Eukaryota > Metazoa > Chordata > Mammalia > Perissodactyla > Equidae > Equus > Equus caballus. The sequence continues at coordinate 20,414,087 of NC_091711.1, read as the reverse complement.
CTGTGATGCACAACAAAAATCTGGAAACATCTAGGGATCAGCCCAGTAGCACAGCAGTTAAGTTCACACATTCTGTTACAGCGGCCCAGGGTTCGCCAGTTTGGATCCTGGGTGCAAACCTGCCCACTGCTTGTCAAGCCATGCTGTGGCAGGCATCCCACATATAAAGTAGAAGAAGATGGGTATGGATGTTAGCTCAGGGCCAGTCTTCCTTAGCAAAAAAGAGGAGGATTGGTGGCAGATGTTAGCTCATGGCTAATCTGCCTCGAAAAAAACAATCTGGAAACATCTGCCTCTTTCTGCTATGAGGGTAGAAGAGCACAAGAAGGAGAGTTACGAGGCTGTAGGACCACATTGAACGCACTGATTGGCGCTACATATGCTGAAATTCAACTATCTTGGCATTTGAGGTAGAAGCATTTTCTATGTAAACACAAAATCAGAATTCCCCCACCAACACAGCTTCAGAAGACATCCTAACATATGTTTCACAAGGTAAATGGAAAACTTTTTCTGCTACAAGAAATTTCGCTTAATCTATGTAGATATACTGCAGACGAATAAATGGTGTGTTGGGCTTTACAGACCAATACTTAAAATTGAAAAATAGGTATATTTTCCTTCCTGAGGATGGGCTCACTATATGGTCATATATGGGTAAACTCATCAATTTCTATGTAAATAAAATAAAAATGGAGTATTTAGGCCAAACGGAGAAATACATTCTCCTTTTTCCCCAAGGCCTATACTGACTTTCGTCATCTTCATAGGTCTACTATTTCTTTTTTTGCTATTATTTTAAATATTTAACTCACTGCTGCTAAAATTTGCTTGAGGAAAATATTTAGACTAAAATTCAAAGAAAAAGAAGAGGGAAGGAAGATAGGAAGGAAGGAGGGAAGGAAAAAGGGGTGGAAGGAGGGAGGGAAAGAGGAACAGAAGGAGGGTGGAAAGGAGGGAAGGAAGAAGTAATTAAAGTACACTAGTGAACTTATGAAAGTTGTAATAAACTGCTAACATATTAAAGTTATACAGTTATATTTTAAAGAAAACCACAAAAGTTAAAAACCACAACAAATTAAGTCTAAAATAATGACAAGCACTCAATTTTGTCTGTGTGTGTGTTTAGAAACTATAATGTATGTTGAACAGAGTAATTATCTGAGAACCTCAGACTTGAGTTTATTTTACTTTGTAAAATACATGCTCCCTGGCAGGGGGGTGTCTGGAGTGTAATAAATCTGTGCTGGCTTGTGAAAAGCCCTCAATTCACAGTGCTATTGGTAATTTAGACAAGTCTTAAGTGCCAAGTACATAGATTACTCCATGCATTTCTAATGTTGATGTTAAGGCTGAATTATGATGAATCAGGTTTCAATTGGGCATTTTGTAAATAAAGCACTGAAGACTTTTCACATAAATAGATGGTATAAAGAATCTTATATAAAGAATCTTACTTATAGATTATATATTATAGAAAGAATCTTACTTATAGATTATAGATTACTTATAGATTATAGATTATAGAAAGAATCTTACTTATATAAGAATCTTATATAAAGAATCTTACTCCCAAAAGAGTTGTAAAATTATACCCATCACTTAATACAAAAGGACGTACTCCCTGGACCACTCCACTCCCCAAAAGGAAAGAAAGAGAGAGAGAGACAGAAAGATGGAGGGAGGGAGGAATTTAGGAATAGCTTTAAGAAGTACTCACCTCTAGGAACTTTACTGAAAATTCTGAAAAACTGAATAAAGTGCATTCTATATTCTATCAATGACAACCTCATATCTCTTACCCACCTTCAAATAAAGTAATCAATAAGAAATCATTGAATATTTATTTGAATAGTAGTTTATTTGAATACTGTTTGTGCATGTATTCTCTCATTTGATTTTTTAAAAATTTTGAGCTAATATTACTTTAACCATCCTGTACCCCAAATATGTAGATGAAACTGTGTTTTAGGAAGTTAATTTACTCACCAAAGTTTATACCAGTGTGTTTTGGGGAGTGTATTGGGGGAAGGGCAGGTTTCTGATTACAAGGTTCTTTACCCTGCACCACGTTAAAACCTCCGTATTTTTGAAAGCACATCATCTCCAGGATGGGTTTCAGAGAAGACTCTGGAGGTCTAGATTCCACGCTAACGTGTCAGTTTTGTAAGCCAGAGTTAATGGGTTGGTTGGAGGTGAGGAGGAGAGGAGAGAAGATAAGGTTCTTTGGAGAGCTTCCTTTGTATTCCACTGCTTCTAGTGTTAGCCACAACAGAAAGAAACAACAAAGATAACAAAGAAGAGTATTTATTGCTGGCTTTTAAGTCCCATACTATTTGGAGGGAGGAAATCTTTTCTCCCTTTTCCCAAGTTCCTCCTTAGTCATTTCTCTTCTCTTCCACTAGCCCCTTCCTACAGAAGGAGGAAGAGGAGGAGAAGGAAGGGGAGGAGGAGGCAGAGGAGTGAGGTACCCATTGGTGAGAGTACAAAAAGAGTTGCAAGGTTCACTTGACTCAGATTCCACTTGGCTTTTAGGGATTTGCCTATCCTCAGGCCTCCCTCATTCTATTCTGCTTCTGTTCACCAGGTCAGAGCTCCTTTCCCTATAGAGGCAGGCTGGGATATTCCTTTTGGTCAATTGGGTTATAACAATGCTCTGAAATTCTATAGGTGGCTTTAGGGCTATATTTGAGAGAGGTAGCAGAAGTTCATTGTAATCCACCAGTTTGCATTGTGCTTGCCAGTCTAACATTATAGGACTGCTCATTTATCTCTGGCTACTGGTTCACAATTCAGAAGGAGGGTTGGCTACACATTTCCAGAATGCCAAAATACTATTTTTATTGTCATTATTGCTACTAAGAAAGCAGAATATTTGGTGCCTCACAGAGAATATAGTAATAAAATTTAATTCCCTTGAAAAATTCTAAAATAATTTTAAGAAAACAAAAAAATATGTGGTATGTTTTCAGGTTTCTCCAGTGACTGCAATAACTAAAATGGGAAGATTTCCAAACCTTGCTTTTGGGAACATGTAATCAAAGGCAGCAGTAAAAAATTGGATAATTTTCTAAATTTTGCAGCCTGACAGTATTGCTTTAAAAACTGCAAATCTTTGACACATTGTGGTTTAAGAATATGCTTTCACATGTCTAATTGCTAACTGATAGAAAGACACGAATCTGCTTTGAATCCAAAGTTTCCATCTGTCTAGCTGATTGCTTCAATGTGAGTTTGCTAATAATGAATTTTATTTAGTGAACATTTTAAGTTAAGATGTGAAAATGTGCTTTTCCCTTCTTTTGAAAGTTGTAAGTGGCTGTATCTTCAAATCACCCTATCCTAGATTCTTTAGCCTTAATCAGTTCCCCTGGTCAGGCAGTCTCACAGCATCCTGTTTTCCTTTATAGTTGTTATTGCAGTAGCAGTTAGAAAGTTACTGGTGTAATCACGGTTGATGGACTGCATCCCTCAGTAGACTCTAGACTCCACGAATAGAGGGATCACATTTGTTTTGTCCATCATCATATATCTGTTGCCAGCATAGAGCCTGATACTTGACAGGTAGATAAACTTCAATCAAAAACATCACATTATATTCGTAATCCAAATGCAGATATTAGAACCAGCTATATTTAAGCCAGACATTAAAGAAATTTGCAATATTGGAGAATTTAATCCACTTACATTTAAAGTGATTGTTAATAGGAAAGACTTAGTATTGCCATTTTGTCAATTGTTTTCTAGATTATTTGCTCCTTGTCTCCTCTCTTGCTGTCTTCCTTTGTGATCTGATGACTTACTGTGGTGATATGCTTTGACTCCTTTAACATAATCTTTTATGTATCCTATAGGTTTTCTTTTGTGGTTACCATGAGGCTTACATAAAATATCTTACAAGATCCTATTTTAAGCTGATAACAACTTAGCTTCAATAGCATGCAGAAACTTTGTACTTTCACTTTTACCCCTCTCATGTTTTAGGTTATTGATACTATAATTTACATCTTTTTTACATTGTGTATCCAATGACAAATTATTGTAGTAATATGTTTGTTTTTAACTTTTAAACTGGAGTTGTAAGTGACTTACGTACCACCATTACAATATCAGAGAATCTGACTTAAATTATGTATTTACTTTTAGGGATGAGTTTTACACATTCATATGTTTTCACAATGTTAATTAGCATCCTTTCATTTCGGCTTACTATCAGAGTCTCTAGTTGAATGTGGCTAGACATTTCTAGAATCCCAAAATACTATTACTCTGTGATTGGATGGGGTTACCAGCTGAGCTCCCTGCCTGGGCAATGCAGGCTGTGTCCATCAAAGGATATGTTGAGCTCCCCTGACGGGTGGGGTAGTAGGCCGGGCTCTGAGGCTGGGCAGTACTATAGGCTGGGCTCTGAGGCTGCTCAGGGTCATTGTTCTGGCTCCCAGGTTATATGGGGCCAGAGGCTATGTTCAACAGTTGGGCAGGGTTTCTGGCTTGGCTCCCAGCCCAGGCAGGCCTTAGGATGTGCTCTGCAGCTGCTGGGTGTCTGTGGCGATGCTTCCCAGAGGGGCAGAACTGGAGGCTATGCTCAGCAATTGGGCAAGAGAGCAAATTTTCTCCCCTACCCGAGCAGACACTTTTGGTGGGCATGTAACTTGGTATGGCTCCTACAGAAAACAGTATGGAGGGTCCTCAAAAAATTGAAAATAGAACTACCATATGATCCAGCAATCCCACTTCTGGGTATGTATCCAAAGGAAATGAGACCACTGTCTTAAAGAGATATTTGCATCCCTCTGTTCATTGCAGCACTGTTTACAATAGCCAAGACTTAGAAACAGCTTAAGTGCCCATAAATGGATAAATGGATTTAAAAAATGTGGTGTGTGTGTGTATGTGTATGTGTGTATACACACACACACTTTGGAATATTTTTCAGCCACAAGAAAGAAAGAAATCCCACAATTTGCAACAACATGGAGGAATCTTGAGAGCATTGTGCTAAGTAAAATGAGTCAGAGAAAGACAAATACTGCATCATCTCACTTATATGAGGAATCTAAAACAAAAAAAAACCCTCAAAGAAACAGCAAGTAGATCAGTGGTTGCCAGAGGCAGGTCCAGAGCAGGGAGGGTGGAGAATGAGGGAGAATAGTGAAAGGGTACAAACTTCCAGGTACCACACGAATAAGTTCTGGCCGTCTAATGTACAGCATGCTGACTATAGTTAACAATACTGTATTGTTTACTTGAAAGTTGCTGAAAGTTCTCACCACAAAAAAAAGAAAACGTAACTATGTGAGGTGATAGATGTGTTAACTAACCTTATTGTGGTAAGCATTTCATGATATATACTTATATCAAATCATCACACTGTACGTCTTAAACTTATAAGTCAGTTATATCTCAATAAAGCTGGGAAGAAAACAAATTTGCAAGAATGTAAAACATTGCCACTCTTCTTACTACTTTTTTTATTTTAGTTTTGGAAAATATATTTAGTTTTTCATAGCAATAGTTCAATTATGCTAACCAGAGAAAATCAAAGAAAAGTTTGTAGCACAGTGCCTGAAACATAGTAAGTGCTCAGTAAATTACTTATTAGCATCATCATAAATGATTATAATTGGTTTATGATTATAAAAATTAATTATAATGATTAAATGATTATAAAATTATTACTATATGCCCATTGCATTTTTGACACCAATGTGAAAACCTGCTATCCAAAGTAATTTTAAAAGCTACATGTTTTTGCAGTCTTACTGATAGGCCCCTCTGTCCTATGCTGTGCCCCATCCACAGAAAATTATTTGAGATTCCTCCAGAACACAAAATCCGTTGACCTTCTTACTTTGCATACGACAACTGCTCTGCCTGCAAGGCTCTTCTTTTCCTAGTTTCCTTAGTACACTCAGTTCCTACTTCATAGCTTCCACGTCAGAGTTAATCTGTGTCTCATGGTCTGCATATAGTACTCTTAGCACATTTTACTTCATATTTTGTTGTTGATTTTTACCCCTTCCAAGCCTCCAGAGCAGTGTCTGGCATATAACAGGCACTCAAGAAATGTTTATTGTGAGAATGTGTGGATGCCACTGAACAGGCTGTTTGCTTTTAACAATATGGATTTTTCACGCAGCGCTTTAAAGATATTTCAATTTTCTTTTTCAAGATGGTAGGGCTTTATGTACTAAGAAGGATTACTGATACAGTTAAATATACCTGTTCTATTTCCTCCATACCTTACGAGGTGCAGATGTGTCACTGTCTTTGTGTTTTCCAACATTTGCTGCTAGAACTGGCTTTTTCAAACATAGAAAGTTTAATCGGAGATGCTTTTCTCATAGACTATCCAGGGACAAAAGGTCATTCTCTCTGTCCCTTGGCAGAAAGCCCTTGTTGACTCTCAGCCCAAACTCCTAGTGAAGGTCACAGCCTTTAGGACTCAGTCTGTCTGGCCAGACAATCTGAGGCTGGCTTTTGTTTAGTACAGTGGAGAGGGAAAAACTCAGAAAGAACTGAATGGTACATGTGGTATATTTCTTTCTTAGCAGCTATGAATTCGTTAATCCCAATCCAGTTTTATTGAGTCTTTCCTAGGCACAACAGTTGGAGATATTGAAAGTCACAGAATCAGTAAGTATTAAAACAAGTACATTTGCTAGGCTTCCTATGATGGATGTCTTAAATCTCTGCTTGGTACCGTCCTGTCAAGATTGATATTGGATGGGGCTAACAATACGAATTAAACTTTGTTCATTGTCCACACTACCAGTACCAATTGTCCCAGCTTATCCAGAACTGGAGGATTTCCTGGGATGTGGGACTTCGAGTGCTAAAACTGGGAAAATCCTGGGCAAACATGGAAGGGTTGGTCTCTCTAGCTTGTTTATGTCATGCTTAGAGAGTTTCAGCAATGAGGAATGTGCTATTTTATTCATCCTAATACCACTTGAGTTCTATCATTGAAATAGAGTAAAACAAGAAGCTGTTGTTATAAGCTGGGTTTTGATGAACAATATCTACATTTGTTTATGCTTTGCTTCTCGGGAGATGGTAGAGCATAATTCTTAGTGGTCTTGGTTATGAAGCCAAGTGCCTGTGTCCATATCCCAGCTCTACCTTTCATTATCTGACTACCCTTGGGAAATTTATTTAACCCCTCTGTGCCTCAGTTTCCTCATGTGTAAAGTTTCCACTTCTAGAACCTAGCTTATTGGCTTGTTGAGGATTAAATTGGGTAATATATCTCCTTAAAACAGTGTTTGGAGGTAGGCCTGGTGGCGCAGCAGTTAAGTTCGCACGTTCTGCTACTTGGCGGCCCGGGGTTCGCCAGTTCGGATCCTGGTGCGGACATGGCACCACTTGTCAAGCCATGCTGTGGTAGGCATCCCACATATAAAGTAGAGGAAGATGGGCATGGATGTTACCTCAGGGCCAGTCTTCCTCAGCAAAAAGAGGAGGATTGGCAGCAGTTAGCTCAGGGCTGATCTTCCTAAAAAAAAAAAAAAAACTGTTTGTTATTGCTATTGTTGTTGTCATCGTAATTACTATTGTTACTACTAATTAGCTATTAATTAGATGTTCAATTCTTCAGTTTCCTTGTCTGCAAAATAGAGATGATATTTCTCATGGTTGATGAAAGAATTAAAAGGGAAGAGATAATACGTGGAAAGCACTTAGCATAATGACTGGCAAAGTAAGCTCTCAAGATTTTCCTCTGTGTCGTTATTACTATTAAAAATACTATCATTTTTATTGTTATTAGTTTGCCTTATTCTAGTTCCAAAGTTAGCAAACAGCATTCATGGTTGTAAGCAAAGGCTTTGGATTCTTTGAAAGCTTTCAATTTTCTAATTTAATTTTTGCTGTGATTTTCTTTCATATTATGGTTCCAGCACCCAATAAACTATCTCATAATGACAACTTTCTCAAATGGTGATACAACTGGGACAAGCGACTTGGCTTTGTCCAGGTCTTCAGGTTGCTGGGTTATTTTTGGTTGTGGTTGTCAGAGTCTTGGAGAAATTTCAGGCAAGTGACTGTCTGGGGTAGATGTTTTCGCCACCATTTCTCAAATTCTTAGTTCTTACAATTCAGAGACTGTTTTGCCTTATTTTTTTTCTCATAAACCTCAAAATATATATTAGAGTAGAACTGCACATACATGAAATGTTGGGAGAGGAAATAAAAAGCTGGAAATCTTTTTTAAAATCAAACATTTCTGACTATTAACCAATGCAAGCATCATGTTGGAGTTGAGGAAGGAAGAAAAGGAGGAGAAAGGAGATGGAAATTGTAAACCAATTGGTAGAGCTTAGCTAAATCTTTGTGGCTCCAGGAACACATTATCAAGCGTACATTCCAAGCCTGTAATGTGACTATAGATTCTTTTTGTCTCAGTATGGCTTGACCAGTCATAGGCTTTGTAGCTCAAGAGAAAAAAACCACAAAAGATTGGTTTAAGTTATAACACCAGGGCTTACATAAATACAAATAAATCTTAGAACAACATTTGACACCATCAGTCCTAGGAACAAGGTAAACATATCCAGCCTTTAAAGTCTCCGAAAAGGTGTGGTCTGGAGTAAGGAATGTCTGTCCTCACATGAACTCATTGTACAGCAGAAGGATTTAAAAGTAGCTCTATTCGTAAGAAAATGTGCAAACTCGCCAAAGAGAGATATCAGATACTTTCAGGTGGCCTAAGCCCTGGCTCTTACAAATGTATTGAGATGCTCAGTTCATTGTCATCTTATGGCTGGATTTAGAGGGCTCTTGCAAAAACCAAAGGAGCGCAGCCAATATGTGCAATGAGATCAGTTTTATTCCATATCTGTAATTCAGCCCTGTTCAGAGTGACAAAAAAGAGCCCTGAAAGGTTTAGGCTTCCAGTTAAAGACAGGGTTTTAAGCTCAGCTGTCCTATAGCTTGTGATGTGATAGGAAGGAGTCGTAGTGAACACAGGCAGCGTGCCAAATGAAAACCGATATGCGCAAGTAGAAGGAACGCTAGGCGACCAGTCATGGGCAAGCACCCTTTCACACAGGAACAGCATCAATCTTTCTTAATGCTATGGAAGATAAAGAAGATTTTCGAGGTTTTAGAAGGTGGGTAGACCCATTGTCTGAGTGAGAAGTGAATATGCTTTAGGAATTCGTTGATGTGTTTTTACAAAAGTAATTTTATGAATAAAAGATGATTTCTGGAATTCATTATGGGTTCAAAGAGTCACTCTTTTTCAGGGTGTGTTCAGGAAGCCATAGTATAATGAGTACACACACTAACCAGGCTAGCAGAAAACATGGGTTTCTCTTTCTGGGGAGCTGGGGGTATTTTCTGTGAGAAAAGCTACTTTCAGCCTTTCTACCTTACACAGAATTCATGTGAGAACAGGTTGACCAGTGCTGCCTCAGCACCTCATCAATTATGTCACTCTCTAGCATGCGTGTGTTTACTTTTCTCTTAGTTTCTCTGAAGACTTACAATGTTGACGCATTACAGAACTTAAACGATTTTACAATTGCTTGACCAGACCTACATACTAAGACTATTCCTCAAGAAATTTCTCTTGAGGCTATTTACTAGATTTGGCTGCTGGTGGTATTTTTCTAAGAGCCTCAAACTATTGTTTTTATAGTGTGATTGGCCATATTTAATGTCACAGTGCATTACTATTTCACTCCTCCCACCAATGGAATGAATAAGATGTGAAAATCTGGCCAAGAGGAACATCACCATCAAATAATTTTATTAGTCATTTCACGTGTTTTGGGAATGCATTCGATATCCACTGTTCAATTAATTGACAAGTATTTATTATATCCTTACTACATTCTCAGGCACTGCTGGTAGCTAATTTTCTCTCTCTCTTTAAATTACTAAGCAATTTATTATCTGTAATATTCATTTGACAAAAACTCAAGCATTTTGTATATTTTGATTTCCTTCTATGAGCCAGCTATTACGCTGAATGTTTTGTGTACATAAATTCTAATCTTCCCAAAAATCTCTTCAGAATAGGAATTATTAACCTCTTTTTATGAATGAAATATTGAGACTCGTAGGCACTGAATGACACACCTAAAACCACAGGTTTAGCAGTGGGGAAGGGGTTTTCCAGACCTAGACTCTGATGCCACAGCTCACCTCTTTTTACCAAACCACATGTTTAGGGGTTGTCTGCCAAGCCTTATTAAAAAGACTTCACAGTCAAGGAAACATATCTTGAAATTTCACTGACTAGTATGGGGCTTTCCATGATTTATTATTCAATATATTTTTACTTGGCTTTTGATTAAATAAATGTTTTAATCATTGAATTTTTTAGGCAATGAATCAGCATGCTATGGGCTGGACAAAGAATGGAACTAGATAAAAGCCTCAGGAAGGAAGATGATCTGGGAATAAAATCTATGTACAAAGAAAGAGGAAGACTTTTGTACAGATGATCCTTGTGACTCTAGAATTTGAAAGTTCTCCTTAGTTGAGAAAATTGTTCATTGAAAAAGTGAAATGTTCACAAAGTGGTCTAGATTCTTTCTCCCTCCTGCTCTCCTTCACCCCTCACCCCTCTCACTCCTTCCCTTCTTTCCACATTAATTAATTGCTGATATGAAAGGTTCTATGTTAGATGTTGGAACTGTGATGATGAATCCTGGAAGGCACACATGTAAGGAGATAATTATAAAATATAATCGATTCTTTACCAGGTGCTAAGAGAGCAAAAAGGGCAGTTGAAAATTGCCAAGGTAGAGAATTAAGTAAAAAGAGTTAAGCAAATTAAATATATAAATAAATATACCATATATCATATATATCTACAAAATTTTAATTATATATGCATATATATAATGAGCATATACATACACAATGTTTGCCTTAGGAAAGACTGTTTCTTGAGAGCATGAACCATGTATTACATTTAACTTTTAAAAATTCATCCACTGAATCTACCTTATCCCTGATAAGTGATCTTCAATAAATATCTAAATTACTTCCTTTGGTGAATGCCTAAGCTGATAACTTCTTATTCCCTTCAGCTTCATTCTCTCTACAGGTTTTAAACTTTTTATTGGTGTTGAAATCCTACTCAAGACCTCTAATAACAACCATAATACTTGTGGAATGTTTATTGCTTCACAATTTTCAACGTATTGTCACATAATCACTCCCTTTTTTTTCACTATAAACAGCCTGGGTTCTCATTTTTCAGGTGAATAGACAGAGGTCAAGGAAGGCTCCATGACTTCCTTGTGGTCACTCAGGTGGGAAAGGGACATCTAAATTCTCGCCTTCTGAGCCTAGAGCCAATCACATTTTATTGATTCTATAGAGAGAATTTAAAGAGAGACCCTCATATTTCATAAACCTATCTTTAAAAACATTTCCTTCCATTATAACATAGTAAAGTAGCTATGCACGCTTTGCAGATAGAACTGGAGCCACAGTTTACCAACTGTGAGACTTTGGTAGGGTTAAAATTAAACTTTCTAAGTTTCAGAGTCCTCATATTTTTAAAAGTGAATAATAACTACTTTGAAAGAGCTGTTGCACAGAAGATATGAGATTACATGAGGGGCTGGCCCACACTAGGCTCCCCAAAATGGAAGGCATTATTATTATCAGAGTAACAGTCCACATGAATTAAAGCAATGCAAGGAAGGGTGAGTATTGTATACTTAATCTTTTCAAGGAGGCATCAAGGAAGACATGGAAATTAAATTGGCTTTTAGTGGAAGATAAGATTTAGGGTGGCCAAAAAGAGAATTCAAGAAAGAGGAGCAGAACAAGTGAAGACAGGAAAAAGAAAAGTGAAAATTGGAGGAAAATGAGATGACCAGTCTGACCAGGGAATAATTATATTGAGGAATCCAGGAAATAAGGCAAAACAATGAGATGAAATTAATTGAAGAGGCTTGGATTCTGGGTTAAGAAAACGTGACTTTTGATTTGCCTTCTACCAACTACTGAAGCAGGGCATAACACAGTAGAAGTGGTATTTTTGGAAAAGAGCTCTAAATCTTAGCATATGTACGATAGAATGAATTCAAAACAGGAACTAGGGCATAGTTATTGCAATTGCTAGTACAGACATACATTGATCAGCTTGGTCCAGTGGAAAGCAGACAAAATGTCTTCTGGTATGTCTCCTCAGATGTCCCACAAGAACTTCAAAATCAACATTTGCACAACTACCTCACATATGACTTCCATTCTCTATTCTCTCTCATTGTCCCACCAACCATTTTGTTACCCAAATCTAGGCATTATCCTTAATCCTATATTATCCAGTATGTCGACCATTCAGTCATAAAATCCTGTGAATTCTGCTTGGTAAATATCTTCTCTTTCATCCTTATGCCACTGCAAATATTCCCTGAGCATCTACTCTGAAGTGGACAGTGGGATACAGTGGTGGACATGTGGCTTGCAGTCTAGCACACCAGGCAGACATTGAACAGATATCCTGGGTGTGATCCTTGCTATAGAGAAGTACGAGGTCCTACTGTTGGGTGTCACAGGGCCGTGAATCCTGACCTAAAGGGTCAACGAAGGCTTCTCTGGAGAAGTGACTTTAAAACTGAAGCCTAAAGGAAGAAAAGGAGTCAAGTGATGAAAGAGAAGTAAAAAATTCCAGAAAGAAAGAATATCATCTGCAATGATCCTGAGTCAGTAAAGGACACAGTATGTGTGGGAAAAAGAGAATGTCACAGAACTAATAGATGACCAGTTCTGTGTATCTTTTGCTGAACTACCAAAATCGTTTTCTCATTTTCTTTCCTTCTCTCTTAGACTAGTCTTATCAGTTTTTCATCTCGCTGTTAGAGTGAACTTCTAGAACACAAACCTCATTATGCCACAAAGTCCACAATAGTTCCCCACTGCCTATTCAATAAAGGTCAAATTCCCACTATGGTGTATGGAATCCTTCCGTTTCCTTCCCTGTGTCTTCCACCCCCTCCAACCATAAGTGCCAATAGTACTATTTATGGCTCTTCAAAGAACTCATGCCTGTTCACCCACTTATGACTCCACCAAATGCTATTTCCCCAGCCTAGAATGCCTTTATCTCCTTGGAAAACTCCTGCTCATCCTTTAATGCAACTCATATGCCACATTCTCTAAATCAGAGGTCAGCAAACTATAGGCCATGAGCCATAATCCAATACTCTGCCTGTCAAATTATGACCTATGAGCAAAAAATAATTTCTACATATTTTAGAGACTGAAATAAAATCAAAAGAAGAATAATATTTTGTGATATGTGAAAATTATATCAAGTTCAAAATTCCATGGCCGTAATTGGAACACAGCCATGCTTATTTGTTTACATATTGCCTCTGGCTGCTGGATAAATATTTATTGAATGAACAAATGAAGGAATGTGAATGGGTCACAGCCAGGGAAGATGAGAATGAATGCGGATTGTATTGAGCAGTAAACTGACATTTAATATTCACATCACAAATTTGTGCTACTTTTCTTTACGACTTTTAGCTAAATTTTAGAAATACAATAAAACCAAGAAACATTTTCATTCAAATACCAGAAAACATAACAGATGTTTGACTAAACAGAAGGGTTATATCCTATTTTAAGGTCTTACAAGGTCCAGTAACTAACTCTGAACTTTTATTACCTTGAGGACCATTTCCTGACTTTTATAGAAACCATTCCAGGCAGTATATTCATACTTGCTGATGCCTTTGTGTGCTTTTTGGCCAAGTTCTTTCTTCGTCTTTTTTTGCCACTGGCTTATTTGCTTTCTGCACGAGGTGGTATTTAAATAACTCAGCTGAAAAGCAAGAATAGATATTATCACAATGTAAGAAATTAAAAACCATTCCTGAACTTAAAAGAAACACATACACATATACACAGACACAGACACAGACAGAGCCCACAGAATACATAGGGGAGATTTTTTTCCCCATTGTTAATACGATGGAGATCCCAGCTTTCACCTAGGATATAACTATTAATGAGATTTAGACAAGGCTGGCCATTTTCATTGAAATGCTGGCTTGAGATCTCCAGAAACCTATTTCCATGAAAGATTTCTGAAGTCCCCTGGGAATTAATTCATTCTGAGCAAAAAGAGAGTCTGGGAAACCAGTTTAAGATAGGAGCAGAGCTTTGGCCGTCATAGGGGAGAGGTGACTCTGAAAACAGCAAGGTATTTGCTGTTTTGAATGGTCTGCCAGATCAGTTTCCATGGATCACGTCTAGTCCTTCTATGTGAATGTGAAATCTGAAAGGACGGTTTCTCAGGATCTTGGCATGATGTTTGGTCACAGGCAGCATTGCTTTAGGTTGTCTTCAAGACAGTGCATGAAGAAAAATAAAGGTGGGAGCAGGAGAAGGAGAAAGGCCTTCTCCGTCATCTGGCAACCTTGAGTTTAGAACAGATTCATCAGTCAGTGACAGTGACAGAGCACAAGCTGTGGCCCTTACTACATACAAAGGTCCCTGCAGAGGAGTTCTGTGGGAAGAAAGATGTACCCTGTATAAGTGTCAGCAAAGAGTCAGCACACAGGTCTATGGGGACACATAAGAGGACTACCCAAACTTGGAAGGAATGGACTAGCTAACCTGAGACCCAGGTGAAGGAGTAGGGAGGTGGAGGAGCAACGCCTACTACAAAGGATCGGCCATGAAGATCACGGCCCATTTAGGTAACTGACTGAAACCCTATGAATTGGTTACAATTAGTCCTTCTGTTTACAGATGAGAAACTGAGACAGAGAGAGGTTAAGTAACCTGTCTTAAGTTACATAACTGAAAAGTGGCAGATCGTGGATCCAAACCAAGGCAGTCTGACTCAGGTTTGTCATCCTAACCTCCACTGTATAACAGTACTAGTTAATAGCCACCTTTAATTAAACATTTGTTATGTCATATACCACATTAAGTACTTTATATGCATTATATGACTTAAACATGTTCCAGTTATCTCTTGCTTCATACCACAACTTAGTGACTTACAGCAATAACAGTCATTTATTTTGCTTATGAATCTGCAACTTGGGCTGGGCTCTATGAGGAAAGTTCACCTCTGCTTTGCCCAGAATCGGCTCAGTTGAGGTCTGAGGAATCTATTTTTAACATGGCTCACCGACATGCTAAGTTATAGCTAGCCAGGGCTGAGGACCAGGAGCCTTAGTGCCTCTTTTCTGGGTGTCTCTGTGTGGCCTGGCCTTCCTCACAGCTCATGGCTGGGTGGGAAGGTCATCATTCCAAGGAAGAGCCAGGTGGAAGCTGTATTACTTTTTACGACCTGCCTCAAAAGACACATAGCACCACTTCCGCTATATTCTATTGCCTGAAGAAGTCATAAAGGCCTGTCCAGGTTCAAGAGGAAGGACAAAAACTTCACCTCTAGATGGCAGGTTCTGGAATTATATGTGAGATCAAGAATATTGTTGCAGCCATTTGGGGAAAATGAATTAATATGTATTATCTGATTTAAACTTCCTAATAATCTTATTAGGTGGGTTTTATTGTCTTGATTTGGAAGATGAAAACTCGGGCTCAGAGAGATTAAGTAACTGGACCACAACCACATGGCTGGTCCATGGTGGCAGAGAGAGCATGTTTCTGATTCAGTACTTCATGAGTTGTTCTGTCTTCAACTTCATGTGTTGCCTCCTTAATTAAGCCTTTCCTAACCACTGCTTTCTCAACAAAATTAATGGCTTCTTCTTTGGAATAGTTCATGATCTTTTGCACATATCTGTTATTTCATGTATCATACTGATGTGCGTGAAAAGTTAGGGTTTTAGGATTCAATTTTGAAGCTCATGAACTTTGGATCCAGACTTCTTGAGTCTAAACCTCAGCCCTGCCACTTCTTGCTAGTTGTTTGATCATAGATGGTCACTTGGTCTCTCTCAGTTTTCTCACTTTCTAAATAAGGATAACAAAACCAACTTCCAACGCAAGTTGTGGAGAATAAGTGAGATAATTGTAAAGTGCTTACAATAGTGCCCGGTACATAGTAATTGCTATACAAGTGATAGCTATTATTCTGGATTTAATTATTTGAATGTCTGCTTCTCTTTTGAGATGGTTAGCTTTGAAGGGCAGGGCTCCATCTTATTCTTCTTTTTACTCCAGAGTGTAATCCAGGACCTCAATATATACTAATTGTACTAAATAGAGGGAGTTTTGCTTTCTGACTTGTTTTGTTCATGAATCCTCAAATTTCAAGTCATCAAATTTTTTTCCAAATTCTCCTTTAGGAGAAAAGGCATATTTAAAAGTAAACTAAATGTTATTAGGAATTTAGTCACAAAAACTGATGCACATCACATATATAGAATTAATCCTATATTCTACACATTTTACATTTTCTACATTTTTTTCCATAGCTAGAAGAGACTTTAGAAGTAATCATTGACATCTCCCTTACTTTATAGATGAAGAATGTCAGAGAGGTTAACCATTTTTCCACAGATCACTTAGTAACAAAGCTCAGACTAAATCCAGGATATGCAATATCCTTGTTTGCTCTACTTCCTCCATTCCGTTTACTCAAGGAGAAATAAACATTAATATGATGATTGGGGAACTCAATAACCCATTAATCAATTAATAGAAATAGTCTTTGAGTGTTCACTGTATGTAGGGGCCATGTTAGGTTCTGGCAATGTAAAATTAATGAGTCACAGTCACAGTCCTCAAAGACAGACAAGTTGAAGGAGACAGACATGAGTATAAGGATCCCATCCTACCACATAATAACCTACATAGTGTGCGTCCGGGCAAAAAGTGAACGCAAATTCTAAGGGAGGAATCCAGAGTAATTTCTCTAAAGAGGTAACATTTGAGTTGTGTCTTGAAAAATGAATAGCCTTTCAGCAGAGCATGGAACTCTAGACAACAGAAACAACATAGATTAATCATCCAATGCTCATTTAAAAACCACTACAGGACAGGCCATATGCTGCCTACTGAAATATGAGAATGAACAAGATAACAAGGTCTCTGTTCATGTGCATCTTTTATTCTAGTGGGAAATTTGAAAGATTAACTATATGTGATTTGTCTTTTAAAAGTACAATGAAAATGTTTGGTAAGGAGATTCAACTTGGGGGTACAGAGGAGAAGAGGGAAGCAAGGATACTTCCTGAGGAAGTGACATTGAAGTTAAAGCCTGGAGGATGATGGGAGAATTAACGACCCTAAGTGGAATATGGGAAAAGGAGAGAATTAAGAGGCAACAGAAATACTATGTCTAATGGCCCTGAGTTGGCAATCAGCTATAAATGAAGATGAGCATGGTATGAACACAAACAATACAGATAAGAGTGGCTTAAAATAGCTCCAGAGAGGTAGGTGAGGCCAGGTCAAGCAATACCTGTGAGCAACATCAATGAAGCCATTGAAGGATTTAAAAAGAGAGATGAGCAAAATGACCAAATTTGTAATTTTAAAAATCACCCTGGGGGGACAGCCCCGTGGCCAAGTGGTTAAGTTCGCGAGTTCTGCTTCAGAGGCCCAGGGTTTCACTAGTTCGAATCCTGGGCGCAGACATGGCACTGCTCATCAAGCCATGCTGAGGTGGCATCCCAGATGCCACAACTAGAAGGACCCACAACTAAAAATACACAACTATGTACTGGGGGGTTTGGGGAGAAAAAGGAAAAATAAAATCTTTTTAAAAAAAATCACTCTGACTCCACAGGCAAAGCCAAGGGTATGAAAGACGCAGTACACTCAGAAATTGAAAGTAATTTTATAAGGCTGGAGTTTAGGGCCTGAGGTGGATGATTGCAGGAAATGCAGGGTGGAATCAGATCCTGGAGGAAGTCCTTTCTGTCTCAGCGTAAGACTTGTGAATTTTATCTAGCAGGGAGGAAGGACGTCTTGATGGTTTACATGCAGGAGAACAAAATGTTCAGACCATAAGAATCATGCCAAAAAAGATTTATGTGCATCCAGGATATTGTAATTACTCACAGAGATACTGGATTGACAGATTTAAACATTTTATGAAATCTGGAAAGAAAAAACAACTGTGCATTTCGATTAACCAGAACAGCCTGGTCTTTGCTTCTAGTTATTTGAGGCTTTCTGAGGACCTCAAATGCAAAAAGAAACAAATTCAGACATGGCAGAGAAGGGCAACCAAGACCTTGTTATACAACGCCTGGTGGGATGGACTTTCTGGTAAATCTTCTGTGAGCTCCCCAAGACTTTGCCTGGGCATATACCAGAATAGTGCCTGCCTATGTGATGCAACCTAATGCTGCCTCTACTTGCTACAGTTTTGCTTTGTGCCTCTGGCAGGTAATTACAGATTGTTTGATCTTAGTCAATAAAATACTATTCAATTTCCCCCGAAGACATCAGAGATGTATTTACTACAGTAAAAACATTTTCCCATGCCTCCATTTCAATTTCAAGCATACGTGTGTACTCATTTAATTTCTAGCTACCTACACAGGCTTTTTCACATATAGACTAAGTGCAAATTAAAAATACAGGAACATTACTCGTGTTTCTGGAGGTAAAGAAGGATGGATGTTCAGTAAATTACACCAATTCTTATAGAAGTTGCTGTCAGTGAAGGTTAACTTCTTGACTAAGCTACATTGGCTGTCTCCCAGGACAGACTATTTCCTGAAGCTTAGATTAAACAGATGTTGCAAGAAACAACTATGTTCAGAATGTGAGAAGTACCTTTGAAAATTCCATGGAATCCTGCTATAATAATTTTCTCAGTTACTTGTCTCATACATATCATGGTTAAAATTCTGTCCTTCAATTCACTGTAATCACTCATCTGACTTTCTCTGTAAAGCTGGAAGCAAGCTTTTTTCACACATTAGTTAGATGCCATTCTGTTTAACAACTTATGAGGCTGCTACTTGTAAATGCACGGATAGCAGTGGTAGACCACAGAGAGAGACAAAGATCTTGTGTTTGTCCAATGATTACGTAATTAAACCTCAAGGATACATTCACAAGGAATAGGAAAGAAAATCACGCCCTGAACTCGGTGCCATTGCCACCTTTGAAATGTGAATCAGTTTGTATCCTTGTTAATTTGGCGAATATTCAGCTCTGAATTTGGAAGTTGAATGCTTTCTGTTTACTTCATTACAATATATTGTGTGATATTAAATAATAGGCTAAAGAAATATGTTTTTTAAATGTAAATGACACTACTATTGTTTATCCAGTAAAAAAATTTCTTTGAAACAAGTGAAAGAACTCATGCTTTGTGTCAAATGTCTTCAAAACACCAGAATATCTCAGTATTATGATGATTCTAATGTTTGGTAAGAGATATGATGACATGATTTGCAGTAAAAGTTGAAGTAATATTCTGAAAATGTATTAGTAATAGTGTTAGAATTTGAATTCACTTATCAACATTACTCTGTTTCATTTGGTTTTTGAGAAATGTAGAATGGCACCAAATCAAGAGAAGTATGGCAGCCCCACTTTCAAATGGCACATAGCCTTGAAAATATTAGATATATATTTTTTAAGTTAAATAATAGAGTGCTTGAATAGTTATAGAACGTAGAAGACCACAGAAAAATGGATGCCATGATGCAAATATGCGATTAAATAGAAATCAAATCAGCAGTAAAGACATTAAGTGCTATGAGGTTATATGCTACAGAATGTAGTGTGTTGATGTCGTTAAGAAAACTTCATGAGGAAGTTAGGAATTAATGGGCATTAAAGCTCTAGTAGGAAATGGGCAGGTGGAGAAGCTAGGGAAATGATTTTAGGAAGGGAGAGGTAGGGAATGGAGGTGGGCATGGGGTAACAGACACAAGGGCAAAGAGCAGAGGGCCACCCGGTATTAATATCAGGCAGTGACTAAATTAGTTGGGATGCGATAGTCTGGATTCAAATATTTATGAAGTGGAATAGTGGGAAGTGAGATGGAATGTCAGGTTGAGAAAAGTGTGGGACTCTTTTAGTCAAACCCTTATTGAAAATTTCCACTGAATGGTGGTGTTTCACTTCTCTCAAACTTTGATGGTGTATGGACTTCTCATGGATTGTGCTGGATGTCATGAATTCCTTTGTTCAATTCATTTTCTCATATTCAGAATCAAAATGTGGAGTTGGTACAAACTGGCTTTTCCAAAAGAAGAATGCAGATGACAGCAAAGTCAGTCCTGAAATGTGCATCTCAGTTTGTCTTTTTATCTTAACAGTCTATTGAGCATTTACACTTTGAAATCCCACTACTTCTCCTTCTAATCAGGTCCGAAATGAAATTCTTTCCCTTCCTGGATGCTCAGCTTCCCTATATTTGTCAGAGGCACCACAAGGCAGTTTCATCATCACAGCTGCCTGGGCTAGGAGCTGTTCTCCAATATATAAAAGATGACACTGTAGTTTATCATCCAAGTGAGAGGAGTGCTCGCAACAACTATACTGGTACACCAGATGTAAACTGGGAGGTCCTGGGGAAATCAGGATTAACAGAACCCTATTTAATTTTTCTGTCATTAAGTTCTGTCAATTTTTTATTTTAACTCTCTTAATCTTTCTCCCTTCCATTTCATTGTGTCTGCCATCATCTGTACATTGAGTTTTACAGCACCCTCCTCACTTTTTTGCTAGTTATTTGCCCCTTCCCTTGTGATAAATATACCTGAAACTCTATTCTGGTGACAGTCCATTGCTCAAGAACCTACAATAAATCTTCAGAGTTTCGCCCCAAAAGAATAAACTCCTCTTTCTGTTTTTGTAAGACTAGCTTATCTGCATCTACCTGCCTGCTGTTATCTTGTTATCTCCTGCTACTCCTAAACACAGCACTGGATTCTCTAGAAGTATCTATCTCCTTTTTTTTGGCTTTTGCAAATACTACTCATATTAACACCGTTCTGTTTTTCTTCTAATCAAGCTACTATGTAATCTTTAAGAATTGAATCAATCCTGCTTCCTCTCTTAGAGCCTCCTCTGAGTCTGAACTCTCCTCCAAACTTCTTAGTAACCTTGCATCTAATCCTTGATAAACAACTAAGCTTTTGTGCTCATACTCCCTTTTGCTACCACTATTGTAATGACTTCTAGGTTTGTGCTCTTAAACAAATTTCCTTAGCTGGCTTGTTAATTCCTAACCAAATCCTTGTGGTTACAGAATAGGATGTCATATATTATTCATATAAAGTGTGTTTTCAAATATATGATGAGAGATGTGTCCTTCCCACCAAAATCACTTCCTATTCCCCTCCTGCCTGATCTGCCTTTGGGCACTTCTAGAAAACAAAACAAGACAAAAAAACAAAACATCTGTTTTTTATTTCATAATTATCTACCCGATAAAATCTAAAGCAATGGTACTCTCTCCTTACTAACTAAAAAGATAGATTCAAATACATGGCAGTATTAGTGTTCTAAGTCTTCAATGTCTCCGCCCAATTCAACCAAATCATCCTCAGAAAGACAGTTTGCTTTCCTATGCATAATGGCTTCGTAATACAAAACTTTCCTGACCAGGATTATTCCTGGTGAAATTTAAATCTGGCATTGTTCCTTGTGCTTTTATATTTTTCTGACTTTCAATTTGAAGCCCTCATGTAAACCTAAAGCTGGTAGCTGAGTCTCTGCTGGGTCCTCCATTTGGCTCACTGGCCTGGCAATTTATCCCCAGCCTCTGCTGCCCAGTCACGGTGGTTCTTGAATCAGTGTCTGTGATACATGGTACTGAGAGTGCCTCAGAGACTGTAAACTTTAGGAAAGTGGGAGCCACTAGTGCAGATTACTCTGAGGCCATCACCAAGGTGGCTTCTTCCCAGAGTTCCATAATAAGCCACCAGGAAGAACATCTTGTCTTGCTCTTTCACTCAACTTCTAGAACATGCTCTCTCTCTCTGAGTCCTATTCAGGAAGAGGGGGAACCTTGATATTCTACTTCTTTCGTTTGTTTGTTTTTTTAAGGAAGATTAGCCCTGAGCTAACTGCTGCCAATCCTCCTCTTTTTGCTTAGGAAGGCTGGCCCTGAGCTAACATCTGTGCCCATCTTCCTCTACTTTATATGTGGGACACCTACCACAGCATGGTGTGCCAAGCGGTGCCATGTCCGCACTCGGGATCTGGGCCGGCGAACCCCGGGCTGCCAAAGTGGAATGTGTGCACCTAACCGCTGTGCCACCAGGCTGGCCCTTGATATTCTACTTCTGATTTCCATTTTCTTTTTCCTTTTATCCCCTGGGCATGACAACGGAGTAGGCATTTTTTCTCTCTCTACTCTCTTTATTCCTGATTTTAACAGTGGACTGGGTACTCTAAGAGCCGGAGTCCTCAAGTTTTGGTCCTTGAAAGACAAAGTATGTCCTCTCTCCACATAAAAACCAGCCTTCCATCGCTATTATCTTACAAAGAGGCTAAGTCTCAGCCTTCTCTTGCTCTAAACCAGATTTAGCAGAACAAATGAAGATCTATCACTTTACTATTTGAAAAACAAATATCTGGATTATACATGAATTAGATAGAATACCTCTTCACTTTTATTGACAGAAAAAACTCCTCCCAACATATACTCCTGGATAAGGCATTGGTTTTCATAATTAAATCCTAGTAGTATATAGCTATAAAATTATTTTTTACAGTTCTACAGAGTAATATATTATATGTTTGGTTATAAAAATGCAAAGCTTAAGCATCAGTGTTCAATGCAGTTACCCCTGATATCTTAAAAGAAGTTAAAAATACCAGCTTCCTATACAGAATCATTTTGAGCAATAATTCTTGTTCCCGTTAATTACTTATCTATTGCACCCTAAAATTATTCACTCAAAACAATGACATTAATAGTATACTGCTGGAATTTTAAGAGATGAAAGCAGCCTGCTAACTCTTTGGTTATTCTCTCTTTTCCTTTTAATTCAAAGCTCATTCATTCAGCATCTATTAAAAACCTACTTTGAACCAAATCTTTTATTGGTGAAGCAATAGAGATAAAAGATAATAAGCACAGTTCCTTTATGTGAGGAGCTCACATATTTGTTGTGTGTTGGACATTTTCTTTACTATATTCCTCTCTACTTTCACTTAATTTCATAGTACAATACCTTCCTAAATATATGGCAGATATTTCTCTGAATGACGACTAAAAAAGAAGAACAGAGTCTAATAGAAGTCACTATTTTACCCGAAAGATTAATGCTTCACTTTTCATTCATGAGTTCAGTTATTCATTCAAGTTTTTGCATGTTTATTTGTTCATTCATTCATTCAGTAAACATTCACTAAGCAGCTACTGTGAGTCAACAGCTATAGTTGGCCTCTGGACATAAGCCATCTCTTGGCCTTCAAAGTGACCTCAGTCTACTGAGTTAGTATACATGATAGCACTATAATAAAGGGCTATGAATATGAAGCGAGGAGGGAAGGTTGCCTGGGGTGGGATGGGATCCCTTCACAGAGGAATGGATAACTTGAACTGACGTTGAAGGAATAGAAGTGCGTAAAATAGTGAAGTGAGAAAGAAGAGTCTTGTTCAAGTAAACCTCATACACAGAGGCATGTGGGCTTGAGAAAAACATAATTTCTTTAAGCCAGAAATATAGGGTATGCCAAACAGCCTACTGAAATTTTGTTGGGCATAAAAAATGTGCCCAGTTAAAACGTGACATTTCCTGGTCTTCCTTGCAGATAAGACTGAAGAGTGGCAGTGTAGCCCAGGCCTGATAAATGAGTGAAAAGTGGTCCTTGTGGTGGGAGGCTTTCAGGCAAACTCCTTAAAGTTGATGTAGGCTCACTTGGGATGGGCCTTTTGCCCTTTTTTCTTCTTGTTCTTCCTACCCGGAATGTAAACATGATGCCCAAAGGAAGAACAGTGCCCTGAGACCACAAGGCAACAAGCAAACGCTAAGGATGACTGAGCAGAAAGATGCAAGGAGCCTGCACCCTGAGACAGTATAGAACAGCTCTGTTGACCCTGTGCTGTCGTTCTCAGACTTATTACCAGAGGGAAAAATTCCTAAATTAGTTAAGCAACTGGTTTTCAGGTTTGTGTTACTTGGGCAAAGTGATGGAGCTGATGGAATGAACCTGAACAGACTAGACGAAACCAACCATAACAAGCCAAGTGCAGTTCCAGAGTTTGAACTGTGTCTGGTAGAGGCTCTTAAACTTCTGTACATTTGCGAATCACCAGAAGTACCTGTTCAACCATGCGTTTCTGAGCCACACTCACATAGATGCCGATTCTGATTCCAGTCGTCTAGGTGGCACATAGGAATTTCAACTTCACTTTCTGGTGCTGGTTCTAAACAAAAAAACCAAATCGAAGAAAGAGCAAAAAAATCAAAACTCTCAGGTTTGTAGATGTGGAGCAGTTGAGGTATTTGCTCTGGTAGGAGGCAGGTATTCTTTCTGTTTCTCTTTCTCTTCCTTCCCCTTTTCTTACCACACGTAGGGAGACAAAACTGCTGTCCACAGTTTACAAAATCCAAATCTATGACATCTATGTTTTGGCATAAGACTGATTAAGAAAATACTTTATGTTTAATTTAGCAACCCTTAAAAAGTGCTTACTATATGACAGGCACTGTTCTACAAACTTAAGTATTAATTCATTTAATGTTTATAAGAGCTCCATGAGGTAGGAACCACTGTTATCCCAATTCATAGATGTGGAAACTGAGGCACAGAGATAAACCACTAGGTCACAAGCTACTAAGTGACTATCCTGCACCTCCGATCATTGGCCATGCTAGATGTGTTATTTGCAGTTCCAGCTACTTATTGGTAACCACAAAAGATTCCATGATTTATTCAACTATAATGAGAATAAACACATTACCACCATATGGCTCTTCTGAAACATAAACATCTGGAAAAATGAAGATCTTGTAACAAAAGCATCTAGCATGAATTTGAATCCCATGAGCTGTGATGTTGGTTTTCATAAGGAAGTTACTTTGCCAGCTTAGCTAATCCCTAAACATCTGTTTCTTAGTTTCTTAATTTCTGAGTTTTACGACTTTGAGAATCCTCAAAGGTCTGGAGCTGTAATCAATGTAAATATTATGAGTCTACAGTAGCATTTTCCCAAATATCTTTTTCCTTAAACAGTTGTTCCACAAGATGTTAAATTTTAAAAAGGCTTCCTGTTTAAATAAATTTTGGAAATATTAAGTTATACAAAGTCTCTACTGCAGGATTTGTCAGAACCTTATTATGAAAAAGCCGATAGGAAATCTTCAAGAGAAAAATATATGTAGCATTTCCTGAAAATTTGACCATACAACCCCTTTTTTCTGAGGTTTTAATGGCAGTGTCACACCACAGAACAAAATGCTAGAAATGATTGCTTACTGTGTATTCCAAATTTAAAATTCTGTTTTGTACAACTTGAAGTAATATTTTTGGCAAAACTATTCATAAAAGATTTTTTGCAAGCTGTGGGTACTCGCTGGTCTGTGTAGTTATGTAGATAATATAGTAGAGTAGTTGTTCAAAGAGAGACGGAAAATGAAAAATGGCTAAATATAATTTTCTCTTCTTACCAGCACAAGAAAAGAACTGTTTCAGGAATAATTTCTGAATACTTACATTAGTTTTTAAACTCCGTATAATTTACTTTAACGCTTTGTTTTAATTTTTTTCTGTTACTTGAAGAGTTCTGCTGTTTTCCCTTTGAGTCTGCAAGATCCAGAGTTTTGTGTGTTTTCCTGTTTCTTTTTCTTTTTCTAGTTATAAAGCTATTACCTCATAAAACACAAAAATGAAAGATTCATCACCTTCATCCAGCCAGTAAACAACTTTTTTCATCATCCGAAGTGGGAGAAGCAAGCTTATTGTATGCGGGATAAAAATCAAATCACATTTTTCTTAATGAGCTATATAAGCTGAGAAATGTTTGTTATGGAGACACTGCAAGGTAAATAATAAATAAATATGCCTGAAGTTCTCTACTTAGGAAAATGCTCTCATTAATGTTGATACCTTACTATTTTGGTTTCATCAAACATGAAACAAAATTTTAATAATTTGCTTATGTAAACTCAAGGCTCTGAAAGCATTGCTGGATTTTAGAAGTGCAATAAAGCATTCATTTTTGAGTACTTTTTAGTTCAATATTTCAGCTGATTTAAAAAAAAAAACCAACATCATTTAAAGGTAGTAAAGGACTGATTAATTCAACCAATTCAGCCTGGGTCATGTGTGGACTTGTTCAGTATCAGAACACTGAATTCTTACACAGTCTGATTAAAAATATTTCCTAATTGAATTCAGGTTTTCTCTTCTCTCTGGGGAATATTTGTTTCTTAGAGAAGAAATCTTTTGGAGTATTATTCTCATATTGCTTACTCTCCTCTGTGTGTGAGTGTGTATGTGTCTCTTTCTATCTATTTTTCTTTTCTCATTTTCATTATTGGAAGTCAAGCCACTTTTTAATATGTGAGATTTGTGTTTATTTTATTAATTAATTAATTATTTTAAAGATTGGTACCTGAGCTAACAACTGTTGCCAACCTTCTTTTTTTTTTTTCTTCTGCTTTATCTCCCTAGATCCCCCCTTACATAGTTGTATATCTTAGTTGCAGGTCCTTCTGGTTGTGGCATATGGGACACTGCCTCAACGTGGCCTGACAAGCGGTGCTATGTCTGCACCCAGGATCAGAACCAGCGAAACCCTGGGCTGCTGCAGCAGAGCGCACTAACTTAACCACTTGGCCACGGGGCCGGCCCCTATTTTATTTTTTTAAGAAGGGAAATGGCTACATATTAATATTAATTACTACCACTATGCACTCATTCCCAAATATGTTTTATAAAGAAGATACAAAGATGAGTTAAAGGCGCTGCAAGTTGCCCCAAGAAATGTCTTACCATTTGCATACATAAGCAGTAATAGAATTATAAATCCTATCAATAAAATTATATTTCTTCTAATAAAGCAGAGTTTTCACTTTTTCACTCCACTCCAACAAACGTTTAGAGTTGTCTGCCTTTCTGTGATGGGATAAAAATTAAGTAAAATCTGGATATTGGCATATTCCCTAAATTTTCTCTTTTATTTCTATCTCATATCTTTGTATAGATGTTGCCAAGCTCTGATTTCCTAACAAAAACATGATAATCTCACAAAAATAATTAATCAGCCTGCAGAAGTTTTTCAGTGTCCTATTAGAAGTGTATCCAAGACTAGTTGGGTGAATCAGAGCATAATGCTAAAAGACCAAAGTTTTATAATCCCAATCAATCAAAGAACAACAACATATGAAATATCTACTGTGTACTTGTCACAATGTAATCAGTAATTGATATTCCAGGTTATTTTTTTTTGCGAAATATTGGTCCTGAGCTAACATCCACAGACAATCCTCCTCTGTCTGCTGAGGAAGACTGGCCCTGAGCTAACGTCTGTGCCCATCTTCCTCTATTTTATATGTGGGACGCCTGCCACAGCATGGCTTGATAAGCAGTGCTAAGTCCACGCCCGGGATCTGAACCAGTGAACCCTGGGCCGCCAAAGGAGAACATGCAAACTTAACTGCTATGCCACCAGGCTGGCCCTCCAGGTTAATTTTTATTGAGACTATTTAGTTGTCTTTTTGCTTGATTTTAGCTTCCTAACCACAGTCAATTGTTTCATAAATGCACACACATAGAGACACAGGGCAAATCATTGTTTTTACCTGGACTTTAAAAAAGTTTAGATTCACGATCTGTGCTGTAGTCTTAAATCTGTATGGCTAATTATTATTATCACAGCTGTTAATGTCTAGAGCTGTGCCTTTCAATCTGCTAGACAATAGCCATATGTAGTTATGAGATGCTTGAAATGTGGTTAAGTTCAAAGTAAGATGTACTTTAAGTGTAAAATATACACTAGGTTTAGAAGACAATACGAAAAAAGGTAAAATATCTCTAGTTTTTTATTTGATTAAATATCGACATAATAATATTTTGGATATATTGGGTCGTAAAAAAATATACCATTAAGCTTATTTTCACCTGTGTCTTTTTAGTTTAATGAGAAGACTAAAAAAATTAAAGTACATATATGGCTTGCATTGGGCTCATATTATATTTCTCTAAAACATTTAACTTCCAAATTTAGATCTGTATATACTCACCAGCACTGTTCTAGAGCAGTGCTTTGTTTTTAAAATACATGAAATAGCACTGTTAATTAATAATTTTTCAGAGAAGTGTTATATGATAGATAACTTCAAAGAGACAAAAACTGAGAAGTTTAAGTTACGCTAGATTAAAAAGCTTTATCTTTAATGAATTCTTCCATTTACCTTTGGATACATGCTTATTAAGAAAACCTTTTTTGTTGAACCATAATTTCTTCTTGTTATACAAAATAAGACAGACATTTTTACTTAACTAGAGCATATAAGTACCAGGGCATACTTTTCCTATCCTTGTATACACATCTAAATCTCTCAAATTACTGGTGTATCTGTTGATATAAAAAAATCTACAAAGAGACACATCAACCAACAATAGAACTACTTTGAAAGAAATCAAATAAAGAATTTTATGTATAGTCACCAAACTGCAAGAGAGGTGTTCACTTGCTACATGATGTATTTGTTATGATTATTTAATTTTTTATGAGCCAATATTCTATACTCAGAAACAAACAATTTTTATAAGTAGTGAATTAAGGGGCTGGCCCAGTGATTTGCTAGTTGTTTGCACATTCCGCTTTGGCGGCCCGGGGTTCACCAGTTCAGATCCTGGGTGCAGGCCTACGCACCACTTATCAAGCCATGCTGTCACAGGCATCCCACATATAAAATAGAGGAAGATGGGCACAGACATTAGCTCAGGGCTAATCTTCCTCAGTAAAAAGAGGAGGATTGGTGGCAGATGTTAGCTCAAGGCTAATCTTCTTTAAAAAAAGAAAAGAAAAACAAAAAACAGTAGTGAATTGAGACACTCAATATAAAATTTAATTAATGTAGCAGCTTTTAAAATACCAAATACACATAATAATGAAAATGCCTACTTTCAAAAATGGAGAGATGGTCATGATAAAATGCAAGATCTAAAGCAGTAGTATAGTATGATGCCATTTATTAATGTGCTCAGAAAAATGGAAGCAACCTGAAGTTGTATCAGTATGGCAGATATTAACAATGCCTATCTCTGGGTAGTAGAATTATGGTTCAAGCAGTTTTTGTTTGTTTTATTTTGTTTGGGGTATTTATTTTTTATTTGTATTTTCCAGTTTTTCAACAGTGGATATATAACAAATGCATGATTTAAAAAAAATTAACGTAAATCATAATAGGCCTTCCAAGAAAAAAAATGAGGAGATTGTGGGGGGAGGCATGCAGATGGGCAAGGAGAAGAGAGCCAGGCATTGGTAAAAGGAACCTGGGAAAGACAATGTTGTCATGACAGCCAGTGTGTCCTCCAACATTTGGAGCCAGGTAGCCCTGTGTTCAAATACAAGCTCTAAATTAGGATCATGGACAGGCTGTCTGATCATAAAACTTACCTTGAAGGCATGTTGTGAAAATTACATGACACAGTTATGAAAAGCAAGTAGCATCATGCTCCTCCCAGAGTTGATGCCAAATGAATGATGAGTGGGCTGATATGACTTCTACTGTGAGGGATGCTTTACTTTTCATCAACACCAGTGCTTTCCTGCTCTTAGTCTGAAGTTCCTGCCACCACTACATAGCCTGAGGGAAGGAACAACGAAAAATCAAAAGTCAGTGAGAAGGAGAATATACTCCTTCTCCCCTAAATCCAAAACTCCAACTAAGTGTCTGAGAATAATCCCTACTTTCCACTCTCTGTTTGTGTGAGCCATTTCCCTATTTATTTCAGGAAACAATTCATTTAACTAGTGAATAAATGTTGGTTTTATGTGTGCTACTTTTACACGGGCCAGAAGTGAATTAACAGAATCAATGGACTCATAGACATCCTGGATCCAAAGGGGAATGGGCAGCTTAGTAGGCAGAGAACAAAAACTGAAGATGTTTAAAAATATCTTGGATATTTCTAAAAGAGCATTGAGAAGAAGGTAGACCAGATGTCTCTGAAGTTCTCAACTCTAAGCATTTATGATTCTATGATTTTTATTTTAATACATGATTAAGATTTTTAGTCTTTATAGTCATAATTTTTATTAGTTAATTATACACATACTTAAGATATTTTATTCATGTTATTACTTTTGGGGGCTTTTTTCTTTCACAGTGTGGTGTGCCTTTCTGAGCTTCCTTTTTATATGCTTTCCCAACTGATTGACATCTATCTGACTGACAGTCTTTTCACGAGATTGATACATTTAGTCTGATTATAGTCAAATTTTGCAAGCCTAGAAACCATTTTTCCTCTTTAAAGAATCTTTTCATATCCCCCTGATGTGGACTTTGCTTGATTCCGAGCAGGCAGACTCTTAAGTACTTAAGGGTTTGAGTCTGTAATGCTGATAACTGATAAATTATTGAAGAACAAATTACGATCAGACATTCAGTTACTACATCATTAGTTTTTCAAGTTCAGATTCAAAGATGATCTATCTTTAATTTGAAATGTTCAAAATTTATAAATTAAGTTACGATATTTTCTTCCTTAGATATGAACAATATGTAAGCAATGGAAAGTTATGTATTTAGTTGGATAAACTTGCTCCCATTTGACATTTGGAGCCTTAAGACTTCTTTTTGAAATCCAAGAGCTACCTCTGTAGAGCTAGGGAAGAGAAGAGAGTTGTGTTGAGTAGTCAAATGCCAAAACATTATGTAAAAATCAAATTAGAAATGGAAGCGTTTTTTCACCTTTCAACAGCTGGTAGAGCCTCACCCTGAAGAAATATTGGCAGATTTTTATGCCAAGTCTACAATTAAGAAGGAAGAAATAATAAATACCGCTCCCAATCACACATACACCACACACACGTACACAGAAACGCATATCCTCCATACTTCCTCTGTTTTCTAAATGATTCAAATTTTCAAAAAGAAAAAAAACACAAATATGAAATGATAGAGCACATTTTCTTCAAAGGTACTGAGAAAAGATCTGATAACAACACATTTAAGTACTTAAACTTGTAAAAGGAAATAATTTTAAATTCAATTAAATTAATGAGCGCTAGAGTGACACAGTCCAAAGAGATAGCCCTCTAACTTGACTTTAGGAAGGAATTACCGTGCCTTTTCTTTTCTTATTCTTTTTCCCTGTATGAACACTCTGAAGTCTGGCACACATCCTCACTGGTGCACAGAAATCTCCTCTCACTTTACAGTATTTTGTTTTCCCCTTTGTCCCCTAACTTCTTTCCCTTCGTTGTTATTGGCTTTCACCCTACTGTATCTGACAGATGGCCTTGGAGATACACGTACTATTGAAAATAAATAGGCTGTGAAGGTTTTTATGTTACAGATCTCTTCTCTTTCTTCCTCAATCAACACTGTGTGTCTTAGCCTTACTTATGTGTGGCAGATTAACCACGGCTGCAACTTCTTGGACAATTCTCCCAACAAGAGAAGAGTTCTTATCCTTTACCTTGAATCTGGTGGGCACTGTGAATGCTTTGGCTAGTAGAATATGGCAAAATGGACACTGTGCCAATTTCACAGCCCAGGCCTTAAGAAACTGACAGTTTCTACTTCCTGCCCCTTAGAATTCCTTCTCTGGAGCACTGAGATACCATGTAAGAAGTCCACCTACTCTGATACAGTCATGCTAGAGAGGTCACATGTAAGCATGCCAGTTGACAGTCCTGGTTAAGTCCACTCTTCCAGCCATCTCTACCAAGGCATCAGGTATGTGAGTGAAGCCATCTTGTGTGCTACAGACCAGCCCCTCTACTATTAAATACCAGTTGGTGACCTCAGTTAATGCCATTCAAAATAGAAGAATCATCCAGTTGAGTCCTGACTGAATTCCCAACCCACAAAGCTATGAGATAATAAATGGTGGTTGTTTTGAGTCACTAAGTTTTGGGGGTAGTTTGTTACTCAGCAATAGATAACCACAGCAATGCGCTGCTGCAAGTTTGGCTACTTTATGATTTCTGACTGCTGTATAATGTAGTTTTATACATGCCTACTTTTATCCATGAGTTATTTTTCATTCGCATCAATAGAGGTATTATATTACAGACCTAGTTCTTTTCTTTTTTCTTTTTTTGTTCCACTTGCTTTTTAAGATCCATCCATGTTGCTCTTTGAAATCTAGTTCTTTGCTTTCAAGTGCTAAAATTGTAGCCACCACATATGTTTCCATCTCTTTAGGACCACAAACAATACTGTGATACACATCCTTACACATGCTTATCTGTCAACCAATGTGATAATTTATCTGGGATATGTTCCAAAGAGTAGGATTGCTAGATGACAAGGTGTATGTACATTTAGTTTCATTTAATACTGTTATATAGCTCTTCATAGTGACACTACAAGTTTAAACTTGTCATATTTACTCTTATATCAAGAGTTGCTACATTTCTTCCATCTAATTTTGTTTTCTGTTTCCATTTCTTTTCTCCCTTTCTGCCTTCCATTGGATAAATTAACTTTTCTTCTGCTGATTTTAAAGTTGTATATTCTTTTGTATTCTATTTGGAATTAACATAATATTAGCCAGGACTCAGTCACAAATAACAAAATCCTCTTTAGTTAGTTTTAGCAGGAAAGTATTAATTACAGAGTTTTAAATGGTTTATGGTCTCATTAGAACTAAAACAACACACCCTAGATTAAGTTTTAGAAACAATTCAGGGAAATTCTCATTGTTTCTTCAAATTTTCATTCCCTTCCATTTATACTTTTTTCTTCTTCCATGACTCCTGCTGTTCAAGTATGTTTTTTTTTTTAAATCTCTTGAGTTTTCTCTTATATTTTCCATTTATGCCATTTTTTTAATGCCATTTGGATAGTTTCTGCCATCAATTCTTGCAGCCTATACATTCGTTTTCAGCTATATACATTTGGATATATATTCTACATATGGCATTCTTTTGACTATCATATTTTTCAAAATCGTAATTCCCATCTAGTCCTTTTTATCAATGTTTGTTTCCTACTTCATATTGCCAATGTCTGCCCTTACTCTTTTGAGGATATTAAGTTTATTTTAAATCCCTGTTCTCTCTGATTTATTAATGTTGTTCTTCTGGCATAAGCTCTTTAGTTTATTGTTTTTCTTTTCTGTTGCACTCCTCAGATTCTCCTTATTTTTCCCTATGTGTTTATATTTCCCTAGAGAGAGAAGCTTACAATAGCAAGTGTGGTAGGTAGGCTATAAGATGGCTGCCAGGGATTCCTGCCTCCAGTATTCTTACACTTTTATAGTCTCCTCCCTTTGAGTGTGGGCTAGACCCAACAACTTGATTCTAATGAGAATATGGCATGGGATGTCACTTCAAAAATTAGATCAGAAATAAACCTCTGGATTCTATCCTCTCTTGTTTTCTCACTTGCTTGCTCTGATAGGAATCTGCTGTCAAGGGGAGAGCTGTCCTATGGAGAGGTGCATGACAAGGAACAGAGGAAGGCCTCTGGCCAGTAGCTCATGAGAAACTAAATCTTGCCGAAAAACACATGGGGAAGTTAGTTGAGAAGCAAATCTTCTCCAAGTTGAGCCTTCAGATAAGACCACACCCCTTGCTGACACCTTGGCTATATCCTTATGGGAGGCCTTGAGGCAGAGGCACCCAGCTAAGCCACACTCAGATTTCTGACCCATAGAAATTGTGAGATAATGAAAGTTTATTGTTTTAAGACACTAAGTTTTGGAGTAATTTGTTATGTAGCAATACATAACTAACAGAGCAGATAAAGGATATCTCATGAAAGGGTAAAAACCTAGATCCTACATCCTATTGGGTTGAGGAGGAACATGCCTCAGGAGAGACAGCCTCTGACAATTAAAATATGGGCTCAACTCTCCACTTTGCCACCATTCTACCAAATTCCCCTCCCATTTAGTCAGCCATCCAGTATTTCTGCCCAGAAGAATGCTTTTTATCCCCACCCCTGTCCTGGATGTAATCATCTAGCCCTTGGGGTATGGGAGGGAAAAGGGAGCAGGAAACATTTAAGTACTTATTGTTATTCATTCCTACCTCTGCCTTTTATGTTTTTCCTACTCTCGTGGCAGTGGGATGGGCACTGACCCACCCAAGGAAATGTGGGCAAGAGAAATTTACTCTTGTTCTTTCACTGGAATGAAGGTTTGGCTGTGTGGAGCATCTCAATAACTTTCCTTTAGCACCTTGGAGACATTGTTTGCTAGCAACCTACATCACAGCCAAAAAGTCAGAGGTCATTTTAGTTCTCCTGGCTTTTAAGCAATCTCTTTTTCCTTTGGAATTGTGAGGATACGTTTATTACACTTTTATTGTTTTTTTCTCCTATTTCCTCTCTATTCTCTCCTCCAAAAATTCTAATAGGAGAGAAACTGGCTTTTATAGATCTAATCTTCGTGTCTCTTAAACCATATAGATTATATTGTGTCAGAATCGTTACTTATGTGAAATGGTTATAAGGAATTGCTGCAAACTATATGGAAATCTCTAGGCAGTAAGTAATAAAATTTAAAGTAAGCTTACAATGAGATCAAGAAATCACCCACAAGAACTTCACCCCAAAGAACTAATATATAAGAATATATGTAAAAATATTGAAGCATTATTTTTTCAAGAGTGAAACGTATGAATGTCTACCAATACAAAAAAATTATGGCATATATATTCTATGGAATAGTATGCAACTATTTACAAAATACATTAGATTTAAAATGTTAACTAAATTATTTTTTCTGTTATGCCTGTGAATGTATTCAGTGATAATATTACTTGTAACCGTTTTTAAGGAAAAAAATATTATAGGAAGAAAAATGGAAGGAAGCAATCCAAGAAAGAAGGAAGGATGTAGAAGAGAGAGATTAACTCATGACATATTAGGCTTTGAATTTTTTTGATGGCAAGTTTTTCATCTGGTGCTTTTGTGTCCCACCCTTGGAGAGACTTAGTTTTGCAAAGTTTCAGGCTGTTTTCCTAGAACTATACAGCTGGGGAAAATAAACCCCTCCTGGATATTTACTAGAAATCCTACTTGTATAAACTCTCTCAACGAATCCATTTCATAAGTAACCATTTCCCTAAGTTGACAGTTCCTATTTTTCTAATAGCAAAGTTCAGCAATAACTGCAAAAACTATTATATTTAGATTTTTGAGAATGATAAGTTAAAATGATATTTAAATTTCATTAAACTCCCAAGTAGCTTCTTTTTGGTGCCATTTTCTTTAACATCTTCCTATCATAGCGAGGATGATTATTTTTGAAAATTCTGGTAATCCTTGTCAAGTGAAGCTTAAAGTGAGTCTAACTAAGGACAAATAAGATGTAGTTTCAGAATATCAATTTGTTGAAAAGAGCTAAGGAAGGAAGTTTCTCTCAAAAGGCATAAGAAAGGAGTTTCAGAAATTCTTAAGACCATAAAAAAGTATTTTTAAATTTGGGGAACCTTTTATAACAACTCAGTCATATTCAACATCCTAATTTCAGAGGATAGGACAAGGAAAAATAATCAAGTTCAGGATTGTGCAAATGTAGGAGGGACACCAAATATTTGTAGGAGTGAGGGGGGTTCCTAAAATGGCAATGTTAGTAAAGTTAACCCAAGGAGACAAAAATTAATCTGAACAGGAACGTTCAACCTAAAAGAATGACCCATGGGGAAACAATCCTCCTACTTGAAAATGAGTCCAGGTAAGGTTCTGGAAACCCCACCATCTACCCTGGCATTCAAGTCCACAACAATATTTATTTCATCTGTCGGATACGTGGACTAAATGGAATTCACAAGATTGTTGAATTGCAGCCAAATATCTAAACAAACAACTGGTACCCTGGCAGGAGGATATAAACATTAAGGAATTTTACATCCATCTTATTTGGGAGTTCCATCAAGACAAGAAGTTCTATTTACATAATACCAGGAGCTCAGTAGAATCCCTTGATAGTAACTGAAATTATAACAGCCAATACAAATTTCTATCTTTCTTAATTTCCAGCCACAGGGGGAAAAAACTAAAATTATTTTTCTAGAATCCAATCTTCCTGAAGACATAAACTGTTAAAACATGGAAGAAAAAAAAAAAATACAATTGATTTATTTAAATCAGGTCCTTATTCAGTCACATTGCAGAGAAGAATCTTGGACATTGGAAGCACACCATTGGGAATCTGACACAGGGAAGATGTCTCATGCAGTGTATAGTATCAAAGCTGGTTCCATCCTAGGTTGTTGGGACCAAAGTATAACTAATCATGAGGAAAAGTCTTGAGCTTGCTGGACTTAAGCCATCATTCTAAAGGGTAATGCCCCAGCTGTGAAATACATCACAAAATATGGTGGGAAAGGCTGGTGCTAGATCTTGGGAAGAGACAATTTGAGGATTTAAGTTGACTGTAGGATAAGGTTTTGAAGAGAGAATTTTTCCTCAAGGGAAAATTGCGGGGGAGGGGATATGGACAATTAATGAAGAAGTCAATTGTACAGGTCCCACCAAAAGAAGTGATGTTTTAATAAGGTTTTTGCCATGGAGTGGAGAAAGCAACATTAAGTTCCTTTTCTCATAGAGAGAAAAACAGTAATGCAGGAGTCCGGAGCATACTTGATCTATGCTCAGAGGCACCAGAGACTGATGGGAAAAAATGAGACAGATGCCTGATTCTCATAGGACTCTGGCATTTTCTGCAGACTTGACCTGTTTTGTGGATAGGAACCTAACCTTCATCAATTTCCACCTGAACCACATAATAAGAAGAAAAAAATGAGTCCCTTTTACAAGAGGATTCTCCTGATATTCTGTCTGAAATGTTGGTGACTCCAAGTGGTTATAATCATAAATCAACTCAATTTTAATTATTATTGACATTTGCCCTTCAATTCAAGTATATCCATTAGCTGCCATAAGAAAAGCAAATCTTCAAAAGGAAACTATCCTCTAAAATGATCAAACCATTCAATCACTTGTTAAATAAATATTTATTAAATGCCTACCATGTGCCAGGCATTATGACTTCAGTAAAAACTGTCCTTAAGGATGCTGAAAATATTATATTCAGGATAGATGAATAGCTGGAGCGGGTTTTTAAACTTTTGGAGAAATCACAGATTCCTCTGTGGTATGAGAAAATTTATTGGTCCACTTTTCAGAACAACACATATACGCTTATTGTAAGTTGAATTGGTCTCCCCAAACGATGTCCAAGTCCTAACCTCCAGTATCTGTGAATGTGAACTTAGCTGGAAATAGTCTTTGCAGATGTAATTAAGTGAAGTATATCAAGATGAGGTCATGCCGGATTTAGGGGGGGGCCTAAATTCAATGATAAGCATCCTTAAAAAAGACAAAAAGGAGAAGGCACAGAGACACAGAGAAGAACATCATTTGAAGATGGAGGTAGAGGTTGGAACTGTGCTGCCATAAGCCAAGAAATGCCAAAGATTACTGGAAGTCTCCATAAGCTAGGAGAGAGGCACGAAATGGACTCTCCCTCAAAGCCTCCAGAAGGAACCAACTCTGCTGACACTTTGATTTCAGACTTCTGACCTCCTGCACTGTAAGAGAATAAATTTCTGTTGTTTTTAGCTACCTAATTTGTGGTAATTTGTTATAGCAGCCCTAGAAAACTCATATGATGCTCTCACATGCAGCGTTTCACATAGAATTTCAAACCCTATGATGGACTCCCCAAGAGTCCATGAAGCCTAAGTTAAGAACACCTAAACTAGAAAATATCCATGGGACGGTGACCATGAGAGGATTGAGGGAAACTTGGAACTGAGTCATTTATAGCAAAGATGAACCAGGAATATTTAGCCTGCAGAGAAGATGAGCGATGAGAGACTAGATGGCTCTCCTCAAGTATTTTAAAAACTCTCAAATCTATGTGGCCTCATAGATGGATGGACATGTAATTTATCATCAAAAATGGGGCATTTCTGAGAGTTAAAGGGAGACATTGTTAATAATTATGCTGGGACAACAGATTTATATAAGCCAAGGCTGTCTGAGCAAAGTAGGCCATGTGGTCACCCTACACATAGGACATAACCAGCATCAAAGGATGGGATAGAGAAAGAGAAAGAAACAGAATTTGGCTCAAAACAAGGATGAATATCTCAAGAAAATAATCTGACCTCTTACTAGATTTGTCTTGGTAGAGACTAGGCAATCACTTGGCAGTGAATTTTAGGGGAGCCGCATTTTGCATAAAGGAGACATCTGAAGACACCTCTTAGTCTGAGGTTAAATGTTGTATGAGTATGGTTCAAATTTGAATTTTACCATCTTCAATACATACTCCTGGAATGACAAAGTATTGACTTTGGAGTCCCTCCAGAACTGATTCTGAATTCTGCCTCTGTCACTTTTCAATTATAAGGTCTTAGCATATACATTGAACTACTTTGAGCTACAGTGATATCTATTTCAACGGAGAGCTGTGAGGTTTACGTGACAAACCGTATGCCATTCAGCAGTATCTGACACATAAGAGGTGATAAAGAAGTAAAACGTCTTTCACCTAAGTAAATCGTAAGTACATAACTATAGTATGCATGCATTTAACTACGTGTATATAACTACGTATTTATTTGATTAATTGACTTAATTAATGCAAACCCTTGAGTTCTCGAGAAATCGTTATTGCTTAGGTTTTTTTAGAGCCTTGAGAGTGAAAATGATGCTTTTGACATGTGTTTGAGAGGAGGGAAGGAGGGAGGAAGAAAGGAAGTGAAGGAAGGGGGAAAGAAGGAAGAAAAGAACAATGAACAAACGAGAGAAGAAAGGAAAAAAGAAGAGAGGGAGGTAGTGTGGGAGCAAGGGAGGGAAAGAAAGGAAACAAAGAAAATAGTTCATAGTGATCCTTTTGTTACACTGAGAACAACTTCTCTATGAAGATTTTAACTGGTGTCAAAGAGATATAATCTGATTCAGAGTCAAGGGTACAACTAATGTCCTTCTAGTCCTTTGACAATTCTTGTAATGTTCTGAATAGATTAGTAGGTGAATGCCTTGGATACTGCGCAGAGATTTGTCCTCAGCTGAAATAAGACAGAAATACCTTGGGTCCAGTTCATTCTGGTTGTCTGAAATATAGTTTTAGCAACTTGAATTTCTATCAACAAATCTTCAGGCAGTCTACTGTGTTTAAGGGCTCTAATCAAGACAATAGTTAGGGGGCATAGATGATAACATTTGTCCTAGTTTTCAGGATTCTCATGAGAATCAAATGGGATAATGAGTGAAAAAGCTTTAAAACCTTAATTGCAAGGAGAGTGGAAAGTTCTATTAATAATAATGAGAGTCAATAATGACAACAATTCTGTTGGAAAAAGCCAGGTGTCCTTGACAGCAGGGACATGAGGTCCACAGTTCTGACCCAGGGAGCTATGCGGCTCTGCTCTG
Organism: Equus caballus; assembly: GCF_041296265.1. Classification (NCBI taxonomy): domain Eukaryota; kingdom Metazoa; phylum Chordata; class Mammalia; order Perissodactyla; family Equidae; genus Equus; species Equus caballus. The sequence goes on along the minus strand of NC_091711.1, from coordinate 20,374,683 downwards.
AAAATGTAAGGCTTCTGGAGAACACATGGAAGAACTCTGAAGAAGACTCCAAAGTGAAAAACCAAAAGCCTCGTGGCTACCAATTTGAAAGAGACAAAGGCACTGGGAATTTGAAGTACATAAAATATAAACCCCTCCAAACAGACTGTTTCTAAGAACCATGAGGCCAAACGTTGATAACCTGCACCAGGCCTGCTAAAGGCTGCAGGCAAGAGGATGTTAAGCATTGTGTAGATGACCCCCAGTGTGCGGGGTACCGTGGCGCTTTCCCACCTTAGCTGACTGGAACTGACCTCTTTCCCCTACTCTTCCCATGGGCCATGCCCTTAATGACAGGATAATTTATTAAAAGATTAAATTATGCATTTTCTACTCACTTAGTCCTCTCTCCCTCATTTCTAACAGGCAGCCAGCTTTGTAATTATGGCCTCAAGGATCTGAGCAGAGCCAAAGCAGAAGCAGCCAAATGTTAAGAGCTCTTTCTGCTTTTATTTAAAACAAAATCTCTAGAGTGATCGTGCCAGGAAGGGAGAAGAAAGTGCAGAGGACATTGGGGAAGCTATGAGAACTCTAGGATTGACTAGGGAGGGGAGAGAGGGCTGAGAGGCCAGCAAAATATAGGCCCTGCCCTGTGACCTTGTAGCATCCCAAACGGGGAAAAGATTTCAAAGGTACTGTGGTGCATTTATAGAGATTCAATCCCAGCCACCAGGGTTCTTAGTCTTTCCAAAGACAAAGATGTTCGTGTCCAAGCAGCAGAGTTGCCCAACCTGAGGGGACAATGAACTTAGAAAATAGATGTTCTTGTGGGAAGTGGCATGGACCTAATATTCAAAAACCAGAAAACTCTCACAGCCTGGGATTATGTAAGATCAAAGGACTTTGTCCAGCAAAGAATGAAGAGCCTCAAAAATCACTGAGATCTGGGGGCCGCTCCCATGGCCAAGTGGTTAAAGTTCCATGCGCTCTGCTTCAGCAGTCCAGATTCGTGGGCTCAGATACTGGGCGCAGACTCGCTCCACTCATGAGCCATGCTGTGGGGCCATCCCGCATACAAAGTAGAGGAAGATTGGCACAGATGTTAGCTTAAGGCGAATATTCCTCACATAAAAGCAAAACAAAGCAAAACAAAATGACTGAGATCTAATTTTCACTATTCTCATAGGTTGAGGTTGAGAGTTTGAATTCAGTTGGTTTAAATACAAAATTTGACGTGTGATAATTTTTGCACATGTGGGTGTGTAGACTGAGTTATATCTTGATATACTGATCTCTGACTTCTAAAGTCATGGCCCTGTGGAGTATTTCACTCAATCCTAGATCTCCCTCAAGTGTGGTCCACTTACTCTTCCCTTTATTCCAAATCGGAATGTAGATGTCTCAGTATGGCAGATTCCAGAATGGAGATAGCTGTCCAAGGGACTTTACAATGAGGTGAGAATGAGAGAACATGAGGTTGAACTCGCTAGAATACTTGAATCCCTACTTACATGGATTTTTATGAAGGACTTTTACTAATTTTCAGGATGCATCTCAGACATACTTTCCCAATCTTCCTTGATTCCCTGATGCCGAGTTAGGAGTTGCCAGTTTGTGAGTCTATAGGAACTTGTGTCTGTTCCCATCATGACACTTATCATTGTATGCAATTGGCTATTTGCTTCTCTGTTTCTCTGTCTCCTCTCAAGATTGTGTGTGTCCTGAGGGCAGGAACTGGGTGTAAACACTAAAAGCTCCAAATAGTCATTTGACATCATAAAGTCTTATACGGTGAATGAATGTAACATTGTGAATGGTACTCCTTGCCTGCAGAGTCAATCAGACACTTCTGAAAGGATATTGATTCATGGATTAGCACTATGAGAAAAAGAAGATGCTTTATCAAATGGATCTAGACCGAAAGTCCAGTTATTAATAGAATCTCAATTTGAGGGAATGGTACTTATCTTTTTGCCTAACTTGAAAACCAGAGTTAGACTTGAGAAAAAAAATTCAAGTTCAGTTCTTAAATACATAATAAGCTCAGTAAATGTTCAAAGAAGGAGAAGAAGATAAACTAGGAGGAGGAGCAGGAAAAATATGTACAATATTATTCCCAAAATTTGAATTTTGAGTTTCTCCTGAAATCAAAATTACAAATTGAACTACAAAGTATTTAATAACCATTTTTAGCACTTCAACTGTCATGCTACCAATCAAATAAAATGAATCTAATAACTAAAAAACTTGAGATAAATTAAAAGAAAATTTTTCCAGTGTGAATTTCAATTTTTTTTTTTCTGAGGGTGATTCACCCTCAGCTAACATCTGCACCCATCTTCCTCTGTTTTGTATGTGGGTCACAACCACAGCATGACTGATGAGTGGTGTAGGTCCACACTCAGGATCCGTACCTGCAAACCAGGGCCTCTGAAGTGGAGTGCACTAAACTTAACCACTACACCATGGGGCCAGACCCATGAATTTAAAATTTTCAATGTATTTTAATACAAGGAAAACACATGAAGTCTGAGAATTAAATAAACATATCATCAGAATTCAATAATTTTCTAGATCACAAGTTACAGTTTTCCAATTTTTATTGAATTTTTAGTTCTTATTCAATATTATGGATATTTTTAAGCTTTTTTTATTGGCATTCACATGTTAAATGGATAATTTTTCTTCCTTTCAACTCTAGTGAACTCTGAAAGGAAATCTTAGGCTCTTTAGCAACTGATTCTCACAACACATTTGTTGCTATTGTTAAAATTGTTCATTTTCACAGCACTATAAAAAAAAAATGTGATCCAGGATGAAACCTGGCTTGCAAAGTCACAACTTACAAGTGAATTTTAAACATAGTCTGGAAGAATCTACTCATTCCTTAAAACATGCAATTCTATGAATCAAATATAGACATGATAATTTTAGATGCCTTTTGCAATTGCATCACCAACAAATGGTTTGTTTAAAAATATAGTTGTAATTTAAAAAGCACACATGCTTCCATAATATTTTAACACTTCTTGCCTTGTGAGGTAGAGGGGAACAAAAAAAGTAGTCTTTTATTTTTTCTAAAAAATACATACTCCACTTAAACCTTTTTGATCTTGAACCTTAAACTTTTGTTTAAGTCAATCTTTTTTATGACAAGTGGAACTCCTTTTCAAACTGTTTTCTGCAGAATGGTAACCCACACAAAACAGATGAAAATCAGAGAGCTGCTCTAATTGAGACAGAGGATTCGAAGCCCTGCAGGTGGGGCTGCCTCAGCCTTCACTACCCACCTTCCTCCCGTGACCTCTGAAGAGAGTGAAAACAGTGCCTAGTTGCTTCAGGGCAGTCCCGCTTTGTACCAGCTGTCCCAGCATAACTATTAATAGTTGCCCCTTTCACACTCATAAACTGTCTGGTCACCATGCCCCTGAGGCACTGCCATATAACTGAAGAGGCTCGGTAGAACACTGATCTAGAAGTCAGATGACAGAACTTCTCTCTTTTTTTGTTTAACAATCTTTTCTTTCTTCTTTTTAAAAGATTTTATTTTTTAGAGTAGTTTTGAGTTCTCAGCAAAATTGAGAGGAAGATACAGAGTTATCCCATATATATATATATATATACCCTGCCCTGACCCATACTAGCCTCCCCTGTTATCAACCTTCCCACCAGAATGGTACAGTTGTTATAACTGATGAACCTACATCATTATCACGTAAAGTCCATAGTTTAACTTAGGGTTCACTCTTGGTCTGTACATTCTATGGGGACATCTCTCTTCTTCTTCTTCTTTTTTTTTTTTGTGAGTAAGATTGGCCCTGAGCTAACATCTGTTGCCAATCTTCCTCTTGTTGCTTAAGGAAGATTGTTGCTGAGCTAACATCTGTGCCAATCTTCCTTTATCTTATGTGGGATACTGCCACAGCATGGCTTGATGAGCTGTGTTAGGTCTGCGCACAGGATCCAAACCTGCCAACCCCGGGCCACCGAAGTGGAGCACGAACTTCACCACCACGCCACTGGCAGCAACGTCTTTCTTCTTGAGGCATCTCCTTCCCTCACACCTCACTCCAGGCAGTAGCTACAGTATTCTACCAACGGCATCAATTTAGCCAGGCTGTATTACATTCTAGACAATTTTGGCTGTCTAAAAGATAAAATAGAGTTTGTTCAAAATAAAAATTCATCACCTCTACCAATGTACTTCTGTAGTCAATGTTTCTGCTAACTCTCAAGTCATTGAAACTAAAACCCTAGTTAATTTTTACTTCTTCCTCCTTAAGCCCAAATCTGTTTTGTTGTCCATTTCTATCAATTCTATCCCCAGACATCTCTCTCCTATGTTCCTTTTTACCTCCATCATCACTGTCATTTCTCTAATGAAGGTCTGTGTTTGCTCTTGTATCTTGAGGACCAAGGCACAACCCCTCTTCATCTTTCAATTCCTATTTCAAGCATCTCATCAATTCCCCTCCTTGCAATTTGCCATCATCCCCTGAACCTCTCTCACTTCCTCTCAGCTTGAAGCAATCTCTCCCTCCTCCCAATATCATCACAACTTCGTCCACACCTCACTTGAGACTTGTGCAACTTTCTACTGTCCATTCTAAGTGTTTGCATATCTTATTTCCTCTATTAGTTTATACGTTCTCTGAGAGCAAGACTTACGATTCATCTTGATGTTTTTGATAAGACCTTGCTCTTTGGAGGTCTTTTTATGAATGTTTATCAAACAGCTGCACAAACAAATACAAAGATATGTTCCTTTCGATATATTCATTGCCCCAACCTTCACAGTCTGAGTTGAATTATGATGCACTCTTCACTCTCTTTCCCATTCCAAACAGGAAAGTCTATTTGTCCCAAGGGAAAGCCACTTCCTATAATCCTTGTCACAAATGACCTACATAGAGAGCTCTCCCCTTACTTTCTGCTACTCCTACATGCCCTCCAGGTTTTCAAAATTTAGCTCAGAATTAAGTTTCTCCTCACCAATTACCGAATTAGCTAGCCCCACTGAGCAACATTGTCATTCTACATCGTTAAACCAATCCCTATCCCCTGGTATCATCAACTCTTAATGATGCAAATAACACAAAGAGCAGGTAAAATTAATTCATAGTTGTCTATACTATGCATTTCTTCCAGACCTTTCTTATAGCTCACAGTTTCTAAGTATTTACTGTATACCAGGCACTGTTCTGAGAATTTTCCTGTAATAATTCATTAATTTTAGCTATAGTCTCCATATAACAGGTAATATCTCTCTTTTACAAATTAGGAAACTGAGACCAGAGAGACAAGTAAGTAGCAGAACTTGGCTTCATATATAAGCAGGATGGCATCAGCTTCCATGCTGGTAGCTACTAAATGTTTGCACTTCTCAGAGCTTTGAACATGTTGACCCTAAGGCTAATTATATAATGTAATAAAAAACTCCAACATTAGGCAGATCGGAGCTCAAAGTCTACATCTGCTACTCAACTACTCTGAGACTGAAGCAAGACAGGTAACTAAGGCCCCAGTTTTCTTATGTCTAATATTGGGAGATTTTTAGAGATATGAGAATCAAATGAGTTAGGATGTATTTCATCAAAAGTCCCCAGCAGAAGACTTAACATGGAGGCTGTGTTCAATATACAAAGTAAATCAAAATGGAAATTTACAACATGAATAAGATTCAAACAGAACCAAGGGGCCAATTGTCATATTGTCTTCACCCTGGCCATATCATCCTCAGCCTTTCAACTAAAGGAGAGTAGGTGGGATAATAGTTGAGAGCCAAGACTCTGGAGTCAGTTTGTCTGGATCTAAATCCCAGATCTACAAAATATTCACTGTGTGAAGTTAAACACACTTCCTAACTTCATTAAAGCTTCAGTTTATTCAACTGTCAAATAAGAATAGCACTAGCACCTATATCCTAAGGATTTTGTGAAGATTCTGAATTGAAACCACAAATAGGGCCAAGTGCATAGCAAGATGCTATTATTAACTATCTAGACCTTTAACACCTCAGTTCAAATTGCTGAAACAGCTACTGAGAGGTCTGAATGCATTTAGGAACTTTACTATCCTGTATAGCATTGCCAGGATCTTTGTGATAAACAGAATTCTGGATGGCCTCCATGATCTTAGCCTCACAATCCTGTGATTGTTTCCTTACACGGCAAAAGGGATTTTGCAGATGTAATCAAGGTAACTAATCAGTTGACTGTAACATTGGCAGATTTTCCTAGTGGACCTAATCTAATTACATGCGCCCTTTAAAGCAGAGATTTTTCTCAGACTGGTGACAGAATAAGAAGTCAGAGAGATTTGAAGCATGAGAAGGACACAACTGTTGCTCTGTTGCTGCCCTTGAAGTTGGAGGGGGCCGTGTGAGATGGAATGTGCGTGGGTTCTAGGAGCAGGAAATAAACCCCAGATGATAGCCATCGAGGAAATGGGACTTCAGTCCTACAGCTGCAAGGAACTGAATTCTGCCAACATCCTAAATGGGCTTGGAAAGATATTCTTCCCCAGCGTCTCTAGATAAGCACCTAGCCTGGCCGACATCTTGACTTCAGCCTTGTGTGACCCTGAGTGGAGAACCCGGTACGCCATGCTGAAGGTCTGTCTTATAAAAGCGTGAGATAAAAAGTGCACATTGCAACCAGAAGGACCCACAACTAGAATACACAACTATGTACTGGGGGGCTTCAGGGAGAAGAAGAAGGAAAAAAAAAAGAAAAAAAAGTGCTTATTGTTTTAAGCTACTAAGTTATTGGCAAATTGTTATGCAGCAGTAGAAAACTAATACAACCATCTTTCTGGATGATTGATGCAATGAATTCTAATTACTTTACCCTGCTGTACAGGACCTTCAAAGGTGTTACTCTTATCTAATCTTTCTAACTGTATCTCATTTCACTAGTTGCTTACAGGTAACAATGACTGCCATCAAAAGAGAGGATTAACTAACCTTCCATTGTGCTTTTCATTTTCCAACCTCCTGCTCTTAGTAGCTGCTCTCACATCTATAAGGCCTCCTCTCTCAATTCTTCTGTGGCTTCCATTTAGCATTTCTCATTGTGTCTTAACTCCCCATAGAGAGGGGGTGGACTAGTCCATGGCTTAAGCTAATAATTTCCATTTCTGCTCCTTTCACAACGGTTTTCCCAACTCCTGATGATGAAAAAGTTTGGTGATGGAGATATTGATGATCATAATGAAAAAAAGGATCTAACAACAACTACGGCAACAACCATAAGAGGAATAGCACAACAACCACTTTGTTAAATACTTAGAATGTCCCAAGCTCTGAGTTAAATGCTTTACATTCTCTCTTTTACTCCTTTCTGTCAACCCTATAAGATAACTTTAAATAACTGCAGTTTTTAAGAGTCAAAACTTTGAACTCAGGTGGTTTAAATAACATGTCTAAGATCATATAGGTATCTAAGAATACACACCTAAATCTATTTGACCCAAAGGTCCATTCTTTTAAGTAAATTTTAGTGTTAGGTTTGTTTGAGTGCTTGGGGATACTGGGGAATTTAGGAAGAATTTAGGAATTCTGAACTCTATAGTGTCTTACAGAATGACACTGCTTTCAGTTGAATTGAATCAACATTTATTTAAAATTTAGTTGTGCCAGCCCGTGTACAAGGCACTAGGAACATAAAAATGAATAAGCTGCTATCTCTTCAGAGGTTCACAATCAACACAGGAAGACTTGAGAGAAGGAATCTCTTAAATTAGGTCTTAAAGGATGAGCAAAGTTGTCAAAGGAGAAGGGTATTCCAGGCAGAGGAGACAGTGGGTGTAGTGGTATAAAAGTCTTGAAATAGTTTGGTGAGCTTGGGAAACAATGAGTAGTTGGGTAAAGATGCAGACAGTCAAACAGGAAAAGAGGCAAGAGGCTGGAGAGGCACACAGTGATCAAACAGAGAGCAGAGTGCACCATGCCCAAAGGTTATACTCAGTGTCTAGGCAGTAGGGCATCTTTGTGGATTAGATGTAAACAAGATTAATAATATTAAGAAGAAAAGATAGCATTTATTACATTCTTAGTATGTTCCTGGCAATGTTCAAAATTCAAGTCCAGAATTACCTGGAAGCAAAGCCTATGTTCTTAACTACTAAATTTGATCATGTATCAATGGTAAAGCGGGAATCTGAGGTTAGGGCATATTTTAAAATTAGAGGGACTCGGGGCTGGCTCCGTGGACGAGTGGTTAAGTTTGCATGCTCCGCTGCGGCAGCCCAGGGTTCAGATCCTGGGCATGGACATGGCACCGCTAGTCAGGCCACGTTGAGGCGGCGTCCCACATCCCACAACTAGAAGGACCCGCAACTAAGATATACAACTACGTACGGGGGAGGGGGGGGGCGGGCGGGTTGGGGAGATAAAGCAGAGAAAAAAAAAAAAGATTGGCAACAGTTGTTAGCCCAGGAGCCAATCTTTAGAAAAAAAAAGATTAGAGGGATTTATTGGCCAATTAAATAATTTTGTTTACACATAACGTATTGTGCAGTAATTATAAACACTTGCTTTCTCACCTATAAGTTTGATCTTATGATATTACACTAGCAGTGAGACAGAGAGAGGGAGAAAGAGAACTTATTTTCCCCTTGAATTTTGAAAGTTTGGAATTTGAAATTCCTGATTATTATAGTATTTTCCTGTCATCTTGAATCATTTAAAGATACTTTTTAAAAAAATGTTTTTAAAGTGATTTATCTTAAAATCTTGTTATGCACTTACATATGCATATTTGTATGAAGTCCCCAGATTATCAGAGGCACATCCTTCCCTAGTAACTTTATGGATTCTGGGTAAAATAAAAAGTGGAACATGAGTTTATCATTTACTCTTTTCCATAATTTGGGAGAAAAATGTTCCTATCTCATTTACGGTAGTCCATACGTCACTTGATTCCTTTCCTTTATCAAGTAGGAGAACTCAGCTCATATCTCAAATATTATTTATTAGGCTGAAGGGAACACAGCTAGAGACTTGATTAAGACATAATTCCTGCCCTTGGTCAGCTTACAATCCAGATGGGAAGATGCCACATCTTCTAATGAAAGAAAAAAAAAGAACCAAAACGTCATTAAGTGTTCTACAACCAATCAGATAATTAGTGCTGTCAAAATTGAGAGGAAGAGATTTGGGAGTTATTTGTGATGAGGAATGGGTAGGTATGTGATCTAGATCTTGAAGGAAAGATCAGGTAATAATGATTTCCTTTGAGAGAAGGAAAGAGAACATTGAAAGGAAGATGATTGGGCGTCAGCAACAACAAGGAGGTTGGGAAGCAGTGTAATTTTTTCTAAATAAAGACAGAAGACCAGTGTCCAGAGATTAAAGTTTGCCTACAAAAGTGGATTTTAATAGTTGAGTGATCACTTATGTCTTTGAGACTCTGATGAAAGCTATAAACTCACTTCACAAAAATGTACAAATGCAAATACACTAAATTATCCTATTGTACACAAACAACCACTGTTAGTATTTTGGTACATATCAGTCTAGGCTTCCATCTCTGGTCATAGATATATAGGTATGTGTATATAAAATCATCTATTGAAAATAAAAAATGTTCAAATATAAAATAAAATACAAGAAAATGGGAAGCAGACAGATGGATAAAAAACCCTAGCTATTAGTTTCCTGTGTGTATACTTATGTGTGTTTATGTATATATCTCTCCCTCCCCACAATGGCTAATATAAAGTTTGGTCATTTGCAGCAAAAGATTCAAGTGCAGAGACTGATATTCATTTTGGAACCAGAAATGCTATTATATTCAGAATTCTTTCATTATAGAAAGTGTTTATTCCTTTGAATATTTTTATCTTTTCAAAATAAAAATAGCCTTTATTCTTAATTATATTTAAGTAAAACTGTATGCTCATAGTAAAAATTTCAAGCAACACACAAAAGTCTAAAAAAGAAAGCGAGAATTAAATGAAATCCTACCAAGAATGGAAGGGCTTTTGAGCAGCAGAATAACATAATCACTGTAGTTCTCCTATTGGTAATGCTATGTGAGATGAACTGGAAAAGAAAAAGGCTAGAAGCCAGGAAACCAGTTAGACAACCATGCAATCGTCTGATAAATAACTAAGGCCAGCAGGAAAACTGTCACCAGCAGTGACAAAGAGAGCCAAGTTGTGTTTAGCATCAATTTGTGCAAAGCACTACACTGGACATACTGAAGAAAATTTTAAAAACCCATGACCTGTGCCCTCTAGTTGCTCAACTTAGTGAAAGGGACCAGTTCATACAGAATTGTGGTTCACAAAATATGCCTGGGGAATTTGTGTGAATAAGATTAATTCCTAGTACGTGATTTTTTTCCAGCTTGCTACTGTGTTGGGAAACATTTCAAACTCATACTTTTAATTTAGCATTGGAAGATTGGTGGTGAGCAATAGAGAGTTACCATATCAGGGCTATGATGATATTAAAGTTTGGAAAACCTTTAAATCAACATAAATCATTTGATTGAGGAATGAAAAGAAACAGGTTTGTAGGAAAAGAAGGGTTCCAGAGTTATGGTGGCCTGGGGGGTGGAGGTAATCTCTTTTAAAGGTAAAGCCTCGTAAAACACTTATCTCTTGGTGGCTGTCTGACCAGAAAGGTCAGGCTGGGGTAACATTTGTTAATGATTATTGAGTGTAGAGTTGTTTGGAATGTAATCTAAAGCTAATTTTCAAAGCAAAAGTAAAATATGAGCGTGACTGAGAAAACAGCACAAGTATTTGAAAACAAAAGGAAAAAAAGAATGAGCAAGAGAGAACATAAACAGTTTTACAAGTCACTGGGGCTTTTTTTCCCCCCACTAACATGGATTTTAGTTTCTGATCATCTGGAATATTTTTCAATGAACCCACTTCTTTGCATAAACATAGGACACGTAAAATAAACAGTGTATTTCTTTTATTTTCCATGCATTTATCTGATAAAAATTAATTTTAATGATACATCAAAAGTAGCTGAGTTAGAAATGAACAGTTAAATTTATAGTATTAGTGTGACTTTACATAGTATTCTGTCATAATGTAGTTTTCAAATGAGATTTCTCTTTTTTGACTATGTAAAGAGGGAGAATGTTGAAAATAAGTCTTTGAGAATGCAGACACGATTAAATCATTTCATACTAAAATCTGCATCTGATTCTTCCATGGTTATTGAGGCTAGATCACTGTTTAATGTCTTATTACTCTAGTAATACACAACAGAAAAATTTAAAAGATATGTAAATAAATACCAATGTATGACTTACATATAGGAGCTTACATAGATTTTAAATTGAAACGGCACTGCATATTCCACATTTTAATTTCACTGACACCAGCCAAATCCTTTTAATAATCTAAACACAACTTCTAGGCTGGGAGGGGTTGCCATTCATCTTTTGATTCAATTCCAAAGTTCCTTTCAGTGTAGTAAAAACATTTTCTAAGGAAGCAGAAGATGACCTTGCTTCATTATCTTAGCAGCTCAGCCTCTGTTTTGTTCCGAGCTCACATAAAGTTGTCCTGAAGGACATTTTTTTTACAAAGGTTCTTAGAGGAGAGATGATGTCACCATGGAAGTCGTCAAGTATGACCCTTCCCCAGAGACATTGCTCTGTGCTAGATGTTAGAATGGAGGGGTCCAAGGAAATCTCCAAAGACATATCTAGATTCAGATCTAACTCCAAGTACGTTCTTTCTTAGGAAAGGCTATGCTTTTAAAGTAATTCAAACAGACACAAACATTTAGAAGCAATAAGAACTATCTTCTAATGTGAAAATAATAGGTCACCACAATCAATTCAGAAAAACATGAAATTAGGTGTTGTTAAATTATTTTTTTAATTTTTATTTTGTATTATTTTTTCTTCTGGTAAAGACATGTGGCTCGCTAAATAATCTGAATTAAATATCTTAAAATTATGTTGAAAGAAAATGGTCAAACAGGATATTAGGAAAGGTCCTAGAATGTGCATATAATTTCTTCATCTTGTCCCAAATTGATGGATTGATTACATCACCCAAATTCTGCTCTAAATTTTGAGAATGTAAGGAGTTATAGATAAATTGAAAGAATGGAAAGTATCAAAAACGGCTTTTGCCCTATGATCAAGAAAAAAAAAGATGACAATGTAGATTGGGTCTACATTCTACACACTGCACTCCAATTATTGGAGTCAGGTATCCATTTTATTTAACATTTAAACTCCCCTAAGTCCTGACTGCTTCTCATTTTTATTTAAAAAAATTCGACTAAATAGCCCTCAGTGTTTTCTGCTTCTTTTCTAACTATTGCTAGCTCCTTGATTATTTTTCTCACCTAGAGTACACCAACTGCTTGATTAATCTCTTCCCAAGCACACTCACCTTCAGCCCCCAGCCTCGCAAACTGGCCTCACAAACTGATCGTGTGACTTTTTTAATACCAAGCCTTTCCCTGACTCTTGAGCCTTCAGCCCAGTACACATGCCCTTGCTCTTCTCAGGCATACTTTACCTGACCCTTCTGTTACTATGTCCCCCCAAATACTCCTCAAGTTATCTCCTCCAGAAAACCCTTTATTCTTGTTCGTTATCTAAACACTTAACAGCTATACTAAGCTGAAAGGTCGATTATTTAGGCCTAAAATTAATGACCCTTTTTTTTTTAAAGATTTTATTTTTTCCTTTTTCTCCCCAAAGCCCCCCGGTACATAGTTGTATATTCTTTGTTGTGGGTCCTTCTAGTTGCAGCATGTGGGACGCTGCCTCAGCGTGGTCTGATGAGCAGTGCCATGTCCGCGCCCAGGATTCGAACCAACGAAACACTGGGCCGCCTGCAGCGGAGCGCGCGAACTTAACCACTCGGCCACGGGGCCAGCCCCATAATGACCCATTTTTAAATAACTCTTACTATCACCTGATAATTTATTTATTAGTATAAAATAGTAAATATTAAAATATTGTCAAACTCATGAAAAAAATCAGTAAAATAACCAATTCTTTGCGTACTTATTTTGATTTAAACGTTTAAAATATCTTGAAGACAATCTATGCAGCAGCAGTCACTAAAGAGTCTTTTAGCTCTCCAAATTTTTTATACTCACAAAAATTCAGAACTACATTCATTTCAAGCTCAGTGTCTTCATAAAGAAAAACTGAGAGAGACGGAAAGTCAATTTGAATTTGAAAAGGTCTTTCTTTTTCAAAATGTTTTAAGGTAGATCTTCAATTATGTCATATTGAGAAGAATTTCACTCTAGACAGCTAACAGAAGAACTTTTGTCAGTAGAACCGACAAAATGTGCCTGGAAAATGTTCAGCTATTTTGAAAATAAATGTCAGGATGTCAGCTCCCTGTTTCTCCTGCCGCGGGCTATCTTTGCTTGGCTATAGGACACTCATTTGCACTGGTCCTATATATTAACCCCATCAGATATGTGTAAACAAAATGCGACAGGGTTTCTGCTAATCAACTTCCAATTATTTAATGTCACACACAAAAGCTTACTTTGGTTTTCTCCGTCAATGTTGCTTTTTCAGATTGAGCAATTTACTATAGATTTATATCTACATTTGTACAAAAAACAACAATAACAGAAAAGTAACTATCATTTATCATTCAGTAATGCTGGTCAATTAAATATAACAGAGAGAGAAGAGAATGTAGGCTTAACAGAGGACAGATGAAGCTGGCATTCATAAAGCCTTTATAGTTACAACTTTGGTAATGTTGATAGTCTAAAAATCTCTCTCACTTACTTGCTATCTTCGTTTTACAATACTTGAGTGTATTCGTAATAATTTCAAGGTAATCATAGAATGTTCAAGAGCAAATCAGCTTTAATTTATTTGCATTTTTTAGCTTAAATTATACCCTGCAGTAGCATAAAGAGAAAAGAAAAATACATCCCCAAATCTGAAGCCAATAGCTATCTGATAATCCACATAAGATCGCATTGTCACTACACATTATTTAAAATAATTCAACGTCTATTTTAAGCTACGCTGGAAGTTATTTTGAGGATGGAAAGAAGGAGGGAAGTAGAGGTAGGTAACACTGTTTATTTTTTAGCCTTGCAGTTCCTTAACTTATTTAGGCAGCTACATCAAAACTCTATCTTCAAAATTTCTCAGATGTTTATCATGCCATTGTATACAATAGCGACAAAGTGGGAACCACTTGAATGTCCTACTCTAAGAGATTAATTGATCAATAAATGTGTTGATATGACAGAATGCTACACAGCCGTTAAAAAGTATTGAAAGATATCATCATAAGTAAGAAAATCAGATCATAAAATAGACTCTTATAGTTGTAAGATAAATATATGTGTATATTTTTATTATGTATTAATATATATATGTGGTAAAGTGTACCTTTATATATAAGTACTGGAAGGTCATGTACAAAAAACATAAATGTGATTTCTCTTTGTGTAATAAGATTATGGACGATTATTCGTTTCTTCTTTTTCTTATCTGCGTTGTTAAAATTTCTATAGTAAACATGTTACAGGTATTACTTTTCTAATAAGAAAGGGGATAAAATATATTTTAAGTAAGATTGATGTCCTTGTAAGTAAGATTGAGGAAAAAAGATAAAAAATATATTATGTTTACTATGCATATACACATACAGCTCTATGTGTGTGTGTGTGTATATGTACGATGCATAATACATATATATACAATTTAAGCTATATCACTGAAAATGCCTCCTAACACAAAATTGCTTCTGATCCTGGATTGACAAGACTGCAAATATATGATTGACAAGATAATTTTCATTTCCACTTTGCATTCAGATTGCTTAGCAAAAGCAGAAATGAGCCAGAACTTTAGAAGTTCCATAGCCTTGCCCTAATCTTGTAGGCATTAATTCAAGGTTGGATACCTTTTCAATTTTCCTTTAATCGAATCTATGAGCCAGAAACCAGGAAAGGCTATCACAACAGCTGAGTTCCAGCTATAGTCCCTCACCTCCAAAACTGAAGATCAGGGGTATCACGAGGACAACGTTCACTCAGCCAAAAAGAAGGAAGAAAAAAAATCATACTACACAGCACACACACACACACACACACACACACACACACACATGCCACAGCGTTTCTCAAGATTCAGGCAGAATTCTTAGGAAATATTTTAATATGAGAAATCATTTTGCTTCCACTTTTTAAAACAATTACATAACCAAATATGTTTGTTTCAAATGGAAAATAAAAGAGAAAGCAATAAATTCCCAAAGTCCACCATTCTCGTAAAGCCACAAGTGAAATTAGGAAAATATTTATGTGTAACTATAATTACTAAAAGACATAAACTCAATTATCTGAGTTTGTCTATATCATTACATCATCACTATAAATCTGAATATTCAAATGAACATAGTAGGTAAAATTGTTTTGGGTTTTAATGATTTTAAATTTGTTCTCTTATAGCCAATATGAGTCCATAGCCCTTTATTATAATTTTCATAGGTCCCTACATTTTCCATTAAAATATGGATCACAGTAAATATATACAATTATATACTTTAATTTATTTTATTAATACTTCTCTTCAAAATATAAGTGATTTGAACACAAGGGCCATTCCTGCTTTTGCTCACTATGGTACTCCCAGCATCCAGCTCAATGCTTGACACAGGGTAGGCCTGCATCATATAATTACCAATGAAGGAATGACAATTATCCAATGAATATATGTAAAGCCTCTTCCCTGAGTCAGCATCATTTGATTCTCCTTGAAACATCCCTTTTCACAGCATTTCCTTTCATTTTTTTCTTTGAAGAATAATATTTATTTTATAGAGTTACTTTTTAAATTATGCATCTAGCAGGATGCATATCTGTGAGTGCCTACTACTCACCATTGTGATATATTGGAAACACCACGTATTCTGGAATAAAATTAACCTAGCTTCAAATGCTTGCTCATAATGTACCTGTGTGATATTGGGCAAGCTGTCTTAACTTCTTTGAGCTTCAGTACAAACATCTATAAAATCAAAATGTATACAACTTAACCAGCCAGGGTCGTAGTTGTGAATAATAAATAACATGCATAAAGCATCTGGTATGCGGAAGGAATTTCCATAGTATTAATTCCAACCCCTGGCATACTTAGACATTAATTCTAAATAGCAACCAAGCACCTTTGGTTATCTACTTTTTATAGGATTTCATATCTTATAACCCACTTAGGGAATCAGCACCCTAAATAAACAATCCACAAAACTAATGCTGTCTCAAATTGTCTCAGGATCATGGACTGCTTTTACAGAAACAACAGATAATTTGCTCCCAGAAAAGTCTCATTTGCAGGATAAGATCACCAACGCAAAAATGTACCATTTCCAGGGAAAAAAGTGGGAGGCACAAAGAAGCTATAGACACAATGAAAAATCATTAATCATGGTAAAGATAAGTTAGCAAAGCAACAAAGTCTACCCATTAACTAATGAGAGTATCTACAGTTTGTCATTCAAAGGAAATGGCCAAGATGTTGGAATCGCCTTACAAGCAAAGTAACAACTTCCTTTTTATGACGGTGTGCTGCCAGGTCTTTGAATTAGCTGGAAAAAATAATGATTAACCCAAGAACACACTTTGTGACATATCCAGTTGTTCTATCCAGAATTAGCAGAGACATACTTTACAGGTACTCAGTGGAATAATTGGGTTTAATTTGGGTCTCAATACAAAAAATAACATTATAAGGCTTATATAGCATTTAGCCCATACATGTGACTCCTATAGTCACTGGCTAAACTTTGTTTTTTAAGTAACCTCTAGTTTTATTCTGGGATAACAGGAAAGAACATGATGTAAATAAATGAAATTCACACACAAAAATCCAAGTATCTGAAACTTTGAACATCTTTTCCCACAAAACAGACAAAAATAATAAAACAACATTTATCAGTCATAAATGTATACCACTTTATATGCATTATCTCATTTAATACTTACTGCAACCCTATGAGCATAGTTCTGTTATTAGCTCCAACTTACAGAGGAGGAAAGCAGAGCTTAGAAAGTTGAGAAATTTACTTGAGTTCACACAGTTGATAATTGGCAAACTCCAATGAAAGTACACTTTATACATCTCCAAAGTCTGCTCTTAGCCATTCTCACCCAGGAACTGCTAATAAGAATTCACACTAGGGGCTGGGCTGGTGGTGCAGTGGTTAAGTTTGCACACTCTGCTTCAGTGGCCCGGGGTTCGCCAGTTCAGATTCCGGGAGCAGACCCACCTACCACTTATCAAGCCATGCTGTGGCAGGTGTCCCATTTATAAAGTAGAGGAAGATGGGCACAGGTGTTAGCTCAGGGCCAATCTTCCTCAGCAAAAAGAGAAGGAAAGGTGGTGGATGTTAGCTCAGGGCTAATCTTCCTCAAATAAAAGGAAAGAATTCACACTAAATGATGAAAAAGTGTTTGCCTATCATAGAAAGTGCATGGATGACCAACAAAATAACTAAAGGGAAGTCAATTGGAGGAGGAAACATCAAAAAGCAGGATAGTACACAGATTTTAGAAATGAAGGCATCCATAGAGATCACTTGGCCCAGTTTCCTCATCACCAAGTGAGGCCAAGGATGGAAGATAGGGAAGATGGAGCCCAGCCTGGCATCTTCTCATTATATAATTGTATAAAAGCCCTCGTATTATTTCTTCCTAGCCAAGCAGGAGAAGATTCTTCTCTACTTCTGACTCTACCTTGATTTTGTAAGAATTCAATAATTTAGATAATGTGGCTTTCCTCTTATTGTTCTGAAATAAATTGCCATGTCAGCAAGACCTATGCTTTAGTGATTGGCTCTGTAGACAAGGAAATGAAACATTCTATGAATGGAGCAATTTTCTTCTCTAATAAAGTGGGAAAATTAGTTGGTAGACTAATGTTTAGCATATTTATAGAGTAATTTACATACTGCTAACGAAAGATATATCACTGTTCAATTAGCTTGTGGCTGCAACGTGGTTTAAGAACACAGTTGATCTCTATGATCGACATTAATTCCAAAACACCTAGGTGTATCAGAAAGGGAAATTTTAGGATTGACACCTTTCTCTAGGAAATATCTCCAGTTTAAGTTCATTTTACTCTAGTCTCTGTTTTACTCTTCATGCTCTCAGCAATCAGATGGTGAGTTCATCTCCCGTGTTGTCTCTGTCTGTTTTCTATGGATGCCGTTTTTTTCTAGGGGTACGTTTGATCTCCTCGAACTATTATGCCTCATGGGTCAACTATGCCTTTTCTTTCTTTAGGATACTTTCACTCCTTTATCTTTTGCTGCAACACTTTATATACCCAACATGTAATTCTAACCTAATTCAGAACAATTTGGTATATAGGGAACTCGTTCCTGCTTTCATTCAACAAATATTTATTCCATGACCAGTCCATGTTAGGAGCTGACCACACAATTGTGAACGAGTCTTTGCCCAAATTCTCTGAGTTTAAAGTGCTTACTAGAGAGCTATGTGCAG
This sequence comes from Equus caballus, assembly GCF_041296265.1. Classification (NCBI taxonomy): domain Eukaryota; kingdom Metazoa; phylum Chordata; class Mammalia; order Perissodactyla; family Equidae; genus Equus; species Equus caballus. The sequence continues at coordinate 20,356,217 of NC_091711.1, read as the reverse complement.
GGTGTTATGGAAGAAATGGACTGAATTTGGTTACCATAGACGTCTTCTTCAGAGAAGTAATCCTGAGCTGAGACTTCAAAAATTAGTAAGAAATTTAGCCAGGTGAAGGATTGGGAGGACACAGCTTTCTAGCCAGAAGGGGTAGCACCCATTCTCTTGATACATCAAGGAAGCAGTACCAAAGTGCCAAAGGATTAGGTACACCTTTAATTTATAAAACAAACACAGTTGGTCTTTCGATTACTGTCAGGTAAAGTGAGTAATGGCAATGGTTTACAAATCACAGCACCATCATACACTTCCTCTAAAACCTTGGACTGGTCTCAGTTTCTTTATCTGTAAATGAGATAACACTGCATCAAACCACACAGAGTGGCTGTGATGGTTGTATGGAAAAAGACCATGTTGCACGCTAAGAGTAATGCCTTGCAAAAAGTATTTCAGCTGCTATGAATTAATCTCCAGGTCTAGATCAGGTCCTACAGGTGGAAAATTGGGGAAATCTGGTTGTAGAAAAGACAAAAGGTCATTCAAATTTTTTAGGATATTTAAATATAATTGTATGTTTACATAAATTTACATACACACACATCTCTGAACACAACAGGTTAAGCTGACTTTAAAAAGCAAATAGGAAGGCAGCCCAGTGGCATGGTGGTTAAGTTCGTGCATTCTGCCTTGGCGGCCAGGGGTTTGCAGGTTCAGATCCTGGGCGTGGACTTAGCACTGGTTGTCAGGCCATGCTGTGGCGGCATCCCACATAAAATAGAGGAAAATTGGCACAGACGTTAGCTCAGGGCCAGTCCTCCTCAAGCAAAAAGAGGAAGATTGGCAACAGATGTTAGCTCAAGGCCAATCCTCCTCACAAAAAACAAACAAAAAAAACCAAATGAATGAAGCAAATTCACAGTTGAGAAGTTAAGACAGGTAGGGAGAGTCCTGAGTGACAGAATGCCACATGCGTTTTTGACCGTTAGTTGAAATTACATTTGTTCTTAGAACTTCGTGTCTTAAATGGCTTCAGGAGTTCAGGAACTTGGTATTCCTTTTGTGCCCTCAGTTCAACCCTGGCACTCATGTCATTCTTCTGGGCCAAAATTCATAGTTATTGAATCTGGCCTGAAAAGCACAAGTCTCTGATTAATCTATATCAGGTTTGCTATTAACGATGCCCCCTCCTCATTCAACTACAAGTAACGTTTTAGTTTAAAAAGGCACTTCGCTGGCTAAAGACTGATTTCATACAACTGCGCAAGGAGCTTTGACATTCCTTTCTGGAAGTCTGAAGAGAAATGTTAATTATTTAATAGAGTAGGAGGTAGCTTACTCAACTAATCTGTTTAATGTTTACCAGAATCTGGCTTTTTTTTTTTTTTTTACTGAGCACCTCTGCAGTAGGATCTACTCAATGTTTCTGTTTAATCTCATTTTTATTTTAACTACTTGTGGGAACAAGCCTTGAGAAGAAAAGATAAATAAATAAACAACATCATGTTAAAGTTGTTAACTTTATGCAAGTCAATATCTGCAATGTTTTTCCTTTATTTCCATGGTGTCTGTCAGGTGATTTACTGTATTATAACAACCATGAGCTGTTCTAAACTCTGAGACCCTTGAGGGGGAGGCTGTGTCCTTTTCTACTGACTCCTCATGCCTAACACCAGGCCCATCACTGAAGGATCCTTGGATGGATGAAAGGATAAATGGACAAATGAACAAATAAATCTTAGTAGGACAAGACATACATGTCTAAACAAACATCAATTATCACAAAGCAGTACATAGCTAAGTGTGAAAAAATAGTGGGCTAGACATTGTGTCTTTTGGTTGTAGAAAAATACAACTGGCTGTTGATAGTTTGTGGATTCTGAAATAGTATTAACTTAAAAGAAGAGCATTTGTTTAAATTAAAATATCTGTTTGGATAGAACGGTCCTTTAAGGAAAATTAAATTAACACTATTTCTATCAACAAATTTTCAGCAATTTTATTCGTTTTCTATCCTAACATCTAATTTAACAAACACTTATTGACCAATAACGTGTGTCATGTGACTGTTTGTGGCTGGAATTATAGCAATTTAATGGGACTCTAGATATTTTATCCTCACCAGAAGTTATAATTCATAAATGTGAAATTAATAAAAGATGGAAAAATGCTTCATTATCTGATAGTGTCCAGACTTTTTCTAAATGTGGGATCCACAAAAGGAAGAGGAGTAGTAGATGGTTTAAAAAATTGAGAATCATGTGTTAATTTCTAAAACATTACTAAATTACTCTCTAATAATGAGTTCTTCTCCTTCAACAAATCTCTATTTTTTCTGATTATAACAGTAATGCATGCCCATTAATTGCTCAATATCCAGTCTAACATTTAAAATATGTAAAGTGTGAGTATATATTTCCAGAAATGTATAAAAAGTATGCATGCTCAATTTTTAAAAAATACAAAATTAGACAGTTGGATACTGTAGAAAGGGGAAGTCCTCCATAAAACAGTAGAAAGTCCTAATCCTATGGCAAGGGAGAGATTTGGGGGCCTGAAGCTCTCAAACGGGCTGCCCACCCACTTATCAGCAAAGATAGTAATGCAAAAGAAAATTTATTCCATCATTTCATCCCATCTGTAAATGCAAAATTAAAATAGAATTTTCCATTCTATTAGATATAGCCATCTGATTGGATCATAGTAATTGGTACGATTAGATGGACAGTCAAATTAGATAAAGTAATCCATTTGCTGAAATCTATGATTTTGGAGCCTATGATTTTGTTAATTCCACCCTTCCATTTACCCATTTGTGGCACTTGAGAGCATGGAGTAACTCAGCTCCTCCAGGGGTAAATCCATCTGGAGAGGCAGCCTCAAGGAGAACACCACTACATAGGTTGCAATAATCTTCCTCTTTCTTTGAATACAGGGTTTGCCAGTTTTAACTCCAAGATAGATGACTTCAAACAAGAATACCCCAGAACATACTGGAACAATTTGACCTGATTACAGTAATTCCTCTTACACAGACTTATCGGCTTCCTTCTCCTCTGATAAATGAGAGTGCTAATTGATCCATGCCCACCACATCCTTTGCCTCAGTTATCTTTGTCTTGCTAGAGACCACACTGCAACAATGTCTCCCACTATTTTTTATCTAGTAGGGTCTCCCTTTATTTTCCCAAAGCTAAATCCTCTGTTTCTAATTATTCTCAAAATATTTCCATTTTTGTTTTGTATCATCTAAATGCATTTTCTTTCATTCAATAAATATTTATTTATTTAGGTCTGCCACATGTATATTACAAGTAGGAGTGAGAGAAAAGATGGAAACAAGAAAGTTAAATAGATAGGAAAAATATTGATTATGTTCTTAAAGTGCTTACAAACTAGCACATCCATGCGCATAAATAACTATGTTATGAGGTTTTTAAAAAGTGGTAATTACCAAAAGAGAGAAACAAAGAAAATATCTAGAAAATTCAGAGGAAAAAGAAATGACAATCCCTTAAAGAGTTCCCGTTAGGCTTCATGGAAATAAACCTGGCCTTGAAAGACGTGTAGTTATTGAACGTGGTGTGATAAAGGGAAAAGGACTTCAACGCAGATAGGAACATTGAGTAGCAACCTTTTCTTTAATTAAAAAAGAAGGCTCATAATAGCCAAGTAACCAAACTTTTAAGCAAAAAAGCTAAACCTTTTAGCATAGAAGGCAAATGTAGGAAAAAATAACCCCGGGAGAATAACATTGTTTATCACACTTCAAAGTGTATATGTCTGAAATCTGTCAATTCCCTAAAATGGAAATATGAAAAGTCAGGAAAATTCCCCTAAGATTTTTGACTGGTTGTAGTTGTGATCTGTGTAATAAATCTTAAAAGCCTATGGGGCATCAGACCTTCAGGAATAGGCAAGCACAGAGATGGCTTTGGGTAGGGCCCCACAATCCCCAGATCGGGCACAGTACTAAAGACAGCTGAGACAGGAGGCTCACCTTCTCAGCATGATGTAAGGAACAGGAGGAAGGTGACTGTGCCCCCAGTGATCTCTCCCATTAAAGGGTAAGAGGGACTGAAACTCTAGAATTAATTACTAACTATTGAGAGTGGTACTCTTGGATATATCCATTCATTCAACACATCGTCCTTGGGTACCTACTTACTTTATGCCAGGTGTTGTGTTCTATCAAGAATGCAAAACTGGAAAAGATAATCCAATATAATTGTCTGGAGTTGTTCCCACTACCACATACACACACACACATACACACACACACACACACACACGCACACATTCCAGTATTCTCCAGCTGGCTCTTTAAAATCCTTCAGGCCTCAGTTTGAATTCACCTCATCTCCTTCCCTTCTGTAGTCTAAAGATGGTCTCTTCTATTCTCTTCCATAAGAGCTGCTCTTTTCCTTAAGCATGTTTCTCCCAACTTGCAGCTGTATTCTTATTTGTATGTTTACTTGTTTTAATTTCTCTCTCTCAGAAAAGAATGGCCTTTTTTGTCTGAGGGCAGAAACCCAATCTGTCTTGTTTACCATTATATAATACTCAAAAAGTTTTGTCACATTGTGGATGCTCCAACATTTATGATGACCGAATTAATGAATGTGCTGTTCCAGAGGGAAACCGCAGCTGAACTGAGAATTAGGAACATGTTATGAACTATGGCTTCCTACATATTATAGGGTGAACAACAGTTCAGTTTGCCCGGAACAGACTGGTTTCCCAGGAACATGGAAATTTTCACTACTGAAACCAGGGCAGTCTAGGACATGGAGATGGTTTGTCACCCTTACACATGAGAGGCACGGTTTGCAAGACAATGGAGATTGCAATGTGTGACTAGAATAGCACTAATTGTAACTTACACTTGTGTATTTTTCAGTTTTATAGAGAACATTCAATGACATTATCTCTCTGTTCCTGCACACGCCTTTAAGAGAGAAGGGCAAGAGACTATTACCCCTACGTTGCAGATGAAGAACCTGAGGCTCAAAGAGTTTAACAGACTTCTCCAGAGTCATTTGCCTAATAAATATAGCCATGGTTCCGGAAGCCACGCCTCTGGAAAGACGCCTACTCCTCTGCCTGATCCCACACATCACACTATCTAACCAACTCATGTAGGAATTAAACCTGGGGCCTTGGCCTCATTAACGCTGCATTCCTAGTAACTAAGCAGTCTGAGACAAGTGGATATTAATAGTCAACAAATCAGATAAAGCCAAATCAGCTCTTTCATCATTTATATAACAAGTACAATATTTCTGTGTCATTAGTATTTTCTCTGAACTGGTATTTTCTCTACGTCTTTGAAAGTTTTTTAGCTGTATGTTTTTAATTCCCAATGTAATGTTGGGGTTGTTTTTAATTAACTATTTTCTTGCCACTATCTCATTATACGTGTGACCTGTGTCTATGCTTTGAAGTTTGCTCTATCATTTTGTGACCCCTGTGTGTACATAGAGCTTTGCTAATGATAAGAATGTTTTGCTTTATCCATTGTTCAGCTCTGACAGATTCCCAGGAAACAATCAACTGTGGGCAATTAGAAGCTACTACAAATAAATATAAGAAAATGTTACAAAAAAAAGGAGAAGGCAAACAAATAAATCTTAGGGCAAGGATCTAAATAGATAGTTTTCAACCAGTTACAGTTAAACGAATATAAGTAAAACTAGCCATGTTAAAAAAACTGGATGTTTTCTAAAAAAGTCATTTCCTTTGTGACTGCTTAGGAAAATCATCTCTCTTTAATTGTTTTCTGGATGAGATAAGACTAAAGGCAAGAGTTACTAAAGGTCAAAAATAAAGATCTATAAACTAGAAAGAGATAAAATATTAGAATGAGTCAATGCTTTCTTGTCTTCATGTCAGAGAACTGTAACCTCTGTCTCACTCGATCAAGCTTCTTACAGTGAACACGAAACCCATTAGGAATTAAACCAAAGCATATAGTGTGTACAGAGAAGAAAATCTTCCATAAATAAATTGGTTAGAGATGATCTATATAATTTTTCTTCTAATTTAGTTGGAAAAGGAAAGACACAACGAAAGTTATTGATTTGGAACTCAGAAATTACATTACTGTTGATTGCAAATTTAAAAAGAAGAACTCTACTTGGATAATCACAACCTGGGATTAATGAAAATATAAAGTCTCTCTCAATAGTCAGCACAGTTGGAGCTTTTGCTGGCAAGTGCCATAAAGGTTTTCCAGCCAATAATGAGCCTCTGCCTTTGTCCACGTTTGCTGTTTTATTCAGATCTCAAGGAGTGATCCACATTTGGAAAGCAGATGGGAGAGAAAGAGCGGTTGACTCCCATTCTAATCCACTTGTTTGTCTAGGGCATCTCTCCCTTTTCATGGATGCTTACTTATTTTTATTTCAAAGGACAAAATGTTCTTTAGCTTCCAAAATGATCATTCTTCATACATGAATGAAAAGAAAACAGCAAGAATCCTTGTTATTAAGGCTATTTTATTTCAAGGCTGAGAAGAAAATAGTCAAAGAATCAGAGTCCTTCTATTAGTAAGGGGTTTTAATTTAACAACCCCCTCCCCAACATTAATCTTATAATTAATCAAAATCAAAAAGAAGTAGGCTGTTGAAAGGAAAACAGTTGGAAAAGTGCTGAAATTGGGATAAAGGTCTAGATATACTTAGATATGTTATGTTTAATAACACAGCATGTAAAAATCAGGGGAAACATTTAATAAGCCTGAAGTCATGGTAGCATTTTTCTTTAGTGAATAATGAGTTAGAGATGCAAGGAAAAAATTCATTAAAATAAAATAAAAACACTCCTAGTATAATTCGGAAAGATGATCATAAATATGCAAGAATTTAGCAGTGAAGAATTAAACTCTCCAAATAAAGCAAAAATAACAAAATTAATGTTAGCCAAAGTCTTGCATATGGTAGAAAGTGTTAAAGTGAGGTCATTTTTGATTGATAAAAGGCAAAATCTAAATTGAAGGCATAATAGCTTCACTATGATGGAGGTGAATAATATGGGATCAAAATATGTCAAGAAAAACACTGCTAGAAATCCAAAAGAGAAATAGATATAAAGACTATAGTAATGCGAGATTTTAACAATCCATTTTCAATCAATAAAAAGCAAATAAAAGACACAAATCATAACATAAAGAATAGCTGTATTATTATTAACAAAACAGAATTAATATTTATATTTAAAACATTATGCTGTTTTAGCAATAAAAGGTACACATGCATGTCAAGTGTCAATGGAACAATTATAAACTCTGATCAAAGACCTGGTAGCAAAAAGTTATGTATTTTATAAAATAGAAATTTCACATAAACATGACTATCCTATGTTTTTTCTTTTTATTGTTTACTGAGGTCACGTTGGTTTATAACATCGTATAATTTTCAGGTGCACATCATTATAGTTTGGCTTCTTTATAGACTGCATCATGTTCACCACCAAAAGTCTAGTTTCCACCCATCACTGTACACATGTGCCCCTTCACCCCTTTCGCCCTTCCCCCAACTCCTGTCTAGTAACCACCAATCTGTTCCCATATCTATGTGTTTATGTTTATCTTCCACATATGAGTGAAATCATACAGTATTTGTCTTTCTCCACCTGACTTATTTTGCTTAGCATAATACCCTCAAGATCCATCCATGTTGTTGCAAATGGCATGATTTTGTCTTTTTCATGGCTGAGTAGTATTCCATTGATGACTACACTATTTTTTAAATCAAATTGCTTACAGATTTAAAAGCTGAAAATATTTTGTCAATAACAAACTACTTTGAAAGTAATAAAGATGAAAATGCTACATATCAAATCTAAGGAACACAATAAACTATAGTTATAGTTAGTTTCACGATCTTAAATACTTTATTAATAAAGAAAGCCAATGAAAAATAGTCCTCATGAATAATTTATATTCTTAAATGTTTATTTGAAAATAGTATCCAGATTTAACAATTTTAAAAGAGGACAAAAAAGGCCCAAAGAAAGCAAACAGAAGGAAGTAATTAACATAAAAAGAAAAATTTAAAAACAGGAATTAAAAAAAATACAGCTGGTCTTTTGAAATAAAAGCAATAATGTTGACCAATCTCTCAGAAATCTAATTAAAAAACAATAAATGTAAACATAGGAAAGGAACTATGGAAATGGCTGAAAAGGAAGTTTTAAATGCTTCAGAGAATATTATCTACATATACTTAGAAATAAATTTAAAATCTCAATGAAACAGATACTTTTCTTGGGAAATATAAATTATCAAAACTGACTAAAGAAGAAGTATAAAGCCTACGTAAGTCATTCATATAGGTAAAAACTAGAGATCTATCCACCTGACACACTTAGGAGCCAGTACTAATATTCACTAATTCTCTCACACTTTGAAGAAAGAGATACTTTCCATCTTACCTAATTCTTCCCAGAATATTGCAAAAAGGAGACAAACTCACCTGCTGAATATGCAGCAGAGCTACGACATGGGCCAATGACGTCTTACTAACAGTCCAATATTTTTTTCACTGTATGGGAGCAGTCTGATCCTCTAGTGTGACAAAGCATAGATTTCTACAAAAATATGTTTATTTTTCTTTCTTAAACCCATTTTACTAGGGGGAATACTAAAGTCAGTGAAATGAAATAATTTTCCCAAGATCACCGAGTAGAGGAATCACACCTGTTTTAAAGCTCATGCTCTTCCCACTACCTTGCACGACACGGGAGCCCGGGATCATCAGCTCCATAATTCTGCAGTTACACTCACAATGGTCCACCCTCATTTGTTTCCTATAACCACGCTTAGGTCTCAAGCCTTAATTCTACTTGATAGTACAAATTGGAATTCCTTTAAGACAAGACAACTCAGTCACTTCTGCTTTAAACTGGAATTTTCCTGGGACACTACTCAATTACTTCAAGATTGTTTTCAGGACTTTTCCTCCTTCTCTTCTCTTTTCAGGGTAATGAAGTTCTAGGGGTTCTGGGGTGTGGGTGAGGGGCTTATACGGGTTCTGAGTGTAGGTAGAGGGGCACCTGATTCACGATTATTTCTTTGCTGGTGCACATGGTTCAGGTTACTCAACTCTTCCATTCACTCAAATAAGGCTAGAGAATTACCCTTGTTATTGCCCAGCTTTGGCCAGCTTTCTGCTCATTCTCTACTACAGAATCCCCTCATGCTGCATCTCTGGTACCTTCAGCAGGCATGCCAGCTGTCATCTTTAAGCTCCTTTCTTTCTCCATTCACTGGATTTCTTCTTTAACATATGGATAAGGAGACTTGAGAGTCAACCTTCAGCTTCTTTCTCATTTGGACTGCCCTGTCACCTTTTGTACTTAACTGCTGCTGTTCCAGGTTGAGATGGGCAACTAAGGAGTACCCCCATAGTTCTACATGAGAGGCAGGACATCTACCTTCTTGAGTTTTACTAGCTTGTGACTCTCAAAAAGGGGCAGACTAATGAGGAATTCTCAGAAACCCAGTGCATTGAACACTAATATTTGCATGTTGAAATCTCCTTTCTCTAACCTTCTAAACAGGCCATAACTTCTACACTAGCCCAGAACACATCATGTTGCCTGAGATGGAGCTGCGACCAACCCCAAGGTCCCCAGCGAATTCTCAGATCTGGGATAGGTCACCTCAACAGGTCCCTAGTGTTTAGGATAGAATAGAGAACTTTCATGGGATTCCAAGTCTCTAAGTTTCATTCTCCAAAAAAATCCACAATTTGAAAAGATAGACATTATTTTTTTATTGCAAGATTGTGTGATCATCACTTCAGAACACTAAAAGCAAAGGACTGAGTAAGGAAAACAATAATTTATTAACCGAGTTGGAAACTTTCAAATGCTTCTTTTGATCAACATAATAAAATCATTTTCTTACTATTTTCAAAGTACGAATGTATGATACTCGATCACCAAGGTAACCAGGGATGTTCAGAAGATACACATTCAGGAACTTCGCAATTTTAAATGTTAGTGAAAATTTTAGTGACAAAGATTAAGGAATAATCTCTTGACTAATTCATTTGGCTCAGACATTGGAACAGTCTATTTGGCATCTGAACTACTTTATTACTATAGTGAATCAGTTCAGACATAAAAAAAAAGATGTGCACAGTTAATCTAGCCACTTAAACATTTAATGACATAGGCTAGTCAGAAGAGTGTATGCAGCTGATCTAGTCGCATCACAGAGACATGCTCTTTACACCAAACTATGAACCACAAAAAGCTCCCAGAAGCTTGGAAGTCATCTTAAAATCCTCCTTTTCTCTCGGCTTCCTCAACCTATCATTTACCAAATATTGTCAGTTCTACCACTTTTATCTTTGGTTCTCCCCTTGCTCTTCAATTCTGGAGTCACTGATGAAGATTTATCATTTTGTGATGTTTACCACTGTGGCTTCATACTTTCTCTTCCTACCTTCACCTCCAATTCAATCTCTACATCTGCACGATCTTTCTGATCCACTTTGTTAAAGTTGCTTTTTAGCTTGCTATGTCCTTGAGAATAAAAAGTCCAAACAGCTTAAGACGGCGTCTCAGGCATTCCACAGTCTCACATCTGCTTGCTTCCCCTGCCTCATCTCTCCCTACTGTCTCCACATTTTGTTCTGCTGGCTACACCTGTGACTCCTAGAAATCGTCAAGCCTTCTTTCATTTCCTGACTTTGAGCATACTTCTTGTTCCTCTTTCTAGAACATCCTTCCTCTCTTCCCTCCATTCACCTGGCTAATTTTTACTCATCCTTCAATTTTCAATCTAAGCAGCAATCCTTCCAACTCCCATGCCCTCCCCTATCTGAATTAGAGCGCTGCTCTCCCGGGGGCTCCCATAGGCCCCTGTAGAGAGCTCATCTATTAAGCACCACATTACAATCGTTTATTTTGTTTCTCTTTAGGCAGTAAATCCCACAGGACAGTGAATGTGTCTTTGCCATCTTCATAAACCCGGAACCTAGTACAATGCCAGGCATAGTAGCCATTCGAAAAGTATTTGTTGATTGAGTCATTTAATAAATGAAGAGTTAGTTAATTGGTAGCTGTGTAATCTTGAGCAAAGTACTTAACTGTTGCAGTTTCTTTATCTATAATGTTGGTGTAATATTACACTTATGTCCTAGGATTTGTAAAAAAAATTAAATGGGATCATACAACAAAGTTCTTTGCTCAAGAAAAGTTGTCTGACAGATTTGCTTATATTCCTATCCTCCAACTTTTATTGGCAGTGTAACCTACTTTTACTGCATTGCCTAGAGCAAATTTAATGATCTTCCCAAACTTCATCTTCGTTACATATGAAGACCTTACTCTTAGGCTCCCCAATGATTAAATGACACGTGCACATAGAAGGCATAGCAGAGCTTAGTGCACAGTAAACACCTAAAAAAAGTTTGCTGTGATTATTATTACTATTAATTTTTGGTCTAATAATACTTATTACTAATGACGTAGGTTATAAACAAAGCTGTGATTATGACTCCAGGAACCAGTACTACAAATAAGTTTCTAGACCATCATTACACCTGTAAAGGAAGAAGTTTCCTAAAACAAAAATTTAACTCTTTTGAGAAAACAATATGAGTAATAAAAATTAGTCAATATTATTAACATGTGGGATTTATTTAAAGCTAATATCAATAAATTATTCTCAAGATTTATATCTGATCTCTTCCTGGAATTGAAAAGACTTTGATGGCAGGGCAAAATAATAGCTACCAATGTACATATCTAGGGCAATATATTTTGACATTCTTCAACTACTTTGGAACATTAAGCATCAAGGGAAGCAGAAATAGCGCAGACAAAAAGAAAAAGAAATTAAGAATGACTTTAGAGAAAGCAAAGGAAACACGATTTTAATTTGACCTACATTATTAAGGAAAGTTCTGTAATATAGAAATAATGAGGAAATGTTGTGCACACTGAATATATAATACTTAAATCCAATTTTTGCTGTAGATTTGGAAAATTATTAGGGTTTTTAAAACCCTTAATTTGTTAACTATATTTCAGGATCAATGAAGTCTATTGCAAAAACAAATATTAAAGATTTGATTATTCAAAGAGGAGGTTTGTCTTAAATTGTTGCTTATGATCAGTTTTGACAGAGAACATGTCTTTTAACTGCCACAGCTAGTCTGAGGATTCATTATTTCCTATTTATTTAACATTATCCATAAAGTTAGTATTGCATCAAACGTAGACAGCTTGGTGCCTGCCCTAAGGGTAGAGAAAATTTCAAAACGGGAGGAGGACGCAGCTTTAATAAGTACATTATATTTATCTTTTGACTTTGGCTATATTTGGCAGCTTCTCAGTATAAACGGCATTTTCTCTGTAGCATCAATTAACACGCGGCAGAAAGATTAGCAATGTTATTTTCAAAAGAAATTAAACAAGCTGTGCTGATAAAGCTGCTTTCATTGTTCTCCATTTACCTCAGTAGCTTAAAACCTTTTTTGGAAGAAGTCAGGGAATGAAATGTAAACATTTTCCTTAAGCAAAGCACATTCTTTTCAGAGCAGCACTGGTTATATTGGGATCCAACTTTATCTAGATACAATTTTGAGGTGCTTAGAGCATGGTGACAGAGGTAGTGGAGATATATTTTCAATATTTCTTTTTGTGACAAGATTAGGGAACCGAAAATGGTAAAGCATTAGCAGAAGACTTGGTTGAAAGCAAACACTCCTATCTTAGTGAATAAGCCTCTAGTTCTATGATCAGAGTTACAGAAGAACTGGTCGTTACATTAAGCACGATCAGAAGAAGTGTGTGTGTGTGTAGAGGGAGAGGGGACAGGAAGGAAAGGACTCGAAAAATAAGGAGAATGTGGAATTCAGTACAAAGATAAATCACGGACAGGAGAAAGGTAAGAGCATTGTGGAAAATGTGATAAACAAAATGGTCAGCTCCCACCCCCATACAGGTCTTCACGTAGTTGCTCAGGAGCTAGGAACATATAATTATTCCCTTTACATTTGTATCTCACAATGAGTTTCTCAGTTTTTACAAAAAAGAATGTCATTTAGTAACCTTTTATAAGTTTCTTAATTATTTTACGTATTTAAATACTTTCTTTTATTTTGGAAAATATATTACTGTGAATAAACTTTTGATTCTACAATATCTAAGTGTGAGGCTCAGAAAGTAAATTATTTTGGTAACCAAGTATTTCTGCCTCCTGACATTTCATCAGTTTTTTTATTTGAAACAGTACTTATGTCTCCTCTTAGCATTTAACTCTTCATCTGTTAGTCTTATATTCCTAAATAGATTGCAAATCCTTGTGTCTGATTTTCACCTATGTCCTCCATAGACCAACCCAGTGCCTTGTGTGTAGACAATAATTGGTTTCAATTTGATTTAATTAGAAACAACATTAGGATGGAAATCAGAAATAAATAACAGTTTCATTTTAAAGTTGACATGAACCATCTAGGAAGAAAACAAGAAATGGTACTAGGAATAGATGGAAAATTAAAACTCCATCCACTCATTTATTCATCCAAAAATATTAGAATGATTTCCATGTGCCAGGGTATGTTCTAGGCTTTTGGAACATGTTGGTGAACAAAGTGGGCAAAAATACTCACCCTTGATAAATAAACATATGTCAAAGGTGATAAAACAGTACAGAGAAAAACAAAGCAAGGAAAGAATAAGGGGAGATCCAGGGGCAGGGAACAGGTTGGATTTTTAACAGGCTGGTCAGGAAAGGCCTCAATCAGCAGACAATCTTCCAGTAAGATCTGACAGAGGTGGGGAATGAGACAGGAGGCTATCTGGAAGAGGAACACGCCAGGCAGGGAGAAAAAGTCCAAAAGGACTTGAGGTAGAAACATTGTTGTGTGTGCTCAAAAAACAGCAAGGCAGCCCCTGTGCATGAACAGTGTAAGTGACCAGAGTAATGTAGGAGATGATTTCAGAGAGATAATAAGCTTGGGGAGAGGTAGAAAACAGGTAAGGCCTTCTAGGCCATTGCAAGAACTATTTTTCTCGTTTTATTTTTAAATTTATTTATTTATTTTTTATTTTAATTAATTAATTTTTTTTGTTTGGGGGATGGACAGTGAGATGTAAACTTATTAGAGGTTTTAACAAGAGAAATGCCATGATCTGACTTTTTAACTTTTCTTTAGGATCACTCTGTCTGCTTTATTGAAACCAGGTTATAAAAGTGTAAGGGAAACCAGTCAGGAGGAATGTCAACAATCTAGGCAAGAAATGATGGTGGTTGGAACCAGAGTGATAGCAGTAAAAGTAGTGAGAAGTGGTTAGATCCTGGTTAGGTATTAAAGGAAGAGTCAACAAGATTTGATGATGTAAAGTGATAATATAAAACAGAAACCGTGGATGACTAAAGGTGGTAAGAAATATTACATAAAACTTGGGGAAAAACCCCACAAAGGGATGACTGTGCGTCCTTTCATGTTAGACCATTGCCCCACAGGTCCTGACAAGGATGATTTAATTCCCTATGGCACACACCAATGTTGACTCTCTGTTTACTATTGTGAAACAACTTCACTACTGTGAAGTTACATGTTCACTTATAAACTTTTGTCCGGTAGAGATACAAGTATTTTCTGTCCGGTAGATAAAATAATCTCAACATTTTTATTGTCCTGCAGATTATCAACCACTCTTATCTCCAATTCAACAAACTTATTTTGCTTGCTTTCCTGACTAACATTTGTTTCTTTTGAATCAGTTTTACCTCTTTTGAGTCATTGATTCTTTTTGACTCAGCTTTATCACCCAACTGTTTCCCTCATACATGAGCTAATAAATTTTTGACACGTTAAATAGATTTTTGGCATACACTTTATATTTGTATAAGAGTCCTATTCTTATCTTTTTAATAAATTATATTTTGACAAGTTTTCGAGTGTAAGCAATTGGAAGAATGGAACCATCATTTACTAAAGTGGGGAAGACTACTGAAGGAACAAAGTGTAGGGGGGAGAATGATAGTTCAGTTTTGGACACATTAAGTTTAAGGTGCCTGTTAGGGTACCTCCATCAAGTCAAGATGCTGAATAGGTAGTTGGACGGAAGAGTTTGAATAAGGGAAGAGAGCTATATTAAAGATGTGAAATTGGGAGCCATCAGTGTTACAGATGGCCATAAAGGTCATGGGACTGGATAAGATCACTAAGGCAGTCTAGATAGAAAAAAATAAATTTCTAAGGACTGAGCCCTGAGGCATGCTAATATGTAAAGTTCATGAAAACAGGATGAATAAGAAAGAGAAGTGACTAGGAAATCCAGGGTCTTATGCTGTCCTGGAAGCTAATTGAAGAAGGTGTTTCAAGCAGGATGTAGGAATCCACTGTGTCAAATACAGCTGAGTTCTCAAATAAGATGAAGACTGAGAACTGACCACTGAATTTAGAAACATACCTGTTCTTGGTGTCCTTATCAGAGCACTTTTTATGAAGTTCTGAGATTAAAAGCCTAATTGGAAAAGTTTAAAGGAGAATGAGAATAAAGCAATTGAAAAGAGCGAATATAGACAATTCTTTGGTGGAATCTTGCTGTACAGGAAAAGAAACTGAGCTTGAAGGGAATGTGAGGAGCATGAGGGATATTTTTAAAGATGAGAGAGATTTCTTTCATTTGTATGCTTATGTGAGTGATCAAGTTGATAGGAGAAAAAGGATGGTGCCAGAGAAAGAGGGAAGAACGGTTTGGAACAAAGTTCCTGAATAGTGAGAAGGCAGAGGGCCTAATGCACAAGATGGATTGGCTTTATCTCTTAGTAGGATTGTTTATCCATAGTTGAAGGAGAAAAGACAGAGTGTGTGGGCATAGATCAGGCCCAGGTTCACGGTTATGCATGTAAAGTAAGAACAGTCAGCCTGACTGTGCTTTTCTTCAGCCACATTCTGTTGTGAGGGTACAGGTAGATGGTGAGCTGAAACCTTGATTGAACAGCAGTTGGGATTTTTTCAGGTGGTCATGATGGAGCAAGAGAGGCTCAAAGGATTTGAAGATGTGCAAAGAAGTGATTATGATAACGGACCACAGAATTAAGCTGGGGAAGGAGAGTAAAAAAGTACATGAGGGAGTGATGGATGGTGAAAAAGTGGATCATAGGATCTGGTAAAATTAATGTTGAAGTCAGAGGACTCTAAGGAATTGGAATTGAAAGGTTAAATTCTGGGGATCCAGATTACAGATGGTTAATTATAAAGTTTAGATTATGACTAAGAAATTGATGGCTAAAATGGAGTGGAGACTCATGGTCAAGACCACAAAAAAAAAGAAGCAGCAGAGACACAGAACACACTGAGCGGTGAACGGGCACATAGCATTGATTCTCCAAGGAGTCAAGTAGTTAACCAGCTGTCAAACAGTGTGGTGAAGTAAGGAACACAGGAAGTCTGCTGCAGAGACTGTGTTCTTAAACAATATCTCATATTGTCGTGAATTGTTCAGCTGTTTGTAAAGTAAGTTGCATTGCTTTTAATTGCTTTAAGTTAGAAAAATAGGAAGCGTTGCAAAAATATTTATTTTGTATACTAGAGTGGATGGTCTTCTAAATAACCCTTTAAAATACCCATCTTTTCTGCTCCCCAAAATAGCACTCCCTAAACGAACAACACACAGCTTTTTGCCCTTGTTACCAAGAACACAAACAAAAAGCAAAGTAGGCAATATAGAAAGCTAGGCAACAGTAAAATAAGTGACTGACACATAAGAAGAGGAATGTAGAATGAATCAAGCGGTAGATACAAAGAGAAGGGAAAATCTTTAAATAAAGTCTACAGGAAAGGGGAAAAAAAGTTATGTTCAGAGAATAAGAAAATAAACTTTTAAGACTTTGCATAGGTATCGGAAAATCCTACATATAGTAATAAAAATGAGTAACCCACGGAAAGAATTTATACTACAAGAGAACAAAACAAGATGACTGATGAACCGATGTGGCTGAGTACATCGGTCTCTTTTGGTTGATAAACTACTTTAGGGATCTTGGGACTGAGGGAAATTTGGAATGTTTAAAATTACTCATATTAACGTCATTTGTTCAAAAAAGAAATTACAGCCTGTTTGTAATTTATTGCATAGAGTTTAACTTAACTATTAGTAAATTTATTTTATGCATGCTGTCTACATCATAACTCACAGATAATGCTTTTTGCTTGTTTGCTTAAAACTCAAGTACTACTTGTATTAGTAATGCCTGAATCCAGATGACCCTAGGGAACATAAAACACTAACTAGAGAGAGTCTGGGCAGGGACAGAGGCCCTCAAGTTGGTTGTGCTGGTATCTTCTTTCTGCAAGATGGAGTTATGCATTTAATATCTGAATATGTTTTGTTACACAATCATTCCTCTCTTGATATAAACCAAAGCATTCATTCAAGAGCTTGGCTGTACTTATTTTTTTAATAGAACACTAAAAAGACAGTACTCTTTACTAGATCAATAACATGTAAATTTCCCACTATCATGGCAGAAGTGGAAGAAAAATCTAATAAAAACAAGTAAAAAAGAAAGGCTTTGCTGTATATTGAATATGCCTGTGAGGTGTCAAGTAATTTCTTAAAGACTTGTCCGCTCATTCATCATATAAAGGTGATCCTCTGTCACTTTTTCATGATTTTAAAGGAAAAATAAACTGAGAACAAATGTTAATTGCATACTGCTGCTTTTATAATAAAGACAAAAAGATCTGGGATTAAAATGGCTTTATTTAAACAATTCATTTAAGAAATGATCTCGAGCTGTCCTTGGTACAGCAAACATGACTGAACATATACACATTTGTTTTGTTCATTTAACTGGCAGGGAACATTGCTCCTTAATTCCAGTTTACGCATTCCTAGCCATTTTCATAACAGCACAAGAAAAACCAAACAGTACATTTCAAGGGGATTATAGTACTTCTCAAATAGTCCTAATCACTTGAAGAGCATTACTAGGTGCAAGGCTTAAAGCCAAAATATGCTAATTATGCACAAAGGCATTGCCTGTCTTTAAGCAAGCCATCTAAACAAGACAGAACAGCATCTCCACGTATGTCCTATCCTATAAAGATTTGAAGGATTTATAGTTATCAAATAACTTGAGATTTTAGAAAACATTTTTGGTCACTTGTAGAAGAGGCTATAGTCAAATTATAGTTTCATGACAATGGCGCTAGAAAACTTTAGAGTTCACACTACCCTTTTATCTCCAAAAATGTAATACCACTGTTTACTTTGATGTATAAAATTTTTCTCTTTAGATGGTTTGAAGTTCTAGTCCCTTAATTCCCTGCACTCTCCACATACAACCACATCCCATTACCAATTTGTCACATTCTGTGTGGTGTGTCTGCTGTTAAAAGTTTAGCTTGACTGCACCTTATCTGTAAATTCCCTAAATCTTGATGATTACGTGAGAATTTCTTTCTCCTGGAGACAGAAATCTACAAGTCATTTTCACTCCAGGGGCAACTAAGAGTCTGGGTCTGTTTCACAGGCTTTAGAATGGGTCTAAGGATTATATGTGCCTCCTGAATCATAAGGCATCTCAGTATTTCCTGACAGAACATGCTTGTTACTGGCCTTATTCATGTTTGTCCAATATTCTAGATGCTCCAAATTGCTTCATGTCCATTATTTCTCAACAGTTAACTTTAAGAAAGAGGAAAGTTGGGTCAGTTAGGTTTTCTTTGTTCAGGTAGTGATCTTGAATACCATCTCAAGGCTTTCTTTACTTGATACTCAAGTGGTCAGAACTCTGGCAGTTAAAAGAGAGATGAGCCACTAACACATATTTAAAGGACAACAAAAAGAGTGTGTGTAGAATGAGAAGGGAGTTAGTTGGCTTACAGAACCTAAGCATTAACTTCAGACATGACTAGATACAATAGGATCTAAATTATATAATCAACGCTCGGTTTCTCTTGATCTCTCAACTCCATTTTCCTCCCTTGTCCTCTCCATTCTTAGACCACCTCAGGTCTCATGATGGCAAGATGGCTGCCAGAAGCTCCCGGTGGACCATATTTCACGGGATCTTCATCATCATTGATCGTAAGAAAAAACTTGATGTATCAGTAAGAAAGGCAAAATGTTTACCGTTAAATAACAGAACAATATTTTCTTATGACATAGATTATAAAATGCACCCCAATCTCAGAGATATTAAAATGTGAGTGAAAATAGGGTATCCCAAGAATGAGT
This sequence comes from Equus caballus, assembly GCF_041296265.1. NCBI lineage: Eukaryota > Metazoa > Chordata > Mammalia > Perissodactyla > Equidae > Equus > Equus caballus. The sequence goes on along the minus strand of NC_091711.1, from coordinate 20,337,014 downwards.
GAAATATGATAGGCTATTTTCTTGTCAACTCAAAGGTAATAATAGAGTTTATAACTCTTATCAGGTATAGCTGGTCTTAAATAAGATTGTGCCTATCTTTGAATAAATTAGAGTAGCTGCCCAGAAAAACAATATATGCTGGTCAATCTCACTCAAGCCCCTTTGGCTGAGCACTCACACTAGGAGTGGTTTCCACAAAGAAAAAGAAGAGGGTATGAATTATGGAAAGATAAAATATAACAATAAATGTCCAATATTATAAATCTATATAATAACAAAACCAAAGTACATCTGGCTCTCATTGAATAATTATGAACACCTTCGTGAAATATTTGATTTCCGTTACAAGAATAATTTTTAGAATTCTAGGCATAGAGAAGGAAAAATAATATTTTGGGGGCTGAACAGTACCTGAAAATATTTCACCTCATTTCCAAAACATCCTTTCTCTTTTTATCCCCCTCACTTCTTGCTTCAAATCTTTTCACAATAAAGAAACCACCTACTGTTAGCCCTGCAGCCTATAGCATTGAGGCTACAAATAGTTCCAGTTGATGAAACAATGTTACAATAGCATCTTCTCAGTAATATATTTGTTTGGACAGTACCCAAAACTTGAGCTGAATTTCATCTTATGTTTTAGTTATGACACAATTTATATAATAATTTAATATCTGTCGAACACCATATATAGTACTTTCATCACCAAATGGAGTGGACAATAAAAAAATGAAAAGCTCTTCTGTAGATCCCCATATTTATCTGAGTAGCTGATTACTTTTAATCCAAATTATAGGCAAAAACTAAGAAGTACCAAAAATAGGCAATTTGAGATTTTCAGTTGCTTGGTTTTTCCTTCCCATGGGTAGTACTAATGCCCCTGTGCAAGGAATACAGATCCTTTGTAATTCAAAAGATGAAGAAAAAGATGCCCCCCTATTCTGACCATCCTGGATCAGGAAGAGAATCAATCGCAGATGCACCAGAGTTCAGCTGCCGTGCAGCCCTTAATGGGGCAGGGAGTGGAGCACCAAAGGAAATTCTGAGTGACACGCAGCAGAATCAGAGGTGGCTGCAGAATTAAAGAGCTGCTTAAGATTCAATCATTATGCATTGAGGTTGTACTCTGCAGAGTAGTTACTAAGGTGCCCCTGCATTTATTACCATTCTCAAAGTAGAAACTAATTCAGCAACTAAAGCAGCCATAGCAGCAAAATAATGAAAGAGAAATTGTACCAGACAACATCAGGTCACACATGGCCCCAAAGAGATCAATGGTGAAAGAACTGTGAGAATGAGAAACAGATTCTGTATGGATTTGCAGCAAGGGCAGCAAAACCCTAAGAGAAATATTAAAAAACTGAGCACTCAGCCACTCCTGGGAGGGTGGAGTTTAAGTCCTTGATAATGCTTGTAAAAAGATGATTAGGAGGCTGGAACGGGAGAGAACTAACATAGTTAAGCATCTATTGTATGTCAAGCACTAAATTAGACACAATTTCTTTTAGGCTCCACAACAATTTTAGGAGTAGATGTTATTGCTCAGGGTTAATAGATGAAAAAACTGAAGCAAAGAAGAATGAAGTAATTTCTTTAAGAAACACAGTAGAGGGGGCAGACCCCATGCCCGAGTGGTTAAAATTCTGCATGCTCCACTTTAGCAGCCCAGGTTCGTGGGTTCAGATACCAAGAGCAGACCTACGCCACTCATCAGCCATTCTGTGGAGCCATCCCACATACAAAATAGAGGAAGATCAGCACAGATGTTAGCTCAGCAACAATCTTCCTTAAGCAAAAAAAAAAAAAAACCAGAGAAAGATTGGCAATGGATGTTAGCTCAGGGTGAATCTTCCTCACCAAAACAAAACAAAAAAAGAAATATAGTAGAAAAGTGAAGAAAGTAGGACTATCTACAAGGTACTTATTGGTAAATCCAACACATATTCACTGAGTACCATTTATGTGCCAGATACCTACACTTACTTAATCTTAGACAAAGAGCTTGATAAACTTTTTTTTTGGTGGGTGGAGGTGGGGGAGGAAGATTGCTCCTGAGCTAACATCTATTGCCAATCTTCCTCTTTTTGCTTGAGGAAGATTGTTGCTGAGCTAATATCTGTGCCAATCTTCCTCTATTTTGTATGCGGGACACTGCCACAACATGGCTTGATTAGCAGTGTATAAGTTCGTGCCCAGGATCCAAACCACCCAACCCTGGGCCACCGAAGCAGAGCACACGAATTCAACCACTACTCCCACTGGACTGGCCCCTTTTAAACAAAAATTTTAAAATTATTAAAGATATAAAAGAAAGAATCAAAAACATAAGAAAAATAATATGAATACAGAATAAGTGGATTTTGAAAATCACTAGATAGAACTTCTAGAAATGAAAAATATGGTCATTGAGATTTTTTAAAATGCAGTGGATAGGCTCATAAAATAACTGAGACTTCCTGAGCACTTAGCATGTTCCAGATAGTGTTCTGAGTACTCACTTACTTTGTCCTCACAGTCCAGCTTTGAGGTAGATGTTAGCACTATTCACATCATGCAGATGCATGAATATGTGGAGGAACTTGCCCATAGTCACATAGTCAATTGGAGCTGTTAAGATTTGAACCTGGACATTCTGACTCAAGACACTTTAGTCTTTGTTTTTTTAAAACAGCTTAATAAAGCTATAAAGATAGAGATATAATTCACATACCATACAATTCATCCATTTAAAGTATACAGTTCAATGGTTTTTAGCAAATTCACAGTTATACAATCATCACCACAATCTAGCTTTAGACACTTTCATCATCCACTCAACAAAATCCATGCCCATCTCCCCTCTCCAGCCATAGGCAACCACTAAATTACTTTGTGTAGTTTTGTCTATTCTAGACATTTCACATAGATGGAATCATACAATAATGTAATATTTAGTCTTTTTTGACTGGTTGCTTTCGCTTAGCATAACACTTAGATCCATTCACGTTATAGCATGCACCAATATTTCATTCTTTTTTATTGTCAAATAATATTTCATTGTGTGTATAGACCACATTTAATTTATCTGTTAATTAGTTACTGGACATTTGGGTTGTTTCCACTTTTTGTCATAAGCTGAATAACTCTATGAATAATGCAGCTATGAATGCTCATGTACAAGTTTTTGTGTGGACCTATCTTTTCATTCCCTTTGGGTGTAGACGTAAGAGTGGAATCACGGGGGTCATCCAGTCACTTTATGTTTAACATTTCAACATTTTAACCAAACTGCTTTCCAAAGTGGCCACACCAGTTTCTATTCATTTTGCGTCCTAGTGGGTGTGAAGTGACATCACATTGTGGTATTGATTTCCATTTCCCTATTGACTAGTGATGTTGAACATCTTTTCATGTGCTTATTGGCCGTTGGTAGACCTTCTTTGGAGAAATATCTATTTAGACCTTTTGCCCATGTTCTGCATACATGTCATTTACAACAAAGCTCTTGGCAAGAAGTCTGCACATGGGGTAGCAAGATAAAAACAGAGAAAAGGCGGTAGCTAGCATTAGATGGAAAACCGTAAAGCCTGTGATATGAACTCCTCTGCTGTGAGACTCACCAAGCCCAGAACACCAAAACTGATGGAAATGCCATCCCAGAGGAGACAAAATAAACGATTTTGTGAAAGGTTTTTAAGACAGGTAAACAAAATTGAAGCTTCAGAATGTGCCAGCTAGCTCACTCCCTCCCCTTCCGCAAATAATTCTTCAACAAATAACTGGCCCCATTCGAACAGGAGTAGCAGTAAGAAAGGACTCAGTAAAAGCATTTTTGGGTAGATTCAGCCCAAAAAGGAAAATATGAACTAAGTAAAAGGAAGATCCAGAAAATGCATCATAAAATAATTGCTCCTCACACCCATTCCCCCAAAAAGCTTAAAGCTCCTACCAAATATTTCTGTTAGGTTCCAAGAAATCACAATTAACATGATCGGTCTTTTAAAATGAATTTTTTAAAATGAGAAACAAATATTTAAAGAAGTTATTATTAGATAGGAAAAAGTGAAAAGCAAGGTAGAAGAAGTTAGCAGAGAAATGCATGAGAAAAATAGAAATGTTATAGAGTTGAAAGTTACAGTAGAATTAAAAAAAAAAAGTAACCATGACAAAATGGAATAAGAGATATTGTAGGAAGGCTAGAAGTAATCATCAACGTGAAACAAAATAAATATATGAAATATGTGTTTGTTAAAAAGATGATAGAACAGATGAAACTATGCGTACAATTGGCATTCCTATAAAACAGAATTTACAGAGTACAAAAAATATTTAAACCTTTAACAGAAGGAAAGTTTATTTAATAAACAAAACACTCTTCTGGCCCAGGAAACACTGACACAGAAATATGAATACAAAGACATGTCTTGGTAAAATTACCAAACATTAATGGTAAAGAAGAAAAATATAACCCTCCAGAAAGAAAAAGATGATGTACAATAAGAAGTACCGAGATTGCCCTCAGACTTTTCTATAGTAACACTCAATGCCTGAAGATAGTGAAGAGCTACCCATAAAGGGCTGAGTGAGAGGAGGTGATGCAACACTTTTATGCCCAGCAAAGTGGTCTATTTCGTGTAGGAGCCAGAGAGAACACAGCACTCATGAGCCATTCTTGTAAAACTACTGGCCAGTGAAAATCAGCCAACTGATAGATTACTCAAAATAATAACCTCAGGGGAGAAGTCATGGTCAAAAGACTAATAAAGAACCCTGAATCTATTTAATTGTAGAATTTCAACATGGGAATTATGGTTATAGGCAGAATTCAAATGTTATCAATTTTTACAATATATAATTAATAAAATAATATTTCAAAATTTGGTGGTCAGGAAAAGGGAAGGTGGTAACCTCTAAGTGCATTTTATATATTTTTTCTTAACCAATAGTTTTTAAAGGAAATTAAGAAGAATTGAAAAGAAATTTTAAGAGAGAGATCCTTCATTTTAAGGGACATGATAACGGAATTTCATCTTGGGATGTGATGTATCTTCTTGGATTTGAGTAAATATTATATTTAATTGGACTGCTTATATCACTATTTTATTTAGAGATTTAAAACATGAGGTATGGTGCCTCCAATCAGCATATGCCTTTTAATCATGCAATGATACAATAAGCTGTTTTCTCCTTTAATTTGTTAATATAATTAATTGCATCAATAGATTTCTTAATATGGGTCTATCTTCATACTCCTTGAATAAATCCAACTTGAATCATGGTTTATTCTTCATGTATATATGGTTTTAGGAGTTTTGTACTATCTTGTCAAGTAAATACCAGCCCATAAACCTAATTATAGATTTTCATCTTTTTCCAAGCTTTAAAATGGTTTAAATAACATTGTACTTATCTATTTTTTAAACATTAACTTTTTTCTATGGTACATCTTACATTATCTTCCAAATATCTTCTATAGTTATTACCTGCTCAGGTATTCTAAGTTTGTTTTGGTAATTTCCTCAAAAATCACCCAGTTCCTTTTGGCTAGAAAATCATCCAGTTCCTCTTAGCTTTCAAATTTATTGCCACAGAATTGTACGTAATATTCTTTTATAGTTCTCTTAATCTCTTCCAATTTTTTTGTTATATTTCCTCTCCTCCATCTCATCCCAATACATCAAGATGACATCTTTAGAATTCCTTTACTGACCCACTCCACATCCACATATAAGATCTCTAGAGCACAAACTCCTTAATTCCTGAGTTTTGCTGATCTACAACAGAAGTCAGTTCACTTGGTTTAGATTTTTAAGTCATAAAATCTCACACAGGCAAAATCTTCCGTGATCATCCTTGACCACAAGATGAAGTCATTGTCTTGATTTTACAAGCCATGCTGTTTAAACGATATGTATCTTTAAACACCAGACTTATTCAACAGTGGAGACACACTTAAACACTGTCAAAGCCATGTGGAAAATGCCGCTGATGGAAGGAACAACAGAATCATATCTTCCATTTCACACTCATTCAGGAGTATCTGCTTATTAAGTGAAAGGAAGGGTGAAATTGGTAGCAGTACTTAAATTTATCTCTCTGTCTCTCTCCCTCTCTCTCTCTACTTCCTCACCAAAAAGTTTAGCCCAACGTAACTGTTGGGTTTTTCCATTGCAGAATAAAGATATTATCTATTTCAAACTTAATACTTTAAAAATATATAGTCAAAGCATCACCTTCACTTTTCTACCTATCACTTTTTCTTCTTGAGATCTTGAGGTCGTCTTTGTTTTTCATTTAGTTAAGGCAGAGATTCAAATATATTTTTCAGATGAAATATAAAGTGGTATGTTCTCTGAACTCTTGAATTTTGGGGAATGTGTTTCCTTTGTCTTGTTAGAAGGATGATATCTTGGCTGGGTATATGATTCTTGGACCCAGCAATCCTATTGTTTTCTGGCATTTGATGTTGCAAATGATATGCTCAATACTGGAAAGCTGCTATTTTCTTTCTAGGTTATCTATTCTCTGGAAATTGATAAGATTTCCTTTTTATTCTTGAAATTCTGAAAATACCACAATAGACTTGGCATATGGATTTGTAAATTAATTCTTCCTGGTTCTCAGTAGGGTTTTTCCAATTACTCGACTCCAGTCCATTTTCAGCCCAGTCAATTTTTCTTGAATTATTTAAATTATTACCACTCTATTTCTTCAGTTTTCTCACTATGGAACTCCTATTATTCATGTGTATGCTTTCAGAATGTGTTCTGAAGAATCTTATTGTTTGTTTAATGATACCCATTACTTTGTATTTTTGCTGCATTGTTAGAATTTTCTACCAGTTGATCTTCAGAAAAGAAATTTGTTTCTCATCACTGATTCTCCACTTCATTAGGCATAGCAAGGGTTCTTTGGCATGTGATCTGATTGCAACTACTGATTTGTTAAAACTGTCTTCTACTCTTCCATCAATTCTGCCACAAAGGGAGTCACTTATTCTTCCTCTCAGTAACTGGGTCATTTACCTAAGTTGTTATTGTCCTTTGTTTGCTGTGGCTTTATGTCCCCGTAGCACATGTGCAGTTCAGGCAGTGATGATATCTTTGTTGTTGCTCCTTAGTGGGTTAGAGCCATAGTCCAGAGAGTGGCAGAAAGCACAGCATTTTGCACCTGATGGCTGGTAGTGAAGGCACTGGTAGCTGTTAACACTTTGATGAGGTACAGAGGAGCAATTTGGCTTCCAGTTTCCTCCCAGTGCAAGCAACAGCTCTATCCAAATCCCAGAGCAGGAGCAATTCAGCTGATGGTGCAGTTCACCTCCAGGCTCACAGGGGTTCCCGGGGTTGTGTGGGTCCTTCCTAGGACCAACAGCAAGTGGGCAGGTGCTGTTACCCCCTGAAAAAGTGTGGGTGTCCCTTCAGTGTCCCTGTCAGGATCCAGGAAAGCCAGGTCTTCCTCCCAGGGCTCATGTTTCTCTACTACCATTGTTCTATGGACAAGGACAAGTAATACGTATACCTGTGTAGGGCATTAGACACCTACTAAATATTTGTTAAATGAGTTACTTAATATCACATGACTTGGTCTGAGAGCCAGGGCAATGATCATGGTCTCCCTGTTTCTTGTCATGTGACCTTCCTACTCTAAGCTGTTTCTTTTCAATGCCATGCTGTTGTCCTCATGGTTAAGGTGGTTAAACTGACTCTACTCACCATGTTATAGTCTTTATCTGCACATGTGTTGACATAATATCCACTTTTAACTGTTCAATTGATTAGCAGAGTCACCTTTGGAAATAGGCTTGAGCCTTCTTGTGCCTTAGTTTCTCTAAAAGTATAACAAGCATAAAATGACATTTGTTTATAAAGGCTTTAATCTTATGAAAGTGTAAAATATCATTACTTTAATATTAGGTTTTTTGATTGTTAAAAATATAATAACACTCTGTAGTCCTTTAGTGTCTTTCATCTGAGAATGTCAAAGTATTTCATAAACTTTAACTAATTAATTAAGCCTCCCAGCACCATTGTAAGGTAGAAACAGTATTATTATCCCTATTTAATGGATTGGAAACAGGAGGTTGCTGGGTTATAGACTGGAGGCCAGACTCCAGTCAGGGTAATGGCAAAGCAAGAGCAAAGGAATCCTTGTCTGGGCTTTGTTCTCAAGGGTGCCCAGCTCATTTGAAGGGTCTCTCTCTGTGTAACGAATAATCATGCACTATAAAAATTTTATTTTGCCCTCGAGGCAGAAGAAAACACTTCCCACTCATTCTTCCCTGCTCCTAAATATAATATTGGCCAAAGTGAGAGATGTAGAAGAGCTGCCTCATCTCTCTGCATCTCAGGAATACGGATCTCCCAAAGGCAAATGGGAAAACCTTTGAGAAGACGCTCCCAGATTTTTTAGCAGTTTTTATAGACACGGTTGGTGTGAAAACTCATTGTAAAGTAACATATCTTAGTAATATGTTATTTTTTTAATAACAAAAGTGCTTTCATACATTCATTGATTCAATAAATATTTATTAAGCACCTCCTATGTACCAGGTGCTGTTGTAGGCAATGGAGATACAACAGTGACTAAAACAAAGTCGTTGCTCTCAAAAAAAGCTCACATTTCAGAGGGAGTGGAAGTAGGAAGAGACAAGAAGCAAAGAACCACATTTGTGATAGGGAATGCTAAGAAGAAAAATAAAACAAGGTAGGGAGACAGAGAGGAATGGGGAGGCCATGCTATTTTATATAGATACCAGGGAGTTGCCATTTACACAGAGGCATAAAGGAAGTAGGGAGGCCAGACTATGGATATGTGAGGGGAGATTTTTCCAGCAAAGGGAACAACAGGGGCAAAGGTCTTGAGGAAAGAGTGTGCTTGGCATATTCCAAGATCAATAAGGAAGCCAGAGTGGCTGAAGAGAAGCAAGCAAGGTGAAGAGTGAGATTAGATTAGAGAGGTGGGGGCATAGGATTGAGCAGCACTCAGATCATACAAGGCCTTCTTGACCATGGTAAGGTTTTCCATTTTTATGCTGAGTGATCAGTGAAGCAATTGGATGGTTTTGAGCAGAGGAATGACATGATCTGATTTACATTTTTAAAAGGTCACTCTAGCTGCTGTATGGAGAATAGACCAAAGGGATGGAAGAAAGAGGTTGCTGCAATACTCTAGACTTGAACCACAGTGTAGCAATGAGACCTCAAAGGAGATATTAAGTAGCCGTCATATACATAAGTGTTGAACGCAAAGAAGAGGGCCAGGCTGGGATATAAATGTGGGCTGGATGATATCACCACGCAAATGAATGTAGAGGGGGCGAGAAGGAGTGCAAGGCTGAGGCCTCAGCACTTCAACATGTGAAGATGGGGAACTGAGGAAGATCCACAAAGGAGACTAAGGAGTGACCAGAGAGACGGAAGATGAAAGAAGACAGCAGTGTCCTGGATGCCAAGTAAAAAAAAAAAATGTTTCAAAGAAGAGAGAATTACCAACTGCATGAAATGCTGCTGAGTAAAATAAGGCCTGAAAATTGAACATTAAATAATGTAACATTGGTCTCATTAGAGAATATTTTTATTTTTATTTTTTTGTAAGGAAGATTCACTCTGAGCTAACATCTATGCCAATCTTTCTCTATTTTGTATGTGGGATGCCTCCACAGTGTGGCTGATAATAGAGTAGGTCCATGCCCGGGATCTGAACTGGACCACCAAAGAGGGGCACGCAGAACTTTAACCATTCAGCCACAGGGCCAGCCCCCAGAGAATCTTTAAAAGGACAATTTCAAGAGAATGATGAGAGTAAAAGTCTGATTGTAATATGATAAGTTTTCTTTGCAGAAATCTCTTTCCTCCCTCTGTGTTACTGAATTCTATAGTGCTTAGGTCTCTTTCTTTCCTATCAGAGAAACTTTCTCCAATGTAGTATTTGCACAGCTCTGACTTACCTTAAACTCTTTATGCTCCTTTATTCATTTATTTATTTTTGGCCTATTGGCTAGTAAAATGTTATTTTATATTTCATTCAATAAATACTTATTCAGTGCCTGAAAAACACTTTCTTGAAGAGTTGTAATGAATTTTATGGATAATATTTGAAAATTAATAATAGTATTCTAGAAAAACTTATTAGTAGTAATATAATGCAAACTATTGTGAAAATGTCACAAATTTTTCTTCTTCAATTATTATTTTGGTAATATTGTTGTCCTGATGCTGTATTTCCTCGCATTGCAGATCTGAACTGCTGCAAGCATAACTCATTGCAATAAAGTGGCTGTAGAAAACCCTTGGGTTGAGCAAAATTTGGATAGCAAAAAATCCAGATGGACCACAGAACTTTCTTCCTCTATATACAGCTCAACGTAGACTTGCATATTATAAAACATATGTGTTAGGTGACAGGAAAATCACTCTCCAAATCCTTCTCCAGCACTTAAATACCAAGTAAAATAATTATGGGAGAATTTGGCCAGACAACTCCTACTTAGAGGCAGTTGAGGATCATGAGTTTGAAACCACACTGCTGAGTTGAATCCTGATTTGGCTACTTACCAGCTGCATGACCTTGCACAAGTTGTTTAAACTTTCTCTGTGTCCTAATTTCTTTACGTGTAAAGTGAGTTCGTATTTATGCCTAATTTATAGAGTTAATGAGTGGTTTAAAATGAGTTAGTATATATAATATCCTTGAAACATTGCCTGGTACATAGTAAGTGCTTAATAAATATTATAACCGAGTAAATGGACTGAATAAAACAGGGGCAGAGATAAAACTGACCCATTTTCCTATCGTATGGGGAATTAGATATTGAGACTAACTCTTCTGATGAATAAAATATTTTTAAAATTTTTCAAATTGTATTTAGCCAGCTGGCGAGAAACCAAGGAAGCTCTAGAAGCCAAATATGGAACAAAAGCAAGAACCCAGAGAAGTGAGTGGATTCCCCCCGTCTTAGCTCAGATTCCCTAGAAGCAGAACCTGAGGCAGGAATTCAGATGCATAGATAAGAGTCTCAGACTTGGCTGATGCAGGAGGCAGAGAGGGGAAGACAGCTGGGCATAAATTTCACTGCAATATTACTCCCTCCTTGGGCAAGAGGACAGATTTTTGAAACCCTATATCAGTCAGTTACTGTCTATGGGCAGATGGAGGCAACCTCCTGAGTGAGTCAGCTCCCATCACCCTAATTGGGACAATTCTTCAGAAAGGAGGGGCAGCTGTGAACTTTTAGCAGCCAAACTCACATCAGCTGGAGGATGGAAGCATCAGCCCAGTAAAGGAGTTTGAAGCGATGACTCTCTGAGTCCCACAGAGAATATTACAGCCCACTGCTTGTGCCACTCAGATGCACTGCTTTTCACATCAAGTTCACTCCAACTAGTTCCAGTATCTCTAGGGAACTAAGATTATAATTCCTGAGAAAACTTATGAAGAAAATATTATTGGAATGAATAGAGTTTCCATTGCTGTAGGTAATCTCCAAGACAAAACTGATACTTATCTTCTAGCTTCCCATCAATCTAGGATAGCACTTCTGCAGTCTAATGGCTTGCCTAGTGGGGTGACCCAGATTCTCATCCCTGAAGGAGTTGAACCCCTGGTTATCATGGCCTCATCAGGCCATGATTGCTTTACATGCCCATATACAACTAAAACGGGGCACAAAGGTACCAACAATTGCCCCAGTGGTTCACCTTTGTACTAGACACATTCTACCCAACTCGTATACATTAGGTATTAGTCATACCTTCTCATGAAGATCAGGATCGAGTACTCCTGCTGGTATATCTTCATTCTGTGCCTGCTCTTCTATAGGCATAGGGGACTCAAAATGACCAGATGGCAGCTGCATCTTTAAATTTAGGCAGACTCTTACTCTATAGCTTGGTGGAAACACCCCATTCCCACGACTAACCAAGACCCCAAAACCCACTGAGCGTAAACTTGTGGGGACAGGAAACACAGCTTACCCCCAAGTAATTTACTGAGAGAGAGAATAAATGGGGCCAATTCTACTTTCACCCCTTGATTTCTGAACCTATTTATTCTACCTGTTGGGGACACATCAATAAACAGTGTCTATTGGTTTAAGGAGTGTACTGCATCCTAAAGGATAGCCCTGTAGGGGAATGTCTTGGTGCCCTGGCTGATAACAAATCACATCTGCCCCATCACTAGAGAATAACCTTTAGCCAACAGGAGGCACCCAGCTCACAAGGCCATGAACTGCTCCATTCTGGGGAGGAGGACGGGTAGACTTTAGCCAATGATTCACTGATACAATGTACAAAAGGTTGGCACCCTCACTAGATAGAGCACTAACTCTATGATAAAGTTCCAGATCTTCTCCTTGGGATCAGATTGAAATCAGTCTCCAGCTGAAACCAAGTGCATGCTTAGCTTTTCCCCCTTGCCCTATCCAGCTTTAATGGCAGCCTTTCTCCTGAGAACACTCCCCTGATAAATCACGTGGACCGGAGTCTCTGTTAAAGCCTTTATCTCTGGGGAACTGGACAAAGAAAACACCTCATCCTTGCAAAGCAGCATTTATATGCATACAACAGATGTGTCTTTAAGAAGCCAAATCACCACCTAAAGAGCATTGAGGAGCACCACTGTCATGAAGAACAATGGAAATAGTAAATTTGTGGGTAACTATATGAGATTATTTTTTCTTTTTTAAAATTCGCTAAATGTCCATTAACTATTTAAAGTAAAAATTAATATCAATGTATTACAGGGTTTATAATATATGTAGAAATAAATATATGACATCAATATCACACTGGAATTATACTGTCGTGAGGGTCTTATTTTATATATGATGTAATAATATTAATTTAAATAGACTTTGATAAGTTAAAGATGCATATTGTAATCACTAATGCAACCACTAAAAATTAATACCAAGAAGTATAACTAAAAATCTATCAGAAGAGCTAGAATGGAATCCTAGAAAGTAATTGATTAAGTAATTGTCAGACTAATTAAAAGTCTAAGACTCAATAGATGTTGTTTGAAAAAGATGCATTTTAAATACAAAGGTGCACACAAGTTGAAATAAAAGAATGAAAATAAACATACTATCCAATCCCTAAGACTAAGACACTTAGTGTGACTAGATTATTTCAATACAAGAAGGATTACCAGAGATAAGGGTTATTTTATAATGATAAAAGGATTTATTTATCAGGAAAACAATTCTAAATATGTACTCACCTAACTACAGAGCTTAAAAATAAATGAGGCAAGAGCCAGCCATGATGGCCTAGTGATTAAAGTTCTGCGTGCTTGCTTTAGCAGCCCAGTTCTTGGGTGTAGAACCATACCACTCATTTGTCAGTAGCCATGCTGTGGTGGCAGCTCACGGAGAAGAACTAGAAGGACCTAAAACTAGAGTATACAACTATGTACTGGGGCTTTGGGGAGGGAAAAAAGAAGAGAGAGAGGAAGATTGGCAACAGATGTTAGCTCAGGGTGAATCTTTCCCAGCAAAAAATAAAATAAATGGGGCAAAAATGGACAGAACTAATGAGACAAATCTACAACAAGAGGTGGAGATTTTAGTAGCCCTCTCAACATAATTGATAGAATAACAAGCCAAAACAATTAGTAAGAGTATAGAAGACCTAACAGGAATGCTAGATGACATATCAATACATATCCTGTAGACATTAAATAATAATAAATAGATATGATGAATATCTTTATGCCAATAAATTTAATAACAAATAAAATGAATTCATTCCTTGAATAACATAACTTTCCCAAACTGGCACAAGTGAAAATGGAAAAATCTGAATAGCCCAATACCTATTAAAGAAATGGATGTAATTAAACAACTTCTCAAACAGAAAACTCCAGGCTCGGATGGCTTGACTGTTGAAGTTTGTCAGACATCTATGGAAGAAATGTCAATACTTGCAAGATCTTTTAAAAAACAGAGGACATAGATGCTTTCCAATTTGTTTTTTGAGGCCAACAAAACCTGGCAAACACATCACCAGAAAAGAAAATAATAGACCAATATCTCTCATGAATATAGACACAAATCCTTACAAGTTATTAGCAAATTAAATTTACCAGTACATAAATAGGAGAATACATCATGACGAAGTAGAATTTATTCCAGGAAACTTTGAGAAAAAAATCGTATGATCATTTCAATAAACACAGATGTCATTTGATGTAGTACAGCCGTCATTTATGCTAAGAACCCTTGGCAAACTAGAAAGTAAAAGAGAATTTCCTCAACTTGATAAAGGGCATCTATGAATAACCTACACTTAATATCATATTTAATAGTGATTAATCCCCCTGAGATTGGGAAAGGCAAAGATGTTTGAACTCACCGTTTGTAGTTAACATTGTACTGGAGATCCTAGCCCATGATAAACCAAGAAAAAGAAGTAAGAAACATCCAGATTGAAGATCTTTATTTGCAGACATCATTGTTTGTGGAGATAATCCTAAGAAATCTACCAAAAATCCATTAGAATTAAGAAAATAAATTTAGCGAAGTCAAAGTATACAAAAGAAATATAGAAAAACATAGAAAGATCAATTGGAAAATACCATGTAAACATATGTTTTACAATAGCAACAGAAACATAAAATAGTTGGGAATACATCAAATGAAAGATATGCAAGTTCTCTACACTCAAACTGTAAAATGTTGCTAACCAAATGGAGAGTTATTCTACGTTCATGGGTTGAAAGACTCAATGCTGTTAAGATGTCAGTTATCCTTAAATGGATGTAAAGGTAGAATGCGATACCAATTAAAATTCCAGCAGGATTTCTTAGAGAAATTGACAAGCTGATTCTACAATGATTAAGAAAATGTAAAGTACTCAAAATAGCCTTGTTTTCAAAAATTTTTTGAAAAAGAGTAACAAAGTTGGAGGGCCCATACTACCTCATCTCAAAGTATACTCTAAAGCTATATTTGTCAAGAAAATGTGGTAGCCGGGTAAAGGTAGACAAATAGGTAAATGGAAGATAGAGAGTCCAAAAATAGACAAATATTTATATGGTCAACTGATCTTTTCTATAAAGTAGCAAGGTAATTCAATGGAAGAAGGATAATTTCTTTCAGTAAATTATGCTGGAACAATTCAATATACATAGAAAAAAACAAAAACAAACAACTTCTACCATATATAAAAATTAGTTCCAGACGTATCATTGACCTAGATATAAAGCTAACACTATAACATTTCCAAAAGAAAACATGGGAGAATATCTTTACAATATTCAGGTAAGCAAAGATTGCTTAGAACATAATAAGCTGTAACTGTAAAAGAAAAAAATAATAAATTATACTCTATCAAAATTAAACTTGTGCTCCTAAAAAGGCATCAAGACAATAAAAAGGCTGAGATAATAATTCACTCTATATATTCACATTAAATAATAAAATCCAACTCAGTAATAAAATTACAGACCAATAAAAAATATGCCAAAGACTTGAACAGACACTTTAAAAAAAGAAGATATAGGAATTTCCAAAACATATGTGAGAAAATACTCAATATCATTAGTTTCTAGGAAACTGCAAATTAAAACCATAATATCACTTCACACTAACTAGAATGACTAAAGTTAAAAAATATTAATGGCAATTGTTAAGGATGTGGAATAAATGGATGTCTATTACATTGCTGGTGGGAGTTTAAAATGGAACAGCCACTCTGGAAAATAGTTTTAAGTTTCCATAAATTTAAATATACTCTTACCTTATGTCCCAGAAATCTCATTTCTAGGCATTTACCCAAAATAAACAAAAACATACCTTCACAAAAAGACAAGTACAAGAATGTATGAGCAGTTTTATTTCTAGTAGCAAAAAACTGAATGATTTATGTGATACAATGCATATGTTCATCAACATGTGATTGGACAAATTGTAGTATATTAAGAAAATGGAATACTTAGCAATAAAAAGGAACAAACTACTGATATACACAACAAAGATGAATTTCAAAACCTCATGTTGAGTGAAAAAATCCAACCACAAAAGAGTACATTCTGTGATTCCATTTATATGAAGTTCTAAAACAAAAACCAAAAAAGCTATAGTTTTAAAAACCAGATTATTTTCTGGGGTGTGGGTGGCAGGTGAAAGATTGCAAAGCAAATTAGGAAACTTTCCAGGATAATGGAAATCATCTATATATTAATTGGAATGCTGATTACACAGGTGTATACATTTGTCAAAACTTACTGAATTTCATACTTAAAATGTGTGCATTTCATTACATGTAAATTGTATTTCAATATAGTTTTAAAACCTTTTCAAATTAAGAATGACATTTTTCCATTGTTTTCTCTACCAATAGCACAACAATAATAATAAAGCTAGCGTTTATTGAGCATCTACTCTGTGCTAGGCACTATAAGTGCTTCAGGGATGTTAACTAATTTAACCCTCCTAAGAATTCTATGATACTTCATATATTAGATGTATGTTCTATCTCCATTTTCTAGGTAACGAAGTTGATACACAGAATATTGCATTAATATGTTCAGTGGTTCACAGGCAGAAACTGGTGGAGCCAGTCTATTGATCTAGGCATTCTAGATGCAGAGCCAATCCTCCTAATCAACTCGCTGTGCTGCCTCTAAGTTCTACACTGTAGTTATAATTGATTGAAAGATAAAGAGGTTTTTTTAGCAATGTTAGGTTCCACAGGTTGAAAATGCCTGAGGATTTTGACACTAGGAACTAGCTAAGCATACGTAAATTCAAATTAGCTTCTCTAGGGCTCTGCTTGTATAACATGGAACTACAATAGCTATACGTCCATCATTCCTCCAGGTGTTGTAGACAGGCTGCCAATTCCTCTTAGCTGGCAACCTACCAGCAGCTGGTCAATCGGGTTTGCATAGTATCACTGTGTGGTCCATCAGGATACTTTGGATGTTTTCTATTCTCCTTCCCATTCCTGGGTTTCACTAAAGGGTCTCCAGGTGTTCCTGGTCTCCAGGTGTTGCCAAAAAGGGCCCAACAAACCAAGAACTCCACCGAAATAGAAAAGGATGTAGGTCTGTGTTCAGTGTTTTAGGGGAGGCTTATAACACATAGTAGATTGGTAGGCATTTTGCCATCTCTGCATGTAGCGTATGCTGACTTGACAGCCAACAAGTTGAAGCATAACGACAGAATCTTGCTTATTAAACTAATCTACAGTATAAACTATGGGTTTGTCTTTACCAAGACACTTTTTAAGAATTGGATTGCATGACATATAATCAGGATTTTTGAAATGTCTGTACTGCTTTGTAATTAAAACAATGGATTAATTTGCTCTTTCATTACATGTTTGTGCATAGTACTCATAGTTCCCATTGGAAAGCAAGGTACTCATACTTCCTTTTAATTCTATTTTTTTCATTTTTTAAAATAATTTACTGTTTTGTTTGTAACAATCTGAAGTAAAAGACAACTCATCAATCAGACCTCGAAAATATCATGCAAAGAAAGCTGTTTAATATCCTCATGCTCACTTTTTTCCAGAATTGTTTAGGCCAGTGTTTTTCTAAATGACCTCCTGCATCAGAGTCAACTGTGTGCTCACTTACAAAGTAGGCTCTTGGGTTCCACTCCCAAGTCTACTAAATCTGTATTAGCCGAGGATCCCAGGAATCAACAATTTTAGCAAACACTCCAGGTGGTTCTTATTTACCCTTAAATTTGGCAACTTCTGCTTTAGGCCTGACAGAGAGCGAAAAATAGCCATCAAACATTTTATTTGTAAGAAGCAATTCCTAAAGTGTATGGAGAATTAAACCACAGCCAGAAAAAGAAATTTTTCACATCAGCGTGGCATTTTCTCTCTGCAAAGAGCTGCTTGCTGGCTTAAAAAACAGGATCTTTAAAACCTATAGCACACTATGCCATTATCTTCAACTTCACAAAGAGGTTTTTAAATCTGCTACATGAAAGACGTTGTAATGAGCCACACAAACGCTACAGTGAACTAAAGCAAATGCGAGGGGAGAATTTAATACCTACAGATATAAAACCTCAGTTTGTTTTTAAAGATCCTTTTCATCTTGAGAAGAAAGAGAGATTTAATCAGTCTTTTTGCAGACGTTATCCCCTGTCAGACTTGTGCCTGCCTTACATAGTTCAAAGGGGACAAAGGCAGTTTCTTCTAAACCAAGTCGGGAAGGGGCAGGAACTAAAATAAGTCAGCAGCTACCTTTATTTCCATGGATCAAATGATATGTAATATAAGAGGCATTTCTATTTTGAGGAAAATGAAGAACCTGGATCCTATAGAAGCCTAAATCTAGTCGAGCTGTAGTTCCTTTTCTTGTTGTTTGCTTTTTACATTTCCATGAAAATGAAAATGAATGAACAAACTAACAAATACTTTTAAATCATTTGATGGAGCATGTTTTATGTATTTCCTGTTCCTTTCGTGATTTTTCACCTGTGACAGGAGATTGCCTGGGCGTGACAAATAGGCTTCTCCTATCTCCTGAACCCTGGCTGGCCTCAGTGAACTTGACAAGCTAAAGAGCAAGGAAAAAAGCTTTGGAAACAGGTGGCTCCAAGCAAGACTTTGTCCTCTCAGAGTTATTCCCCTACTAGCTTCCAGAAAAGGCTGGATATCAGTGTGCTACTTCTCCATCGAGGCTATTGTCGTCATTGATAGTGGGCTCTACACCAGCTTCTTGTCTCACTCTTTGTTCCTCTGAGCTTAGCTGGAGAGTAGTTCTCAGATCAGTTCTGCAGAATTATGATGCAAGAGCAGAAAAGAGGCAAATTCATTTCCTTGTTTACAAAAGCAGGTGCATTCATTGAAACCCTATTTAATAAAATGTCTCCACTTGGTACAAACTGCACATGCTAGAAAAAAAGAAGGGGTTTTGGAGT
Source organism: Equus caballus (assembly GCF_041296265.1). NCBI lineage: Eukaryota > Metazoa > Chordata > Mammalia > Perissodactyla > Equidae > Equus > Equus caballus. The sequence continues at coordinate 20,318,146 of NC_091711.1, read as the reverse complement.
CTGTGTTAGAATGGGAGGGCCATATAATGAAGTACTGAATCCTATTAATATTTTTCTTACACTGTCAGAGTAAAATGGCCACCTCATTTATAGGCTGACTGCTTAATCAGATATTTGGGGGTCAGGCTTGGGTGGTTCAAGGTAGCGTTGTAGAAAATAAATAGGCTTTCTAGAGGGATGCTGACAGGAATTAGAAAGGCAATTTTGGATTCCGCAGTTAATTGGAAAGGATTTTCAAATCTGCTTGCATTGATATTATTTATTTCCTCTTCTGCCATACTAGGCACCATTTCAATTCTCTGTCATCCTGAATTTTCTTATCTATTATATAGCCACACAGCAGTCACCTGCATTTTCTATTATCTTAAAATAATTGGCCATCAACTTTCCCCTAAACTTGCCATATGGGATTTACATAGATTGGTGTTTGTCTAATCTAACTGTACTGTTCATGAGGGAAAGCCAAAACAAAGCCTTTGGTGTTAGGATGTTGGAGAAAGCCCCAAGCCAGTTGGAACCCTTGCAATGATTAAGGAAAGATATTTTATGTCATAAGAATTGGAGAATTTCATTTTAAAAATGAGTGTTTCTAGGCCTAACTGAGGGCAAAGTTCACATTGGTGACTAGCTCCTCCTATCTCTCCCATTAACCTGTTGCAGTGATGGGGGTAGACAGTAAAGCAAATGAGAGTCTACGACGTGTTGCAATTAGAGAGAGGATGTGTAGCTTATAAGGCTCCATCAAATGTCCTTCTGTGAGCTGATTTTAGAGAAATCCAAAGCCATAATCCCATAATTCCAAGAGGGAAGATGGTATTTAAAAAATCTCTTATAATTCGGGGGCCAGCTGGGGGCATAGTGGTTAAGTTTGTGCGTTCTACTTTGGTGGACTGGGGTTTGTGGGTTGGTATCCCTGGCATAGACCTACACATCATTCATCAAGCCATGCTGTGGCAGCATCTCACATACAAAATAGAGGAAGATTGTCACTCTTGTTAGCCCAGGGACAGTCTTCCTCCAGCAAAAAGAGGAAGATTGGCAAGAGAAGTTAGCTCAGGGCCAATCTTCCATACCAAAAACAAATCTCCTATAATTTGGACATACTACAGTCTCTGCCTTCTGTTATTACAGGACTTGAAGAGATTATAAATAGTAAAGAAGTGAGGCGGGGCAGTAGCCTAATACAGTTAAAATCACTAATAGCACATTAATATCAATAACGAAGGAGCAAAGATTAAATGATAAAATAAATTGAAGAGTATCCTCCAGATCTATAAACTGAAATATTGATTAATCATTCAACAATTATTTACTGAGCACCTAATACGATCTCTGCTGTGCTAAATACTAGACACATAAGGAACATAAAATATGATGCCTGCCTTCAAGGAGTTTAGATCCAAGAAAAGTATTGTAGAACGTGTTATGTTTTCCATCATTCCATGGATAATCACCTCCCTTCTTAGTAAAACTTAATTTGAATGTATTAATTGCAGATACTGTCTGCAGGAATTCAGCTCCATGAATGAAGCCAAATAGTTCCTCTGATTTCTTGTGTCTTGTCTTCTGAATTCATTTCACAGATAATCAAAACCTTACACACTCAAACAAAACAAAACAAAACACAAACTTACGCATTGGTAAGAACACTAAAGAAAATAGACCAACTGAAATTTTGGCTTCTCTATTTTCAGCACATTTTACTTGAAATATGAAATTGTAATTAAAGACAGTCTCTATAAAACATATCACCATATATAAATTTGAGATTTAATTTATTATTTTAGCAAAACTGGATAAAACATGCTGAATATTTTTTGCCTCGGTTAACTTTACGTTCTGAAAAAATTTGCCAGAGAAGTTCCATTGACCTTTGCTATGTACACACAAATTCAATAAAATCTTCCTGTCTACGATCAATATTTTAGCTTTATTGTATAAATATGCAAGTTATTTTTCATGAATCTCGTAATTGACTAAATTTGTATCATCTTTTTAAATTAATATGAATATGCACATTTTTACACTTCAGCTGACACCAATTTAATTCTTGCTGCCAACCTTCCTCTCTTTCTCTCTTATTACTTATATGAGATTGGGCTCCTGGATTGCTACATATATGCCGCTATCATGGCGTTAGTTATACTATCCTTTAATCATCTTCCCTCTCTGTTTTTCCAAGTTCTATGGAGACAGAGGCCTTGTCTCATTTGTCCTCATATCCCTAAGGCTTAGCACACAGTATGTCGCCAGGTAAGCGGACAGTAAATATTCATTGAATAATTAAGTGGTAACTCCCCCTGAAAATGTAAAAATCTGGTTGGGCTGGAAGATGTGTATGTAACTAACCATAATGCAAATCGATGTATGACAAAAGAGTTATTACTTATTAAGACTAGAGAAATGTGTTCGTTGTATCATTTTATAGAAGATCAAATTCTTTTTGCATATAAATTACCATCACTAAATACAGTATTTGTTGGCAGAATCTCATATAATTGCATAGCGCTTTTTTGTAAGTGTGCTACTTTCCTGATACTTATTCTTTCCCTTAGAAAATAAACTACACATATTTAAAATTTTAAATATTGACTGTATTCTACAATAGTTACTTGCATAATTATAATGAACTTAAGTAAAATGAAAATTTATCTCCTGTTTTCTCTCTGACTTTGGGTATATCTGGGGAAACAGGTATATGAAAACTTGACTGTAAGAAAAACAAAATCGTCATTTATTTCAGAAAGAAGAAAGGGAGGGAATGGGGGAAGAGGAAAATAAGGAGAGAAGGAAGAGAGAAAGGATGGAAAGAAGAAGGAAAGAGAAAAGAAAGGAAAGAATTTTTCCTGCAGAGTCAGGGAAAGGTATACCTCATTGCGTGGAAAGAGAACCTTAGTTGAGTATTTGCCTCATTTAGTACTTAGGCTCTTCAAAATGGTACTTAATTTTTTTCACCATGATGATGGGATTATCAAAATAAACACAAGTGGTTAGTGGTAGCTTTTTAATTTTTTTTTAAATGAAGATTGCTATATTTACTAAGTTCAATTGAATCTTCGGAAGCTAGAGATTTTCTTAAATCTTGAAAACCTTGCTTAGATTTCTGTTTCCATCATAGCAGGGTTCCTATAATTACATGATCTTGTCTGGTTAATTTTAAGCCAATGATGGCTAAGAAGTCCAGGTTCTCTGCTATTCAACAAATATGAATGTAATCCTGAATTTGTTAGTATGAGCCATTGGCTCCATTTTTATAGCAGATAAAAACTTCCTCCTTTAAAATAAACCAGAAATAAGATTTTTCTCCAAAAGGGTTATCACTTTATTACTTCAACCTGTTGGACTCAAGCCTTCTTTCTTAGGAAAAGTAACTTTGCAGGCACTGGATATCTCATGTGACTGGCATGACTCAGGTTTCCTTTGTCCTTCTGAAGAATTCTTTATAATAGTTACTATCGTCCATGGTCAAAAGTCAATATCTTTTAAAGAAAACAAAACCTTTATTTCTGTATTGCATGAAACTTTCAGCAACATAAATCAATATCAATTAAGGTTCAAAACAAACAAAATATAAAAATAATACTTCCGTTTTATAAGTATATATATATATTCTGAGGGAACCTAATTTTCTAAGGAACTTACAATTTGGAGGGATTTTCTGCTGAGTGATTGTTAAAGGTATTAGCTTCAAATCCTGACTCTAATAATTACTATTTATGGGACCTTGGTAAAGTGACTGTCTATCTTTACGCCTCAGTATCTTCATCTATAAAATGGGGATGATAATACAATTACCTCATAGGGAGAGATGTTGGGAAGATAACATTAATATGTAAAAACATTTAGACTCTTGATTGGCACATAATTACCTAACAAGCATTCAATAAAATGACAATAATTTTTTTATTATCAGTATTAATATTCTTTCCAATTGATGTCTATAGGTTGGAATGCTGTGTGCTTTATATGCATTATGTAAATTCCAATTATGAATACCTATGTCTTAGGTTGGTTTCCTTAAAAGTAGACCCTGGGGCAAGAATTTCAGTGTATAGTTTACTTGGGAGATGATTTTGGGAAGCATCAGTAGGGCAGGGAAACTAAGACAAAGGCAAAGAAAGAGGAAGAATCTTGAAAGTGTCAATCAAAGCACGTATGAGCTTAAATAATCTGCAAACCATGAGACATTCTTCAAGTTAGCTTTTGTATATACAAGATTCAGCCTATGAAGGGTGCACCACATGAGTGCAAGGAAGACGTACATCTCTTCTTCAGAGATGTTATCCTAGGATAGATCTCTGCTTAAAACCTTACCTAAGGAAGTAGTGCTACAGAAAATAATTTAACAATAGCATCTGCAGTTAGGAATGTGTCACTTGTTTTTCCCATTCTTGTTTAATCATTGTTTAGTATACAGGGAGCATTAGGGTGATATTGAAAGTCTCGTTAAATATGGAAATTGCACATCCTAACCAGCTACTTTTCACATCCTAGATCTTAAGAAATAAGAGTCACTCTTGTGCTCTGTTCATTCATATGCAAAATATAAGTTTCCCTATGATAATTATCATCTTTCTTTATTTATAGAAAACCTGTAACTTTGTGAATAACGAACATCTACTGTGTCAGTTTTCTATAAATATAATAATAATTATTGTTAAAACCAGTAGTTAAATTTTGAAAACAGCTGACAAGAATAAATAGAGGTGCCATTTACACACTAAAAATGCAGGGGGAGAAACTATACAATAAAAAGGCTGTAATCATGATCTCTTTGTTGAATTCAGCCCATAATTTCCAATGTCACAATTCTATATCCTTATAGTTCATGATAAAACTCATTTTGTTAAACTGTGTGTATTAAAAAAACAACAACAAAGACTCCGGTATGATGGAATGAATAAGCACAGTCTGAAATGATGGAGTTCAAATCACTTCCTCTATTTAAGGGAGCAGCACTTAGACGAAACTTATGAGATAGTGCTTTTGGAATATTGATGAGCTTCCTTTTAAAAATATTTGAAGGAATTTTATGGATCCAGAAATTTATCTTATATATCATCTTTGAACCTGGAAACTTGGATTTTATTGTTGGTCCCACCATTGGTGTAATGACAGTAGTGTAGACACCTATGTTCCCTTCTCTCTTTCGTTATCCATTCTAACTGTTTTACAGAGTTTTGGGTAAAGGCAAAAATATAAGTGAAACTTCTCATCAGTTTTATTTTTAATAAATAAAACTTCAATAACTAAGTAAACCTTCACATTATAGTATATCAAATGAATCCATATGTAAGTTCATTTGAAGATCAAATTCTTTTCCAGCCTTACTGATCTCTGATTTTTAAAATTGGCTGATTCAAACAGACTGTGACCTGGTATTACTGTTTCGTATGTGGAACTTTTCAGTCACTGTTATTCACCCAGTCTCTTAGGTTTCTGTACTACTCATAACTCATTCATTCACCAAATTGTTTTAGCACATACTTTGCATCAAGGATTGTTATGGCTGCTGAGAATGCAGGAATGAATAAAATTTATACAGTAAAAGTGAATAAAAGTTTGCCATGGAGCTTTCATATTTATTCAGTCCTCCAAGATTCCATATAAGTTCCAAGTTCTTGTTAAATTAGAGTAATTTCACCAGGAATGGTAAATTCTTTAACTTGCAGATAACAACAAACTTGAGTATTCTGGAAAGAAACGTAATTTATAAAGTCAAGAAACTATGTAGTTTCTTGAATATGCTACTAATATTCACGACCCAGGAATGAGAGGTTTTGTTTAACATATTTTAAAGAACTCAAGAATTAGTATACATACAGGAAACTCTCTCACTCTTTCTTCATCAGTATTTCTTTACTCTTTCCCCTTAGAATACAAATATGCTCAGATTTTTTTCAATATTTAAAAAAAGAAAACTTGTAAAGTTGTGCATGCTCTGCTTCAGTGACCCAGGTTCTGTTCCCACACACAGAACCACACCACTCATCTGTCAGTTGCCATGCTGTGGTGGCAGCTCACATAGAAGAACTGGAAGGACTTACAACTAGAATATACAACTATGTACTGGGGCTTTGAGGAGAAAAAAAAAAAAGAGAGGAAGATTGGCAACAGATGTTAGCTCAGGGTGAATCTTTCCCAGCAAAAAAAGAGAAAAATCTATCCTTTAAAAAAAAAGAAAGAAAATCCACCATGGCCTGCCTCCCTTTCAATCTATACTTTCTCTCCTTTCAGTATATTTGGAAAAGCAACTTCCCACTTATTTTCACTCCTCACCTCTTATCACCCTTCGATCTGCTGCAACCCTCCCTAGTTCATAACTCCTAATATAATAGCACAGGTAACTATTTTTATCTCTCATGGGTAACTTTGACGTTCATTCAGGGTAATTATTCCCTAGCCAGCCCAGGTGGTCTAGTGGTTAAGATTCGGTTCTCTCACAGCCACGGCCCAGGTTCGTTTCCTGCTCAGGGAACCACTCCACCCATCTGTTGTCGTACTGTGGCTGCTGCAGGTTGCTGTGAAGCTGAAAGCTATGCTACTGGTATTTCAAATACCAGCAGGGTCACCCATGGTGGAAAGATTTCAGTGGAACTTCCAGGCTAAGACAGACTAGGCAGAAAGATGTAGCCATCCACTTTCAAAAAACATGGCCATGAAAACCCTATAAATATCAGTGGAGTGTTGTCTGATACAGCACCAGAAGGTGCGAGGACAGTGCAAAAAGATGGGGCCGGGTTCCGCTGTGCTGTGCACAAAATCTCCAGGAGTCAGAATTGACTCCATGGCGCTAACAACAACAAATTTTCCCCTGCTCTTCAAGGAAAACCTTGGGTAATCCCATTCTGTGCTTAAAATTAAGTAATAGATGGCTGTGCTGTCGATTTATGTGTCAAACTCAGTCTCTATTCAATAATTAGAATGTCTTGTCCAAGATATTAATCAAAACTCCAGATTTGATTTTGGCGTTGGGCATTCTCTCTCCCAGCTAGAACTGCTTCAGGGCATCTTCTTTCCCACTCTGTGCCTGAATGGGAGGAAGGAGGCATTGATAGGAAAGAGGAAGGAAGATGACAGGAAAAGTCTTACTTGAACTTGAACCATCATAAATTATTTTGTCCTCTCCGAACCAGCTCATATTGAAAGCCAATTCAAAGATGCCCTTCACTGGGGATCTCTCTTCTTGCAATTGCCCCTGTCTGGGATGATGTGTCTTGATTCTGGGTGGTTACTTGAGAGATTACTTGGTAAATACGTGCCATTAAACCAAGCATCATGAATACAGAGGCAATTATTTCTTCTGCTAATATTGCATCCTTGGTGTCTTGCATTGCGCTTGACACATCGTAATCTTTCATTAAATACTGGTTGACTGAATAAGTGAAAGATGACCTCCATATTGCCAAATTCAATGATCACTTTCCACCTTTCACTACATTAACTTTGAAACACATTTTATACTATTGGTCACACCCTCTCTTATGAAATTTTCTCCTCTCTTCTTCTAGGACAGCAATCTCTTCTGTTTTTCTCCTCTCTGGTTACACTGTCAGTCTTTATGAAGCCTCCTCTTCGTTTGACTGCTCCCTAAGTGCCAGTGTTCCCTAGGGCTGAAGGCATGGCTTTTCTTTTCTTATTACTATTTACAGTTTCTCTAAACCATTTTCTTGCCTTTAAGTAACAAGTCCATAGTTTCAACCCAGAACTCCCTCCTAAGCTCCGGATTCACATAGTCAACTGCCTATGGGCTATCTACCATCTCATAGAGACCTAATGCTCCTTATCTTCAGATTTAAATGTATTATCTTTTCTCTAAGATCTATCCTAGTCCTTGATGTCTAAAAGGTGGTGAATGGTATCATTATACAGTCAGTTTCTCTGGCTAGAAATCTGAAAAACAATCCTAAACTAGTTTTCTCATTCAAAACTCACATCCAAGTGGTTCTCCAAATCTTTTAAATTTGATCTTCTAAATAGGTTTTTAATCCGTATCTTCCTCTTAATTTCCGCAGCCTTATCTTGGGCCTTATTTTGCAATTCCCTTATTGCAGCAACCTCCTCCCAACTGGTCACCCCACCTCCTCCAGTCTATCTCCTATGCTGCTGCTAGTGTGATCATTCTAAAACTCAAATTTAATATTACTTCCCTTTTTGAAATAGCCTCCCACATGGCATTCAAGATAAAACACAACTCCTTAGCCTGGATCAGAAGGCCTTTTGTGATCTGTTCCTGACCTGTCTCCCCAGCCTCAATTATAACCTCTTCCTATAAAGAGAACCATGCTCAAATATTGTAGTTTCCCCAAAGCAGCTACCTTTTTTTTTTTTTTACAGTTCTAGGCCTACAGATTTTTTTTACTTTCTTCACCTTTTCAGCTTCCAAAATTTCAAAGAATGTATCATTTTATTCGCCCTAGAATAATAAATAGGCTTTAAGCTAACTCTTCTCACACTTCAAGGCTTAAGTCAAACAAATGCTCTCCTGAGAGGCATGCGCTTTTACCTGTTTGGAGGTAGGCTTTCCCCTGTATCCCCACAGCTCCATCCACACACTTCTATTGAGGACGGAGAACATTGCATTTCTCTTTTTTCATTATTTCTCCATATTTCTGTCTCTTCATTGTTGTGTTCAATGAAGGTAACAAGTTAGTGCTTAGAGATGTGTGATGTGGAGTCAGACCATGGAGCAGAATCCTTTCACTGCCACACACAAACTGATGACCTAAGTTAAACAGGTCATTGATTATTGTTCCTCAGTTTCTTCATCTGTAAAATAGGTATAATGATATTTCCTGCCTCATAGAAATATTACAAGGATGAAAGAAATCTATATTTGCAAAGTTATTACAACAATGCATAATACACAAGTGCTCTCTAAAGGTTAGCTATTATTTTTCTTTTTGTGTCTATAGTGAAAGATCCTCAAGGATTAGTTGAATTAGTGAATAGATTAATGAACGAACAAAAGTGCAGATGATTAATTTTTAGGAAATTATACATGTTTAAAATATACCCAAATCTTTCCTTGGAAAGCATGTTACTGACCTCCTCCACAAATTAAAATAGGTTGCCCCTGTTACTCCTTCTCGTATAATCCAGTTCTTCTCCTTCAAATTATTTATCATAATTTATAAGAACATATGTTTTAGTTACTAGGTATGTATTTTTTATGTCTGTATTTCTCACCCAAATTGACTTAATGTCAAAGCATGTCCATTTTGTTTCTCACAGTGTATAGCACATCATAAGTGTTCAGTATATACTAACTGAATGTGTGACGGCACAAAGCAACATGTGTAGTATTTGTTTTTCTTAGGTGAGTTAGACTTTTTCTTAGAAACTGTCAGTGACTCTGCATCATCCTAATAAACAGCAGTTGTTATGCTATTAACATCAAGTTCTACAATCAAAGTTTGTTCTCAGTTTTAGTGTTATCTTTATTAACTTAGTATTTATTTCGAATTCACTTTTCATTATTCAAGCTTCTTTCCATTTCTCTTTTGTTAATCCGAATGCACATATTTCACTTAGAACGTGTCTTGATCTGTTTTCACAAGAAGGAAGAAAAGAGAAGAAAGAGAAAGAGGGGAATTGATGGTTGTCGATTAGAGTGAAAGTGTGAAACTATGCCATTAATAAGGCTTGAGAACAGCTCAGCAAGAAAGTTGCCATGAATCCAAATGTTAATTATAATACTATGACTAATAAAAGATATGTGTTTAATGTTTTACAATATGTAGAGTGTTTCATCTTATACATTCTCTCATCTGATGCTCACAACTGCCCCCAAGGAACAGTTAAGACACGGATTTTGGTCCACATTTCACATATGAATCAATTTAGGCTCAGAGAAATTGCCTGACTAGCTCAAGTTCTCACAGCTTTTAGACTGGTCAAGCTATGACTCAGATATAGATCAGCTTTGCCAAGTCCATTGCTCTTTATAGGAAATCATTACACTTCCTTCAAAAGTGAAATTTCTCTGTGTAATCCAAAAAACAAAACTAAACTGGGGATGGAGTTTTAATTAGGATTTCTTTGGGAGAAACAGGTAACGGGATCTACTCTTCACATTAAATACCAAGAGGAATGGATTTACATGGACCCATACCTTTGAACTTATTTAAGCTACATTGAAATATAGACAAAAGTTGCACCAGGCACTTCTGAAATAAAATGATGGACTTTTTTGAATTATACATTTTATCAGATGCAGATATAGTATTTTATATAATTATTGTCAAGTGATAATATCTAAAACAGATCATTGTTTAATTACAATGAAAGCTGAAGTAAACAACATGAGTGATTTCTGAAAGTCTAACCATTGCAAACCACACCTTTTGGCAACTCTCCTAGGACTCACAAGAAGACAATAGGGTAGATTATGTTAAGAGAAAATTAAAAAATAAACATTAAGTTCTGTGCCAAGACATGGCAAAAGATAGAGTCCTGATGAAAACCAATGAATAAAAGTACTTAATCTTATGTTAGAAACTCTTGTTTTTTTCAGTTTTTGCACACGTTCATCTTTTTCCTGTGTTTTGTGATTACCATGTGAAAGGCACAGTTCTAAACAGAAAAGAACTGTCAATTAAGTCCAATTTAATATTTTTTAAAAGTTAAACTTGGAGTCATATAGATGTGAATTTGAATTCTACCTGCTAATTCTTACTATTAGCTATGAGAAAGAAAACAAAACTACTTAAACTTTTTGACAATAACATGTAAAATGCTACTGTTAGGATTAAACAAAATGTCGTATTCACCTAATCCATTCTTTCACTCAGAACCTACTTTGTGTCAGGCACTGTCCAAAGCACCTAAGATACAGTAGTGAACAAAACAAAATTCCTGTCCACAGCTTCCATTCTAGTAGGGGTGAAATAAGAAAGTTCCTACCATATTCCTGACACGTAAAAGGTACACAGGAAAGACTGACTTTCTTGTTCAGTTCCCTCCATCATACCATCTGAAATCCTTGGTTATTTGTTAGTAGGAAGTGTGTGGATTAAGCCTACAATACAAAATCAGTATTGGTAGCAGCTCTCTCTGAAAGTGAAATAAAAGTTATTAAAAATAATAACAGTTAAAAGTGTATTTAAGATGAATCCCACTCAGCCAAATAAGTGCTTATTCCTTTACGTTTGCTGAATGTTTAGACAAAAACAACAACAAATGGCCCACAGAATGATTAAATCAACCACCCAGGTTTGATAAGCCTGGTAACCTACCTGAACTAAGGGACCACACTTGAAGAGAATGAAGATTAGTCAGCAATTGTCAATTTCGTACATGCACTCTTTTACATACATATGAATCAGGCTCTTTCCAGGAATTGGTTACCAAGTTGCTGTCTCAAACTGTACTCATCCACAGGCTGCCGAGAGAAAGAACGAAAAACAAAGGAAGAGTAAGTCTCTGGAGACGGTATAAAGAAAGATGAGCCAGAATTTGGCAGCTACTTGAAGATATGAAGAAAAGAAAAAGTAAAAACCATGTAAATGTCAAGACTCTTAGGCTTTTTGTCTAGAGTGAATTTGTATTTATACTCTGATAGAGAAATTAAGAGAGAAGGAGGAAGTGACGTCACCAAGTTGGCAACATAGGTCATTCCTGACTTCACTCCTCCTCACAAGAAGAAAAACTACCAGTTCTTCAAGAACAAGACACCACTGAGAGAATCCTAGAACACAGGGGCAAGGGTAAGGTGAAGCGCCCCCCTGCACTACAGAGATCAAAATAGACTGCATCTACGTATTGACCACATTTCCCCTCCCTCAGACCAGTGCAGCACCATGCAGAAAGCTTCCCTCTGACCCTCTGGTTCCTCCAATGGGAAAAGAGAACCCAGGAAGAACAACCAGCTGACCCCATTATTGGAGAGCCACTACTCTGATCTCACCCCATGGGGATTGCAGGGGAATCTGCAAGGGAATCTGACTGTGTTGGAAAAGCAGGGAGGAGCTTGCAACAACCAGTACGTGAATCTTGTCAGACCAAGTCCATACCTACAGTGTCCAAGTAGTAACCCCAACCACTGGCTTTGCTCATCTGCAGAACCAAGTCAATGGTGCTCTTTGAGTAGGGAAGCAGGCCAGGTACAGATCTGCTTGACTGAAATCCTCAAATAAGGAAATTTGCCAGTCCTAAAGCCTGGTTTGCCCATGCCCAGGCAAGGAGCTGAGTCATAGCCCCACTCACTGTGAAGAGTGTCTCCCAGCTCCATCTCACCAGAGAGGCTGACAGGAACACCTGGACTGTGTATCCCAGCCATGCTAAAACCAAGAGACGGGCAGGAAGAGCTGATCACCCTAAAGAAAAGCCAGTTCTGGGCATGGGGTTTTCCTGTGCCATGTGAGTTGCCTGGAGCAACCCCTCCCCTTCTTGCCCAGGCGAGGGAGCTGAGACATAGCTCCACCCACCCACTGGGCTCATGACCTCATCTGACCAGAAGGGCTGGTGAGAACACCTGAAAGTTGTGTGGCCCAGTAGTCCTCAATCCAAAAGAAGGACAGGCAGTACTGATAGATTACAGAGCAAAGCCAGTGGACCTGGTTGGCCAGGAAACTTGGGGTGCATGTCAGCTTAAATTAAGGTAATAAACAAAGAGCTTTACAGGCCTTAGTGCTGCTTCTCCCACTTCCCAGGCAGGGAAACTAATTTGTAGCCCCACTCATTACTGAATACAGCCTTCCAGACTAAAAAACCAGGGAAGCCAACTAGAGCACACAGGAAGTTGTGTATCCCATCCAACAGCCATGCTTATCACGGCATTTGAACAAAGAACACAGCCTGTGACTTTTCCCATCTGCAGAGCAAAATTAGTGGCCTCACCTGACAAGGGAATTCAGTGCACACTTTTGCCTAATTCAGGTCCCCAAACAATGAGTCATATAGGCCCTGGTTGCCATCCTGTTGCCCTGCCAGGGAAGGGAAGCTAATCATAGCCCCATCTACTACTGAATATGGTACCCACTCTGACCATCTAGTAAGCCTGACCAGAGAATCCAGACAACTGCAAAGCCCATCCTACAGCCTCCCTTGGGTAGGAAACCAAGCCACTAGTGCTACCCAACTGTTCTCAGCCAGTAGCACATCCCCCCATCCCCCAACTCAGAACCTGAACAGTTGCCTCACCTCAAAATAGACCATAATAGCATGCCTCACCTGCCCAAAGACATTACCAGCAGACATGCCCAGAAACCCAAACTGAGCTGACTGGTAAAGATCTGTCTCTGCCAAAGCAAACCTGTAAGTCTAGAAGAGGAACCCCATTACTCAAATGCGCAGATACTAATGTAAGGAATCAAGGATCACAAAAAAACAGGTAAAGATAATACCACCAAAGGAAACTAATAAAGCTCTAATAACTAATTTTAAAGAAATGGAGATCTATGAACTCAGACAAAGAATTCACAGTAATCCTTTAAAGAAGTTTAATGAACTACAAAAACACAGACAGCTAAATGAAATCAGGAAAACAATGAATGAACAAAATGAGATCGATACGGCAATAGAGATCATCAGAAAAACAAACAAACAAACAGAAATCCTAGAGGTAAAAAATACAATAACTGAACTGAAGAATTCAATAAAGAGTTTCAAAAGCAGATTCAACCATGCAGAAGAAAGAATTAGCAAGCTGAAGGAAAGGACATTAGAAATTGTCTGGTCAGAGGAACAAAAAGGAAAAAGAGTGAAAAAGAGTGAAGAAAGTCTATGAGACTTATGGGACACAATGAAAAGAAACAATATTTGCATTATGGGAATTCCAGAAGGAGAAGAGAAAAACAAAGGAGCAGAAAGTATATTTAAAGTGACAATGGCTGAAAATTTCCCAAACCTGGGAAGAGAAATGGACACCCAGATCCATGAGGCCCAAAAGATCCCAAATAGTTTGAACCCAAATATAGCTACACCAAGACACCTTGTAATTAAATTGTCAAAAGGTAAAGAAAGAATTTTAAAGGTAGCAGAAGAAAAGAAAGAAGTTACAGGATCCCCCATAAGACTACCAGAATTTCTCAATAGAAACATTTTAGACCAAGCAAGAATGAGATGACATAGTCAAATATTGAAAGAAAAACACTGTCAACTGAGAATACTATACCAGGTGAAGTTGTCCTTCAGAAATAAAGGAGAGATAAAGACTTCTCCAGACAAACAACAGCTGAGAGAGTTCATTATCACTAGACCTACCTTACAAGAAATTCTAAAGGGAATTCTTTGAGTGGAAGTACAGAGATGCTAATTGACATCATAAAAACATAAAAAGAGAGAATAAAACTCACTGGGTATGGTAAATGTATTGTCGAAGTTAGATTCTGTAATTTGGTAATGATGGTGTATAATTCACTTACAACTCTAGTTAAAGGTTAAAAAGATGAACATAACCATAACTACAATCATCTGTTATCAATTGCACAATATAAAAATACATAAATTGTAACAGCAATAACCTAAAACGTGAAGGGAGGAAGTAAAATTGTAAAGTTTTGGAATTCTATTGAGGTAGTTGTTATAAGCTTAAAATAGGGGGTTATAATTTTAAATGTTTTATGTAAGCCTTGTGGTAAACACAAGAGAAAAACCTGTAGAAATTACACAAAAGAACGTGATAAAGAAGTCAAAGCACATTGGTATCAAAATGCAAAAAAGACCTCAAGAACAATGGATCTATAGGTAACCAGAAAACAATTAACAAAATGGCAATAGTAAGTCTTTACTATCAATAATTACTTTAAAAGTAAATGGATTAAGTTCTCCAGTCAAAAGACACAGAACTGTTGAATGGATAAATAAACAAGATCCAACAATATGCTGTCTACAAGAGATTCACTTTAGCCTTAAAAGCACACATAGACTGAGAGTGAGGGGATGTAAAAACTCATTTTAAGAAAATGGTAACCTAAAAAAAAGCAGGATAACTAAACTTCTATCAGAAAAAAACAGACTTTAAACTAAAAATGGTAAAAAGAGACAAATAAGGTCATTACATAATGACTAAAGGATCAATCCACCAAGAAGATATAAAAGTTATAAATGTTTATGTGCTCAACATCACAGCACCAAAATATATATAGCAAAAACTAACAGAGCTAAAAGAAGAAAGAAAGAGTAATACAATAATAGCTGGGGACTTTAGTACCCCACTCTTGACAATGGATAGATCATCCAGCCAGGGAATCAATAAGTAAATAGCAGATTTGAACCCTGTAGACCAAATGGACCAAACAGACACATACAGAACATTATCCAACAAAAGCAGAATACACATTCCTCTCAAGTGCACATGGAACATTTTCTAAGATAGATTATATGTTAGGCCACAAAACAAGTCTTAGCAAATTCAAGAAGATTGAAATCATACCAAGTTTTCTCTCTGACCCCAATGGCATGAAACTAGAAGTTAATAACAAGAGAAAAATTGAAAAATTCACATACATATGGAAATTAAGTGACATTCTCTTGAACAACCAGTGGATCAAAGAAAACACTAAGGAGGAAATAAAAAGATTATTGAGACAAATAAAAATGGAAACACAACATACTAGAATTTATGGGATGCAGCAAAAACAGTTCTAAGAGGGATGTTCTTAGCAACAAATGCCTACATTAAGAAACAAGAGAAGGGCTTGGCCCAGTGGTGCAGCAGTTAAGTGCACATATTCTGCTTCAGTGGCCCAGGGTTCGCCAGTTCGGATCCCAGGTGCAGACATGGCACTGCTTGGCAAGCCATGCTCTGGCAGGCGTCCCACATATAAAGTAGAGGAAGATGGGCACAGATGTTAGCTCAGGGCCAGTCTTCTTCAGCAAAAAGAGGAGAATTGGCAGCAGATGTTAGCTCAGGGCTAATCTTCCTCAAAACAAAAAACAAAAACAAAACAAAAAAAGAAGCAAGAGAGATCCCAAATAAACAACCTAACTCTACTCCTCTTTTTTAAAAAATAGAAGAGCAGGGAACATTCCCAAATTAATTTTATGAGGCCAGCATTATCCTAATACCAAAACTAGAAAAGGACATTACTGGAAAAGAAAACCATAAGCCAATATCCCTGATGAATATAGATACAAAAATTCTTGATAAAATACTAGCAAACCAAATTCAGCAGCACATTAACAGGATCATTCACCCTGATCACATGGGATTTATGCCTGGGATGCAAGGATGCTTCAACATATACAAATCAATCAATGTGATACGTCATATTAATAGAATGAAAGAAAAGAATCACATGATCACCTCAAAAGATGTAGAAAAATCATTTGACAAATTCAACATCCTCTCAGGATAAAAGCTCTTAACAAATTAGGCATAGAAAGAACATATCTCAACATAATAAAGGCCATATATGATATACCCACAACTAACAGCATACTCAGTGATGAAAGGTTGAAAGCTTGTCCTCTAGATCAGGAACAAGACAAGGGTGCCCACTCTCACCATTCCTAGTCATCATAATACTGGAAGCCCTAACTAGAGCAGTCAGGCAAGAAAAAGAAATAAAAGGTATCAGAATTGGAAAGAAATAAAATTGTCTTTATTTGTAGATCATATGATTTTATACATAAAAAATTCAAGACTCAACCAAAAAACTGTTAGATTTAATCAATGAATTCAGTAAGGTTGCAAGATACAAAATTAACATACAAAAATCAGTAGTGTTTTTATACACTAACAATGAATTTTCTGAAAAATAAATGAAATCGATCTAATTAACAATAGCATCTAAAACAATAAAATACTTAGGAATAAATTTAATGATAGAGGTGAAAGCTTTCTACTTGGAAAACTACAAGACACTGATGAAAGAAATTGAAGAAGACAAATAAATGGAAAGATATCCTATGTTCATGGATTGGAAGAATTGATACTGTTAAAATGTCAATGCTACCAAAAGCCATCTATAGATTCAGTACAATCCCTGTCAAGAGTCTAATGGCATTTTTTACATAAGAGGAGATAACACTCTAAAAATTTATGTGGAATGACAAAAGACCCCAAATAGCCAAATAAATCCTGAGAAAGAAATACAAGGCAGGAGGCATCACACTCCTGATTTCAAGCTATACTATTAAACTATAGTAATCAAAACTAAACAATGGAACAGAATCAAGGGCCCAGAAATAAACCCATACATATATATGACCAACTAATATTTGACAAGGGAGCCAAGAATACTCAATGGGGAAAAGATAGTCTCTTCAATAAATGTGCTGAGATAATTGAAATATCCACAGGTAAAAAAATGAAACTTGACCACTATATTACACCACTCACAAAAATTAACTTGAAATGGTTTAAAGACTTATAAGTAAGACCTAAAACCATGAAACTCCTAGAAGAAAACATAGGAATAAAGCTCCTTGAAATGGGCTTTGGAAATTATTTTTTGAGTATGACACCTAAAGCACAAGCAATAAAATCAAAAAATAGTTGCAAAACAGATATCAGATAAGGGGTTAATATCTAAAATATGTAAGGAACTCAATAGCAAAAAAAAAAAAAAACATTAAAAATGAGCAAAAGATCTATATAGACATTTTCCAAAGGCCAACGGGTGCATGAAAAGATTTCCCACACCACTAGGCACTAGGGAAATGTAAATTAAAACCACAATGAGATAACACCTCATGCCTGTTAGGATGGCCATCATCAACAAGACAGGCGATAACAGATACTGGTGTGGATGTGGAGAAAAGGGAGCTCTTGTGAACCTTCAGTAGGATTGTAAATTGGTACAGCCACTATAGAAAACAGTATGGAGGTTCCTCAGAAAATTAAAAACAAAACTACCATGTGAAACAGCAATTCTACCTCTGGATATATCTCCAAAGGAAAGAAAAACACTAACTCAAAAAGATATGTGCACCCCCACATTCATAGTAGCATTACTTACAACAGCCAAGAGGTGGAAACAACCTAAGTGTCCATTGATGGATGAATGGATAAAGAAGTTGTGGTATATATAGCCAATGGAATATTATTCAGCCATAAAAAATAAGGAAATCCTACTATTTGCAACAACATGGATGGACCTTGAAGGCATTATGCTAAATGAAATAAGACAGAAAAAGACAAATACTGTATGATCTCACTTACATGAGGAATCCAAAAAAGCCAAACTCATAGGAAAAATGATCACACATGTGGTTACCAGAGGGGAAGGGGGAATTGGAGGAAGGAGGTCCAAAGGTCAACACTTCTTGTTATAAGATAAATAAATACTAGGGATTAATGTACATCATGGTGACTATAGTTAACACTGCTGTATGATATATAGAAAAGTTGTTAAGAGAGTAAATCCTCAGAATTCTCACCACAAAGAGAAAATTTTTTTTCTTTTCTTCTTTCTTTTCTTTATATTGTATCTATAGAGATGATGGATGTTAGTTGAACCTATTGCAATAATCATTTCACAATATATGTAAATAAAATCATCATGCTGTATGCCTTAAATTTATACAGCGATATATGTTAAATATTTCTTAATAAAACTGGAAAAAAGAAGAGGCAAGCAAAAGAACTCTGGCAACCTTAGAATTGTGTGAGTGAGTGTAGCTAGTACCAGTGAAAAAGGACAAGGAAATTTACATGTTGAACTGCAAAGCAAAGATATGGTAAAGAAAGGAAAATTTCTGCCATCAACCTAGAACCAACAATCAAAGAGTAAGAAACAGAATTTGCAGTGTGCGGGTCACTCACATTAACCAAATTAAAGTATGGTGGGTCTAGTCACCATCTTAAAGACTAATTTTAATTGTTGCAATTAACTTGATACACACAGTTTGGATTATTATTAAACATTTAAAATATCTCAAAACTTGAATCAATTTTCTTTTGACTGATTTGATTGTTTTATATCTAGATGTAAATACAGAAAGTAAACCAAGTAAAAGGAAGATGCAGGATCAAGGAAATGGGATAGAAGGAGAACAGAGGCAATTAGAATATCCAGGGTGATGGGGACATATCCCAGGATGACAGTTTGGTAGCAGACTTATTACAGTGCCACCGATCTTATTTGAGCAGAAGGAAAGAAGTCTCCAAGATAGATGCATCTAAGAAGAACGCATTGATAAAATATCTGCTCTGTTTATTAGTTTGAATGATTTTGGGAGGTCATTTGGCAAGAAATACAAGGGAATGTAAACAATTGGAAAAGAGACAATTACTAAGTCCACAAAAAATAAAAGTTGTACCAGAAAGAAATGTAATCATAGTACACTATGTGGCTCACCTTTGAAAGTGTTTACATAGTAATAATAACATAAACGCTAAACATTTCCCTTACCCTAATTAGCTATATTGAGAGGACAGGAAGAGATGTAGAATGTGTGTTGGGGGACAGGGAGCAGTTGGAAGCAGAGTGGGGATGAAACTCTCATTCTTTCCTATTGGGAATTGCCTACAACTGAAAACCAACAAGTATTAATTTAAGAATGTTATTTAGAGATTTAGAAGTACATAAAGTAAAGAAACAGTGATGAGGAGCAGAAGAACAAGAATAAGGAAGAGGAATAAGCCTTGTAGACCTACTTGACTTTTAAACAATAGGCAAATGTAATCTCAGAAAATTAAAATCTGAAACAAAGGCAAAGACCAAAGCATTTTAAAGACTTTACCACCATTGCATGTCAAGGTAAAGAAAAAATGTAAGTCTAACATAATCTTGTAGGTATAAATTCTAAAAGTGAGTTTATAAAAACATTGTTATTTGAAGATATATCTTCCTGAAATGCTTTATTACTGAATTTTAAGCAATGCTATTAGATTACAAATGTCTACAATGTGAGAACATGCCACCATCTAACCCGAAAATAAGACACAGTGGTAGGACCATGTGTCATTTTGTCATGCACGTTTTTATTTTAAGATAAATTCTGAGAAATGAAAGAGACAATATAAAAAGTTTAAAATGTTTATTGCATTGCAAAGGCAAAGAGATGGGCAACTCCATTCTATCCTCTTATAAACCTTCCACTGTCCCAAGATTATAAATGAATCCAACCTAAAATAGATTCTGTTCTCTCACTACTCCAAGCCCTGAAAAACACCAGACAAACCTACACTTACACACAAATTTGTCCAATCGAAAAGACTTCTTAAAAAGCATGTGTGCAAAACTCTTCTCTAAAGTATAAGTAGTGGATGATCCTCCTGAAAGATCATATTAGAGAGAGGTGGTAACTGGGCAAGTCTCCCAAAGGGATCTGCCACCTTCTCATTCTATTAGTATTTGCTTATAAAATATCTGCAAATCTCTGACATTCACAGGCACTATCAATATGATTGATAATAACAGTATTAATAAATTCTGCACAATTACATGTAAAAAGAAGTATTAATATAATGTAACTTTTAAAAATCAATAAAACCTTTTATTTCTAAGGTTTGTCCTAACAATCAGTGATGGTACCAACCCAGATGATTTTGTATGAGAGAAACCACACTCTAATTTGTATTCAAAGAATGGTAATGAGAACCAAAGACATTCTATTCCTCAAGCATATATTTCTATTTTCAATTGTCTCTATCATCTCATTTTGTGCAGTTCTATAAAACTACAAAAGCATGGGAAAGTCCAAAAACAAAATTTAAACTTTACAAATTTTAACAGGCTTGACAGTAACTTTGTGTTTTTAAAAGTCATGAGGCAAATGCCTTATTCTTTTGAATTCAGTTTTTAGTTTCCCACTCTTTAAATAGCTATATTTTCTTAAGTGAGATTTTGTTTTTCATCGAAAGATTTTAGTCACAGAACTGAAGTGATTCAAAGATCATTTCTCAACTTCCAGATATATTAAGATAAGACATGAAGGAAAGTGTTTCTATCTGAGGTAGCACTTTTAAAGTAATGTAATGATGTATCTATCCACCCATCTCCCCAACTAATAAAATGATGATGAGAATGCTCCCCACAAATAGTAGTCAAGGAAAAAGTCTGGCAATATAATAATGAAATTCTTTAGCTAGAATTCTCAAACTTCATGAAAGTAGAAAATATTCATTCATTCAATCCTCTTTGTCAAAAGTATGTATTGTCTGCTCAGTTCCCAGCACTGTGAGTGTTTTGATATTAGTTTCTGATTCCCAGTTCACTGGAGCCATTCTTTCTCCTATCTTTTGAGACCTTGTTGTTCAATCTTTCCTTATCTTTTCTCTTTCTCTCTCTGTCTGTTGTCTGTCTCTCTTTCCTTCCCAAGCCTTTGGTTCTCTCTTTCTCTCTCTCCCTCTCTGTGCCTTGTAATCCAGGAACTCTATTTTGAACTCTGCTGTTTTCACTTACAATATTTCATAAATGTTGTCCTATTTAGTTTGATGATCTATTGAGCATGGACTTATAATTACCATCTTAATGGACATACAAAATTTTACAGTGTTGATAGAGCACAATTATTAAAATGTTCCCTAATATTGGCTTTTTTATTGCTTTATTTATTTGTTTGTTGTTTCTGTTTTGCTCCTTTGGATATTACTACGTTGAAGAGAAGATAGATCTTTATAATATCTTCTCTTTGCTCACCCTATACAGAGAATAATTCTCCATCCTTAGAGCTTCCAACTTTAGAGTGTCCACTTCTGCCACTCTAATTACTACCTGACCTTGAGTAACCTCCACTTAGTGTTCCTGGATTCATGGCTTTGTCCTGGCTTTCGGATCAGATGTGCAGCCCATGTATCGATGTGGCTATCTCCATTACAGTTCACTTCCTAAGGAATGAGACAATGGGATGGGAGTGGGGCACATTGGTTTGCATGTGGCAAGGCATGGGGGCAGAACAGGAATAAGCAAGTATGCACAAGATAATAAGCACTTGCAATTTTATTTTATCTGGGGAGGAAAAATGATATAGTGAGAGTAGACCTAAAAGCAATTTGAGAAAAATAGTGGTAGGAATAAGGAATCTATTGACAGCAATACAGAGAGACATTTTATTCCTTCCAAGTCAAATTTGGATCATATCAACTTGCAAAAAATGTATAGGTTACAACATGGCCAACATTTATTTTTAACAAGTTAAGTATTAGTTCATTCCTCTGAATGTCTACTTAACTGTGATAATTTGAATCAATCATAAAGACAGTTAAAATTAATGTTTAAGCTATATTGCAGTTTGGTTCAGCCACCACATAAAGATATAATCCCCATCTTTTGTATTTTAACTCCCTTCATTTAAAGCACTATGAATTTTTCAGTGAATTTTCAAGATCAGTTTCTAGAGGAAATATGCCTTTGGAGATCAATTGATGACACATATAATTTGTTCCAATAGATTCCCACTGCTGCAGCTGCTGCTCTATTATCCGTAGATATTAAAAAAGAAAACAAAGTGTGACTTTTAAAAACTTTTTTTTTCCTGAAGATTGGCACCTGAGCTAACACCTGTTGCCAATCTTCTCTTTTTCCTTCTTCTCCCCAAAGGCCTCCAGTACATAGTTGTATATTCTAGTTTCAGGTCCTTCTGGGTGTTCTATGTGGGATGCCGCCTCAGCTTGAGCAGTGCCATGTCCACGCTCAGGAATGGAACTGGCAAAATACTGGGCTCCCGAAGCAGAACACACAAACTTAACCACTCCACCACAGGGCCAGCCCCAGAGTGTGACTTTTAGATTGAACTACCTTAATTGTATATGGGAAAATCAGGAAGACTTATTTAATGCAGTTTAAGATTTATATTCTTTCCTGTAATAAAGATTTATGCAGATAGTACGGAAAGATACTCTCTTACAAATTACTTTGGTCTTACTAATAAGAGTCTTCAAATTTAGGAGAAACAGGGTCCATAGGGAAAGTATTCATGGGCTAATAAAAAGTACCTGATGCTGCCTTCCTGTCCTAAGCTCAGAGTCAGTCTTTCTGAGATAGTTGGTGGTAAACAGGTCCCAACATTGGTGACCAAGTAAACTGCTGACTCCCTTCCTACAATCCCACAATTCTTTTCACCTTTGCTTTTGAATTGAATTTTGAACAATCTACTTTCTTGGACAAAGGGATTTGTGGGAAATAACATAATACAGTAAAGCATGTATTTGAGACCCAGCTCCAAAATCTACTACCTGCACCATCTTTTACATTGCTAAACTCTCTGAACTTCAGTTTCTTAATCTATGAAACGGAGTGTTATTGTCTTCCTAATAGAGTTGTTATTAGGAATAAGTGAAATAACTTAGCAAATAAGTACTCTACAAATACTAGTTCTCTTCCTGCCTCCTCTATGAAAACGATGTTTGTTCAAGCCAGAAAGAAATGTCAGACAACCATCTAAAATATGGATGCCTAATGTTATATATAAAGGCCCAGCAAGTAAGTACTTTAGGCTTGACGGACCATGGAGTCTCTGTTACAACTACTCACTTCTGCAGCCATAGTGGGAAAGTGGCCATGGACAATATGCAAACAAGTGAGATTGGCTGTGTTCCAATAAAACTTTATTCATGGAGACTGGAATTTCAATTTCATATAATTTTTCACAAACATGAACCATTATTCTTCTTAGCTCTTGGGACCTACAAAAACATGTGGCCCACTGCATTTGGTCCATGCATCATAGTTTGCCAATCCCTGTTCTAGAGAATCAACAACAAATGAATGAGAAGATTGCTCAACATCAAAAAAGATCCAGTTAAAGTAAAAATGGTAGGGCATGGGGTGAGTCAGCATTGCTTAGCATCTCTCCTCTCCTACTTCCATGATTGGTTTTGATCCGTACTCATCTCTTCTTTCTCTTCTCCCTTAGTACTCATGTTCTATGTTATCACACTAAGGAAATATTTGTCTGCATTATAACAAAACCCAATGCTCCAGTATGTGAGCAGAGAAGTCCCAGGTAGAAAGAACTTGGTTGAGACGGGCTCATTTACTTCCCACGAGGGTATTTTCATCCTAAAGTTGTTCTCTAGTCATAGTTAGGAGGTTTTTGTGTTTTGTTTTAATATATGAATGGGAAGATGTTTGGACACTACCTACATTCTGTCTTTTGTTGTTCTATGGTTGCTTCACTTATAAACTTCTCAGCTTCCCTTGAAGATGGCAAAAACATTGAAACCAGGAGCCATGCTTTGTAATTGTTTTGAATTTTTTAACATGAAATTGTATATAACAACATAAAGGTGGGATGGGACAGGAGGATATATATATTTTTATGTATAATATTAATAAACAAAACTTAGAAATGCTTAGGAAATTGTTGGACACATTTAAACAAGCTTGTGCTTTACCAAAGTTTCCCAGTAAAATAATTTGTGGAATCAGAAGGTATGGAACGTTTACATGACCTCAGAAACACATATGTTTTACATTGTCGTTCCCAAACAGTAGGATTACAAAGAGCATCCAAATTCATCCTTATTTTATGACCAACAGCACATATTATGATTCAGCTGGCTGGGACAAAGAACTGTGCAATGGAAGATGTTGTTTTATTTTATTTTTATTTTTTATTTAATTTTTGTGTGAAAAATGTTGGCTGACAGAGAAATCAAATGCAATGACGTGGACTTGGTAACAACACAGCCTAAACCATTGGTCTCCAAGTGGAGGAGAATGCTTACATCAGAAGATGCCAAGATGGTCCACTGAAGTGTAGGGAAAAAATTACAATTTCTGCTTAGTTTACTTTTAATTGAAACAATTAAGAAGAAATTAAGGTTGGGGCTGGCCCCGTGGCCGAGTGGTTAAGTTCACGCACTCCGCTGCAGGCGGCCCAGTGTTTCGTTGGTTCGAGTCCTGGGCGCGGACATGGCACTGCTCATCAGACCACGCTGAGGCAGCGTCCCACATGCCACAACTAGAAGAACCCACAACGAAGAATACACAACTATGTACCAGGGGGCTTTGGGGAGAAAAAGGAAAACATAAAAAAAAAAAAAGAAATTAAGGTTAACTAATATATACTAAAAAGCTTGAACTAGTGTCTTCTCTTGCTATGTTTGTCAGGTAATCTGATGTCAAGCCCA
Source organism: Equus caballus (assembly GCF_041296265.1). Taxonomy (NCBI): domain Eukaryota; kingdom Metazoa; phylum Chordata; class Mammalia; order Perissodactyla; family Equidae; genus Equus; species Equus caballus. Next base: position 20,293,179 of record NC_091711.1, on the reverse strand, counting down.
TAGGCAAGGAATCCTGTGGAAAGAATGGGAGGGAATTCTGCAACATAACCCCTCATTCACTTAGCTTCCAGCTTGTTGCAGTTTAAGTAGGCTCATTGTATTCACATATGAAATTATTTAGATTTAGCTAAGCCTAACTGTACAAACTGGACAAGTGGCTGAAAAAGATTCTGGCAAACAAATTACAAATTGAGAATGTTGCCACTAATGCAAGCGCAAGCAAACTATGAAAAGAATAGCAGAGCTGACACATCCGGTACTCCTAGAACAAGTTGTTCATCATTTATAATACAAGATTAAAGGCAAGGACACACTAATCCAATCTAACAAAGACTCAGGCAAAGAAATTCAAATGATCAAGAAGACTATTTAAACAATGGATTTATATCCACAATTGTTAACGAAGAAACTTGTTCCACACGTATTTCACGCTTTAAGAAATTAGCTAATGTTAACATAAAGCCACACTACTAGTAATACATTTAAAAATGTGGTTTACTCTTTATTTTGGCCCTTTTAAAATGTCAGTATTTTGTCATTTATATAATAAATTAGTTCAGAATTATTTGTACATAATTTATAAATAAATTTCCCAAGTTATAAACATAAGGATGTGTGTTCAAAGGTTTTTACTAGTAGAAGGGGGTGAACAATAAAAAAAGTTTATAGAAAAAAATTTTAAATAACCGGCTCAATCAAATAAATGAAATATGAAACACAGATTGATTTTATTCCATGTGTATGTTGTCAACAGTGGAAATGGGTATATAATTTCTGCATCTTAAAGATGGTATGCTTATTGGATGACCACAGAGCAGCCAGACTTGTATACAATAGTCAAATGTACCATGATACTAGAAACTTGCAAACTCTTTGGCTTCTGATAAACATCAAAATAACCTATTATCAACAAAGATTCTGAAAATAATTTTTTAAACATGCAGTACTGATTGCAATAACTTTAAAAACTAAAACATATGCAAGATGTGTACTTAAAAGCTACAAAAGTTGCAGAAAGAAGTGAAAGAAGAGAGACTTATTATGTTCACAAATGGGAAAACAGTATTTTTAAAGTCAATTCTCCCCAAACTGATCTATAAATTAAATGCAAACCAATCAAAATCCCAGCAGGTTTTTTAAAACAAAAGTTGAAACCTTATTCTAAAATTTTATAAAATTTCAAAAGATCTAAAATAGCCAGAATAATTTTTTAAAAGAATGAAGTTGGAGGATTTACACTATCTGATTTCACAACTTCTTATAAAGCTACAGTGATCAAGAAAGTGTGGTGTAGGCATAAAGACAGACAAATAGTTCAATGGAACAAAATAGGCCAGAAATAAACCCACTTATGTTAATTATCAACAAAGATGTCAAAGTAATTCAATGGAGGAAAAGTTAGTTTTTTCAACAAATGATGCTGGAACAAACAATCTGATATCCATATGGGGAAAAAAATGTTTCCTTGAAGTTCATGCTACACATGAAAAATTATTTGAAATGGATCATAGATCTAGACGAAAAAGTCAAAGCTATGAAATTTCTTGAAGAAAAGATAGGAAAAAATCTTTGCAACCCTATACTAGGCAAATATTTCTCATATAGGAAACAAAAAAGCATGAATCACAAAAGAAAACCCCAAATGATAAATTGAACTTCATCAAAATTAATGGTTTTGTCTCATAAAAGCATGACCCCTGTGAAAATGAAAGTACCGCTTAAGACTCAGAGTGGGGGAGAAAATTTGCAATACACGTCTATGACAAATGATTTATATGCAAATTGCTTAAAGAACTCTTACAACTCAATGATAAAGCAGCAAACAACTAATCAAAAGTAGTCAAAAATTTAAACCTACCCTTCACAGAGGAGATATGAATGGCCAACTAGGACAAGAAATATTCTTCACGTTGTTTGTCATCAGAGAAATACAAATTACAACCCAATGAGATACTACACACTTATTAGAATGGCTAAATGGAAAAGAATGGTATTAGCAAGCCCTGACAAGGATGTGGAGCAACTGAACAAACTCACCTACTGCCAGTTGGTGTGCAAGATGGTATAGCAACTTTGGAAAATAGGTTGCCAGTTTCTTATAAAGTTAAACCTGCTCTTACCATATGGCTGAGCGATTCCACTCTCGTATGTTAAGAGAAATGAAAACAAATGTCCACACAAAGACTAGTATACAAATGCTTATGGCAGCTTTGGAAACTGAAAATAATCAAAATATTCATTAACAAGTGAATAGATAAATTACGGTATATACCTAAAACAGGGTATTATTCAGCAACACAAAGGTAAAAATTACTGATACATGCAATCACATAGATAAATCTCCAAAATCTTATGCTGAGTGAAAGAAGCTGAACACAAAGGAATAATCATATAGGTTTCCATTTAGATGAAATTCTAAAACAGGCAAAACTATTCTCAACTAATAGAAAGCAATAGAAAGCTTGGAGTGTTGGGATTGAGGAGGGAAGTAAATACTGACTACAAAGAATTCAGGGGAACTTTCGGGAGTACGAAAATACTCTATATCTTGATTATGCTGGTGATTACCAAAACTCATCGTACTCTTAAAATGGGTGCATTTTATTGCATATTAGTTATACCCCAATATGAAAAAATTTTTTAAGTAACGTCTTATATTAGTTATTCATATAAATTACAGGCTTAGCATATTTACTTGCTAGTTTTCTCATTTATTATCTGCTTCTCTCTGTTGACTGCAAGTTCCATCAGGAAATGGACCATATCCCTTTTGTTAACTGTGTATCCAAGGCATATTTGCTTTGCTTGGCTCAAAGAAGGCACTCAATAAACACATCTTGAACAAATAAATGCATGAATGAGTAATGAGTACTTATTTGCATTCTATTGCCTCCTCCAAATCCACAGTTGCTTAACTAAATACATAGCCAACAACCTGTTAATTTCTTTTATTCTTGAACTCAATCCATTATAAATGAAACCCAAATATCATTAGAAGCCTGGGAATCACTGGACTCTGAGATCTAGACAGACTCTCTTGAAAACAACTCATAGGCAAAATAATACACAGTCCAAACCCATCCTAATGTCTATTATAGGTTTAGAAACCTGCCTTAATTAGGTAGATAGGTATTTGCTTCCACAGAAACTTCTAACCCAGGAACTATCCAATCCTTCTTCACCTTTGAGTGAGGGACAAACTGAATTCCAGCCCCAGAGACCCAGCTGGTTGAACACTGATTATGCAGTAAGTCTAATCCACACACATTGTCTCCTATAAGTGATTTTTTGTGTGTGTGGAAATCAAACATAGGAGGCTATGATCCATGTCAGGAATAAAAAGTGCTTGCATACTGGAATAGCAAAACAACCCATAAACTAAGCTACAGTGAAAGCATTAAAACTATAGTTTAAGGATTAAACAGCCAGAAGTGTTTAGGATCCATCTTGCTCCCAATACCACTGGAGAAATGGTGAGGACCGGGGGGGCTTCCATTGCAAATGGTGTGTCATTTGTACAACGTCATATGAATCCCAAAGATCAGGGCTTCCTCAGCTGATCCTTGGGTCATGCTAAGTGCGGAAGTAGGTTATAAGGCAGGAACCTGTTCCTGTGGATAAAACCAATGGTAGGGTTAATAAACAAGAATTGTGACTCAGAGCAATGAGGACAGGTAGAAACAGAGGAGATCAGAAAATCTGCCTTAACCATAACATTTAGGTTCTGGAAGGATGATTTTTTTAAAAAATTGTTTTTCTTTTATTAAGACTTTACTTTTTTAGAACAATTTTAAGTACAGAGATTTCCCATATCCTTGTCCCCACACATGCATAGCCCCTCCCATTATCAACATCCTCCACTAAGGTGGTATATTTGTTACAACTGTTGAATTGACACATCATAATCATCCAAAGTCCACTGTTTACATTATGGTCCATGCTTGGTGCTGTACACTCCATGGGTTTGAACAACTGTATAATAACATGGATCCATCATTATGGTATCATACAAAATATTTTCACTGTCCTAAAAATTCTCTGTGCTCTGCGTAGTCATCCCTCCCCTTCCTCACCCCTGGCAACCACTGTCTCCATAGTTTTACCTTTTCTAGAATGTCATACAGTTGTAATCACGCAGTATGTAGTCTTTTCACATTGGCTTCTTGGTAACTTAGTTTTCGAACCCCAAAGACTGGCAAGAGTAAAGTATTAAATGATATGGGGATATTTTCTATTGAACCAGAGTTGGCTCAGGAAATGGGATTAAGGAAAGTGTCATTGAATCCAAACGTGAAGAGTTGGGAAAAGCAGAGGCAAGTTAAATAGGAACTGGGCTGGTGCAGGAACACACAGCAGTAATATTTACCATGCTCAGGAAGAGATGGGCTTTGAGACTGGGCAGTAGAGCTAGCAATGGGGAAGAGAGTGGCAAAAAAATGAGGGGAGGATGTGGTGGTCCTCCATGAGTTGAATTCTAAACAGAACATTGAGATTTCAACACAGAGAAGTTTAATAATAACATTCTTTTCCCCCTCTTCTAAATTCCTGTCACACATTTCAATTATGACTGACTATGGCTCTAGTTTTGGGTGTGATTATCACATTTTAGGAAAGTCAGCTGTTAAGGTCTTAAAGAGAGCAAAGAGGCTTTCTCAGCTTTTTTACTACACCAAGTCTATTAAAGGTGATTACCTTTCAGTAATAGGAAGAGTAGCCTAAGTTGCCCTAATTCAAGCTCTTATTAGATTTTCTTGCTTTCAGAGAACTAACGAACTCTTGGGTCGATTCAAATCTCCTACTTTAAGACGACCTGAGCTCATTCTACTAAATATGTAAACTGAAACTTCTACCAAAGTACGAGCCATCTGGTTAAGGATTTGCTATTTTTTAAGTGAAAAATATTCAGGGGGTCTGTCAATAACACAGCATGACTAGGTTAGCATTTTTAAAATATATGACTCCAATAGAGGATTTAGAAAAATGTTATTTTTGTGAGAGCCAAGGGCAATGGATATTGTAAGATTGAGACAAGTCTTTTAGAGTAAAGAAGAAATTGACTATGAAATCAGTATAATTTTAGGAAAAGGAGGTCACTCTTGACTTCAAAAGCTGTAACAAAGACAAAATGTAAACTACCAAATAGAAGGAATGCATATGGAAACTACATACTCACAAACACATGTATTTGATGTGTGACATTTTACTTCTACATAAATGTAAGTACATATGTAAATATCTGGTCAGTAATTATTTCATTGCTTAACCAAATACTCTATGTTACTAATTGCATATCTATTTCACCAGCTGTTTGTAAGAGCTATTTTGGTTTGGTTTCGTTTACTTCATTGACTTGGGTGGGTTTGGATTAAATTTGGACAATTGAGTTCTCGAAACATGTACATTTGTCAACATAAGTCAATTTGTCTTTCACCAGATGCTAAATTTTGCAAGACTGGAGGCATTTAAGATTTTCTCTATGGATGCCATTACTACTATTAATCTTACCTTAAACATAGGTGTGACTCTGGACCTAGATACATTCCAACTATTCTGAATGCAGCTGTCTGAATATGGCCTTTTATGTTATCACTTGTAGGTTAACGGGTTAAGATAACTCAATTGCTTTCCAGAGAAAATGAGATACAGAATTTCACTTTATCTGCCCTATGCCTTGGGGTGAAAGTGTAACAACAATTCATCAGACTTTAGCTACTAGGTCATTTCACTCTCAGACTCACTAGAAATAATAGAAAATATCCAAGTTTTGTAGACTTGGGTTCAAATCCTAATTCCACCACTAGCTGTGTGCCCCTAGGCACGATGTGCAACTTCTCTGGAATCTAGGTTCCTCCTCTGTAAAATGAGAACGATATCATCTACTTCCTAGAGCTTTGTGTGAATTAAATAAACTAACACAGATAAAGCATTGAACACAGGTTTTGAAAAATAGCAGGTTCACAAAAAAATGAGAACTCTCTTGCCATTCAAGGAGAATCCTATGTGATTTCATTCCAACTAGGTAGGGCCTTCACCTACTTTAGTTTCCATTTCTCATCTATAAGAGGAAGAAGAGACAGACTTTCATGAGTGTGTTCACATTTTGCAGGAATGGAATTTTGGCAAGACCTAGAATAGGTTTTGGTGTGCTCATCCCCTCTGAGACATGTTGGTTCACATATATGGTATCATCTTGTTTCCTTGGGGCCTCCTTATGCAAAGACTGCCTAAGTTATGCCCCATTTTGACTTTTAGCTTTAGGCTGTTGGCTCTTCTCAAAGTCTTGTGAATTTCCACTTGTGAGCTTCCACTATCTACCCTTCCCATAAGCTTGCTCTTCCTTTTGGCCTCAGTGGTCTTGCCATTGCAGAACTCCGCATGTTCCACTGCAGTCCTGCTTGGGGCTAATATAGGGCATAGAACATTAATGGTAACCTCCTAACAGCAATTTTTCCTGTTTCTTAATGTTACATCAGGATATAAGAACGAGATTACTTAGATATGGAAGCTTAATTACTCCTCAAAGTAATTTATTTGGAAGTAATATAAGCCTATAATAAAATTTTAGTCAGAAAATGAATATAAAAAGTACCCTTAGTTTCCCTGATATTAATACAGTGAGTATGGACGTTTTGGTCTATTTTACTTCTTTTTTTTCCTTTAAACTATGATCTTTTTCTATTTTAACACAATTATAGTCATACTACACATGGTTTATATTCTGCCTTTTCACTCAACATTATATTTATTTTTGCAGTGCTTAGTAATCATGCTTTAATGTCCAAATCACTATCCTCACAAGTAGATATAATTCTATTTATCTAGTCTTTCCTTTTTGGATGGAAATTTAGGTTGTTTCCAAGTTTTGATGATTATAAACAACACTATAATGAACATTTAACACAAACTTTATTATTCTCACATTTATAACTTATTTTTTAGGATTTTCAGAGGTAAAATTACTGAGTTAGAGTGGGCACATTTTTATGGCTCACAGTGTAGTTGCCAAACTGCTTTCCAAAAGGGATATAAAAGCTACTGCCAGGAGACTGAATCTGCCTGTGTCTCAGCTTTAAGTAGGACCAAGCTCAACAAAGAAGTTGGATGTAAAGGACTTTTTAAATGGCTTTTGCTTTCTCCATTATCTTTTGCTTGGAAGGAAATTTGATGTATATTCTGCCCAGCTTTGTCAAATCTGTTCTGAGCCATTGTTAACAGATACATTTATTCATCCTGAAACACTTTCTGGAATAAGGTGGGGTATAAATAAATACATTATACATTCTCCAAACAAGAACAAGGCAGGTTTCTGAAACTGTTTTAAGGTTTGTTGGGAACATAGTCTTCTGGGTTTGTGCATTGTACTCTAAATTTGAATTGGTGCATAACCTCAGACAAGGCTGATTTGTTTTTCTATAACTCCCTCTGAGAAACTGCTACTTTACTGTTGCATACAGATGATACCCATTTACTATTGTGGGTCAGTAAAACCATTTTGAAAAATATGCAAAAATAAATTATCAAGAAAAAATAACTAATATATTTAGACCCAATGATTTTGCTCTTAATTAGTTTTAGAGAAAAATGTTTATTAGAGACAAATGCTCGAAAACAACTTATAGATTCAACTTTAGAGAAATGGTTATGGAATTCATGGAGCATCAGCTGAATAATAGTAGAAGTGGACATTTATGATATTTTCCTGACCAACATCTATAACCTCTTTTCTTGGTAACAGTTCCCAAATTAGCCTTTACCATATCCTGAGCGTATCAACCAAGTCTTTCTAGATGCTGTAAAGATATCCTATGCTGCATGGAGTAAAGATGTTAAAATGATACTATTCTCAAAATGGCCAGGGGTAATTGTAATAAATACACAGCTAGAAAAAAAGATTTTTGAGAAATGTATTTTGACAGAGGAAAAATATAAGGATTAAACCTGTGAACAAAAGTAGCCTTTCATCCTTTTTGTGTCCTGATTCAACAGCAGTTCAGGCCAATATCAAAGAGCATTTGAGCTGAACAAAAACTGAGTTAGAACAGTTTAAAAATTACTTTGGTAAAGACTCATACCCTATGCATTGTTGAAAAATGTAGCCTTATTTTATTATATAATATCTAAGTTAATTCAATATAATATCTAAGTTAATTCAATATTCATTAAGCATTCATAACATAATGCTTTAAAAACAAGTTAAAATGACTATATATATATATATATATATTTCTTTATCACTGTGGAAAAAATAAATAGTAAAATGCCATGATGATGGAAAATTGAAAAATAGGATATGTTCTGAATTACCTACAATAAATGTGCTATGTTCTTGATTATTGATCTTTGATAAAATCTTTTTACTCTGATTTTCTTCAGGGCTTCATTCAATGGCATCCCTTCATTCACTCATTCAGCCAGCACATATTTACCAGCTACCATGTGTAGGTATTGCTCTAGGCTACCTTATCTGTGTCTATTTCCCAGTATGTATTCTTCAGGAAGGAAATTGAGTTTAATGTTAGTCTAACAAAAAACATAACTGGGAAAGCAAAACTGCAACAGGAAAATCATATAGATCACCACAAATTCTAAAGTTTAGAGTTTAGATATTCATTTAAATTCCATATATCAGTATGAATATATATGAATTCCATATGTTCCCAATGTCTGTATCAGCTTCTAAAATTTAATTTTTATAAGCGGTGCTCAAAGATAAAGGGGGAAAATACAGCATAAAGAAAAGTAGAACTTCAAGAAACACTTTTGCCTAGGATTGCCTAATTAGAGAAAGAAACTACTCCAAAGAAATGAAATATAACTATGACAGAGAACAAAAATGAGATCTTATTTGAAATCATACATCACTGAGCAGATTACTGGCCTAAAGGTTCCCCACTCTTTTGGAAAATATTTTCAGAAAAGACGATTGGCATGACTATGTGGAAGCCAGCTAAGGATTCATTTCTAATAGATCAGACGTTTGTGGAAATCATTGTCCTTGATTCCCTTAGGTCCTAAAATATGTTTACTCCAAAGCCTAAGCACTTTTAATGAAATATTATTCTTTTGAAGGAAAAGTTTTATTTGCTGTCCTACAGGGAAGATAAACAATTCATTAGAAATAATAAAACGCTTAGACTTGTACTACGATGTTCTATGGATGTGCAGCCTCCCCCAGCCCTACAGAAGCCTTGCCCATGCTTGCTAACATAATCTCCCAGTTTATCCTTCAAAGCTGCTCTTATCTTGGCACTGTTTCTCCAAGCAGCTGTGGGCTTTGCTCTTCGTGCTTGTGACTTCCCCCATCTTCATTACAGATGGTGAATCTTTGACAAAGTGCCTAGAAACTTTGGCAGAAGGCTCTGTATACATACTTACAAGAAGGAGTCAACACATTTCTAAAATATAAAAGCTGATTACCTTTGTATTTGAGCACTAAGCAATTAATCAGAGGTAGAGATGGACCAGAATGCACTGAAACAGACAGTAGCCTGTGGTTTAGTGCAGTTCACTCCTGCAGAAAGGAGAGGAGAGATAAGAAGTTACTTTATGTGATTAGGGGAAAGAAAAATCCATACTTTCCATATGGGAATTCATCTTGCGTTTTCTTAATGAACACAGAGAGAAGTTGAGAGAGACTTTTAAGCTGTTAAAACTTTTAACATATTCTCTTTGGGGCTGGGAGAGTATGAATTTCCTAATTTCATCAACCATTAATGACTTTAGTTCCTTCCTTTTTCAACTAAGGAAGTGGAAGGATTCTACACTCCATGATGATTTTGAAAAGCATTAGACAGCAGGACAAATGATTTGTAATCACGCTGTGGAAAGAAAAAAATATTCTTCTTCTCACTCTAGAAATGAGTCTCATTGTTGAAATTCTAAAAGCTCTTTAAAGGCTAGATAATTTATTTTAATGGAACATATATATGAGTTAGCATTTCATAATAACTGGGAAGTTGTCTTTTCTTCCAGAAGGTTTATTTCTTTAAAGGATGCCTTAGCCTCCAATGAAGATTGCAGGTTTTTATTTCAACCATAAACTTAAGACAAAACTAAGGAAATGTCAAGAGGGGAACATTCCCTCTCATGCCATTCTTTTTCTAGGATTTTTTAAAAAGAGTCTTTTCCTCACCCAAATAACTGAGGTCAAGAGAAATAAGAGGTCAAATGTCAGCTAAACAGACCAGAACCAGGAGACAATTCTTGAAAGTAGGATAAGGAACATTGTTCAGTGCTCAGGTAACTTAAAGTGCAGTAGAGGGAGGAGGGGATAAGCAGGGAAGGAAGGAAGTACAAGATGCTGAAACCAAAAAGGCAGGGAGCTACACCACTGGACTCAAAATGTAGGGCTCCAAATACGTTGTAGAGCGGGATAGAGAGAGCATAAGAAAGCGGCAGCTATTGTGCTAGCAGAGCCAGGCAGAGATTCATTTAAACAGCTAAGTTAAGTAATGCAAGTACGGGGAAAAATTTTTTTTAGGATTTATGTATAATTTATTTGAGTGAATTAATTCAAATGAGAGATTTGCTTAATTCTGACCTCTTTTTGCAATACATATATATACATGCTATATAGATATATAGTTATAGCATTGGAGAGGAGATAAGCCCTAACATTGTAATGAGCTGGACACTGTTTAACATGGCTAGTTCATAAGTGAATCCCTTATGAACTTCGTCCCTTGCTAGAAGCCTATACAAAAACAAAAAATCAAATTATTTATCTTAAGGGTTTAGATTAGTTACAGCATAATTAATTATTTATAATAAAACATATGTGATGTATTTTTCTGTACAGTAATTAAATCAGCATGAATAGAAATTTAATTTCTTACACTACAAAAAAATATAGAACTTTTCAGGTTTTAGCTTATTTGTTTATTATTTATATATTGTGTTGATGATATTTAATAAATATCCAACTTGGTATTTAACAAATTTCAAACAGTAGTGCCTTTACAGTTATTCAAAAAATAAAATTAATAGGTTAAGGAAGAAGTCTCAAGAAAATTTAAAAATATTTTGAACTAAATGTAAATAAAAATAGAACTGATAAAACTTGTGGGATCCAGCAAAAGCAGCGTTTAGAGAGATATTTATAGTGCTGAAAGAATATATTAGAAAAGGAGAAAAATCTAAAGTCAGCAACACAAACTTCCACCTTAGGAAAACAGAAAAAGAAGAGCAATGTAAGCTAAAAGCAAGTAGAAGAAGAGAAATAATCAAATTATAGTAAAATCAATGAAATTGAAAAGAAGAAATCAGTAAGAAAATTAACAGAAATATAAGCTGGTTCGCTGAAATATCAATAAAACTGATAAACTTTTAACCAGGCTAACCAAGAATAAAAAAGACACGCATTACTAAAATGAGAAATGAAAAGGTCATTACTACTGATTCCGTGGACATAAAAAGGATAATAAAGGAATATTAGGAATAGGTCCATGCTCACAAATTTGATAACATATATGAAATGCACCAATTTCTTGAAAGATAAAATATACAAAATGCAAAAACCAAAGTACACAAAAGGAGAAATAGATAATCCAAGTAAACTTATATCCATTAAAAGTATTAAATCAATAATTAATAACATTCCAAAAAAGAAAGTAAGGCCCAAATGGCTTCCCTAGTGAATTCCATCAAACACTTAAGGAAGAAATTATACCTATTCTCTACAATCTCTTCCAAAAAATAGAAGCAGACAGAACACTTCTTAATTCATTCTATAAAGCCAGCATTATCCTAATACCAAAACCAGTTAAACACATTACAATAAAAGAAAACTATAGAGTTATATCTCTCATGAACATAGATGTAAAAATCCTTCACAAAATATTAGCAAATTGAAAGCAACAACATATTAAAAGAATATCCACCATGACCATATGGAATTTATTCCAGGTACGCAAGGCTGGTTTGACATTCAAAAATGAATCAATGGATCATTTTAACAATATATGTAAGTCAAGCCATTATGCACTTTAAACTTATACAGTGATGTGTTATGTCTCATTAAAACTGGAAAAAAGAATTAATTAATGTAGCTTATTGCTTCAACAGGTTAAAGAAGAAAAGTCACAGGATCATCTCAACAGATACAGAAAAAGCATTTGACAAAAATCCAACAACTATTCATGACAAAAACTAAGCAAACTAGGAATAGAGGGGAATTCTCTTAACTCAATAAAGAATATCTACAAAAAAACTACAGCTAACATCATACTCAGTGGTGAGAAAATCAACGCTTTCCCAGTAAGATCAGGTACAAGGCAAGGATGTTCCCTATCACCACTCCTTTTCAACATCATACTTGAAGTCCTAAGTATTGCAATAAAATAAGAAAAGAAAAGAAAAGGAATACTGGTTGGGAAGGCAGAAATAAAACTGACTTTATTTGCAGGTGACATAATTATTTAGGTAGAAAATCCAAAAGAATCAACAACAACAACAAAAACTCCTGAAACTAATAAGCAATTATAGCAAGGCTGCAGGATACAAGATTAATAGACAAAAGTCACTTGCATTCCTATATATTAGCATTAAACAAGCAGAATTTGAAATTAAAAATGTATTACCATTTACATTAGCACCCCCAAAAATGTGATACTTAGGTATAAATCTAACAAAATATTTATAAGATCTATATGAAAAAAACTGCAAAACACTGATGAAAGAAATCAAAGATCTAAATCAACAGAGAGATATTACATGTTCATGGATAGGAGACTCAATATTAAGATGTTTGCTCTTCCCAAACTGATCTATAGATCCAATGCAATCTCAATCAAAATCTCAGCAAGTTATTTCATGGATGTCAAAAACTGATTCTAAAGTTTATATGAAGAGGCAAAAGACCCAAAATAGCCAACACAATGTTGAAGGAGAAGAGCAAAGCCAGAGATCTGACACTCGACTTCAAGACTTACTATAAAGCTACTTTAATCAAGAGAATGTGACATGGACAAAAAGAACAGACGGATAGATCGGTGGTCCAGAATAGAGTCCAGAAACAGATCTACACAAATACAACCAAGTGAGCTTTAATAAAGGAACAAAGGCAATACAATGGAACAAAGATAGTCTTTTCAACAAATGATGCTGAAACAACTGGACCTCCATGCGCAAAAAAATTTGTCTAGACACAGACTTTCCAGTCTTTGTAAAAATTTAACTCAAAATGGGTCACAGACCTAAATGTAAAATGCAAAACTATTAAACTCCTAGAAGATGACATAGGAGAAAATCTAGATGACCTTGGGAATGATGATGACTTTTTAGATATAACACCAACGGTATGATCCATGAAAGGAATATTTGATAAGCTGCACTTTGTTAAAATTAGAAACCCTTGCTCTGCAAAAGATAATGTCAAGATAATGAGAAAATAAGCTACAGACCGGGAGAAAATATTTGTGAAAGCCACATTTGAAAAGGACTGTTATCCAAAATATACCAAGAACTCTTAAAATACAACAATAAGAAAACAAACAACCTGATTGAAAAATAGGCCAAAGACCTTCAGAGATACCTCACTAAAGAAGATATACAGATGGCAAATAAGCATATGAAAAGATGCTCCGCATCATATGTCATCGAGGAAATGCAAATTAAAACAACAACAAGATGCCAATACACAGAAATTAGAGCGGCCAAAATCCAGAACACTGACGCCACCAAATGCTGGTGAGGATGTAGAGCAATAGGAACTCTCATTCTTTGCTAATGGGAATCCAAAATTGTACAGCCACTTTGGAAGACAGTTTGGCAGTTTCTTACAAAGCTAAACATAGTCCTACATTTCAAACCATGAAAAGACATGGAAGAATCTTAAATTCATATTGCTAAATGAAAGAAGCCAGACTGAAAATGCTACATAATATATGGTTCCAGACAGATGGCATTCTGGAAAAGGTAAACTATACAGACAGTTAAAGGGATGTAGGGGAAGGAATAGGTAAAGCACCATGGAAATTTACAGCAGTGCATTCTGAATAATATGATAATGGTGGGTACCTGACATTATCCATTTATCAAAACTCATAACACTGTACAAAACAAAGAGTAAACCTCAGATGTAAACTATAGGCTTTAGTTCATAACAATATATTAATATTGGTTCACTAATTGTAATAAATGTGCCACAGTAATGCAAGATGTTAACAAGAGGGAAAACTGTGTGAGTATGTGTGCATGGGGGAGTGGTATATGGAAACTTTCTGTGCTAGCTGCTCAATTTTTCTCTAAATTTAAATCGGTCCTCAAAAGACAAGTCTATAAAAAAGGAAAAATTAAAAGTATTGTCTTTAGACAAGTAAAGAAACCAGTGCCTGCCCTGGTAAAAACTCTAGTTTTATTTGGTTTGCTTTGCCATTCAAAATACTAACTTCAAGATTCTCAAGTTCCAAATTACTCACTAACAGAAACCTTATTTTATTATTTTCATTTTTTTAATCCTAAGTCAGGGTTAATATATTGCCTCATATATGCCTTTCTTTATTGTGCATCACTATCTGATGCAACATTATTTATGTACATATCTTTCCTCACCTACTCGACCACAAGAAATTATTTATTTCCCATAGCACCCTATGCTATGAACTCTGAGGTAACATTAATATAGAAGTTTAGAGCTCGAAGGGGAGATGTTGATATCTGATGAACTCTCCTGGATCATCACAGACTAGACTGGCTATCTTGAATGCTTAGTTTTAGATTTCACATTTAATAATTTTTGTTCTGTTTTTAAAATTTATTTTTATGGCTCTCCCCCTTTCCCTTTGGTTAAACTCCTCAACCAAACAAAGAAGGATTTACTAGATATGATGGATAAATCTAATTATTGATTTTTTTAAAATGAATCATATTCTTTAGGAAAATGTGCAGGGTGGCCATAAAGTCTGGCAATATAGATGAACATGTGTACTAAATGGTTCGTTGCTATTATGTTACAATATACAATGTGCTCAATGTGTTGTTCCTCATCACCAATTAATAGGGTACATTAAGGGAGCATTTTCATCAATCTCTACACATGCACCTGTGATGTGTTGCCTCAGATGCTTGTCTATTAGTCTGCTAGGGCTGCCATAAAAAGGTACCACTACTGAGTGGCTTAAACAACAGAAATCTACAGCCTCACAGTTCTGGAGGTTGGAAGTCCATCATCAAGGTTTTGGCAGGTTTGGTTTCTTGTGAGGAAGAATGCTTCATGCCTGTCTCCTAGCTTTTGATGTTTTGCTGGAAATCTTCGGGTTTCCTTGGCTTATTGACACATAACTCATATCTCTGACTTCACGTTCACATGGTATTCTCCCTGTGTGTATTTGTCTGTGTCCAAATTTCCCATTTTGATAAGGACATCAGTCATATTGGACTAGGGACTCACCCTACTCATCTGACTTAACTAATTACATCTGTAATGACTCTATTTCCAAATAAAGTCCCATTCTGAAGTACTTGGGATTAAGACTTCAGTATATGAATTTGAGAGGGACAGAATTCCATCCATAACAGTTTGTGTCTCTAATTTTCACTGGATAAACCTGCAATTTAAGCATATTCTAGAAGTAATCAAGACTCATCTATTTTTAAAAACTAATCTATAGTCCCGATCTTTACCGCCATCCTAACTAGTACGGTAACATGGAGGCCAGGTTTGGATACTTGGATTTTAATGGTATCTCAAACACTTATAGGCAATTTAAACTTGGACAAGCTATTTACGTGTTCTCCGCCTCAGTTTCCTTATCTGTAAATGGGACTAATACTCGCACACAGGATTATTGCAAATATTAAATAAAATAATTTACATGCATCACTTATGACAGGGCCTATCATCATTTTAATCATCATTTTTCTCCAGAAGACTTCCTAATAGAATGTAAGATCCTATGATCTGTCTGTCTGGTTCACAGCTGTACCCTAAATCCCAATGCCGATCACAGTACCTAGGACATAGCGGTGCCCCATCAAATCTTTTTGGGATGAATATCTGATTTTCTACTTGACTACACCTCATACTGAATTATTGATACTTGTACATGTAAAAATACACACAAAAAAATCTGTTCAACCTAAAAGATCTCTACACACAAAATCCCAGTTCTAGGATCTCATTTTTTTGCACCAGGAATAGTTAAGCACCCACTTATGAGCTTTTAAAGTAGAAATGAATACTAAATCAATGTGACAGGACAAGGAGATGAAGAAGTAAACTGTAGTTACTTTTACTGTAGGCACATCAGGAAAATAAGAATCATTTTGCCTCTCCCTCTCTAAAAAACAAGCAAGATTTTGTGATCTAGAGCATTTTTTTTCAAATTTAATTAAAAAGGAGATGGATTATTTTAGAAAGAGAAGGTCTCACGGGGATGAACGAGA
This sequence comes from Equus caballus, assembly GCF_041296265.1. NCBI lineage: Eukaryota > Metazoa > Chordata > Mammalia > Perissodactyla > Equidae > Equus > Equus caballus. Next base: position 20,276,796 of record NC_091711.1, on the reverse strand, counting down.
GAGGAATATCCTGACTTTAGAAGGAAGGGAGATTTCTAGGGACTGGAAAATATCCTGGGAGGAAGCAATAACTCTAATGTAGGTAGGCCTGGAATGTTTGGGGAACTAAACCCTAAACTCTAAAGCTTTGGAAACTTCATGGAAGGTCTGAGGAACCAAAAACGTATGTCGTAAGCTGTAGAGACTCCAGCCTTCCAATGGGCCATGCCAGCCTAGACAATAGGCATCTTTTAAGGTGGTGTAACCCCTCCTAACTCCAATGAAATAAAATCAATTTGCTTTGGAATAGACTTATACCTGGAGTAACAATGTAACAAAATCCAAACCCATTCTGCTATCCTGAAACACCCTCCTATTTCTTTTGGAGCTAGATCTACAAGTCAGCTGGGGATCTCCTGGGACTTGGGATGTCTCTTTTCTGGAAAAATAGTAAAGAAAAATAAAGATTCAGGAGGACCATTAAGATCCATGGTCAGAGTGAACATTATCTTATTGACCAAACTGCAAAACTGTAGAAAGATGGTACACCCTGGTTCTTAGAAAGATGGCTAAGTACATCTTACTAAAATATTTGATAGAACAGGTGAGTAAATCCATATTCTTTACTTGGTATGGTGGAATGATTCAGATTGAAAAAACAGACTCTAGATGGGACTGGATAAATTCACAATACTAAATGGGAATGTTTGTGAATAAATAGATGAACCTTTTTCCATACCAAAGGCAATTACAAGGCAGTAGGGAACCTCTCTCTCAATCAGAGATCTCAGAACAGGGTAGACAACTGGACAGACTGGAAAAGGCTCACATTTCCCATATTTTTCTATTAACTTCTAAGAGAAGATGAGATTTATGCCCTCTTGTGGTTGGGAATAAAAGGAAAAACAATGAAAAACTTTTTGGAATCTTAATCTGTTCAGGAGATTGAATCTGACATTGAGATATTTGTAGAATATTCAGACATTCTGTGGGGAAAAATTTGTTTTGTATACTTAGAAAAAATGCTGAATGAATGATGACTTAGAAGAATAGAGGGGTCTACAATATGCTCATTTCAAAATTCTTCATGAAACATGAATCTATTAACTCAGCCAGCAAATCATTACTGATACCAACTGCACACCAGTCACCAAACTATCACCTCTTCCCTCCCCCTTTCCCATATCTTACCAGAATTGAAAAAATAACATTACAACTGCATCTCGTCTTGGATATTCTCCTCTCAGAACACATTTACTTTCTAGAATCCATTTCCTACTCTGGCTAATGTTAGTGGCTATCATTTTTTCAATGCTCCTTAGCTGAGTCTTGTCTTAACTGGGCAGATAAACAAACAGAAATAAATTATTTGGAATATAATGTATTTCTAAAGTAGCTATAGAGATCAAGACTAAATATAATACTAAGTACAGATGATGTGGTAATAAGAGTAGTAATAACGGTCAAATTACTTTTCTCTGGACTCAGTGATGTTAAAGACTTGTTAGACACTTTAATTTTATATACCAATTTAATCTCAAATAAGAAGCTAAGTAAGAACTTTGAATCAATTATATTCCAGTTTTTTTAAATCTCTGGAATTTTTCAGTTTATTCCTTCCTCTGACTGGATTTTCAATTTTTTCTCACCAATTCTACTGCCTAGCTGGTTAATTATCTGAGATCTTTACTGCTCCTCAAATTCAAAAGGAGAAGGTGGAAGTGAAAATAACATTCCCTGAGTGTCTCTGATATTTGTGGAAAATGCTGGTCACTTTACATACATTTTGTCATTTAATCCTCTCAACAACTCTACAAAATAAGTATAATTTTCCCTATTTTAAAAGAAGAAAAAGTGGCTCTGAGAGGTTAAAGAGTTTGCTCAAGTTTCACATGGCTAATAACCAGTAGAAAAGAGAAAACTATGTTCATGTTCTTTTCACTAAAATGCACTTCTTCCCAAAACTAAGTACTTCTGCTTCTTCCAAAATTCTTCCTCCTTTCTCTCCTAGATTAGTTAATCATACAACTACTCATTCTATTTCCCAAACTAAAAATTAGTCATTTATTACTCTTCCTCTTCCATTATCTCTACCTTTCTCTGTCTCTTCCTTATTGGTGACCAGTTCTTGTCAAGTACACCATCTCCAAAGAGTTCTCATATCTGACTTGTCTTGGCTGTTTCCATTGTGAGTACTGCATTTGAGATTCTCATATTGCCTATTAACTACTAATGGGTAATCCTGTCATTGTTATTTTCTGGAAGGAGTCCGTCCTTCTTCCTGTTACCAAGGTGATCTCTCTAGTACATGCCATTTCCTCTTCAGCTTAAGTGATACGTTGAATCCTTACTAATGTGTCCCCAGCCTCATTCCCAACCTCACCTCCTGCCCCATAGGACTTCTCACCATCCCTTACACTCACTGTGCTCATGATGTCGCCTTCAACTAAAATACTCTCCCTCTTATTCCCCTAGAATCTTTCACAAACATCCTCTCCCCTCTGTAACCTTTCTCAACCATTTCACCCCTCCCTAAACAGAATTCAGTGCTTCATAATTTTTCAGTCTCTGACGCTTTAAGCATGTTTCTTTCATAGCACTTAACCAATTACTCTATAATTGTTTGTCTACAAGTTTATCTATTCCCCACAGAAATTTAACCCAGATTCTGTGTTACAGGTACTGGGCACATAATATGGTGTTCGGGAGGTGATCAAGTTTATTGTATTTTTAGATGGAAGTTTCAATTGCCATTAGAACAGCAGAAATATCTACATAACAAATTGGCAAAGAATCTGCTAAAGAGAACACTTAATACCGGAAAGAGTTTCGAAACAACAAAAATTTATGGTCCTTGACATGTTATTTATATAAGAGGGACTAACTGATTGTGCATAAATGTGTTCAAACATATTTCTTTAAATAACTGTCCAAAAATAGCCCTAATCCATGAAAGCACAAAGAATATAGACTTTTGATACTTTATTGGGGGCACTGGATGTTTCAGAAAGTTCTGACTAGTAATTATAACAACTTTAAAAATTTAAATCAAATTTCTTCCAGAATGACTCTTTGTACAGAGTATATTAATGAGTCTAACTTATAAACCCTTGTAATAAATCAAATCGTATAGTAACAGCCAGTAGCAATTCTGTTTTATAGAAAGCATTAAATCCTTTCCTAAGAGAGTCAATATATATTAGGTAAAGTACATAAAACACTCCATAAATGTTAGACAAATACGGAAGTTGGAGTGCTTTTGTATAAAAATAATGGATTTAATTCAAAAAGAAAAATTGCTCCTTAAAATGTTTTCAAATTGTTTAAAATTAAAACTAATAAGGCATTGAACTCATACAGCTGTTTCTCTATTAAAAAAAAACTGGCACAGAATTTCTTGGTCTTAAACAAGCATTTTAAAGACATTGCTTAATAGGAACATTTAAACACTCTTATTCAAACAGTAATTGTTTTCCAAACATTAGTTTAAGAAAGAATGCCTCCTTTGATTTTTTTAAGGCTTATTTTACAGTTATCAGATCTTTTCCCTTGCTACTGGTCCCCCTGGTCAAATTATATTTATGTCAGGACCCAGGAGAATTTTCTCTCCTCTTAGTAGCTTTCCCCAGCCCTCCCCCCGACGCGTGTAGAAGCAGAGTTAATTGCTCCCCAGGCTGCACTTCCATTACACTTTATAGACACCATTGTTATAGTTGTTGCCACTTTTGATTATCATTGTTTGTGTAGCTCTTTCTCCTGCTAGACTGACAGCTCCATGCAGACAAGGACCAGTCCTACTGCTAGGCAAGAGGAACATACCTAAGAATAAACCTCCCAATGATTAGTAGTTATTATGGTGGAAACCACAAATTGGCAGAACATAAATGAATTCCAGTACTATTCTTTTACTCAGGGAAAAATAATGGCAGTGACTCTATCTTGTCTCTGTAGCTGACAACTGTAAAAGTCCAGGCACGTATAGCACAGAGGCATTCAAGAAATATTTGTTGGAAAACATTGAAAACTCTAACACTGAACTTTACTGCACCCAAATATATGTTGGAAGGGGAGGGAGACGTGTTGGAGGAAGTGGAGAAAAATACATCTTTTACTAATATGTATGCTTAAGAAAGACAAGGTAGTATAAAATTGGAATAAACAGTGAACTTGTGTACACCGCAACCCGAAAACTTAGACTAGAGTATTTCCTTGAAAAAATGTACAGCTGTGCTTAACCTTGAGCTATTTTTCTCAACCAGAGATGGCTGAGAAGCCTTGATGTGTTCTTCTGAGGAAGAAGTATATGCAACCTCCGCAGTTAAGGGGAGCAAGATTGGTTAAGAAAGTGCCAAAAGACTGTTGAACTCTTCTCAGCTCAATAAAGCAAACAAGGCTTTTGACCCAGTTGATGTTCATTTCCAGGACAGAGAGGAACCACCAGAATGTCTTAAAGAACCAGCAAGTCTACCAGTTCCCTTGGACAAAGGTCCTTTTTCGGGTCATGGGAACTTTTGAAAATCTGATGTAAAAAAATGTGATCTGTTTCCCAGAAAAAGACATATATGCACTTTTTTTTTTGAAAGATGAATTTTTTTTCCCTAAGAGCAGAAGTTTCAGGGCACTTTTTTTTTTTTTTTTTTTGGCTGGGAAAGATTCACCCTGAACTAACATCTGTTGCCAATCTTCCTCTCTTTTTTTTTTTCTCCTCAAAGCCCCAGTGCCTGGTTGTATATCCTAATTGTAAGTCCTTCTAGTTCTTCTACGTGAGTTGCTGCCACAGCATGGCAACTGACAGATGGGTCATGTGGTTCTGTGACCGGGAAGCGAACCCTGGGCTGCCAAAGCAGTGAGTGCCAAACTTTAACCACTAGGCCATCAGGGCTGGCTCAGCACTTTCTTTTTTAAATGTCATGGGATTCCAGGGTTTCCAGAAGCCCATCCATCTGTGTGAGGGTAAAGACTCCTGAGCAAGTCAGAAGTCTAGAATCCCCCTGGAGAACTTCTACTCCAGTAGAGCGTCCAGACTGGTAGGTTGGAAATAACAACAGCAAAGATGACTTTCAGAGGCCAGATGTAATTTTCCAGAGGCCAGTGAGTCCTCCAGGAGTGGAGCATCAGCAGTTGGGAACAGAGCAAGTGGCTGCCAGATGTTAAAAGCATTTGGGGATTCTAAGCCAGAGGCAAATAGACATAGAGCTACATGAAATGAGCCTGAGATAGGAGGTTCAGAGCAGCACTTCTCTGCTCTGATGATCTGTTTAAATGGGGTTGCCTTGGGACAGCTCCTAGGCCCATGAATGGGAATGGCTCTTCTTTGCTTTCCCTCTTGGAGCTCTCTCTATGAAGAGACTTCCAGGGAGGGAGTACAAATCTTTGAAACTAGTGTTTTTATAGTCCAGCGTAGCGCCTGTTGACAATCTCATGAGAAAGCTAAATAGGTCATTGTATTAGTCATTGTTCCCCAGAGAAACAGAAAAAATAGGATATATACACATATAAAGAGATTTATTATAAGGAATTAGCTGATGCAGTTATGGAGGTTGAGAAGTCCCAATATTTACAATCTGCAAACTGGAGACTCAGGAGAACCAGAGGAATAGTTTGGGTCTGAATCTGAAGGCCTGAGAACCAGGAGAGCTGATGGTGTAAGTTCCAGTCTGAGTCCTACTCTAAGATCAGAAGACTGATGTCCCAGCTCAAAGACAGTCAGGAAGAGAGAGCAAATCCTCCCTTACTCAGCCTTTTTTGTTCTATTCAGGCCTTCAACAGGTTGGATGAAGCCCACCCACCTTGAGGAGAGCAATCTGCTTTACTCAGTCTGCCAATTTAAACATTAATCTCATCTAGAAACACCCTCACAGACACATCCAGAATAATGTTTAACCAAATGTCTGAGTACCCCATAGCCTAATGAAGTTGATGCAGAATTAACCAACACAATGACCTCAGGTGGAAGGATGACCAAGGAAACTGTTAAGAACTCAGCCACAGTCCAGAGCAGAACAAAAAAGACTTAAGCTGCTTTTGCTGACTATTATAAACATAGTTAAGAAAAGCAGTCAAGTGGTCATATTGATATTCTACCATTCCTCTCTACCATGAACAAACTAAAGCAATCCAAAAGTATGAGCTGTTTCTTAGATCTTATCTCAACACATAAGCAAAAATATTTTCTTTTTATATTCCGTTTAAGATAAAGTATGTATTCAACGTCTTTAAGAATACATTGCAGTATCTGCCTTGCTGATCATGCTTTTTGCAAAAGGTTGTTTTCTTTTTATTTGTTCTAAGTTTACTTGTGGGGCCATTATGATAGTTTAGGGGGTTACACAATATTTATCTTGGCAGAAGTGGCCTAATTTTTCCAAAAATGTGTATGCAATACTCTAACCCACTATATCCTAAGTACAGAAAACTGGGAGCTTTGGAAAGAATAATTGTTTTTAAATTATTGCTTGGATTTTAAAATGAGATCAAGGGTGATTCTAGAAAAGTATCGAATGCTTGGTCACTTAAGAATGCACCTATCAATGATTTTATAGTATTTGATAGTCTTCCTGTTTATCTATGAGTTCCAGGCACAAGAATTTGGTCAGCTGGCAGTTGTCCATGCTAATGAAGAGGAATAATTTTAACGACAGAAATAATCTCGAACAAGGGACAATCTAACGCATACTATATTTGATTTTTAGGTGTTCTCTATGTTTGAGTTTTGTTTTTCACATCAAGCTTTCCTATGCTTTGCTGACACACACCTCAGCCTTCTTCATGATTACATATCAACTGCACAATGGGAGCAAATTCAGATTCTAAAACCATACTTAATATTTGGATATTAAATTTAAAAAGAATCTTAGATAATCCAGGAAGTAAATAAATCTAGTGTGATTAAATTAAAATTGAATATACACAGAAATCCAGCTGAAGAAAAATGCTGACGGTGACTTTAATAAATTGAGGCCCATGGGAACAGAGGGGAACAGAAATATTCTCATCCCATTTGCTTTAAGTTTCCTCACTAGCACCTCCCCAGTATAACTCTAACATACTTTGGTCCACTGCCATGAAAAGCTTTCATAGCAGAATAGAAGAGGATAGGATTTTCTTAAAATAATGATTTAAGAAAAATCCCCTGAGGCAATCTCCATTAGGTTCTAAAGACTGGATAAGGAAAAAAAAGGAAATTGGATTTTCATATCTAATAATCAAATTTATTTTGATGACCTTTCCTAATGTATATATTTATAGATACTTAATTATGTATTGGGAGCACCTTTGCTATGAATGTTGTTAAACAGCAGAAAAGCTCAGTGTGGGGAAAGCATGAGTGTATACCACTGGATAGGGGAGATTCTGAAATGGTCTCTAGCACATGGTTCATTCTTAAGCATCCTCTTTCTGCTTTCTTTCCCAACCTCTTAATTTCTCTGTTGCTGCTTCCTAACCAGTTCTTCCCCCTTTTCTTCCTTCTCAGCCTGACTTCCTTTTGATTTTTCAGCTATGATGTTTTCTTTCCCAGGTAACACCCATACTGTCCCTTTTTGTCACGACATCCTGTGAGAAAATTCTTCATCTCGACAGATTTTCTTTCTCAATACCTTCTTCCTCTTAAGATGCTCTTTCTAATGACCACATTCTCTAATGTTGTGCTCCTTCAAGTTTCCTGCCGCTGGGAGCTTGTTCTTTAATTCTATCACAATCGTGGCCCCACAGTCCAACTTCTCAAGAGTCACTTGCCAGATGATAGTCTGTTAGCTACTGATGAGGTAAAATGAAGATGAGACGCCACAAAAGTAACGGAACACAAAAGCAAAAAAACAAATTCACAGCAAGTTTATTCAATATTGGCTGTGCATCTCAGGGCAGGGGAGCTGGTAATAGGTCACAACATCCAGAAATCACTTTGACAGCTCAACATCGGTCATGACTGAGAGCCAGGCCCTGTCTGTGCCTGGCGCCAAGTCTGTGGCACCAATTTATATCTCCCTTTAAGGCCCCTGACTCCTGATATAGTCACTGATGTAGGGTGCTCAGTGTCAGCCCTAATTAATACGCACGTCCTTCTACTCCCAGGAACTGGACTATTGGCTAGTAATGGAGATTCTTTTTCCTAAAAGATTAAAACTAACTATCCTTAAGGAATATTACCTATAAAACCCTCACTGTTTGGGATAGAATAAGGCCAATATGAATTGAATAATTTTTAACTTGATGACAACAATTTGAGACAAATTAATTTAATCTTCCCAGAATTGCCTCTATTTAACTTTTAAACTCAAAAAAAAAGCTCAAGGAGGAGAAAAAAATTCAGAGTTTTAGAAGAAGTTATGGATTGTAAATTTTTTATTCATGAATCACTGTTACTGAGTGTGGCTTTGTATTTCTTAATCTGAAGAGAATTTTGAAGAATAAAGCAGTGACTAAGAAACAATGGATTGCAAAGCAGGCATTGCATCAATGGCAGAATTCTAGGGTGATAGTGAAAACAACACTGTGACTGATTACAAAGTCAGATTGTTTTTCCATCAAAATTCTCTTTTATGAGCTCTGTCAATCAAGTAAACTCCATTCATCTTATAAAAGTTAGACGACCTCTAAGAGTTCAGTCTCGCCAACATTACCCATCTTTTTCAGTGCAATCAAATGGTGGTCTTGTATATCTGGATAAAATTTAACCCCTACACCATCACATAGGGTATAGTATTATATGAAATCACTTTTAACAGGATATCCCTAAACTTAAGGAAATGTTTAAATTCTAACTTATAGAATGTTCAAGTATAATAGTCACATTTACAAAATGGATAGTCTTAAATGTGAGGCATTTCAAAAATGCAATATACTGTGACTAACCTGAGAGTCCCCAATTTGCAAGACTTTGGAGATCTTTAATATCCAAATAAAAATCATTCAACTCTCTATCTTGCATGATTGCAGATATCTATGTCTCCTTCACATTCCCCTTTCTTAATTTTACAGAGAATCTTGGAGAATACTTGAACATTCTATTGGCCAATCTTGGATGTCACTACTCATTTCTTCCTCTTTCATACTTCACTTTCTTTGTTACTGGCGGACTCAGAGAATTCAAGGAGTGATGACACCTGTTGGTAGGATGCTGTCACCTGCAAATTAGCCTCAGAAGAAGAAACAGTGACATTCCCATCATGAACTCAATACAAGTGTGGACAATGAACCATCTCGTAATGTCCCTCAGCAAAGTTTAATCCAGGCTTCAATGATTTATAAAGCTTAGTTGAAAATGTAAGTATAAGTAAAGGAAGAAGAACAATGAAACAAATTAGGATCAGATATTATTAGTGCTCCTAAAGTTCATGGGTGATGCCCTTCCATGAGGTGTTCCCTATTTGTAATCTCCCTCCTTTCCCCTGGTCCCAAGGACTGAGTCTTAGACCTCAGCAAATCAAGATCTTTTATTCTGTCTCTTATCATCCCCCAATGATCCTTGTCTCCCGTTCCTACCATCCACCACCCAGAGGAAGCAAAGAGTCAGCCTAACAATCTCTCAGAATTGCCTGCTTACTCAATAAACACTGTCTTTTTCATTGTTCATCAAATAGCAATTTTTTCTTCTTTTTGCAGACCTCTCCCATCACACATACCCTGGACTTTGCTTTTCATAAACGATAGTCCTCTTAGGGTGATTTTTCCAAAGAAAAGTTGAGTCTCCACTCAAAACTAAATCTTGCTTACCCCCAACCTCCTCTCACCATAGAATTCATAAATAGTTGTGCTTTTTTTATTCTAAAGATTGGCACCTGAGCTAACAACTGTTGCCAATCTTCTTTTTTCTCCTGCTTTTTCTCCCCAAATCCTCCCAGTATATAGTTATATATTTTAGTTGTGAGTGCTTATAGTTGTGGCATGTGGGATGCTGCCTCAACGTGCCCTGATGAGTAGTGCCATGTCTGCGCCCAGGATCCAAACCAGCGAAACCCCGGGCAGCCAGAGCAGAGCTCGTAGCGAACTTAACCACTCAGCCAAGGGGCCAGGCCCAATTGCACTTTTTAAAACGTTGTTCTAATGCATGTGTTATGTCATTCCAATCTCTGAAAAAGTGCTATTGGGGCTCAAATGTATTAGATATGTCAATTTTCAAAGGGGGAAGGAAGGAAGAGAGAAACAGAGAGAGAGAAAGGAAGGCAATAGTTCCAGGGCTGGAAAAGAAAGAGAAACAGCAAAGAAAGGACACAAGGTCTTGCAAAATACAGCTGGGACTTTGATACCCTACATACCATTAGGAAATTTTAGGGTATTATTCATTTGTGTGTGTATGTGGTTATGCTATACCAGGCTATGCAGAATTTAGTAGAGTACTTACACAACAGTGAAACCACATTTTTATGTCTTTAACAATCGTAATTTTAAACAAATGTAAGAAATTCTCACAAATTTCTGTACAGTGAAATACCAAAAGTACACCAATCTCCTTCTTCCTTTTTTCTCTTTTAGGTTAGAAGTAGAGCAAAGTTCAGCAGAAGAGAATCTCTATCCTGATATTCAACAACTGGCTGCTCCAGTTTTCTCACGTTAGGGTGTAACCCCAGGCCATTTCACCAGGTTAACCCTTCATCACTGAGTTGCCAGCAGACAGGGCATCTGGTCCAAATTGTCAGAACAGGAGCAAAGCAAGCTTGCAGGAGACCTAACTATCCAGTTACTAAACATGGAAAGGAAGAGAGACTCAAGTCCTACATCTACACTAAAGACAACTTAGTATTTCAATGACCTTCATGTCAAGAAATTCAATTTCTTTATGTTTACACCACTCCATCTAACCCCCATGCCTCCTCAACCAACCCCATCTCCTGCCCCAGCCATTTTACAGACACTTCGCATCCAAATATTTACAAATTAGGAAGAAATAGGAGAAATTTTAATGACTGCTGTATTACCATACTGCCAAGGATTCCCCCTATGACTGACACCCATGACCATTAGCAGCAGGAATTCCTGTCAGAGGTGAGCACTGGAGGGTTTGAAAAGCACAGATTTTAAAAGTTTCAAACAATAAACACTATATCATTAAAGGCTTCTTCTGACTTGGCAGGACCAAGCACAAATCTAAACATGACAATGAGATTTATTTGGAGGAATATTTCTTCTTCACAGTGCAAAGTCACGCTTTCAATCACACAAATTATAGAATCCTAGAACTGGAAGGGAATGCTCAATCCTCAGATGAGAAAGTGAAGAACAGAGAAGACAAGCCATTTGTACAAGGACACACAAATGGAAAGTGTTAGGACTAAACCTCAGGCCATCAGATTCCCAAGTTAGCACTTTTTTTTTTTTTTTTGAGGAAGATTAGCCCTGAGCTAACATCCACTTTCAATCCTTCTCTTTTTTTGCTGAGGAAGATTGGCCCTGAGCTAATGTCTGTGCCCATCTTCCTCTACTTTATATGTGGGATGCCTGCCACAGCATGGCTTGACAGCGATGTGGGATCCAAAGCAGCAAACCCTGGCCCGCTGAAGTGAAGCTTGCAAATCTAACTGCTGCGCCACCTGGCCAGCCTCTAGCACTTTTTTATATGTACCAGTGAACCTCAAATGTTGGTACACCCAAGAATCACCAACAGTGCTCTTTAGAAATGCCAGCTCCTGGGTCTCATCTTCAGAGCATCCTGTTTGGTAGATCAAGAGTGGGACCTGGGAATCTGATTTCTACTGGCACTGCCCCCCCCCCCGCCCCTTGTGATGCCAGTGCAAGTGGACCATAATCTGGGAAAGTGTTCTACACAATCTGGCTGCCAAAAAGAACACCAAATTTTGCTCATGATATTTATACACATTTTTATTCTATCGTCTGTTAGCCTCTCTCACATTTCTCCCTTTGCCAATGGGCTTATGATGAAGACTAACATCAACAAGTATAAGTCATGTTTAAACTCATGATGCATTATAAACTCTATGTAGTATTTTGTGTTCAGGTAGGTGTAGGAAGGACAGTCTGACACATAAGGAGATAGTACCTCTTTTAAAGAATTGCACAAGCAATGCATGTATATATGCTCATTGAAAAATGTAAACAGTGCAGAAAAGTATAAAATAAAAAGTGAAGCTCTGCCTTTATCCCTCCCCAAATCTCACTCCTCTCCCCAAAGTTACTCACTACTAACTGTTACGTGCGTAACCTTCGGGTTTTTCTATACGTTACAAACATAGATTCATAAGCATATATGTACTCTTTGCCTTTTTACTTTGGGAAAGTTCTGCTTATAAAATGATCTTGGCAATTATTTTTCATCACATAGCTGAGAAAGGATGTTGTCACCATCACAGAAGCAATCAAACTTAAATCAAGGACACCTCAGGATGCACGACTGCTACTGGAAATTGCAGCATCCGCCCTTGATTTTTTTAAGTGAAGACTTCCTAGACCTCACTTATCTCCTCAAATACATTTTGGTCAGTAAGTGGTGTTCTTCAGTCATGTAAATAAATATCTGTGAGGATGCTAAAGGAAGAGGAAAGGGCTGGCAGTCACATCGTGTAAGCGTGTGAATACTATTATAGAGTTATGTGAACACAAGTTGCCAAATTAATTCAGCTCATTGTAAGCCCTGCATAACTGAGACTCTGTTACTGTGAGAAGGGATGCATGGGGTGGGGCAACGGGTGCAATAGGGGATGCTGCTATGCATTCATATAAAATGTACAGCATCCATTCTGCTTTCTCACCTGCCAAAACCAGCAATCCTGCTGTTACTTTTAGCACCCAACTGAGATTGCTCTTCTTAAGGTCACCCAAGACTCCTAATTGCTGAACCTCACTTTCTTGATCTCTGCAGCATTTGTTGGTTGACCATTTCTTCCTTCTGCAAAGATTTCCCCTCCCTTCTCTCTCCTCTGGTTCTGGTGAAACTGAGTATTCATTCTCCAACTTTATCAGTTTCTCTTAAACATTCGTATACCTCAGGATTCCAACCTAGGAGTACTTTTTTTCTTGCTCTGTATCCTCTATCTGATGGAGATCTTAAAATACCATAGCCTCAGCAATGACACGCAAATCTTCATCTACAGCCCCACTTTACACTGAGCTCAGAGCTCACCTTCTTAATACTGTCTGGCAACTCAAACATGACATGTCTAAGAGCAAACTAGTGTCTCCCTCCCCATCTTTCCACCAAGGCTGTTCCCTCTACCCCATGTATTACTCATTTCAGTTAAAGATAAAACAATCCGTCAGTTCCCTGAATTAGCAACTTCATCGCCATTCCTCACTTTTCCTTTACCTTATTCTTGTCATCCAATCTTATGGATTCCACCTCCAAAATATTTATTTGCTCTATTACCTCCTCTCTGCTCCCATGGCTAGTACCCTGGTCCTCATCATCTCCACTTGGACCAGAGTCATGGCTCCCTAGCAGGCATCCCTATATGAAATATCTTTCCTCCTCCAATCTCAAACATTTTGTACCAAAAATGTTCATGTTTCTGAGACATATAACATATATGTTACTCCCCACTTAATAACCTTAAGTGGTCCCCCATAACCTACAGGATATAAAATTATAATCCTTAAGATGCTTTCTAATTCTGCCCTAACCCACATTTCCACCCTTATCTCTGGTCACAAATAACTCAGCAATTCCCTCCAAAAGCCATAAACTTCTTCATCTATGTTTTTGACCATTCAGTTCCCTCAACCCAGAGGAAACTCTGCCAACAACTCCTTCAGTATATAGAATAATGTTTTCTCTCCATTGATCCATGCCCAGCAACACCTCTCTACAACCTCCTTAAAGGCACTCACATCTTTCTGTGTGCTCTCACTTTGCATCTACCTCTATCAGGACACTTATTCTCACATTTATTCACATATTCCTTCAGCAAGTATGTAAGCAAGAATCTAGAACAGAATATCATCATAAAACCCACCATTTCTAAAACCTTATAAGCCTGCTATCCTGGAACTCTGCACAACTTCCACAATATAGAACAGTGCCTTGTATACAACAGTTCTTAACAAATCTTTGTTATTAAATGAATGGATGAGTGAACGAAATATATATTTTCAATATATAATAGCCCTGAATGAAAACTATCTCCATCTTATTTCTTGTTAAGTTTGCCAGTAGAAAGCCATACTCTAACCCTATTGCCAGCTCTGAACCCTATCCTCCAGAATTTATTCATTCATTCTTTTATTTATTCATGTATTCAACAACTATTTAGCACCTATTGTGTACCAGGCATTGCTCCAGGTGCCAGGGATACAGCCGTGAACAAGAGAGACGAAAACCCAGATCTCCTACAGTTTGCATTCTAGTAGAAAAAAGAAACTATAGTCAAATATATCAGCAGAATATATGGCATTCCAGTCAGTGATGAATATTAGGCAGGAAAATGAAGCAGAAAAGAGGATAGAGACTGCCAGGAGCATGCTTAAAGGTCTGAGAGAAGGAAATTTTAAATAGAGAGGTCAAGAAATGGCTTAGGGTGGTGTAACTCTAGTTTGTACTCCAGCTTCTTACACAGCTTCTTACAGAATCCAGGGGAAATGGGGCACCAAAGCTACCTCCCCAGTCCCTTCTCAGAGAAAAAAAGGGGGGAGTGGGGAATAAACAGCCTATAATGATGTGGTAAACAAAGAAGCCTACAACTTACAAAGAGGCCTACATTCTACCATGTGCTGTGGATTCACGAGGAGAAATGTTGTCAACCTGGGCATACAGTTGTGAGTTCATCCTTCTCTTGGGAGAACCTCTGGACTTTATAAGAAACAGAAGTCTTGAAGCCCTAAGGCCTTGGCGGGCACTTTGGAGAAGAGGCTCGGGTATCTTATGAGAGACGGGCTTGGACCTGAACTCTTCAGTCAGGTGGAGGCATACTTGGCAGCATGAAAAAGCAGTGGTAGCCCAGCGCTAAGAGTTGTGGAATGAGAAATGAAACAGACAGTAGGCTTGGGCAGGGAGCCTTTTAAACTAATATTTTAAATTTTTGTTTATTTATCTCGTTTTCCCCTCCACAGGAGACGTAGAACCCAATGACAAACTATTTCCAATTCTATGACTTTTGGTGATTTTACAAAATTAATTTTATATATTCCATTTTTTAAATTGTGTCAAAATTTTTGAAACATTAATTGTGTCAAAAATTACAAAGGCATAAGGCTGATGTGTATCTTGAGAAAACACTATTTCCCAGAATTGTATGCATAATGATATTTAGTTAAAACTAACAAAAATCATTTGAAAGGAAAGAGAATATTCTAATAAAGAAATTTTTAGTTTTGTTCTCTAGCAAAATTTGGATCTTTTAAATACCATATTTAATTATTTTCTTGACGTTCTGGAAGGCTTCTCTGGGCTTCTCTTGCCTTATAACTAACTGGCAGAAATTATCAACAGGAGTATCGTTACTAAAACTGTACCCAAAGGCCGGGCTCACAGGCATTGGCATGTTAAAGATAGCTATTTTTAAAGGATCTAGTAAGTGATTAAAATTACAGTCATCATGTCAATTTGGAATTCTTTTTACTCTTATTTAGGTTGTAAATTTCTTCTGGAAATAAAAAAAAATTTCCTCGGGAAATAAAATGATATAAATTCACAGATCTAGACACTGAAAACTCCCATCCTAGATTGTGAGATAAAGAATATTCTTGTAATACCTAACATTTGTGAATGGCATCACTTGAAATGATAGATTGCTTCAAGCAAAGCAGAACATTTATAAAGAAGAGAGAGAGAGGCTGGAGGATTTTTGTACAAATCTTCTCATTTATCTCATTCCTGAAGGTGGTCAGAAGCAGGTGACTCGCTAACAGTCAGAGAAATGCTCTCCTTCAGCAACAACCTTTACCTTTTCCACACCTGTCGAGCTATGGGTTTAGAAATGAAGCATCTAATCAAAAGAAGGAGCCAAGGCCCCACTAAGGACCTAGAAACCCAGAATACCTACCCAGAAGAAAGAAGACAGGGACTGCCATATGATGCTTCTGAGGCCTCTTGCTCCCTGTCTGGCAGATACTCAACTTTCCTCTACCTGCCTCTGACCTGTCCCCACAGAGATCAAAGAAGAGAACAGAGAGAGGCCATGGCTCAGATGATTTTCAATGACAGCTAGCTTTTTCTTGCTGATGATAGCAATACACACCATCCCGATGCTTTGCCTGGACGCAGACAACTTCTCACCCAGTGTCTTGGCCTCAGTCCCTGATCCCTGGTCCATTATCCCTACTTGAGTTATAAATCTCTGTGGCAATACTGGTAGTGTGCTAAACTGGCCCATATTGGTTCACAAGAATGGATTGTGAAAATTTCAAAAATTTTGTGAGCCCAGTGAGCTAATTTTGGTAACTCGAATCTGGTCATGGTAGGAGTATTTACACCAGGGTAATTGGCACATGCTACAAATTAGGGCGTTTTCCTCTCCTCTCCCAACCCCTCTGCTCCCATCACTGCTTCTAACCCACTGCCTGGTTTAACTTGGAGAACTTGGATGCTGATCCCTGCTTTATCGAATTTCCACAGGTGTACCTTCATACCCACCTGACCCTTTCCGTCTGCCAGGTTGTTAGTCTTGCGCCTTTTAACTTAGCCTTTCCTGCTGCTGTCCGTGTCTCTGGAAAAAGCTGCCTCAACAGGGCAGATAAATATCCCTCTCATAGATGGTATGATCTGGTTTCAGAGTACGAGTAAGCCTGAGTCTATAGGTGGATCAGACAGTCACTGGCTCTTTAACCGCCCCATCCCATTTCTAGTAACTAACTGCTCTTTCTACCCACCCTGAGCAAAGACAATATGCTATCTGCTTAAGAAAGCATCTTTTGGCAACATAGGTAACCATTTCAAGGAGGAAAAACTACTTGGAGCAGAAAATATATATTTTTTCTTTTTCTTTCAATTTCTCCTACACTCTGCTGCCATAGTCA
Organism: Equus caballus; assembly: GCF_041296265.1. Classification (NCBI taxonomy): domain Eukaryota; kingdom Metazoa; phylum Chordata; class Mammalia; order Perissodactyla; family Equidae; genus Equus; species Equus caballus. Next base: position 20,259,915 of record NC_091711.1, on the reverse strand, counting down.
TTTTCCTAAGATACAGACCTTATCATGACATGAATATGCTCAGCACAGTTGACGGTTCCCTATAGCTTACCAACTCAAGTCTAACCACATCAGTTTTTGAGACCTGATCTGATCCCAATTTACCTTTCCAACTATACTCTAAGTACTGGCCCTCACACGGTGATATTCAAGCCAACCTGAACTAGTCAAAATTTGCTGCAGGTTTCTGGCATTTTTGGCCATCTCTGTTTTTGCACATTCAGTTCCCTTTATCTGGAATGTTCTTCCTCCAAACCACATCCTACTGTTCAAATTCTATTCCGCCTTTAGGTGCCATCTCAAGTAGGCTTTTCACCATTAACCATCCCTGATCTTCTCATATATGAGTGATCTATAGGAATGCAACACACATACATTGAAAAGGATGAGTTGCCCCAGGCAATCCATTTGGGTTTTTATGGTAATTCTTTTTTTTTTTAATAATTCTTTTTGTAATTTAATTTCTGTAATTCTTTTAAGGCATTTAGAACTTTCTGTTATAGTTGTAAGAGTCTTCACTACTTTACCTGATTTCAAACTTTCTCTAGTTCTTACACATTATCTCACCACCCATAAGCCATATCATAACGTTATTCAAACATTCATGCTGAGTAAGTAACTGGCATTAAATCAAGTTAGAAAACAATTTTTAGCAAGACAGCAAAGTGAATATTTCTGTGGCAATAAACTTACATTGGTTATACTTGGATTTTTTAATTATGTATTATTATTAATCTATTATTATTCATTATGAGCATAGATTTATATTATTCTTCAAATATTTATTCCTGAATTAACATAAAGTCATTGCAAAAAAATAAACAATGCATAATTATAAAAATTTGAAACAAATATTCCTCATGCCATCCAGTAAAGGCATAACAATTCTGCAAAGAATCTAGTAAAATGTCCCACACATGCTATACATTTTTTTGGTCTTAAAATTTTCTTGCACACTTTTTGTTGATTTGTTAAAGTTTTTAAAATTATTCTTAAAGCTATTTGAGGTATACTTAGCATAAAAAGGGCACATATTTAACATATACAATTTGATAGGTATTAACATAAGTATACACTCATGAATCCATCAATCATAGCAATGAACATATTCATCACATGATAACTTTCCCATATACTTTGTATCCCTCTCACCCACTCCCGTCTATGTCCCCAGGCTGAAACTGATCTGGTTTTTGTCACCATAGATTGCGTTGCATTTGCTAAAATTTTGAATAAATGGATTCACACAGAGTGTACTCTTTTTTGTTTGACTTCTTTCACTCCATATAATTATTCTGAGATTCACCCATGATTTTATGTGTAGCATTAATTGGTTTCTATTGATTGTTGATCAATGTTCCATTGTATGGATATATAATGGTTTGTTTACCCATTTACCTGCTGGAAATTTAGGTTGTTTTCACTATCTGACTACTACAAATAGAGGATTTATGTACAAATCTTTGTATGGACATATACCTTCATTTTTCTGAGGAGTGGAATAATTGAATCATATGAAAAGTGTATCTGTTTAAAATTTTTTGATGGAACTACATATGGTTGATAAAGATCTTACAATTAATACTAAGTTTTATATCTCAAGGAAAAAGAATAATTATGATTATACAATAGACAAAATAATGCAAAATTCATTTGGAATCCAAAAGTACAAAATCTGAGGATTATTCACTCTTTTGAATTATTAACATCCTGCTCCCATTATTGATGATGATTAAGAATTAAATGTAATTCTATTTAGTTTGAAATCTTCATATGTTAAAGACTTGCACAACTAGAAATTACTCCAAAACTTGCTTAACCGTAAGAGTCACATCTGGGTCTTGTTAAAAAATAAAGGTCTGGATTACTTCTCCAGGCCTTACTGAATCTTCACAAGGAGGGACCTAGAACATTATAACAAATATATTAGGTAATTTTGTGGTCATATGGTGTGGAAAATACTGATTTGGTATAACCTCCCATTTTTTAACAAATGAGGGAACTGGTCTAGAGAAGTAAAATGTTGATAGCTAATAACAGCCAACCTGAGACTACTAATGAATTTTTCAGCATGTTAGGTTGGTTTATATCATAGTTTAAGAAAATAGAATAATTCAAGATTTATAAGATATTATCTCCACAATAAAAACAGATGGCTATTCTTTACGGAATGGCAAATGAACATATTACATGAAAATATTGATATTTATTATATGAATCATTTTCAAGAAATTAAGTAAAATTTTGAACTATATGCAGCAAAATAAAATCAAACATGTAGTTTAAGAACATGCCTAAAAATAGTCAACTAAGCAAATATAAATAACTGCCATGTTGCCTTTTATGACCTGTTCTCAAAAGTCCCATGGTATCCCTTCTGCTGCATTCTATTTAAAAGGCAGTTGGAAAGGCCCACCAAGTCTTAAAGAGGGGAGGGGGAGGGGAGAGAGGCATTTCTCCACCTCTTGACTGGAAGGTACAAAGGTCTGTGGGATTGGAAATGTTGTTGCAGCCATTTTTGGAAAATATAATCCACAACAGTGGGGCTCTTATCGAACGTACTTGCAATGACTTTTAACTTGCAGTACAACTGCAGATAGTTTATTTTATTCTATACACACATATCCAAAACCAGGCTGAACGTAGCATGAAATCATAGGTTAATCTAAAAGAGAAACTTATTCAAATGCATTTTTACAAAGAATGCTTTTAGCATGGTGAAAATGTGTGTCTTTTGTTATTCATTTGGTCACATCTAATTGGTTAATAAGTGGATGTATACTTTTGGTTGTAAATGTGTGAGTGAATAAAAAGGAGATACAACCGCAGCTGTCTCTCTATCTCCCTATTACCCAACACATACATATATATGTGTGGATATGTATATATACATATATATACAGTGATATATATATGGATATATAGGTCCAAACACATATATGTATATGTGTGTGTATACACACAGATATACATATAACGTCCTACTAAAACTAATTCAGGAACGTCTTTTTGTTTTTTTAGGAACTGTTTATTTTCCATCAACCTTATTTCTATTTGCTGTTTAAGAGGCTGTGGAAGAACAGCTTAAGACCACTCAGTGGTTGTTCCTACCCATTCAGTGGCCCCAGCAGTGGGAGCTTCAGTCCAGTCCTCAGTGGCAGGCTGAGCACTCCTGCCTTCAGTAGAGAACTGCTGAATAGGCACAGAGGGCACGTGCAGACCAATCTGTGACCTCAGGTTGAATAGCAGTAAATTCCAGAGGTGGAGCAGTCCATTAACCTCCTGGGCCACAGTCTTTTCAGCAGCGGTTTGATCATCCTTTTCAATCCCTTCAGGAGCTCTGTGGAAGTAGACATTAGGCATGACCACCAGAGATGGTGCCACGCATGCACAGAAGTTCCCAGCCCCTCATCCACCATGTCAGACCCACTGAGTGAGCTCCTTTGTTGATGGATGGGATGGTAATGTGACAATATCCACATACCTCAGAAGAGAGTGTGTTACACAGAGTGATGGCAGACAGGTTAACAGAAGACGCCTCTGAGAGGCTGGTAGTCAGCCTTGGGATCAGGAACCACCGGAAGTGGTGGCTCCTGGAAGGCTGCCTGGATCTGGATAGTGAAGATTCCAGGAGTGAAGCAGCCAGCAATAGGCAGGGCTCCAGTGGCAGCAGCAAACGTCAGCGCAGCTCACTGGCCAGTATTCCTGGAGGATATGATACTGATATCAGCTGGGATTTCAGTGGCAACAATGGCACCAGCTGCCAACAGAAGCTTCTCCCAGGTTCTCTTCAGATTTATGAGGTAATACAATCACTTTGCCTTTTATAGGCATACTGTTTTGTTTGGAAGTCAAGGTTTGTGCCACCTAAATGGGTTCCAGCTGCAAGAAATTTGAGGCCATCCTCCTCCTTCATTTGCAGGACATCAAGGACTCTGGACCTTGTGAAAATTTCCCTTTAAGTTACGTCAATAAACCAAAACACCACAGTATGGACCCCTCTCTGGGTAGCATGGAAAAGAAGGAATGTCATTTTTAATACATAAAGAAAAGCACTATATTAGCAAGTCACATTGTGGTCAATTTATATACAGTGAGAATTTTGAATAAGATGCATGAAAGTCCAGATCTGGAAGAACTCTCAGCTCTTTGCAGTTAGAGGTCACTTATGTGGGCTTAATTGTGTCCCCTCAAAGTTCATATGTTGAAGCCCTAACACCCAGTACCTAGAATGTGACTGTATTTGGAGAGAGGGCCTTTAAAGAGGTAATTAGGTTAAAATGAGGCCAACAGTATGGGCCCTAATCCTATCTGGCTGCTGTCATCATAAGAAGAACAAATTTGGACACACAAAGAGATACCAGGGCATGTACGCACAGAGGGACAACCAAATGAGGACACAGCAAGAGGGTAGCCATCTGCAAGCCAAGGAGAGAGCCCAACGAGAAGAAACCAACCCTGCTGGCACTTTATGGACTCCCAACCTCCAGAACTGTGAGAAAATAAATTCTGTTGTATAAACCATCCAGTCAGTGATAGTTTGTTATGGCAACCTACTAAGCTAATATAGTTACTCAATCTACTATTTCAATGCATGAATGGAATTAGATATTTCTAATATTTTTCTTAATATTCTATGGAGAGTTTTCTATTTACAAACTTTAAATAAAACGGGGGCAATACTACTCTTTTTAAAACCTCATGCTTCCCTGAATTTCCCTCCTATACATGTGTCCCCCATGCACTCATTTCTAAGGTTCTCTGGCCTTGCATGTTTGGGATCCTTTTATAAAAGACAGTTCTGGGTATATTCAAAGCATGTTATTACCACAATTTCCTAGGAAAAATACAAATATGGTTTAAGATTAGAAGCTTTACTATAAAGTCAACCTAAAGTTTAAATATCATTTTGGTTATAATTTATCTTTTTTTTTTTTTTTTCGCTTGAGAAAGATTGTTGCTGAGCTAACATCTGTGCCAATCTTCCTCTATTTTGTATATGGGACACTGCCACAGCATGGCTTGAGGAATGGTATGTAGGTCCACACCCAGGATCTGAAACCGCGAACCCCAGGTTACCAAAGCTGAGTGCCCAAACTTAACCACTATGCTACACAGCCAGCCCTTAATTTATCTTTTGAAAAATGAACAAAATACAGTATTAGGGTCAAAGCATTTGAGACTTGAGTTAACAGCCACTAAAGACTTTTGCACCCCTCTCTGATTGTCAATGCATTGCCCTTTCTGCACAACAACAATGTTCCTATTGCACAATCATTATCTAAGCATAAGCTGGCAGAAGAAACAATAATAACAGCAAATACCTTTTTTTCAATTAAAGAAGGAAAAATAATATGCAGTTTTTTAAAAAATAAAAGTTGCAAGTATTTGGGTTTACTTTTGTGTATGTTGGTTTGTGTCTGTGTATTTGTGTGAGTATATCTATTAAGTGAATGGATTAAACCATTTATGAGCTCTGTGTGTGTCCCTGGATAAATTCCTTAATCTAAGCCACTGTTCTTTCATTCTCAAAATGGGGCTAATAAAATGTTATCTCCAAAGGACTTAAGTGGGGGTGTTAAATAAGAAAACATAGGCAAAAGTCTTGGCAGAGTGGCTGACACATAGCAAGAGATCAATAAACATTAGCAACTGTACGCTTTTATTACCATAAAGCTCAGACACTGAGTTCTTTGAAAACAAAGTCCTTAGTTATCTCAGGGCCAGCCTCATGCCCTAGAGAGTAGGCTCTCCATGAGTATTGTAGGTTGCGTTAAATTAATGTAGGTTGAGCTGAACTAAAATAAATAGTAAATTACATCTACACAATGCTTTTTATTTCTGGTACTTTCTAAAAGCATTTTAATACTGCAAAGAAAAAATTTGTACCCAAATTAAAATATTTAGCTGGGTAAAATAAACTATATTATGGAATCTAAATCAGTTTGGGCTTGATTCTTACAAGCCCAGTGCTTTTAAACATTGTGTAGTCGGTAACCATGTACTGTAAGTAGATATGTTTCAAAGAAAATTTAATAATTTTGTTAGTATTTCAATTTTCTTTGCTGATCATTTTCCTTAGGTGTTTAGTGTTGATGAATTTGATTTGTGATCTTAAAAGCTTCAACCTTTTTGAAAAAAGGCAAAATATTTTGTTAATTTTCACCTTTCAAGGGTCTGAAATAAGTTCAAGGCTCAACACTGATAGTGGCATGAGTCCACTCAATTTAGCAAAATGCATATTCTCTCTGTTCGTATCTAAATGTTACAGAGAATTCATCTTTTTTTCACATTTAAAAAACTGAAACAGGGTCTGGCCCCGTGGCCAGGTGGTTAAGTTCGCGTGCTCTGCTGCAGGCGGCCCAGTGTTTCCTTGGTTCGAATCCTGGGCGCGGACATGGCACCGCTCATCAGACCACGCTGAGGCAGCGTCCGACATGCCACAACTAGAAGGACCCACAACAAAGAATATACAACTATGTACCTGGGGTTTTGGGGAGAAAAAGGGAAAAAATAAAATCTTAAAAAAAAAAAAAAACTGAAACAATAAGCCAAGGATGTCAACACATCATGAACTCCTAAGAGGAAAGCCTACTTTGATTGCTTACTTCTTGCTCTTACAGTTTACCCTAAAAGAGTATTTCTAGAAAGGTATGCCAGACCCACAGGACAATGAGAATGTGGTAAAATGGGGAGATCACCAGGACAGAACTCAGGAATCCAGACTCCAGCTCTGACTCCTCTACTTAAATTCACATCATCTCTGGTAAATATCACTTAAATTTCTCTGGATCTCAGCCTTGTTTTCTGGAAAACAGGGAGTATGATGTATGTGTATCCTTCTCCATGAAGAGATGATTATGTTTTGAAAAATGGAGAACATAATTTAAATGTGAGAAACTTTAGTTTCTTATGTTGTCTGCTTTGGCATATATTTTCCCCCATGAAAGCAAGAATTAAATAAGCCAATGCCACTAAAAGATCTTGTGTGAATTTAATAATGTATTTCTAATATGTCTATTGTGTACCATTTATTGCCTGGCTACTAGGGACTAGAAACTTGAAATACATTACTGCCTAATTCTTAGAATGCCACTACTAGGTAGTCACTATTTTTCTGATTTGACAAAACAAAAACCATCAAGTGTATAGTCCTGTATGTTTTGTCCACATGTACAGGAAAAAGTTCTAGATTGGAGCCAGGAAGCATTATTATTCCCTTTTTACAGATGAAGCTTCTGACGCTCAGGTTGAGTTGCCCAATGTTAGACAGAAGGTAAGTGACAGATACAGGCTCCAACACTGATAAGAGACAGGTACTGAGAGCTCCATTTAACTTATCGAGAAACTGAGGCTCAGAGAGGCTAAAGAAACTGCCCTAAATTTCCCAGGCAGAAAGTGGCGCAGCCAGGATTTAAACGTAGGTCTGCTGACTACAAAGGGAATGTTCTTCCCACTACAACACATTGTAAAAGGAAGCACGTTAGATAAGTGAAGCCCCTTCTCTTTTCATTTAATAAGCAGGTATAAAATAAATCATTTTGTGCTTTACAACTTCCTTGTTCACTTTCTCCTCCCTCCTTGGCCCTGAAGACTCTCTCTGCTCTTCTGTCTGATTTAGCTCGTCTCCAAAAATCACACTTGTTCTATTTTCTTTCTACAGAGGAAGGTTTATGTAGCATTATACTTTCTATTTTTTTGCTAGCTCTGCTTGTAATGCTAAGAGTTCAAGGATTATCTTCCTTAACAATGCAAATATTTGCTGTATCAGATTTAGGAGAATAGCTTCAGCATAAGGATTAATTGACAAAAACTCGTTATCAAAGTTCAAATAAGAAAACTTGGTATCACTGCGAATAATCAAGATTTTAGCCAACGCTCTTTGTTCACAGTGTCCCATGGTGTCAATATTCTTTAGCGAACTTTCTCCCTAGGACACCTTCCTTCTTCAAACACCTTCTTTAGGTTCACTGTGGGTGGTTTAATACCTTGACTACTCTATTTCTGCTCAATGCAAACTTTTTAGTTTCTTTTTTTCTAGTTAGCACCATTGGAAACCAGATGAAAGGCAGCTTCTCACCTTGCACTGATAGTTGATCAAGATAAACCGGCAAACACAAAGGTTACTGAGATGATATTATACCAGCTATACTAAGGTTGGGTAAGCAGAAACCCAATAACAGGGATTAGGGGAAAAATCAGCACAGATAATCTTCAGCTTCCAATGTTTACCCTGAAAAGACTCAGTGCTGGCCTAACTATTTCCTTTGCTCTCCATAAAAGAAACTTGTTCCACCTTTGGAGCCCTTCATTGTCATGAAATCAGTCATTTGAATCAAAGTCCTTGAGGACATTTTCCACACTGAGAGGACTGCTTGAAAGGTGTCTAATTATCCTATAGTCCTGATAGCTACCCAGCATGCCCTGGGACTTGACAAGTTATTTTCTACCTTTCAATCACGTAAGAAAACTCTGCAATGTAAATACTGTATTATCAGAAATATTTAACTCACATCTTAGCACATAAATTCTTCTATTTCACAAGAAAGAATCATTAAGGGAAGCAGTAAAACATCATGGTTATAAGGATGGGCTTTTAAAGTCACTCAGGTACGGGTTAAATCCAAGATTGGCCACATTCTAGCTCTGTGATAATGAGGAGTCAGTTAACTATGCTGTGCCTTAGTTTCCTCATCTGTAAAACAGGGTTATTGTACTCACCTCAGAGGTGAATTTGATCATCTTGCTTCTCTTTCTCTAAATAATGACAATGATTAGCACCACCTTATGCATAGATGGTTTACCAAAAACAAAAATGAACAATAACAGTTGTATGAGGAGTATTGTGAGGATTATTGTATAGATCACCATAAAGATTAAAAAATACAAGCAAAGTACTTAGCACTAGGTCAGTGTTCCAGAAACAATTATGAACTGACCTCAAACCAATTTAACATGCACAACTCTTAGGTTCTTTATGGTAGATTATGTGGCCCCTAGATTACAGTAAAAGCAAATCACAGACCAAATTCTGCAACGCATATAGAGCAATAAACTGACAAATAGACCCCTAACTTAGGTCATAGAAAATATTCTTTAAAGCTTGATAAATTCCCAGCTCTTGGTACAGTTAAGTGCTCCCATTAACATCTTGCATGAAATATTTACTCAAGATAAAGACATCATTAGAAATCCTCCTACACCAATGGCTGGAACCAGTCTGCTTAGGTCTCAAGTCTCAAGCATCATTTCTATGGCTAAAGGCTTCAAGCCTCCATGAATTCTTATACCCTGTTCATGTCTATGCCTCTAAAATGATTTTAGCCAGTCTACATATCCTGAAGAGCCTTAATTTTACCAATGAGAGCTCTCGTCTTACATTAGTGATATTTGTCAATAAACCACCATTTTTACCTCTAAAAAATTATTTTGCCATATAGGGGGCTATTTATAAATAATATCTAATATTCTTATTTCTAACATATTTCTAACATCTATGAATAAGTTAGATTTGTATAGTATAAACATGGATAATGGAAGTGCATGCATCAGTAGCCTCTAGAGCATGGAACTTCTAGTTAGAAAGCTTAGCTGGCCAGCCCTGGACTGAAATTGTTGAATAGAATGCTTACAGCACCTGAGATGTACTCTTGATCAAATAACGCACACACAACACCACACTGCATATCTTAAGGTAAATGGAAGATATCATAGCAATAGTCAATTTAATTTAAGCATGCATCCTTTATAAATGAAAAAAGAAAATACACATTTAAAAATCAATGGTTATGACAATGATCACTTTATTTTTATTTATTTATTTATTTTTTGTGAGGTAGATTGGCCCTGAGCTAACATCTGTGCCAATCTTCCTCTATTTTATGTGAGATGCCTCCACATCCTGGCCTGATGAGCGGTGCTAGGTCCGCGCCTGGGATCTGAAGCTGCGAACCCTGGGCCGTAGAAACCAAGCATGGGAACCTAAACACTACACCACTGGGCCAGGCCCAGTGATCAATTTATTTTTATCTACTGTCTTACCTTGGGTGCAAGGAAGGCTGGTATCTGGGATTTGCCGTAGGGGCCTCCAGAGCTGGAATGACGGCTTTGAATAGAAATAGAATAAAGGAAGATGGGGGAAGGTAGCTGGTGTACATGGCTGATGATGACAATGTCCGGGGCTTACTAGCCATTCTAAGTTTGGATCTCTGAATTCTGAAAGCCATCTCTTTCCTCACGGCCTCTGGAGAATAGGTTTAAAACTGGTCAAGATCCCCATAACCTCTAAAGATAGGGTCATTGCAGACAGTCAGTTTCTAGCTGAGGGAAAACACAGACAATGAGGTACATTGTTAACAAATGTCTTTTATCCAAACTTGATAAGTGGTCTGATGACGCTGAAGAAGACGTGAAAAATCTGCTACTTGTCTAAGCAAGTTGTACATCCACTAAAAAAAAAAAATAAAGTATCTACAATGCTTATTTCAGACTGTGGAACCCAAAAAGTAAAGTTATCTGTTCCCCAGCTGCCTTAAGGTCAAGTCCATTCTTTATCACCCACCAACCACCAAAAAAGAAAGAAAATCCCAAATATGAGGCAGCTTCTCTGCCATTCCCTGTTAATAATTTTTATAGGAAGAGATAACCAGGCAGTCGCATTACATCTTGTGATAGAGCTTTACAAAGTAGTATAGTTGTCTGTGTCTCTTTATTAACTGTGCCCTTCAAGAGTTGTACAGAACAAACTTGTCTATTAGGAAATAAGCCATGCTCTAGAAACTTCTCATTTATGATTCATTAGAGAACACGCATTTCAAAAGTAGAACATGAGAAAGAACATTACCTCAGTTGGAGCCGCAAATCTCTCTCTTTTTTTTTTTGGTGAGGAAGATTGGCCCTGAGCTAACATCTGTTGCAAATCTTCCTCTTTTTGCCGGAGGAAGTTTGTCACTGAGCTAACATCAGTGCCAGTCTTTATTTTATATGTGGGACGCTCCTACAGCACGGCTTAATGAGTGGTGTATGGGTGCGCACCCAGGATCCGAACCTGCAAACTCCAGGCTGCCGAAGCAGAGTGTGCGAACTTAACCACTACACCACGGGGCCAGTGCCCACAAATCTCTTAAAATCACCTAACTGAAGAGAATAACATCCCTGCCAAAAACAGCAACCTAAATTAATTTATCCAGTACACATAAAAGTTATGAGACATATATGAAAGTCATAACCAGGAAAATTATGCAAAAATGTAAAATTAGATGACATATTTCTTAAATATTATGGAGAAGAGGGACCCACGGTAAATATAAAAGTTGTAACATTTCATGATACTTGAGCATCTAAAATATATATGTATATTCAACAGTCTCCTATCTTCTGGAAATATAGAATATAGAAAATATATATCCAGAAATATATATATCATTTAGAAAATCAATTCTACCTTTTCTTCTTCTTTAGAAATTCTCCTGTGAATATCTAAAAGTCATTGTCTTACTAACAATAAATCACTCTTTACTATAAACAAAGGTGAAACATTTACTCTTTGGTCTTGGTTGCCTGGAAGTACTGCTTCCGGACTAGCCAGAAAGTGTTTCATAAGTCAGTTCCAGAGACGTGAGTTTATCCCTCATTCCAATTAGCCGCCCTATGATCTCAGTTTCTCTATCTGTAGATTAATTGTGTAAACTACATTTTATCAAAATTGTCTTCTAGTTTTAAAACCTATGTATTTGTGAAACAACTCAGTTTCTGAAATCTCTAAGGATTAAAAAAACACACACAAAATGTTTATAAAAGTTAAATGAAATAATTATATTTCTTTTATTAAAAAATAAATTTTCAGTCAAAAAATACTCGTTAAACTTTTAGTAGTAAAAATATAACATGAAAACATAGTTAACTTTTACTAAGCCCTATATGCATATTCTTTCTCTAGAATGTTCCCATCAAATTCCCACAGCTCACTTTATCCTTTCACTCAGCACATTTTGAGCAACATCCTTCTCTCCTTCACTGAGTGAAGGCTCATGTATTAGAAACGAATTTTCCCATTAACTGTAAACCTAATTAAAGTTGTAGGCAATGAGCAAACACTCTGCTTTAAAAAAAGAAGTGTTATTTGAACCAGGAATTGAATGATGAAAAGGAGATTTAAGGCAGAAAATAGAGGAAAAGTTACTCCACATTAAGGAACAATGCGAACACAGGAACAAAGTGTCAAACAGAAGATGTTGAGAAGTCCAATATGGCTAGTTGGAAGAAAGTGGCTAGTACAATAGATGAGTCTAGGAAACTATAAATATTGTGGCCAAATTGCAAGGAGCTTTGGATTTTATTCTCTAGATGCCAAGAATCAAAATCCTTTTGTAGACAGTGAGATGGTGTGACTAGATTTTTATAGATTCCACTGTACTGTTGGCAGTGACGTTGAAATGGACTGGAGTAAGAGAAGACCAGAGACAGGGAGACCATTGGTGAATCTGCTGAAATAGTTTAGGTGAGATTCAGAGACTGAAGTAGAGCAGTGATTATAGAAATGAACATGTTTTAGAGGAAACTATTAATGTCATCTGGAGTATTAAAAAATACTTGTCAAATGAATTGATCAATAAATAAATAATATGAGTTATTTCTGAAAAGTTGAATTAACGGTTTTAAATATACCAGGAAATTCTCTCTCTAAGATCTATTGGATTTCTTTTTGTTCAAGTTCCTACGAGAATGTTTTAATAAGTTTATTCCTTGAGAATGTCTTGATAATCTCACTTTTTCATTGGACCATGATGGCTAATACTTTCTTGATTATTCGATAGACATAGAGTATAACGATCTATCTGTATTATAATTATCTCCATGGAACACTCATTCTTTTTTTTTGTCAATCAAATTCCATTTGATATGTGATCAATATTTATTGATAACACTAGGACATTCTGAATTAATATTATGAGCATTTCTAGAATTCCACAAAAAATGTTAAAAAAAAAAAATCTCTGATTTGCTATTATATAGGCTCAACATTTTTCAGGAATGTAATTATTTACTGTTATTTGTAAACTGGAGCTGTGATTAATTTTCAGGCACAGTATAAAGGGAAAAGAAGGTCGACTACCAATAATTTAGGTATTTACTATTCTTGGCAATCTTTGTTAATCTTTATTCCATAATCAAGAAAGAACTAATCAAATGGGTTTGATGGTATTCCCTGAATACTCAAGTATTTGGGTTATTCAAAGAGTACTCCCTGAACTGATGTCTTCCATCATTTTTAAGGCTGGTAAAACCACACAGCTGGAGGATAAAGGAAGCTTCCAATTTTGCAGCTTGGCTACTCCATAGAAAAGAGATCATCTTTCCAATTAACTTTAACAGGTAAGCCCCACGTGGATTCTGAGTGGCCCACCTCAACCCATCCCTCGCCAATCAGGGGATTAGACAGACCTGGATGCTAAATCCACCCCTATAGTGGAGGTGGGGAGAGGAGGGAAAACAGAGCCTTTAGAAAGACAACCCCTCCCGAAAGACATGGAATTGAGTGTGAATTCTACAAAAGAAAGTGGGGTGCTGGTAACAGAGGAAGAGGAATAGGAAAGTGTGATGGGCAGATAAAAATCCTAACCATAGTCCATATGTCTGGATTAGATCATGATTTTTCTGCTTACCGATTGAGAGAACTTGAATAAGTTACTTTACCTTGTTGGTCCTCAGTTTCCTTATTTATCAAATAGAAAAATTATCTCCCTTATGTGACTGTTGTGAGAAGTAAGTGACATAGGATAGCTAAGGGCCTGGCCCAATTCCTGCCTCATGTCTGGCATCAGTAACCTAATTAGAACAGTATTTAAGAGATGCACTGTGTTCTGCTCACTGTACTAGACACTGAAGATAAAATAATGAGTGAGGACAGTCATAGTCAGCGACTTTAATCAAATAATCACACAAACAAATGTTAAATTGCTGCTGTTTTGCATGTACAACAACAGAAAGGGAATTCATACTTGAGTTTATAATACGAGGGGAGTTAACCAAAGCAGATGTTAGGGAAAGTTTGCCTGAGGAACAGAATATAGGGAATATTGAGTTGAGATCTAAATAATGAGAAGATATTTACTTGGCAAAGAGGAGACGGTTGAGCAAAGTGGCCCAAGCAGAGGCAGAAGGAAGGGTATGTGCAAAGGCTGTGAAATGGGAGAGAATTCTGAGGAACAGAAAGTCCTTGCTTCTGGAACAGGGGAGTATAAGCTGACCTTGGACAGCCAACAAGGGCCCACACCCTGGAAGCCCTGAAGCCTTTGCCAAGGTATCTGCTTCTTTATCCTAAGAGCAATGGCAAGTCTCCAGAGAGTTTTCAGCAGAGGAAGTTACACGATCAAAGAGTGATTCTTATCCTTCTCCTTTGCCGCCTCCCCCTGGTCTGGTCTGGGGTCAGACAATATGGATTTCAGTTTGGGATGTCATTTTTTTAAAAAAACAGGGCTGAAAACAACATACGTGTCTAACAGAGGGCAGCCACAAAGTGGTAAATGAATGAGGTGTTTCATGTGCACAAGACAAAACATACAAGTTGATTTACTAAATTAAACCTGTCTCTTAAGAACAACAAATGTTAAAGCTAAAAAAAATGCTTTCCAGCAATTAGATTAATAAAAAATATTATGAGTTGAAAGTATACAAGTAAAGACCAGATAATTATGGAGAGACTTTCTTCCCAATGTACCAAATGTTGTACTTTCTGTACCCTATAATGGAAAAATTCCTCCTGCCTCCTATCCACTTAGGACATATCCCTGCCTCTTGTTCACTTTTAAGTAGCTCTTGGTTTTCTTTTGCTGAGGGACTGGATGCTGAAGAGTGACAGTACACTGTAGGAGATGACTATATGGAGTATTGAGATGAATTATTGAGTTGAGTGAAAAAAAATTGAATTGAATTTCTGATAGGTCCACTCCCCGCTTTCTTATAACCTGGTCTAATTTATTAAGCCATTCCTTCCTATTGGTTTCATAAAATTAGTACAGTTAGATTAAATTTTT
Organism: Equus caballus; assembly: GCF_041296265.1. Classification (NCBI taxonomy): domain Eukaryota; kingdom Metazoa; phylum Chordata; class Mammalia; order Perissodactyla; family Equidae; genus Equus; species Equus caballus. Next base: position 20,244,862 of record NC_091711.1, on the reverse strand, counting down.
CCACGCCTCAGTAATTCTACCAACTTCATGATTTTTATCACATACGCCTTCCTTTAGTACTAATTATTATTTATTTATTGTTATGTTATATTATGTTACATTTATTGTTATTTAATGTTACACATTAAACTGACTTTAAATTGACCCTTCACAATATTTTTCTAAGAAACAATCAACTTGGAATCATCTGCTTGACGTGCACTATATATATATCATATATATATTTTTTGATATATATATTTGATATGATATATATGCATTATAAATGTATGTATATAGTATACATTTTTAAAATATACATTTATATTCCTTTGATAAAATAAACAAAAATGTTCATCTCTGTACCACCTAAAGTAACTTTGGGCACCTTTACAATTATGCATGCCACACTGCTAAACCTCTGATTTGAGGCAAGGTCATAGAGTCTGCAGCAGAATCTGAAATAGAATGAACTTTCCTCCAATTCATTTTACTTTCCATTAGACCACAATGATACATTTCAGGCATGTAGCTCCTTTGTGCACAATATATATGCAACTGTTTGAGACTCTGGCAGAGCAAAATTACTCTTAAGAGCCGGTTGTGTTAAGATTGAGATTACCAGGAAAGAGTCACTAGTTAAACAATTTTCCAATACTGTCATAATTGTTTCTGTTTTCAGACTTCTTTCCACTTCTGCTTAAAAGGATTTACAGCACCATTTTGATTGAAAGTGAAAGCAATTATTTAATACTCTGAACGTCTGGTGTGATTTTTTTTTTTTAGTGAGGAAGATTGGCTCTGAACTAACATCTGCTGCCAATCTTCCTCTTCTTCCTTAAGGAAGATTGTTGCTGAGCTAACGTCTGTGCCAATATTCCTCTGTTTTGTATGTGGGACGCCGCTACAGTGTGGCTTGATGAGTGGTGTGTAGGTTTGTGCCCGAGATCCAAACCGGCAAACCCCAGGCCACCAAAGCAGAGCATATAAACTTAACCAATATGCAACCAGTGTCCTTTGTGTAAATATTTATTTTTGTAACTATGGAGGGGGAGGCAGCCTTCTAGCTGGGAGCTCCAGAGCCACGTTGAGTGAAGCACTTGATGAAGGATGCACAGTGACATACCAAGTCCATATCACTCCGTGTTCTCCCCAAACCTGTTTGGTACTCAGTGAGTGTGATAGACAGAATAATGGCCCCCCAAAAATGTCACTATCTTGTCAAGTTAAAAAGCAAATTTGCCTGTTATTTAACCCTCAAAACAAATTTATTCAGGGACAGCCAAAAGAATCACAATTCAGTATGTGCATGCTATGGTAAACTATAGGCAAATCCAGAGAATAAAGGAGCGGAGCTTGCTTTTGTAGAGAAAACAGGGGGAGTATGGTGGGGTTGTTCTAAACAAAAGTCCTTTGGGGGAGAGTAACAGTTCAGAGCGGCAACAGCTTCTCATCGGCTGGGCTGTTGCCAGGTGGCGAGAGAAATCTTCCTTCAGTAGTAAAGTAGTCGTACTTCCTGTCAGGGATGCAAGCCTAGCTCTCTGTGTTTGGAATAACTGACGATGTGTGATAGGGCTTGAGAGCTCCCCCTCAGGCCTTCCCAACTCCAGTTTAGTTGAGGTTTCTCTTATTCACTTCACATTTCCCCTTTTGATCAAGATTTTTTTTCTCCAAAAGCATCGCTGATCAACATTCAGGTTCTCTGCACATAGTGGCCTTGTCTCTCAGTGCCAGGAAGAATTTTTCCTGTTTGTTGTGTCCTGCATTGGAGGGAAGGTGCATAGTAGTTGGAAATCACTTGGATCAAATTTGAGTAACAAGGAAGGTTAGGAGGGAGAACTCTCAGGCATTTCTTATCTAAAGTCTATATTTCACTAAAGTCATAAGTGTTGGAGATTATCTTGAAGTGTTGAGCCAGCATCACCTTATAGAGCGGGTTATTTTTACAGAGGGTCAACAGTCAATAGGTATAGAACTTTACAATAAGTATACAGAGTAGGATTAAAAGCAATACTATAAGCCCAATTTGTAGGATGATTCTAAACAAGGAGCCCAGACCTGAAGGTATCCAGTCCAACAAAACAAAAGACAACAGATTGTTAAGTGAAATTTGTTGTAGTCAATGCACTTGCTCTCTAATCTTAGGTAACTGGGTTTTTACTTCACCAGAGGCATGTATCTGTGTGCAACAGTAGGTGTTTGCCACTGCACAGACACCTCCTTGATCAGGGTTATATAATCAAGGGCTATATGATTATCCAAAGCTACCTTGACCAATGAGTTAAGCAACTGTTGCTGAGCTGAAACTGTCTTCGTTGTGGAGTCGGTCAATTCCTCTAGTGTCAGAGAGAGATTCCTGGTCATTTGTTCATTGGCAGTCACTCTGATCCACGGGAAGAAAACTCTCCCTGCAAAGACAAACCAAGAATCACGCATGCCTCCTGGAATTTCTCATTTAAAGTAGTTATAGAAGTATAATAGAACCAACCAGTGAGAGGCCTCTCATTATGTAGAGAGAATAGGACAGTGAATACAGCAAAGGCACATCATCTTTATTCTCCAGCTGTTAAGGCAATGAGTTGCCTAAGCATAAAGGCCATTACTGAAACCTCCATAGATGTAGATGTAACCTGAGGGCGTACATAAGGCTCCCACATAAGTGATATCATTTATAGACTTGTTCATTGACATAGAGTCATTAGTATCACATAACTGTGGCTCAGATACTGTTGTTACATGCCAAGAGGTTGCCTAAATACGTGGACATGTTAAGAAAGATACAACTAATTCAACTTACATAGATGGTCCTACAAAACTTTTCATACAAATATTCAAAAGATCTTGTTTTCCCTTCCCAAGGGGTTAAATTAAAATTACGTCTTTCTTGAATATGATGTTATAGTCAAAGCCTTGGTAATGCAGCCAATATTTCCAATTGTGTCCTGTTACAAGGAGAAGAGGACTTCACTGAACCTTTGCAAATACTTATATTGTCATGAAAAGAATACTTAAGAGTTTCCGAATTTTAGAGGGATCAAGTAGAGAGAAAAAGATAAATGTTTTAACCCTTGTTGCAAAGATATACTTTACCAAATTGCTGTAATTTATAGATAGCTTAAAGAAGAGGAGAAAAAGGGGTCTTTACATCTGAAAGACAAAACATCAAAGCAATCAGTTTTTCACTCAAGTTCCTGAAACTCCCACCCAGTTCAGTGTTATGATCTTAAAGTTAGCCGAGCCTGTACTACAGAATACCTGTCAAAGTCTTTTCCATGAATCTCTATAAAAATGAAACATATTTGTAAAAGCATCAGAGTAAGACAATAACTGTAACTGACAAAAGACTTTTTGAAAAGTCAATGAGTAAAAGCAATTGACAAGGAAATTTAGGTATTTCTGTGACATATATTTTAGATAGTAACTAGAATTACAGGTAATAACATTATATTAAGACATCGGATTTGGGGGAATTTTATACAATTTCTAGAACACATTTTAGTAACATTCTAAAAAGGTTTATTATCGCTTATTCAAACATGCTTCTCATGTAACTTGACATACCAAATATGCCTAATTAGCATAATCTCTCTCTTTTTGTAAAGAGAGAGATAAATCTTTTGAGATGTCCCTGGTGTCCTCTGGAAACTCCCAAAGTTACATCCAGGTCAAAAAGATGTCATTTAGAGTTTGAATACTTTGAGAAGCTTGTTAATAATATCAGAAGGTTTGGACATTTGACCAAATAGGATCACACATCATCATGAAATAATACTTAAGGATCTATTTGACCAAAGTAACAATAACAGGTTTCAAAGGCAAATACAAAAGGCCACATAGTTGTAAGTAAAACTTAACTCTTTTAATATTAAGGAGACTGTTTCCCTAAGTAAAGACGCGATTTAAAAAAAAACCAGAAAATTATTTTAATAAAACATAAAATCTCTGTTTTCTAGGCATATTACTTAAAGGTAAAGAAGCTTCCACAATCTGTTTCACCAGCAGACCAATAGTCCAATAGTCTGTCCTTTTAACAGAAAACAAAGCCAAATTTTAAGTTTGCATCAACTTATTTTGATATTAATACTCATTAATTTTAATCTTTGCCGGTCCTGATCACACGTAAAATTCCTTTTCTAAGATTCCTTTCCATAAACCTTCTACAACTCTCTTTTTACATTCAGATTTTGCCCTATGTTTTTCTCTTTCCCATTCTAAAATAACCAGCCTCTCTTTAGGACAAAAGTATTTTCCTTTTCCTCAGCAAAATACATTTCCATTCCTCATACCTTCTTTTACCGAAACACACATCCTACTTTCCTTGTGTACAGAGCTGTTTCTGTTTTTGTTCATAGTAGCTTTAGTTACATATATTAGAAATCTTTACACTTAGAATCGTTAATTCCTGGTGAAAACTAAGAAGTAAGCAATCGTGAATTATATTAGCATTCTTTGGCTTGGCCAACTTATAAATACCTTTTATAAATTTCCAGATTAGCCTCTCTACAATAGAGAGCCAAAAGTAGATGAACCCATGTTTAGTAATTAATGTTTATCTTATTTGGAAATGATTTAGGTATTCAATGACTATCCATCATTTAGTTTAACTTAGTAAGAACTTTGATCTTATTTACATTTATTTAAATTATTTGCTTTCAACAGCCATGCTTAGATTAGTCATTAAACAGCCAACCATCATCTTAAGTTACTTTCTTCTGACAAATTCTGAAACAGAGATAACATGAGTTTAACAACCCAGGTAGAATGAAACTGTGTGTCTGCCTTATATTTAGCATTGATAACTCTAAAACTATATCTGTTTCAATTAAACCAACTACCGTAAGCTAGCTTTTATTTACTAAAGATTAATCCTAGATCATATAAACTTGAAAAGCATTTGAGTTAGTTTCCATTATATTTCTGAAGTTTAGGAATACTTAATCTATAGGTGTTTAATTTTGAGGCTATTAAATAGGGCTCTTTACAAATTAGTTTTGGCAACACCGTCCAGGGTAGAAAAATGTCACATCTCTATAACATATGTACATAGACATATGTAGAGACAGGCACACAAGAGACCTCATAGTCTTCATTTAAAAACTTTTAGCCATGTCTCAGGTACAAAACTCAAAAGAATAGTTGGATCCAAAATGTATTTCTGGCAGAAGTTAACTGGACTAAGTTAAGGTTACTTGTTCAGACGACTAAAGTCTTTTACTAAAGAATTTTATTTGCATGCTGTAAGGATTCTTTTAGAGCTGTTTTTGTCTATTATCAAAAGTCTAGGGTAACTGCTATTTATATATTTCCTTCTGGTTGTTTATTTGCTCCAGTTAACTTAGAAATAATAGGGGGTTAGCATTTGAATTCTCAGAGAGTCTGATTTTAAAGGGACAGGTTTTTGCAGAAGGTAAGAGAGGAGGACGGTGTTGGAGGGGCACCTAGGCACAAGATGGCTGCTGGGTTGGGGTCTGAGACAAAGGAGTCAAGGAAGACAAACAAGATGGCACTTGAGACAAAGAAGAAAGGGGAGGGGAACATGTGGTTTCAGAAGCCATTTTGTTCTCCCTCAGTGTTTTAGTTGTTTTGACTAATTTAGACAAGGTATCTTGTAGTGAGCTGACTTTAGAACTTTGTGTGCACCCAGAAGCCTCCAGACACCAGTGAAAATACATGTACCATTTGTTTTGCTTAATTTTAGAGCTGTGGTCTTCGAGTTTGCTTTCAAGAAAAGTGATTTTGGGGAGATCAAAAGTTCCCCATAATGGTCATTGCAATTCCAGACTGCTTTTGGTCAGTTTGGCCCACTTAGTTAAAAATGCACATGTAGGGGGCCCAGAGTTCTTAAACATAAACCTGGCCAGGGTCCCTGAAGGAGGATTTCCCTCAGAACATTTAGATAACCAGCATCTCATTTCTGAAATTTCCTCTGAAAACCCAAGAAAATTGCTAGAGTCCTAGCCCTGATCCCCAAAGAAATCTAAAAACAAAAGAGAGTTGCTGGGTTCTCAGCCCTGATTCCAAAAGGAATCTGAAAACCAAAGAAAAACTCCTGGATTCTCAGAAAGCCTGACCCCCAAAGGAGCTGTCCTACCTTGGGAAAAGAACTGAGTACTCACCAGGGATGATGCTTTGAACCCAAGTACAGAGCCTTGAACTGGAAGGACAAAGCCTCTCCCAATCCCAAATAAAGTCAGAGAACTCAAAACTCAAGGAAACCAGAGCCTAGAATCCGAGCGAAGACTCACTCAACTGAAAGTAGGCAGCAACTCACAGAAGGGACGAGCACACAGGGCTTAGCGCTTGTACCTCGCTGGATTCTGGGAGTTGCCACCCTCAAATTTCACTTTCCTGACACCATATATGTCAACTTAAAAAGCAAATGCACCTGTTATTTTACCCTCAAATCATGTTTATTTGGGAATAGCCAAAAAAAATTGCAATTCAGGATGTGCATGCTATGGCAAACCGCAGGTAAACCCACAGAATAAAGGAGGAGAGCGTGCTTTCATGAAGAAAAGGGGGCGTAGAGAGAGGCTGTTCTAACCCAAGGTCCATTGGAGGAAAGCAGTTCAGGGCCACAACGGCTTCTCATTGGCTGAGCTGTGGCATTTCTCATTGGCTGGGCTGTTGCTAGGCGGGGAGAGAATCTTCCTTCAATAGTAAAGCTCTTGTACTTCCTGACAGAGATGGAAGCCCTGTCTCTCTTCCTGGTTGGAGTAACTGAGCATGTATGATAGGGTGTGAGTGCTCCCCCTACAGGCCTCAGTGACTCCAATCTAGTCAAGGTTTCTCTCACACAGTTTACAATCGTAAACTCCTGAAACCAGTGAATATGTTATGTTAAACTGCAAAGGGGAATTAAGATTACAGATAGAATTAATATTGCTAATCAACTGACTTTAAAGTGGAGAGAGCATCTTGGCTTAAACAGGTGGGCCCAGTGTAATCACAAGGCACTTAGAAGTAGAAGGAGGGAGGCAGAAATTAGGGTCAGAGTGGTTTGATGTGAGAAGGACTCAAGTCACCATTACTGACTTTGAAGATGAAGGAAGCTATGAGCCAAAGGATGTGAACAGCTTCTAGAAGCTGGAGAAGGCAAGGAGGGGCGTTCTCCCCTAGAGCTTCTATAAGAAACGCAGCCTTGCCAACAGTAGCCTAGTGAGCTCCATCTTGGACTTCTGATACTCAAACTGTAAGATAATAAATTCGTGTTGTATTAAGCCACTAAGTTTGCGGTTATTTGTTACAGCAGAAATAGAAAACTAACACAGCTTCAAATTTTACCTAGTTTCTTGCTCTTGCACAGTTATAGATTTGACATATTCATTTGTAACAAAAGCACACTGGCCAAACTAATTAGGGCAAATTTGGAATCCTACTCTCATTAAAGTACACAATTCCTAAATTTATGCATTATTCTTGTTCCCAAAGATTACTGACATTAATGTCTAGTTAACATTTTCTTTTTAAAAATTAATAAAATGCTTTTTAATAGTTTTCAGGTAGAAGAACAAATATAGAAGGGCTTTGGAGAATCAATAAAAGATTTGTTCTAAGTATTTTTTAAAGGCTATATAGCTAGGGCTCTGGATTCAACTTGATCTCTGCCATTTACTAGCTGTGGTTTAAGAAAATTAAGCTTTATAAACCTCTGTTTCATCATTTATAAAATAGAAATAAAAATGATAGGACCTATACAGTAGATTTGTGGAAAGATTTAGTAAGACAACCTAGGTAAAGTCCTAGCCTGGTGTATAATTAAGCGCATCACAGTGTTAGCTATTATTATTGTTGATGCGTTATCTTTCCGATTTCAAAAACTTTTCTAACAAAAAAGTACAGCTTTCAAAACCGTTGCTGTGTTGGCGACCTGCACATGTAGTAATCTATCGCTTCTGTTTCAATCTTAATGTCTAAAGAAGGAGCAGTAAACCATTCCGAAAATAGCATCTCCCTTAGCAATACTTAACCAAGAGTCAACAACTCTTTTATTAAATATTCATTCACTAAAGTAATTGTTTAAAAATGGGGAGGGCGGTTTAAGATGATGGCCTAACTATAGATCCTAATTAAGCTTTTTTTATTTCCCTAAGGCGGGGCGGGGTGAGTTCTTTGCTAGGCACACGGTGAACTCCTTTCCCGCACCGCCTCTTAAAAGCAGGAGCTCCAGACCCTCGCCAGCGCGCGATGTATTTCGTCCGTCCCCTGGCGGTGCCAGGTGAGCCCCGGCGGAGCTGAGTCGCCGAGCTGGGACACGCCGCGCCGGGAGCGCAGCGCCAGAAGCGGCTGCAGGTTGTTAGGCTTCGCCCTCGTGGCCTCCCGCCGGTGAGCGCCCGGGGCCCCCATGCGGGGGGACGCGCTGGGCCAGATCTGTGCAACTTCTGGGGCGTGCACAGTGCTCAGGCCGCCCTCCCTGGTCTCCCCCCGCGCCCCTGCCCCGTCTCGCTTCCCCGGGGCTCCGGAAGGGAAGGAGGCGTGTCCGGAGCAGGCGGGAGGGAGCTATATAAAAGTGCTGGCGGCGGGCCGGCCGGGCTTCACTCGCCGCCTCGCGCCGGGACCGGGAGCGCCGCGGGCATCACGGGCCGGAGAGAGGGCGCTGCGCTCGGGCTGCCCAATGCGTGGACTATCTGCAGCCGCTGCTCGTGCAGTATGCTGGAGCTCCAGAACAGCTAAACGCAGTCGCCACACCGCTGCCTGGGCTGGATCGCAGCGCTGCCTTTCCTTATGAAGAAGACACAAGTGAGTAGGGCGCGCCCGGGAGCTCGCCGGTTCTCCAGGAAAATCGCGCCCGGGACCCGGGAGAGGCCGGCGCGTCCCGGCACCGGCTGCCAGGCCGGGCCGGGCTGGACCTGCCTGGCGAGCCAGGAGGGTGCGGGGGAGGCGAGCGTGGCGTGCGAGCCGGAGCCGCCCGCCCAGGGTGAGCCCGAGCGAGGAGGAGGAGGAGGAGTGGGAGTGATGCGAGGGAACGGGCGTCAAGTTTGGAGGCGCCACCGTTAAGTTTGGAGCTGTCAGTCGGGAACCGCAGTTCCCGTAAGATGGAAGGATCTGCACTTTGACCGGGGCGTTTAAGTTACCACAGGAAGGCATGGCTTTGCACGGGAGACATTTTCCCGTGGATTCCGGGAAATTAAAAAACAGCTCCCCGCGCGCCACACTCGCTCTCTCGCACCCAGGTTTTTGTGCAGCCCGCAGCCAGGCGCGGGGCTGGTAGGGACGCGGGTGCAGCCCCGGGAGCGAAGCCAACCCGGAGTTCCTCAGCGGCAGCGCTCCGCGGGGCTGAGAACCTTCCCGGCCGGCCCGAGAAACTTGGCTCCGGTCGGGGTTGGCAGGTTAGCGGCTCTGGGTGAGCTCCGCAGAGAGCTCCAGACGGGGTAATACCTCCACATTGCGCCCACTTACTTCCTTTATAGAAGAGAAAAAGTTTTTTGTTTCTTTTCCAATGGGCACCTCTAATGATAGTTATTGCGGTAATTCCCAATGCTGCTAAATTGTGCATTCTACATAAACACTGTGAGTAAAGCACCGCCCGGAGTTACAATTAGATTTTATTTTCCCTTGAAGCAGATATCTGGCTTGTCCTTTAGGAAGGGCCGCCACGGTGCTTCCATCAGTGGTTCTTTCACCGCTGCAGTTCTTACCTCTTCCCGCTTCTCCCCTTAGGAATTTCTCTGTGTATCTGCTGCGGGTTGGGTAAGGCTGCCCTTTCACCCCCCAGAGGTTCTGTCGGAGATTGCAGTTCCTGAAATGTGTCGAAGGGGTGGAAGTGGTGGGGAAAAAGGGAAATTGGGGGTTTGTACAAATCGTCTGTTTAGAGTGAAGGCATCCATGTGCTGAAAATGCTCTACTAAATGACCTGCTTCGTATCGTATTTTAAGTAGATATCTAGGTCTGGGAAATGTACACATTCAGAAGGAAGTAGGAAGAATCGAGCCCGTTGCACCGGTGTGCAGGGGGAAGGGACATGGCCTGGCAGAAAAGAGGTTTGTGTCGTCTCTAGAGTGTCAGCCTAAGACGGAGAGGAGACAAGCGCAGATTCCTCTCTTGCAGGCAGGTTAGTTTATTGGCAAAGCCCTGAACGCCACACTTGGAAATCAGCAGTGTGTGCTGTTAAAATGCAAATGTTAAGGACTCTGGCAACAAAACGAAAGTTTTAATGTAATTCCTTGATTTGTACAAGCATTCTGCTTTGTGGAAAGGTAAGCGAGGGCGGGGAACCAAATCCTTGTAATAGTAGCATCTTCCCACGTGAATGGTAGTGGTGAGATCTGGATGGAGAAACCGCTACCTTCTAGTTCAGGGAAAGAGCCTAACCCTTCCTATTTAAACAAGAACACTGGAGACAGATCAGGTTAATGACCAACACGCCAAAGGGGGGCGATGTGCCCTCAAGTCACTGTGAGAGTCAGGAGGATGGCTGATCCTTGCACCCTTGCTTTGCAAAACAAATGTGAGCTCTGTAATCTCCTTTCTCACTTTGATTAAATGGCTGTGTAAATCGGATTACATGGAATAATTCCATTGACAGCTAGAGGTTGATCTAGCTTGAAACACTGTGGCATTGGTGACTCAGTGCTGCCGACCAGGGACATTTGAGACGGCTAAGTATTTTAGAAATGTGACCTGCTGGGACCAAGTTAAAGTGCAAGCCCTTTGGGGGGACTTGCTGATGTTAAAGGGCTTGCAGGCAAAGAGGGCAGTGTCCTTGTTGAATGAAGGCATTCATTGCCTGGGATCCAGTGACCTTCAAGGTTTCCTTTAAGGATACTTCTAATAATTCCACATTCTTGCCACTGAAAAAGGGGACACTGGAAATGGCACGGAATCAATAAAATAATCCGTGGAATTGGGGGAGGGATTAGATCTTCCTTCATATTGTTAAATTTCCTAATGCAAAAGTTACAAAGAAATGAACTGTGCACCTCTGTATAGATGGAGAGTAGCATAAGAAAATCAGACACTAAGTCAGATCACTTGTTCTACTGAATCAAATGGTATCCTTGCCAGGGAGGAGTATCTATTAATATTCAGTAGTTTAAATAGTCATTTATAAAGATGGCATCACTACCAATATTCTATTATAAGGCAAATGGTTCTGTACTCTCCCATCACCCAAGATATAAAAAGAAAATTTAATAATAGTGATAATAATAAACTTTAACTTGAATTATGCAGGTGTCCAAGAGTCACAGGGACACCAGGCATTCTGGCCTTTCAGTCAAGCTAAATAAGTTTGGAAATTCCATCCATAACCACTTGGGGTTTGATAAATGATTCTTTCATTTATTTAGCACGTGTGGTGGACTTCAGTATTTGGAAAATAATTACATGGGCAGTAGTAGTCTTAACTACAGGAGGAGCAATTGTAACAATAAATTTAATCACAAGTCTGTAGAAGTGGGTGTTTTGCATTTTTCACATTTCTGATTGTTTTATTCATATTGTGTGGTTCTACAGTTTCTGAAGGGAATTGTGGCTCTGGCTTAGAAAGAACATCTATTTCAGTGTTTAATCATTTTAGTCAACATAATCCTCTGATATACTGGTATATTAAATAATAATTGGGTAGCATATTTTACAAGATCAATTGGCAAAATGCTATCAGTTTAATGGGCCTGGCACCATTTTTATCAATGTTGTACTTATTTTTTAGTTTTGAGATGATTTGTGAGAGTTTCATGAATGCTGTCAGTTTTAGAAATACTAAAACAGGAAAAATTCATCTCACAGACAGTATAGAAAAGGCCATTTTAGGCACACATTAGTGCTCAGAGAAGAAGCAATAGAATGCTTGTTAGCTTTTGTTATTCCAACGAAAATATCCTTCTTTTGTCTGTATGAAGTTTGTCATCTGGATAATGATGTGTGTTTATAGAAAAAAAATTAACATTTATGAAAAGAGCACTTTTTAATCTTGTCCTTAAAATCACTCAATTTGGCATGTGTGCTTTGACTAATTCTAATTTATGTAGCTTTTAATTGATACATTCTGCCAAGACTTTAAAACTCAAGTGCTGTCGATTACATTGAACATAAAACAAGGAAAATAACCATATGGAAATCGGAAGGCCTGAACCAAACCAATTAAAATTGCTAAATTGTATTTATGTAACTGCTGCTTTGAAGATAGCAAATTGTGAGTCTCATTTGTTCTTTAATGATAGGTGATTGAAATCTTTCCATCCTCATAAATAATAGAAAAAAAAAATCCCTGCCCAAATAGCTGGTCTGAGTATTGGAGGTTTCTTGCATGATCTGTTGAACCCCACACTACTGCACGTGTCCTTCCCCATCCGTGACTGAAGAGCACCTAAGAAATAGTGGAAAGATCCTAGGCTCTAGCTTTTGAAGACTTAGATTCTAATTCCTGTTCTACCGCTGGTAAGACAGATGACCTTGGGCAAATGGTTAAACTTACTGGGATTTCCGTTTTGTAATCTGTACAATGATTATAAAATAGTTATAAAGATTTTTTTCACATGGTGGTGGTAAAGACTAAAGAGATTTTATGTATGTCTTTGTCCCAGGACAGTGGCTTACTACAATTACAGTATGAATTTATTGTCCCTTAGAAAAGAATTGCCTGCTGGCTAACTTACAAACCAGAGAAAAACTGGCAATTGCAGGTAAACGATGCTTTCCCAGCAAATCACAGAGACCAAGGTTTTGTACATCTGAATCTGTATGATTGCCTCCTGTTAGAGGCTGGTATCTGTTTATGGACTGTAGTTAACACACATCAAACCAGGAATGTGTGAAAACAGAGGCTATACGTGGCATGAGAAATATTAAATTCTTTACAGTTTTTCTTTAAAAGTGAAAATGAATGAGAGAATTAGAAGTGAAAATAGAAATCAAAAAGGTGGAAATATTATCAGTCTCTGATTCACTTCCATATTTCCACACTCATGCTTTCCAAGTTCCCCTTGTACATTTCTGAGGGTTTATTTGATTTTATTTTAGACTAAAGAGACTTGGTCAGCTTCCTATCCCCTGGTGTTCTTGTACTTGCCCTTGAGCCAGGCATTCGTTTCTACAGGGTGTCTTTATTGTCTTTACCAGGCAACATTCAGTGACTTTTTTTTTTTCATTATGCAAGTTTGGGAGATTTTTTTTTTTCCTTTTCTTGATTACCTTAATGGTCCCTTTTGTAAATCAGGGTAAGGCATTTGGATATAGATCTCTGAGGTGTGATCTTTTTTATCTTTGTTTTCTAGTACATGAATCACAAGCAGCTGCAGGAGACTCTGTTTTGGGTGTTAGTCACCTGTGTAGTCAGAACAATTTATGAAACAAATTGAGAGAATGCCAGGATGCTTTTATAATAGGTGCTGTTTTCAGGGTAATTTGGAAAAGACTTTGTCTCATAGAAACCATTGACCGTAGCCTTACTGAGTTAGAGATGCAGCAAGGTGTCTTTCCTTTTCACTTCATTATGAGCATGCTACGAACTGTTACAAGGGCTGGGAATTTGAGAGAATTGTCATTATCCCATCTCTACCTATTTCCTTCTGTCCAGAAAAAAGGAGGTACTGGGAGGTGATTTTCTTATAATTAGGCTCATGATTCTTCTTTTAAAATCACAATGTGTATCATCTAAAGGAAGACTTTTCTTTATGGAGCTCTCTTTGTCTTTCTGTTACATCTTACTATTTTTCTATGCTGCCACATTGACCTGGATATCACGGGATGGAGTTCTTTTATTAGCATGGATACTAAGTTGTGTGACTTTGAGAAGGTATTTGAATCTCTCTGAACCTCAGTTTCTTCAGCTGTAAAATGAAAAAGTAGGACTATGAGATTTCTAAGTCCCTTCCAGGTCTAAAATTCTCTATTTCTAAGATACAAGTGAAATAGGGGTTTGAACGAGATGGCATTTAAGCTTCCTTTGGTTCTGAGATTTATGTAGCCATTGCTTTCGTGTGAATACAAATTATAACCATTGTTTTATAATTATGAACCAGCCAATCCGGAGAAATGAAGGAGATTTAAATTTAGACTGTTCTACTTTTAGCATTTCACCTGCTGCTTGATATTTCTCTATAACAAGAATGATATCAACACTTTCCTATTTTAGCAATATCCACAGTTGAAGAGTATCTTTTCTTTCTTCTAATCTTTAAGTTCTATAAGTGAGGAAGATTCATAAGACAAAGTCAGACAGAGGGGATAAGCTTACGAAAGGTAATGAATGCCTCCCTATATTTGCTTGTCTTTTCTGCCCCCGCAGTCTCCACTATCTGTGTGCACGGAGTAGAAATGGAGAGTCTGCTCATGTAGTAGAAAGAGCGTTAGTGAGGAGGAGCAGAGGGGTGGGTCCTGCACTTGGCTCTGGCTCCATTGCCAGTCATTGAGTCTCAGAGGCCTGGGACAAGTCTTAGGCAAGTCACTGGGTCTAAGCAGTATCTCTGAATCTCGCCCTAGAGTTAATCCTGGGAAGGTAGTAAAGAGGCGGGTCTGCAGCTGGAGACAGAGGCTGGCCTGGGAGGGAGCAGTCTTTCTGCCTCAGAGAAAGACAGTTCCTGTGGGTGACACTTGGCCAAGCCTCTCCTTGATCTGGCTTTTTGCAGCTTCAATACCATTTCTGGAACACCTCCGCCTTCCTCCTTTCCTAACTTCTTTCTTGGACTGACATCAGCTGAGAGTTGGGGCAAGCCCAGTAGCAGGTTTTCTTTAGAAGTCAGATGCCACAACAGTCCTTTTCTCATTGTTGACGTAAGAATATTCAAAGATTAGCTGGACCCCTCCTCCAGCCAAGAGACCATGGATTCCTCAGAAAATAGAGCCTGGACAATGATGATAATGTTCCCCTCCTCTAAGCACTGGCAAAGTCTAGTCAGCACCCATTAAAACAAAATTCAGAACTGAGACAATGATCCAGACAGTCAAGTAAGCAGCTGCAGCCATCTTTTGGTTATATGGGTGCAAGAATTCGGCACTTGACTTTGCAGGTGTGGCTGTCATCTTGGGGTTTTGAGTGCTGCTCATTAGAATGTGGCCTTAATGCTGGCAGTTAGGTGCCTTTTCTGTGTTCTGGGTGCACAGACGGCAGCTCAAAAATCCAGCAGTTGCCTTGCAAAGAATGCCTTTGCTCTCTAGGGTGACCATGCAAAAGGGTGTAAAAGATGACAGCGGGAGCAAACCTATCGTCATTGCTCACTTGAGAAAGCAAGCTTCAGCCTCCTTCACCTTTCCAGAAATGGCACCCCACAGAATAATGTGCCCCCGCTGCAGACCTGGGAGGAAAGAGCACGGCCCGGAGGGGGTTGTTGTGTTTGTTTTGTATACGCATACTCTGTTGCCCTTTCAGGGACATAAGTTCATCTTCTGAACAAAAGCCCTGTGGGTGCTTAGAACTTTTGCCTCTCTTATGCCTCGAAGTAAAATCGCTTGAAAGCCAAGAACCTTTTCATTTAATTGCCTTTACCAAACCCCAGGACTGAATCACATCTCGTAATTGGCTTGTTTCATCTAAATATGAATGTTTGAGTGATAATAAACCAGGTTGCCTCTAAAAATTACAATTTAATAGTGGCTGTCTTGTGAAGGAGCCCCTTGTGCTGAGTTTCCACTGTTTCCTTGGAGTCCCTTTCTCACTGCCTTCCTAGACAACTGCCTTGTGAAAACACGGATTATGGTTTCCAAGAAGAGTGTTGCAGAGAAAGTGGGTTGTGTTATAAAGGCCTTGCCCCCCCTTCTGGGATATGTGCCCATATGGATGGCTGCTAAAATTTGTATTAGCTGCAGAGCTATAGATGGGCAGAGGGAAGAAGAAAAGAGATGTTTCATATGAAATGGTTTCTAATGTGATCTAGAAAACCTAAAGATTGCAAAACAAACCTCAGCGGTCACCCATCATTGTTTGTGGTTCTGTGTAAACCTACAATTTAATGCTTCTGAAATAGTCAATACATTAGGGATTTCCCATTTTGATGACCAATTAAAACCTCTATGATTGCTTTAGTTTGGGTCTCTGGTGATTTTAGAAAGCTGTATTCAGTCGGCCCTATGCAGAGATCACCGATGTGTTCTGTCAGGTGGAGGACTGACTCTAATACATGTCATTCTACTGCTCATTAGAAAGATAAATGATCACAGTACAACAATCCCCCCTTATCCGCAGGGGATATGTTCCAAGACCCCAGTAGATACCTGAAACCAGGATAATACTGAATCCTAGATATACTATGTTTTTTCCTATACATACATACCTATGATAAAGTCTAATCTATAAATTAGGCACAGTAAGAGATTAACAACAATATCTATTAAGAAAATAGAACAGTTATAACAGTATACTGTAATAAAAGTTAGCATAGAATTTAGCAACCTCAGCATAAAATTCTTTTTCTTTCCTTGAGTTGAGAACTTTCATCTTTTCACTTAGAGGAGGCACTTTACAGGGTCTCTTTGGGATATCCAAATTGCCAGCATCACTTCTCTTGTGCTTTGGGACCATTATTATGTAAAATAAAGGTGACTTGATCACAAGCACTGTGATATTATGACAGTCAATCTGATAACCAAGGTGGCTACTAAGTGACTAATGGCAGGTACTGTGTACAGCGTGGATAACGCTGGAAATGGGATGATTCTCATTCTGGGCGAGATGGAGTGGGATGGCTCGAGATTTCATCACACTATGCAGAACAGCACGCAATAACTTATGAACTGTTTATTTCTAGAATTTTCCATTTAATATTTTTGGATCTCATGGACAGTGGGTAACTGAAACTGCAAAAAGCAAAAACCAAAGATAACGGGGGCCTACTGTATGTGTCCAGTGTTTGACATTTAAATGTGTAGCCATTTTAAATAGCTTCCATCATTGTTTTATAAAATCAAATCACCCTGATAATAAGATCATGCCAAAATGGCACTTAGTAGAGAACATTTCCAAGATTAGTTCATAGGACTTTTCTTCTGGGAGATTGGTACTATTTTTTTAATCCCATTTCACAGATAAGGCAACTAAGGTAAGGTCTTTCCTCTGCCAACTCCAAGTGTTTATTACCAAGATTAATATCCAAAGAGATGTAGCTGGCACAACCACAGTGCATTTGTCTGGCTTATTCAGTACGTCAAAGATATGCGTTCTGTTTACAGGAACATTGAATCAAAACACATGCAATTCAGGGACCCGCAGGGTGGCGGCATAGTGGTTGGGTCCGCACACTCCACTTTGGTGGCCCAGGGTTCGCGGGTTCAGATCCCAGGCGTGGACCTACACACTGCCCATCAAGCTGTGCGGAGGCAGCATCCCACATAGGAGAACTAGAAGGACCTACAACTAAGATATACAACTAAGCACTGGGGCTTTGGGGAGAGGAAAAAGAGGAAGATCAGCAACAGATGTTAGCTCAGGGCCAATCTTCCTAGAAGAAAAAAAAAGTTAATGTCACTTCAAATAAACAAACAAATAAATGCAACTCAGATACTAAAAACAGCTGCCAGTAATAGAATTTGGACAACAAAAATTTCATGATTCAAGTGGCTCATACTAGATGCTCAATAAATATATATTAAATTTTGTGGAATGAATCAATGCCTGATTCAGGTTGTTAGGTGTTGATATATTGTTTTTTAGAAGGTTTTCTTTTTTTAATGGAAGGCAGATTTTAGCTACTGTATTGGATCTGTTATACACAGAAATGTGATGGGTGACGATTGGAAAGGTTACTTTGCTCAACGTTTACAGCAATAGATTTCAGTGGATATGCAAAATCATTTAGCGAAACTGAAGGCCATGTGAGAAAATAGAAAACATTGTATTGAGTGATAGATCAAATGGGGTGTTGGTTCTGCTACTTACTAACTGTGTGACCTTCAGTAGGTGTTTACTTTCCCAGTCTTTAAAATGGGTGCAGAAATAACTACTTAGTAGTAGTATTGATGTGATGATTGAGAGAGACCGTCTAACAGCACGGTGGCTTGCACTTAGTAAATATTTCCTTCTCTGCTAGAATAGCAAATCACAAAACATTACAGCAAATCCACATGCTATAAGAAATAAATTCATTGTTAGCAATTCCTGGTTTTGGCTGTGGGGCTTACAGGAATAAATGAATTAAAATAATCTTTAGAGATTAGGACCTTAACTGCCTTGTTTATACATTATCTACTTTCTTGAACCTTCATCAGCCCTCTTAGCAAATTAAACAAGTTTTTCCCTCAATTTTAACTTCTTTACCTTTCTCCCCTTTCTGTGAAAGGAAACGGTTATACAAAATAGGCAAAAGGCAAGCTGCTTACGAAGAGAAAAAGCAGTTTATTGAAAAGGGAAGTAATAAGACTAGTCAGTATCTGTTGATTACTGACCATGGATGAGGCACCATGCCACAGACTTCTAACAAAAAGATGTTATGAAGCAGGTATTATTATTAATATCACTTTTTTAACAAATGAGGAAACTAAAGTTCAGAGAGATTAAGAAAACTTGCCCAGGATTAAAGGAAAAGAAATGCAAAGAAGTAGAAGAGCTTGGATTTGAAGCCGAGGCTGTCTAATTGTAAAGACTACTTTCCACTTTACCACTGCATAGAACGCGCCCATATTTAGGTCTACTTACAATCTGTAAGGCTTGAGCTCTTTTTTTTAATTGTGTGTGCAGATGATGGCTTTTAATCTTATATGGAGAAGACTGAGAGCAGACAAAGCTGAGTGTCTGGGTGAGTGACAGGTTGCTTCTGACTTAATTCGTCAGTACCACCCAGGAGAGTAAATGGTTGTGGCAGAGCAACATCACTCCCAAAGCCAGGGAGCCTGGGCTTGGTCCCCAGCCTCTGCCACCTCCATCACCCTACCTGTCAGATGCCTGCCTCATCTGACTGTTGTGAGGGAGGACCCTTATAACCTGTAAATTACCATTTGACTTTATGGAATTAAGAATTACTGTCCAAACTTTGGTGTGTGTTATACAAAATGGTACTTTTGTCGGCAGAGGGCAGGTTTTAAAATACTTTAAAATTATATTTCATAATAACTTCTTGGAAAAGAAGATGCTTCAGGGATTACTTTAATCGATTTGCTCTGACCCTGTTTTCAGGCTATTTTTGAAGACAGTTTTAAGTGACTGTGATCATATTAGAAAACTATTTAAGAATAATGTCTTTATGCTCCTGTCTGGGTTTTAGAACCACCAGCCATTTAAGTTCTGACCTTTACTTTGTAATTCCTTGTCAGTCCAACTGCATGAATAGTAAAAATGCATTTTCTGTATTGATGTTGCAATTTTTTAAATGAATGACTGTTGGAGCACCCTTATCAGCAGCATCGCTATGTAACTTTCTCATCAGCAGTTTGGTGGAAATGAAGGCGTTGCCTGGAAGGTCCTGGCATCATCTGAATGAGTGTGAAGGAGACAACAGAGCAGAGGTGTGATGAACCAAACAGACTGCAGTTGGATGTCCTGCTTTGGTTGGCTAAAGCACATAATCCTCCGAGCTTCAGTTTCCCCATCTGCCAAATAGGGAGAGCAATGGTACATTTCTAACAGTAGTTATGAAGATTAAATGAAATAATCCATAAAAAACCCTTAGTCCAGTCACTATTACTATACTTATTATTTACTATATTTGCTGTTGTCATTAGCATTGAACAAGTGGTAAGCTTATCAACAGTGATGACTCCTTTCTTAAAGAAAGTGGCTTTAATTGCAAAGTCTCCACATCAGAATGAAAGGGAAAATTGAGGCCATTTATCCAAATAACTCAGGCTTCAAATTCACTTTAGTCCTGGATAACTTAATTGTTTTCCTTCCCTACTTTAACAAAAACTAAAAGAGAGCTAAATGTGTATAATTATAATCGCAAGATAGTTTACCTAGAGCAAAGTTACTTCTTTCTATCATGTGCCCAAGGTCACAGAGCTAATACGTGCTGGAGCTGGCTTGTGAACCAGGCGGTCTGGAACGAGAGCCTGCGTTTTTAAACTCTGTGCTATACCTCGAACTGGGGGGACAGAACATGGGTCCTTCCCATGAATTGGTGAGTGATTTCCTACTTTTCCCTCTCTCCGGGGAGAAGTCATTTTCAGCATCAAGAGAAATAGAGCCGCTCATCAAGGGAAAATGGAAAGCACAGGGCTTTTGTGTCAAAAGCATCTAGGTTTTACCTCTGGCTCTTGACTCCAGCTTACCAAGGAATCTTAGGCAAATTGTTTAACTTTGCTTAATCTTTTCTTAACCTTAACTTCCTCTTCTGTAACATAGAATAATAACACTTTGCAGCTTTTCTTTCTCCCTCCATCCTCCCATTTCCCTCCCTCCTCCCTCCTTTTCTTACTTTTTAAACCTGGAACTAGTATGTTGTATACCTGCTTTGTGATTGTCACTCACAGAATTGGGTTATTATGAAAAAATTTTTGAGACTTAACACATGTTTTCCGGCTATGCTGTTAAGCACTAAATTATGTTTGTGCAAAGTGTTTGACTCATTGGCCTCATAGACACTCGAAGGAGCATGGACTTTGGAGTTAGACACAGTGAGGCTTACATCCTAGATCTGTTATACACCAAGACCATGTGCAGGTTCCTACTTTCTTTCTCTAGGCCTCGATGTCCTCATATGTATAATGGGGCGATAGTCCATGGTTGGAAGAATAGGAAGATTAAATCAGATAATATATGGAAATTGGCTGACCCAGAACTGATGTTCAACAAGTGGTATATCTCATCTTTAGGGACTGGCTTATGCCAGCAAACAGATCAATATGCATCAGACTGTCCTCTCTGCCTCAGTTTGCTCCATTTGGATGATGGCTATAATAATGTAAAACCTGTAGTCATTGAAAAGCAGAACGAGATTAGGGGAGGTTATGAGAATAGGATTGTGTAACCCTGAACTGAGATTAGTAAATGGTCTGGATCGGGGTTAGCATTCTCCTTTGTAAAGAAAGATGCTGACACACACAAGTTGTTTTGAGAGTTGAAAGGTAATTAATAGAGTAGTGCTCTGTAGACTGTGCTGTTCCATTCACAGACCTAGGGTTGTATTATCATTCTAAGTCTTAGGGATGAAAAGCCCAAACTTTTGGGGCCGGCCCGGTGGCATTAGCGGTTAAGTTTGCTGCTCCACTTCAGCGGCCCGGGGTTCGCTTGTTCAAATCCCAGTGCAGACCTGCACACAACTCATCAAGCCGTGCTGTGATGGTGTCCCACATACAAAATAGAGGACAATTGACACAGATGTTAGCTCAGCGACAATCTTCCTCAAGCAAAAAGAGGAGGATTGGCAATGGATGTTAGCTCAAGGCCAGTCTTCCTCAACAACAGCAAAAAACCTCAAACTTTCTAAATACATGAAACTTTGTGTTTATTAGTATCTTCCAAAATGAGCCCCAAACTGCTTTATGTATAGTATATTTTAATGGCTTTGGAGACTCATAGATCTGGTGTCATCTCTTCAAATTGGGTGACTTTGAGTCACTTGATTCTCCTAACATTCTGATTTTCCCATTTGTAAAATGAGGCTTATAATAGTGTCCAACTCCCCAGGTAGTTGTGAGGATTAAATGAGCCAGTACCCAAGAAGGGCTAGTACGGTGCCAGATACCCAGAAAACCTAGGTAAATGCTAGCTAGCTGCTTTCAAGCAGAATGGGTTTTTGCATTCAAAGCCTTTTTTTTTTTTTTTTTGGCATGTGTTGAATTCAGTAAGTGTGTAGGATCAACAGATTGGAGATGTCTTCCTTATGAATTCAGGTTTTATTTTCTTGTGAGTGGTTGTCATTAGAGTGTAAGGGCTTGATTATCCAGGTTAATCTTCAGGTAGGTTTTGTACCAGTCAAGACAGACGCAAGTTCCTTTTATCTGTCCGTTTCTTCAGGTAAACAAAGATCCCATTCTTTGACAGAATATTAAACTGTTATTTCCTTCTGATGGAGTGCTGACTTGTTCAAAGCACTTGTGAAAGACGAAAAACAGCTCCTACTTTCTAACATTGTATGGTCGTAAGGCTGTTTCTAGCAGTTTCTTGACTGAATCTTTGACTGTTGCTCCCTCAGTGATTCAGTTACCAACCCAGAAATGTGTGAAGTAATTTGGGGTTCGGTTCAGACTAGTGTGTAACACAAAAACTTGAACCAAGACTGTGAAACCAAGAAGTGAAATCTCTTTTAAATGTTGAAAAAGAAAAATAAAGTGTAAGTCTATTCTTTTAAGTCTCAGAGGAGAATGGGACAGAATCATTGGCATGGGTTATTTTTATAAATTGTTCAGTAGAAGAATTGGATTACCAAGGGGCTTAGTTTGGCATCTTTTCCTGAAAATTGCTGTCCTGTCATTTGAGGGGTAATGTGGGAAAATCAGAACAAGAACTTGCTGACTACACAGGTGATCCATGTCCTCAATTCAACTATGTAGTGTTGGTGTGTCGTTTAGTCCCTCTGAGGATGTCCGTTTCATTATCCAACAAAATGAATGGTGAATTCTGTAATTTTAAAGATTTGCTCTAATGCACACAATCTCGAGTTATTAATGGAAGTCTGACTGTGCCACTACCCTGGTTAAAATCCTCCACTGACTCTGCATTACCTGCAGGTTAAAGTCCAAACCCTCAGCACACTATACACGGTTCTCTGTCATTTGGCTGTTGCTGATCTCCTCCGCTTTCTGAGTGGTAAATTTCATTCCAGTGTCACCTAATGAAGTGCAGTGGTACAGTGACATACCCACCACACTGCACTTGGTCTCAACGGCCAACAGCCCCTCTTCATCCTCCACTTGTTTAGCTGAGATGGTTCCTCCTCCTGGAAGCCCTCCCTGATGTCTGTTTCCCATTCTTCCCCGCCTCCCATTCCCCCTGTGTTCAGTGATTTTACCCTGTGCTTCTATAACATTAAAAAAAAAAAATCATATACTGAAAATATTATGCTGAAATTATCTTTTTACTTACCTGTCTACCTGGCTGAATTGCCTCACATTGGTATCCCCAGCTAGTGGCATAGCACCAAAATCTTGGTCAAGCTTTTCTGAACCAAGCTATGAGTTATTGAATCATGCAAGATATATCTTTTACTGAATCTTTTTTTTCTTTTAAATATTGGTGCCTGAGCTAACATCTGTTGCCAATCTTTTTTTTTTTTTTCTTTTCTTTCTCCCCGAAGCCTCCCAGTGCATAGTTGTATATTCTAGTTGTCGGCCCTTCTGGTTGTACTGTGTGGGATGCTACCTCAGCGTGGCCTGATAAGTGGTGCCATGTCCGCACCCAGGATCCAAACTGGGAAAACCCTGGGCTGCTGAAGTGGAGCACACGAACTTAATAACCACTTGGCCACCGGGGCTGGCGCCTTGACTAAATCTTTGACTATCAACATTCTGAGTGCTTATCAGCATTTTAAGCATGGATCTGGGTATTTATCGATTTTATACCTGCTGACCTTCATTGACACGTGGGTTGGCACTTGGGAGGGTGATTGGGAAGGTAAGAGGAACTTGAGAACATTGCTATTATGCATTGATGCCAATTGGAAACACATGTAACCGTGTGTGTAACACCACCCGCACAAATGTACATGCATTGTTCAAACATAATTCTGTTCGGAGACAGCAATGATAAATCGGCCACTTGGGGCTGTATAAGAGAGTGGAGACTGGATTAAAAAAAAGGAAGGTGGGGTAAGTTGCTGGCCATCTTTAAGGAAATAACACAGTAGGTTGAATGGCAAGCACCAGTTGGTGCTTGCTGACTCAAGATGTATAGAGGGTTTAAGAGCCAGAAGAGATTTTAGGATATAATTCTGTTGATGATGATGAAGAAAATGCTGATTCTGATGCTCATTCGATGTGCCATATCCTGAGCTAAGTGTGCTACATACTTTATCTCCCCTGATTCTCTCCATCTGTGAGGGAGGTCGTGTAAATATTCCATTTTGCAGAAGGAGAATGTAGGCATAGCGAGGTTGAACAAGTTGCTCAGCATCTTACAACTAGTCAGTCTACAAACCTGGTCTTTTTGCTCCTAATCCCTTGCTTGGTACTAGTATTGCTGTCATCTATTTTTTTGCCCAGATAAGATTTTTTGGATATATAGTAATGAAAAGACTGTTATAAATAGAGAAAATGGATTCTTCCTCCCCAGCTCACCCATGTTCAAGATGCTTCCTTTCATGTTTTCTTTCCCCCGTTTGTGCCTGTTAATAGTTACCTGGTGCGGTAGACAAGGACAAGGTGTTATGTAGTTTTGGATCCTGATGTGTATAATCTTTATCTGGAAAGTGATGAAAGACAGAAATATGGCAATATGAGAAGTTTTAGGTGGTTCAATTTGAATGATATTTAAGGATGTAAGACAAATGTGGGTAAGGAATTTAGCAAAAATGATGTTTCAGTACTTAAGATCAAAGATAGATTTAAGTGTAGAGGAAGAAGGTTGGAGAAGGGTTAACAAGAAGTGATGTTTTCAAATTTCATCTGTGATTAGAAGCCACCATTTTAGTGACCCAAGGCAATAATACCACTGCTTTACAACACAGTGCTCTAAAATAACGATGTGTAGATCTTGCGTACTTTAAGAAACTCAGAAAACTCTTGGGGGCCAGCCCAGTGGCACAGCAGTTAAGTTCACACGTTCCGCTTCGGCGGCCCGGGGTTCACCGGTTCGGATCCTGGGTGTGGACCTATGCATCTCTTGCCAAGCCATGCTGTGGCAGGCATCCCACATATAAAGTAGAGGGAGATGGGCACGGATGTTAGCTCAGGGCCAGTCTTCCTCAGCAAAAAGAGGAGGGTTGGTGGCAGATGTTAGCTCAGGGCTAATCTTCCTCAAAAAAAAAAAAATTCATAAAACTTTTGATGCCAAGTTTTCAAAGTTCTACAGTTTTTAAAGTTATCCAACCACATAGCACGAGTATATTTTACTTTTTAAAAATCAGGTAAGCTTCTTGATTTAGGGTGTAGAACTGAAAGGTTAACGTTTCTGGAACCCATAAAACTGTCAAGTTTTAGATAATTATTATATCACCGAGCAAAGTCTAC
This sequence comes from Equus caballus, assembly GCF_041296265.1. Taxonomy (NCBI): domain Eukaryota; kingdom Metazoa; phylum Chordata; class Mammalia; order Perissodactyla; family Equidae; genus Equus; species Equus caballus. Next base: position 20,219,914 of record NC_091711.1, on the reverse strand, counting down.
CTCCTGTCTCAATTGGCAAACAAAATGTCCTACTAATACCATAAATGAGATGAGATAACATACAAAACTTCAACACTGAAGTGGATGTGCAAAATGATTTGTCCTGATTTGACACTCGACTCATACAGCAGCTGAAGCATATCTTTTAAATTTCATTTAGCTGAACACACTGCTCGCACAGTCATCTCTTCATTTCCTCAGTAAAAGATCCCCCTTCTCTCCCATATGGCGAGAGAGTCTCTTTGCGATCCAAGCAGTCTTTCTGTTTACATTTTTTCCTCCACTCTTTGATTCAGCAAAGCAGCTGCTTTGAAAAGAAACCCAAGAGATTGTCTTGCAGTGGTTACCCGCTCACCCTCTTTCCTGACCCGAAGAGAAAGTTCCTCTCTTCTTTTCCTGGCATTATTTAGACTAAGGACCTGAGGGTTTAAAGTACATTTTCCATATTCTTCTTTTGTTTTTTAAACTAGGAAGCTTAATTGATAATCCTCCCAACTCTTCTTTGAGGAACAATTTCAGAACACAAAATAATTAACATTTACTTTGAAGATTAACTCAGAACCTTTTGTTAAAAATAATAATAATAATAAAAAGTATGATGCCTGTACTCACATCCAGATACATTGTAAAGTCTTCTCCTTTTTTATTTCTGTTGTACATCTTCCTTTCTCTACTGAATTTGGAGTCTCCTCCTACATAGTGGTATTATGGAGAATGCTAAGCATAACTCCATGGATATCATGATGAAAACTAGAATAAAAGACCTTGCCACTTAATCATGCTCATTAGCATAAAAATACAATAATAAAACCTATTTGGGGGGAGTCGGGGAGTGTCATTTGAGTCAGCTCATGGGTAGGCTAGCATGCAACTTTCTGTTTCTTGCAAATAAGTCGTGTGAGGGGGAGCAGCAATACTATGCCTGTGTGACTCAGAAGAAAAGGTAGCCGGTTTTATTCTTTAGTCAGACTAGGAATGGGTCTGGATGACACAAAAAACTTCTATGAGCCTTCTTTTTGTCTGCCTGCTTTAGCGGGGATGACAGATAAGAGTCAACTAATGCTTTGGGAGGAGATAAGATTAGCTTTTAAAAACTTAATCTATGTCATCACTTCTGAAAGTGTCTGCTCCCAAAATCATGTTCCCTGTGTGTTTCCAGTGCAGAGTCACTATGAACAATTTTTTTGTGAATGGCTGCTTTAGGAATTTTGATGGATTGCAGTTCACTGGGATGACAGGGATGACAGGGAGAAATTTACAGTTGCGTATTATACTGACTTCTAAATAAAGTACAGAATTGTAGACTTCCTTTGAACTTGCTGTAGGAAAGTGTAGATTCCAGGTCTGTAATTGTTTTTTTTTTGTTTTCAATATGCCCCGTTGGGTCAATAAAGGAAAGTAACTCCACATTATACTTATCTAGTTCCTTTAAAAGAGAGCTCTGGGGGTTTTATAGGCAGGTCAGCACTTTAGTTTATTATCATCCTTGGCCACATCTGCTAGGAAAGTAATTTTCCACTGGTTTTTTATCCATTAAAAATTGCTTATTTAGCATTTACTACAAGCAAGGTACTGTGTTACAGGCTAGAGATACGATGGTGAGCCAAACAGTTACCTTGTTCTGCTCTTTCTGGAGCTTACAGTCTATCCCAGGTTTTATATCTTCATTTTCCGTTTTCTTGGAGCTAGAGAAGTCTTTAAAGGTACAAGGAAAATGGTTAAAAGTTCAAACAGAGAAGCAGTTAGCTAATGTCGCATTTTGGATAATTAAGAGAATGTTGCAACATTTCTCACACTGGCCATCCTTAGGACTTAGCAGTTATTGGACCCAACAGTGAGAAGTATGGCAATGGTTTATGCCTAATTGATGAGAAAAACTCTTCTGTTTATCCTTCATTCATTCTTTTAAAAAATGTTGATGAGAGGCTTCTCTGTGCTTGGCACTGCTCTACCCACTTTGGACAAAACAGTGAGTGGCTGAAAGTACCTACCTTATGGTGCTCAACTCAAGTGTAGGAGAAAAATAATAGGCAAAACTAGTGGGTGATGTTGCAATTCCACTGTGTGTATATGAACACCATCTGCTGAGGATTGAACCATACATTTTCCAGACTTCATCTGTGCCTGTCTCATATACCTGAGTTTATTCTCTATTCAAACGATTTAGATATTGCTACCACCATGGCCTGTACTATATAAAAGAAAATTTGATTGTAGGAGCATTTTTGTGGATACTTCAGTAGCAGTTTGCAATGCATGTGGTCTACCAATGTGAAGGAGCATGTACTATGAGTGGGGAGCAGTTCAAGATACTAGAGATCAGAATGATGATCAAGAATACTATAATCTTTGACCTTACACCATTTACATTTCTGTCAGAAAGGACACGTGATAAAAGAGTAAACTAATTGGGTTATCAAGATAATTTCTGATGAAAAGTGTTTCAGTGGAAATAAAACTGTGATGTGAGGGTCCTGGAGCTAAGACAGCTTACCTGGGAAGGTTTCTCTGAGAAAGTGGTATTTGAACTGCGTCCTGAATAATGAGAAAGACTTGCCTTTTGCAGAGCCCAGGAGAGAGAATGCTTACAGCAGCAAGATCATAGGGCTTCAGGTACATTTTGGATGTTGCAGAAAGGGAAACGAGGCCAGGGTAGCTGGAATGTGGGGAGAAGAGAGCGTGGTAAGATGTGAGCATGGAGGTGGGCAAGTCTGCATTAAATAGGGCCCTGTAGGTCTTGGTCAAGAGTATGCATTTTACTGTAAATGTAGTGGAAAGCATTCCGAGGTTTTAAGTAGGTAGTGATGTTTTATATTCTCGGAAGACCACACTGTTGTGAGTAGCAAGCATGAAAACAAAGAAGGTTATTTAGAGGATCCTTGCAGTCTTCCAGGCAGGAGTGATGGAGCTTGGTACAAGCCGTAGTGGTACAAGATGGGATGGGGAGAAGTGAATGTTTCCTGGTAGAACTGATAGGACTTGACAGACTGGATGTGGAAATAGGGCAAGGATGGTGCCCAGAGTTTTGGTTTGAACCACCATCCTTCAAGTTTGGAAATGACCCTACTGGGGATGCTTGTTCTGGGCTGATTGAAAAGACAGCAATGATCATAACCATAGTGCACATTTGCGAGGGTGTGCTGTTTGTCGAGTTCTTTTCTAGGTGCCTTACATACATAACTCCATTTAGTCCTCAACTAGCCTGTGAAGTAGGTTCTATTATCATGCCCATGTTACAGGGAGGAAACTAAAGTACAGAAAAATGGAATTATTTTCCAAAGGCCGCAAGACTAGTGCATGGCAGAGTAGAGATGAAAACCTGGGTAGCCCTGTTCTAGAATCTAGGCCTCCCAGGCCCCGCTCTATACTGCTTCTCTGTGCATGAGTAAACACACTCTGTTTTCTAGAGCTGTCTTGGATTTATTACTGCAACTAAAGTTGACTTTTGAAACTCTGCTCTTTAGGTTAACATTCACCTATTGCCTAAACAATTCGGCCTCACTTTTGCACCAGCTAGAGATGAGCCTGCCTGCTTTGGGAGAGCTGATCCGAATCTAAGCCCAGGGGGCAGTTTCACAACCTCTTTATCACCTTCCTGTGCTGATCTTTAATCTATGGAGGAGGCAGAACATAAAGGGGATTGCAACATTCACTGTTCATAACCCTTTTAATTATGAATTCAACACCTAAAGGATTAATAATAATGATAAGTTAATCACTATGGCATTAACAATCATGTCATGATCTATGATGTGCCAATCCTCTTGTGGTTGCTTTATGTAACATTGTCTTATACAATCTTTTCAAAAATCCAAAGAAATGTTATCACCAATAGAAAACTGAGGCTCCGGGGTTGCATAATTTGGTCAAGGTTACAGCATGTAAGTGACAGAACCAGGATGTGAATCCATGTCCTAATTTGCTGATGATGTTCTGTTCTAAACACCATCTCTTTCATAAGCAATGAATTTGCATCTGAAGTGTCTTGTTAGGAGAGGAACATGTCCTGGGCATGTCAAAGGTGAATGCTTTGCTGTGCTTCAAGGGGTAGAATTACATTAACATTCTTGTGGATTGCCAATCAAAAATTACTCTTTTAAAAATTGTTTTAAATAGTCCTTATTTTAAAATTTGAATTTTGCAATAATAATGGAAAATTCTTAAGGAGCATTTAGACAAATCTTTATGAGAAATAAATGCTTGGTAACTTGTGTTACTCTTTTCTCCTAGTATTGCTTAGGGTTTAGTTGCAGACAATATAGTCCACTCTAGCTATTTCAAACAGAAAAAGACACGTTGAAGTATATTTGATGGCTTTAAAATCACTAGAAGGGCTAGAAGAGCAGGCGGAGCTTCCAGAACACTCTCATCACCCAGAACCCAGTTGAGTTCGCAACAGTCTGTAAAGCTGCTACAGCCAGTGCAGGAAGCAGTCACACTGCTGACTGGAGGGTCTCACTGTCCCCCATTACCACCCAGCAAAATGCTTACCCAGCATGCAGCTTCTCTTCTCAAGGATTTCCTTCCCATATCAAATCTTGCAGAGTTGTGCCTGACTGGTGGAACCTCAGTCACATCTGCCACTGTAGCTAACTGCCAAGGAGTTCGAGAAATGGAGATTTTAGTTTTCCAGCCACTCCAGTTCTGAAGCATATGCCGAGACAGAATGGGAAGGGGAATTGAAAGAATCACTTGGCAGTATCCTCCACACTCACTACATTTAACTTTTCTTTTTTCAAGTTGCTGTAGATCAGGAGCATCTAATGTGTAGCACTTGAACCAAATGCAACCTTGTATACCTTTTTAGACATTTTTGTTTGTTTTCCGTAATGATATAGCACTCATGGGCTAGCACAACCTAAAATAGTCTGTCTCAGCCTCCAGAGACTACCTAAGAATCGCATGAAGGGCTTGTTAAAAGTGCAGATTCCTGCGATGCTCCCTCAGAAATTTGGATTCCACATGATGCCCAGGAATCTACTTTCTTAGTAAAAGCCCCAGATGATTACACTTTCATCTAAATGTAAGACAGTCGACTCCCCTTGTTTCAGTTGGTACAGCTTCCATGAAAGGGTGAGGGGGACATTTCAGCAGTTCATTCAGCTCAACCAAAGGCAGTTGGTGTGTCCAGCACACATTGCATAATCAGGAAAGCTCGTGCTGTGACCTTTGCAAATAGGACTTGTCATCTGATGTGATGGAGAAAATGACCAAGATTGTGAGTGTTCTTTCAGCTCATGCCTTTAACTCCACTGGTTTTGACCCTGTTTGGAAGCAGTTCAAGCAGAATATAAAGGTTTAGTTTATTTTAATGTAGTTAAAAACCCAGGTGGGAGAGAAACTTTGCTGGAGATTTCCTGAGCTGCTTCCTCAGATTAAGTTTTCTTAAAAATTAAAAGGCCTTGTGAGACCAAACTTGTCAGACTCCAAGTGGCTGATCTGACCAGACATCTGAGCACATTTAATTGCAACCATCGGGGAAAAAACCCCAAGAAATTCTAGGAAGTTCAGGCATTCAGTCCAAATTCAGCACATCGGGTCAGATAGCTACTGGAGCCTACATTCATTTTTCATTTGTCAATTGTTTGGTGTTCAAAAGATTTTACAGGTTTTGAAGGATTGCAAAGCTTTTGATTTACATGAGATCACTCTTTCAGAAGTGAGTCACATAGTTGGAAGAATATAAATCATGTTTAGGTTTTTATAGCTGTTTTTGGAAAGCTATAACCCTCAGATTGCATAGTATGGTGGTTCATTTTTAAGAGCAAATAATTGACATAATTGTGAACAATGCCATCCAAAAAGAACCAGTGCCCATGGAACACTGAATTTGGGTATGTGGATTTCAGAACTGTCATGAATTTTTTTGCTGTGTTTCTATAGCTTGGCCAATGTTTGGGCCTGTCTCTCTTATTTCTTTGAAAATACATACTTATAGCAAAAAGAATTGGCAATAGGCAGGTAAATCTAGGTTCAACATTGAACTAGCACCCACCATTTTTGTAGACTAGTTTGGTTTGTTACATATCATCTTAATAAAATTGGTAGCAAAATACATATCATCATAAAATTGGTTAGAGTCTGTCATCATCTAGCTTCTCCCTCAAGCACAGTAGATTATAATGTTTAGGGGGTTCTTTCCTTCTGCTTTTGTATGACTGCTAAAGAGCTTTATTATGAATATCTAATGACCTATATTTTATCATTGTTTCCAATCTTACTGCTGGCACAAATGTTTATTCTATTATGTATGTCTCTGTTAAAAATAATAACAGCAAGGAGCTGGCCCAGTGGTGTAGTGGTTAAGTTCACACACTCTGCTTCAGCGGGCTGGGGTTCATGGGTTTAGATCCTGTGTGCAGACCTACATACTGCCCATCAAGCCATGCTGTGGCAGGGTCCCACGTACAAAACAGAGGAAGACTGGCCCAGATGTTAGCTCAGCAACAATATGCCTCAAGAAAACAGAAAGATTGGCAAGAGATGTTAGCTCAGGGTCAATCTTCCTCACCAAAAAATTAATAATAACAGCAAAACTTGAACACCTTTGCCCTAGACTCTAGCTGAGGTTGAAGTCCTTTGCAGGGCTTTTCATACAGTGGCGAAGTCTCTGAGCCTACATAGCTCTCAGTAACCACAGATGAGTCGTTCCCCATCCACAGACCATTTAAGAAAGAGGAAGGCTTACTTTCTCATTTTAGCCCCACTCTTTCAGAGCTGCCTTCCCTTCTACCGGGACTGAAGTTAACTTTCTAGCCCTTCCAGATGTTACCTCATCTCTTCTTCCTTTTCTAGACAACCTCTTCTAGTAGGCCCTAGAAATTCCCCCCATTCATTTACTGCTGTGGTCCATGCACTATGATCTGACTCCCAGTTCTATCACTCCATGGGCGCTGTCCTCATCAAGGTCAAGTCCATTAAGTACTCTTCAGCAACTATCAGCTTGACATCTTTTACTGCTTATTCATTGATCATATTCTCCCTTTTGTACTTTCTTTTTCCACTGGCCACAGTATCCCACAATCAGTTGACTTGCCTCTCATGTATTTTGCTTCTCATTGTCTTGTGTCCTAGGCAAATAGTTCTTTCTCCTCCTTAAATGGTGGTATTCTCCAGGGTTCTTGGTGATAAACTTCCAATCTCCAGCTGCCACATCTCCTACACCTCCTGGCTCAGTGAATAGCAGCACTTTTACCCAGTTACCTAAACTGGAACCTGGAAGTTGTTTGTGGCTTCTCCTCCTCCTTTCCCACTCATTTTCTGTCAGTCACCCAAGCCGTTCCATTCTACTTCCATTTCCTCTTGGACTTGTCTGTTTCTCTCCATTCCCGCTGCCCTAGTTGAGGCTGTAATCTTGTTGACTTTGGATGACTTCAGTGAACTCCTAACTAGCCTCCTGCCCCCAGGCCTGTTGCCACCATCCCCCAAGCTATCCTTCAGTTCTGATGCCTGATAAACCTTTCAAAAATAAATCAGACCTTGCTCCTCCCCTGCTTTAAAGTCCTTCAGGAACTCCCTAGTGCCTTGAAGATAAAAATCCAAATCCATTAGCAAAATTGGGAGAGCCTCTGTATATCTCTCTAGTGTCATCTATTATTGCTTATTCCTTGAAACTCATTTTCCAATCATATCATAAACATGAAGTTCTATGAAAATGCCTTGTTCTCTCACTTCTGTGGGCACCTGTTCCTTCCTCCATCAGGAGTCTTCACCCCAGCTGCCTTTGATCTGGCTGCCACCTACTTACCTCTGAAGAAGGTGTCATCTCCTCCCAGGAGCTATCTCTAATCCCTCCATGCCCCGTCTTCTGTCCTCAGAGTCAGGTTTAGCAGTCCCTCCTGGGCCCTTCTGCTCTCAGATGGTCTGTCTCCCTACTGTGATCATCAGTAGCTTGTGCTTCCCAAGGCCAATGACCATATCTTCTGTGTCTTTATCTTATGTCCCTATCAGGTACTCCATACCTGTTCATTGAATGAATAAGTAGCTCTTCTTAGAAGTCTGAAAGCACTCAATTTTGTTTTTATCAGAAGGAGCAACTTATGACTTTATTTTTTGGATTTCTCCCCTCCCTCTAGCTATGTAATTTTTTCAAGCTACACGAAGTATAACTTGATTTACCTATACTTCTTGTTTACCCAGCCTAGGAATAACTTGACATTGTGGTTTCAATTAGAAACTGATTCAGTTATTACTTTGTGCTGTGCACAGCATAGGCATTTTAAATAAAATTGAATAGTTCATTAAATATCTGTAAAATCAGTTTATTATCTGACTGGCCCAGTATTTTTCTTTTCAGTGAAGTGTAGGTTTTGGTTTAAATCCAGCCCAGAGATTTACTAGCAGAATGGCCGTAAGCAAGTTACTTAATCTCATTGAATCATGTTTTACTCACCTGCAAAATGGGGTAATAATATCTACCTGGTTGTTAGGAAGGTTATATGAAATAATATCTGCAACCTGCCTGTTCCCTGTGTGGCCCTTAGTAGGAGTCAATATTATGTCAGTCCCTTCGCCTTTAAATAACATTTACATTTAGAATACAGACTGACTATCTCAGGGTGATTTTTCCCAATTTTTTCCTGTAGATTGAATACCTTGAAATCCTTAAAATCCCCTTTTATATTAAAGCCATTATCTGCCTTTTTATATTAAGCAATTCCTTTCTAGGATGTTCAGTTTTTATTATAAGGGCACGTTAGCCACATATTTTAGTGATCATCCATAATTAAAAAAAATATATATTTTTTTTTGGTGAAGATTGGCCCTGAGCTAGCATCTATGCCAATCTTCCCTCTATTTTGTATGTGGGACGCCACCACAGCATGGCTTGATGAGCAGTATGTAGGTCCACGCCCACTATCTGAACCCACAAACCCTGGGCCGACAGAGTGGAGCATGCAAACTTAACCACTATGCCACCAGGCTGGCCTCCATGTTTTAAAATATTTCTGTTTCACTTCTTCACAAAAGGCTCTACATGGGGAGAGGTGGAAGAGTATGTTTACACGACTTCCGTGCACGAATTTGGACTTGAAGCTGGTTTAAGTTTCAGTTAGCTATCCTGTTAACATCTGCTTTCCTCATAGCAGTGAAGTTTAAAAAACAAACCTGCTAAGTGTTTCCTTTGCCCTTTTGAGATTACTGGAGAATCACTGGAGAAGAATTTGAGTCTGTGTAAGGTTGATTAGGTATTTTCTCTATAATGTTTAATGGTAAATTTTTGAAAAATAAAGAAATCTGAAGAAGTCACGTAGAATTCAATGGTTATTCACTGAACAAGAATCTCTTATTGGTTTACTTAAGATTAATTTTGAAGGATATGGTGAATATGACCTCAGAAGACCTGAACTCCGGACTAATTACTGTACCTGTATCTTGGTAACTTGCTTTACTGGGTCTGGGTATCTGAGCGAGTTGGCTCTCTTCCAAAGCACATTTGGGCTACAAGGGAGCTGCCTGCTTCGCTAGCTGGCATTCCAGATTAAAGAGAAGATGGATGTTGTTTTTGGCAGCAGCTGCTGTTTTGTTCAGGGCAGTCCTAATACCACTCTGTATGTCTGTGCATAAAGAAATGAGCTACACAGGACACCCCACTACCTTTTCGACTTTGAGAAGTCTGTAATGTGGACCCTGACAATGCATATTTTCAAATCACTTCTCACATTCATAGAAAAGTTTGGGTTCTTTTCAAGTTTAGAAGATTGGAATCCTCTGGTTTCTTGAACAACATATGTTCCCCTGATGTTTCTTGGGCTGCGTACATGTTAATTTCTACTAAAGGAAAGAAGTCTGCAAAGTGACTTCTCTGTTTCAACACATGTTCGGATCAAGCAAATGGTTTGCTTTAGGAGGACTTTGCAGCTCCTTTTCCTGGCATGTGGCTTTTTATTATAAGGAAGCCTCTTAGGAGGAAGATTTGGTGACTGGGAGAATATTCCACTGGGGTCTGATGAGATTGGTTCTCAACAAAAATGAGATTGAGGTAAAACCTTTGCCTTCAGGGTCTCCACTCTCATCTTTTGGTCACTTTTTCCCCCTTCTTTAAAGTACCTGCCCAGTACTATCTGCCACTGTTAAAACCTGCTATATCTGTCGTTCACAACTGAGTATGAATTTTCGTCACTATTACTTCCCTCTACCGGGACTGTTTCTATTGCATGGCTTAGTTCTAACAGTACATACAGATTTCTGTTAGTTATTTCATCACGTAAATAATTTGAAGGCAACTTTTAGCAATGAAAGGGTTATTGGAATTTTGTGTGTTGTGGGGACTGTGTGGGGGACACTTTTGACGCATGCCTCTAAATAATAAAATCTAGAACTGCCGACGACAAGATTAGTTTAATGTGTCTGTGCAATGAAAGGTTATCATGAAATGAGAGGTTATCACACAATGAGCGTGACCTAGAGAGAAAAGTTGTAGGACACTAAAACAAAGTAGCCAAAGAAAAATGTCATAGGCAGAAGCAGAAAATGTTACAGAAAAGCAGTGAGATGATTACCCAAACTGAAAAGATACATTTTAGAGCAGAAGTCACAAACGCAGGGACATTTTGCTTCAGCTTTCTATCTCCAGTAGGGTGTGTGCGTGTGCACACGCCCACACATTTAGACACCCGTATACCCTTGTTGCAGTTTCTAGAAGTTAGAGAGGAAGAGAGAGAGAAAACCAAGATAAATATTTTGTTGATATATTGGAACACCTCACTTAATTGGAAGTCAATTGTCTATTAAGTGAAGTTACTTTAAACACAGTTGAGAACTAAGAAATAAATTGGAAAAGGCATCTGAACCCAAAATCAGTGTCAAAATACCCATGCACTAAAGGTCTTACCCTTTGTTCATGGAAGATTGACTCTGTGAAGTCCTTTCTCTGACTGTTTTATTCAAGTGGTTTCGAAGCACTTGTTTCTCTGGTTTCCTAGGCGATCCCAAACCCATCAACCACACAGGGAATCATTGCCTGTAGTTCAAACCTATATTTCGAAAAGTTTTCATGTGATCCTCACAAGCACTCCATGAGGTGAGTGAGGCAAAGATTATTCTTGTTCTCATTTGAGAGACAGATAAACAGATAGAGGGATTAACTGGCCTGTTTGAGGTCACACGGTAAAGGGCTCAGAGGTTTCCTGGATCCATGTACTGTACTCTGCCATCACACCACCAGTTTTCAAAAGCGTGTTTTTTTCTTTCTTTCTTGTCCTTGGAAACCTTTGTTCAAACAAAATCTTCCCCAGAAGCATGAACAAATAAAACAGAAAAAAGACTGAGCTGCTTTACTTCAGGCAGGGGTTGGGGCCCAGAATACGGACAGGGGCAGCTTATTTTCCTTACCAGGAACAGCTTGAACATCACGATACTACACCACTCATTCATTCATTCATTCAGAAAATAAGTTTATTGAGCCCTGATTTATTTTTCTATTGTTGTTGTAACCAATTACCACAAAGTTAGTGACTTAAAACAATACAAATTTATTATATTGCAGTTTTGGAAATTCAGAAGTCCAAAATGGGGCTTACTGAGCTCAACTCAAGGTGTTGGTGGGATTGTGTTCTTGCTTGAAGGTTTTAAGGGAGACGGTTTTCTTGCCCTTTTTCAGCTTCTGGAAGGCATTTGCGTTCCTTGACTCCTGGCCTCTTTCCTGCATCTTCAGTGCCAGCAATGGAAAGTCAAATCCTTGTCATGTCACATCTTTCTGGCCCATCTTCCATCATTTCATCTCTCTGACCAGAGCTAGAAAAGATTTCCAGCCTGTAAGCACCTGTATGATTAGATTGGGCCCAGAGAATCCAGGATAATCCCTCCGTCTTAAGGAGAGTTTAGCTTAATCACATCTGCAAAGTCCATTTGCCATATAAGGCAATATATTCACAAGTTCCAAGAATTAGGACGTAACTATCTTTTTGCCATTACTCTGCCTGCCATAAGTACCTACCATGGGCCGTGTGTTGTGTTTGCCATTAAGACTAGAGAAGTCTAGAAATAGCAATAAAAATATGTTGCAAGTCATGACCTGACATTCTGAGAGCAACAGGTAAACTGAGAAACAAAGTGACAAAAACTAAAATAAAATTTTAGAAACAATCAAACAAGTACAGTAATTTGGAGCTACTTGGAGGAGAGCAGTCATAACTACGGAACTGAAATGCTTTTTTCCCCCAGCTTTATGGAGGTATGACTGACAGATAAAAATTGTCTATATTTCAGGTGTGCAATGTGATGTTGTGATATATGTATACATTGTGGAATGATGACCACAATCAAACTATCATCTACAGTTACTCTTTTGTGTGTGTGGTAAGAACACTTGAGATCTAGTCTCTTAGCAAATTTCAAGTATCCAATACAGTATTAGTAACTATAGTCATCATGCTGGACATTCGGTCTCCAGAACTTGGTCGTCTTACAATTGAAAGTTTCTACCGTTGGATGAATATCTTCCTTTTTCTCCCACCCCCAGCCTCTGGTAACCACCGTTCTAGTCTCCTTTCTTACTGTGAGTTCAAGTTTTTTTTGTTTTTTGTTTTTTAAGATTCCACATATAGGTGAGATCATACAACATTTGTCTTTCTGTGTCTGGTTTATTTCAGTTTGTCTTCTCTTTATTTGATGAACTTGAATCATCAAAGAAAAGCAAAGTTTGATATTTCTGCCCACTGTTTAAGAAATCAAGGAAGTTTGTGTACTATATATTAGAAAGATTTCTGTATAGGATAATACTGAAAAATTGCTTTTCCATATAAAGAAGTAAGCTCTGCATTTCAGCTGTCCCCTGAGAATACTGATGAAGGAGGGATTGCTCCTGCTGTATGGAGTTCTCAGTACATTTCGACCTTGACTCCTTCTCCATCCTAATGTTTAGTTATGCCAGAGAGAATTGTTGAATTTTACGAAAAACGAATATTCTTTTCCAGTAGCAAAGTATATACAAAATTAAATCATGAATTTATTAAATACTTGTTTAATAGCTTTAAAATAAATGCTTCAAGAAATGCAGGTTTGAGTATATTTGAATGTATTTAGTTAACAGATGTAATTTTAGCCCTGACCAAATAGTTTCCTATAAAATGAGGAAAATCATATTTTTGCAGATGTTTGTATATAACTGATGCAAAATATCATCGATAATTTATTTTGCAATTATTATAGAAGTCTATATAAGTATATTTTAAGAACTATCAAAGAACATATAATAAAAATTATGGTAGTCTGAAAAGTGTAGAATATTCAGCTGTGGCATGGAATGCAGAACAGACTTGTCTCCATATGCTTGATATTTGAAAAATTATTACTTAAAGTTTTAGAGTTATGCTACTGGAGTCATCATCAATGATATAACAGCTTTCTGGTAGTGCTGTGATGGTAGGGGGTGGTGACAAGGATAGGATTTAGAATTGGACAGATCTGGGTTTTTCTCCTGATTTCACCACTTAAGAGTCGCCACATCTCTCTGTACCTCAATTTCTTTGTCCTTAGCGTTATAATATATGAAATTTAAATTTTGTTTGTGGTAAGATGTACACAATGTTTGGTACATAGTAAATGGTCAGTAAATGGTAGCTGTTATTCACTGTATCGTTCAAAAAACACCAGCATCTCCGCTCATGTATTGGGACATCCTGCCTGATAGCACTGACGAACTCTGCATGCTCTTATTTAAAGCCAGCCCTCCACTTGAGAGCTAGATCCCCGCCTTCTTGCCTTCTCAAGAACATTGCACAAGCAGTTCCCTCTCTTCTGACCCACATCACCAATTGTACCCTTCTACTGGATCATCCCCAGTAGGCATTTGGAAATCCCAGTATATCTACTGTCTTACAAATAAAACTCTCTCCCTCCGCTCAATTCCTTGCCAGTGATCACCTCACTTTGTTTTTATTTGTTTGTTTATTTATTTGCCCTCCTTTGAAGGCCAACTCTTTAAAAGAGCTGTCTAGGTTCCTCCCCACCCCCACTGCATAAAAGTAAAATAAAAGAGCTGTCTGGGGGCCAGCCCAGTGGCGTAGTGGTTAAGTTCACACGCTCTGCCTCCACGGCCCGGGGTTTTCAGGTTGAGATCCTCGGTGTGGACCTACACACCACTCATCAAGCCACACTGTGACGGCATCCCACATAGAAAATAAAGGAAGATTGGCACAGATGTTAGCTCAGGGACAATCTTCGTCATAAAAACAAACAAGCAAACAACTGGCTATATTCACTGTTTCTAATTACTCTCCTCTCGTGCTCTCTTGAATCTACTCTAGGCTGGCTTTTCCCCATAACTACTTCAATAAAAGTATTCTTGTTAATGTCACCATTCACCTCTATTCTGCTAAATCCCGTGATCAGTTCTCAGTCCTCATCTTACCTGACCTGTTTCGAGTATTTGACATAGGTTGACTTCCTTCTCCTTAAGGTACCTTTTTTTTTTTTTCCCAACTTGGCTTCCTCCTACTCCTTTGGCTTCTTTCTCAGGCTCCTTTGTGAGTTCTACGTCTTTTGCCAGAGCTCTTAAAAGCACTTAAGGTTAGAGCACCGTAGGATTCAGTCATTTGTTCCCCTTTTTCTATTTGGAGTCACTCCCTTGATGATCTCACCCACTCTTTTACTTAAAATTTTATTTATATATCAAAGGCTTCTCTCCTAAATCCAGCTTCAAATCTCCTGACCTAGTGTCATCACCAGGATATCTCAGAGACATTTCAAACTTAGCATACCCAAAACCTAACTTCTGATCTGCCCTCCAAACCTTCTCTACCCTCAGCCTTCCCCATAGCAGCTGATGGCAACACCATCCTTCCACTTGCTCAGGCCAGAATCCTTAGAGTCGTCTTTGACTCTTTCTCTCAAATCACATTCCAACTGCCAGGAAATCCTACTGGCTCAGCCTTCAGGAGACATACAGAATCTAACCACTGCTGGTCAATGCACTGCTACAACCCTTTCTTGCTTGGATTATAGCAAAAGCCCCTAACTGGTCTCTCTCTTTCTATCTATTGTTACCCTAAAGTCTGTTCTCACCACAGTAATAAAAGTGATCTTTAAAAACGAAAACAAACCAGACTTGACTTTTTTAGAGCAGTAGTACGTTCACAGCAAAACTGAGAGGAAGGTACAGTGATTTCCCATGTGCCCCCTGTTCTCACACATGCACAACCTCTCCCATTATCAACATCCGCCCCCCCACCCCCGAGAGGTACATTTGTTACAATTGATGAAACTACACCAACACATCATTATCACCCCAAGTCCATAGTTTACATTAGTGTTCACTCTTAGTATCGTACGTTCTGAGATTGGACAAATGTGTAATGACATATGTCTACTATTACAGTATCATACAGAGTATTTTCACTGCCCTAAAAATCCTCTATGCTCTACCTAGTCGTCCCTCCCATTCTTACCCCTGGCAACCACTGATCTTTTTACTGTTCTGTAGTTTTGCCTTTTACAGAATGTCATAGTAGTTGGAATCACAGTATTTAGCCTTTTCAGATTGGCTTCTTTCACTTAGTAAATATGCGCTTAAGGTTTCTCTATGTCTTTTCATAGCTTGATAGCTCATTTCCTTTTAGTGCTGAATAATATTCCATTGTCTGGATGTACCACAGTTTTTTTTATCCAATCACCTACTGAAAGTATCCCAGATGCTTCCAAGTTTTGGCAATTATAAATAAGCTGCCCTAAAAATCGGTGTGCAGATTTTTGTGTGAACCTAAATTTTCAGCTCCTTGGGGTTAGATACTAAGGAGTGTCATTGCTGCATCATATAGTAAAAGTATGTTCAATTTTGTAAGAAACTGACAAAAAATCTTTTTAAAAAAATTTTAAATATGTTCATATCTCTCCTCTCCTCAAAATCCTGCAATGAATCCCATTGCATTCGCAGTAAAAGTCAAAAGTCCAGAGAATGGGGTGCAAGACCCTACATGATCTGACCTCTCCATTTTCTCTCTGATATCATCATCATCTACTGCCCCGTGGTTTACTCTTGCTGTTCCTTCAATAAAGTGCATTCCTTAGACCGTAGGGCCTTTGTACCAGCTTTTCTCTCTGTCTTCAATACTCTTTCCACAGACCCCTGAGTGGATCATTCCCTTAGCTCCATCCAATCTTTGATAAAATAGTGCCATCTCAATGAGGCACCACCAAATATCACGCTGTTTAAAATTTCAAGCAGGCTCTGGAAAAGAAGGGGTAATAGCTAGTTCATGGCCTTTTCTCTAGACTCAGTGGTGCCTGGGGGTTTGACCCTCTCTATAATCCTCCTTGCAACAGGAAATTTATGGGAGTATTCCTATACTTCATCCAAGAGAATCCTGCTGAAGTTATTAGGTAGCAGAACAAGCACCCATATGTACTTTATTGTTGAGGCTGGTGCTAGTGGGAGGTGACTGTGATGGAGAATGAATGGAAGCTCATCACATGCCCCTGATGGGGCTACTCAACCAGTAAGGCAGAAGCATGAGAAGTGGTCCTGTCCACTCAACATCACCTGTCATTGCCACACACATCCCAAGTGTGCAGTGATAAGTGGCCATTAGAGACTGCCTGGGAGTCAGGAGACCTCTGCTCTGCTGGGGCTCTGTGTGCTCTTTTGTTGCCTGTCCTATGTCCTTTCTTAAAGCTCAGAAGTACACTTGGTGCTGGGTGAGCCCTCCAGTGCCTCATGAGTGTGGTTGTCAACTTGAACCTAAAACCACTACTGCTAGTAGAGCAGAGTAGGCATTAGAATCCCAATCCCCTTTAGCTTGGTCTAACTTTTCTTTTTCCATGACACTTAACACCTTTGACATACTATATAATCCAGTTACTTATTATGTTTATTGGTTGTGGTCTGCCTTCTCTCACTACACGGTAAGCCTCATGAAGGCAGGGATTTTTGGCTTTTTTTTACTAGTATAGCCTAAGTATCTAGAACAATGGCTGGCATGTACTAGGTGCTCAGTAAGTATTTGCTCAATGAGTGAGTGAACAAATGTTGTTCAGTGTTTCTTCAATGCCAGGCATAAGGCATGATGAACAGAAGTAACAGAATTTCTGCCTTTATATTTCTTAGAGCCTAGAGTATGAATATGGTTATTAGTGAGATGTCCGTTTACAGAGATCCTTAGGGAGGATTCCCAAATCCTATCATGAAAGAGGGTTTTAGAGAAATATATTTCAAAAGGGGGTAGAACTGTCACATTTTGAAATATTTTCACATCTCCGTGCCTTTATTCCTGCTGTTTATTTTTCCTGGAATGCTCATCCCTTTCTTGTCAACTCTTGCAAATTCCTCCTTGTCCTCCAAAATCCAGCCAGAGTCACATTCTCTCCTTGGCTTTCCTTGGCACTGTCTTCCTGCCATGAGTCCTTCCCCTTAAGGTTAATTGATTAATTGCTTCCTCCTTGGTGCTCCCAAAGCGTTTATCACAAGGTGCGGGTATTATTTATTTACCTGCCTCTGAGTTTCAAGGGCATCTTCATTACCATTTTTTCTCTAGTGATGGGCACAGTCCCTGTCTCATAACACGTGCTCAATAAGTAGGTATTGAATTCAGGGCAGTAGACTGTTTTTACTCTGGTCACTGATTCATCCAGCAAATATTAAGCGCTTTTTACATGCAAGGTGCTGTGTTATGTGTTGTAAAGATACTGATAAAAAAATCATGTGCCCAATTTCTTAAAAACCTAAAATATTCTTTAACAAGAAAAACTAAGTCAGCATAAAAGTAACTGTAATACATGGTTGAAAGTGTTATCTTCAAAGAGGTGTGCATGAGTGCATGTGTGTGTGTGTGTGTGATTACTTCATACTAGGACTCAAGACTGTCTTCCTATTGACTAAGGAAATATTTTTCCTTATTAAATGTCTAAAAAGCTGTGGTTCAAAACAATGCTTCTTTTGATGTCTCACAAATTAGGTTACATTCTGTCCTAGGTCTAAAAATACCTCTCTCCCCTTTACTTTGACTGATAATACTATTGTAGACTATTGGATTAAAGCACTGTTCAGGGTTAAGCTACTACCTGCCAAACAGTCTACATTTAAAGAAGAGAGGCACCAGCCCCATGGCTGAGTGGTTAAGTTCACATACTCTACTTTGGCGGCCCAGGGTTTGCTGGTTCGGATCCTGGGTGCGGATCCTACACAGCACTCATAAGCCATGCTGTGGCAGCAGCCCACATAGAAGAACTAGAACGAGCTACAACTAGGATATACAACTATGTACTGGGGCTTTGGGGAGGAAAAAAAGAGAAGATGGGCAATAGATGTTAGCTCAGGGCCAATCTTCCTCACCAAAAAGCATACCTTTTTAAAAAAAAAAAGTAGAGAAAGTTTCTTTTGGTGCCCTAAGGTATGAATTTTATGCATTCCCTAGTTTTTAGAAAACATCTTCAGTAAGAAATCCTTTCCATGTTGCTACAAGTTCCTTCCTAATTGCCATTAGGAAATTGGCTGTAGAAAGCTTTTGACAAAAGTTAACAATAATGTCATTGAAATGAAAAATCCAAACCACATTTTAAGAGAATTTTTAAAAATTTGGTTAGCCTGGTTTGAATGCCCACCATTTAATTGTATTTAAGCCAGTAGCATTTTTTAAAAAATATAATAGATTGCCGTTTCCACATTAAGATGTAGTTGTTAATAATTTGAGTGATTACAGATTTTAACACCAGCAATTTTTCTGTTTTTATTTAGACTTGGATTATCACTTGCATTTATCTTCAACTGCTCCTATTTAATCCTCTCGTCAAAACCAAAGGAATCTGTGAAAACCGTGTGACTGATGATGTGAAAGACGTGACAAAATTGGTGAGTCCTTGCTTTTCATGACTCTTTCTTGTGTTTTGAACAAGAGCTCATTTTTTCTTGCCCGAAATTAGTATTTTTCTAAGACAAGGAAAGAAATCATTGAGTTATTCCAGAAGGTTTACAGAGAGCAGGTCAGGAGATATTTAAGGTGATGGAGAACCTGTTGGTAGAACTAACCCACTGCTCACCACTGCAGTGGCTTTGTGTCTTCGCTGGTCTTTTCATCTCTTTCACAGGCAGTGAAGGACGCTGGAGAGTTCTCTGTGTGCTCGTGTGCCAGCACCTGCTTCTTCCCCATTATCTCTTTAGTGGGTTCTTCCGCGTGTCTTATTTTCCCTCCACATGTCTTCCTACTCTTCTTGAACAAGCCTAACAAAAGGGGATCTGTGGGGCCGGCCCTGTGGTGTAGTGGTTAAGTTCGAGCGCTCCGCTTCGGTGGCCTGGGGTTCCTGGGTTTGGATCCTGGGTGTGGACCTACACACTGCTCATCAAGCCATGCCATGGCGGCATCCCACATACAAAATGGAGGAGGATTGGCACAGAGGTTAGCTCAGGGACAAACTTCCTCAAGCAAGAAGAGGAAAATTGACAATAGATGTTAGCTCAGGGCCAATATTCCTCACAAAAAAAGAAGACACAGATCTGTGATGGCTGGCCGTTCTCTCCTTTCCAACAGCATAAAGACTCTGTCACACGTGCGTTGTTGTTTGCTCTCTCAGTGGACATAGTTGGAGGAGTGGTTTGTTTCCCAAATGTTGACCAGACTCACCTCACACATTCGTCACATTGGAACTCTTCAGTCAACAAAAGCCATTTGACACAGGTGCTGCTTGGTCACTGCCAGCTTCATTCCATGCTTCTCTTAAGATGCAGCCCACAGAGGGGGAAAGCATACTAAGACATCTGAACTGCACTCTTCCCAACTCTCACAATCTAGGGGAGATTGGACATGCTCATTTGAGCTACGGAGGATGATTTCAGGATGAACAAAGTTTGAGAAGCCTTTTTGTGAGTTCCTGGTTCAAAATAGCCAAGCGGCACTCAGTTACTTGAATATTGTCTAGAGAACAGAGGTGATGTGAGAATAGGAAAGAAATGAGGGTCGTGATATATAGAAAAGAAAGAAAAGTATGTTTACTGAGATATTTATTTTCCCTCCTCTCGATATACATTTCCTGGTTTATATGTTTTATTTTGGGTTCATAGCCAAACTTCAAAATAAGTTTAATGCTATGATCAGCATCTTGCTAGCGTAACCTCAATGCAGAATTAGGAACACACACACATACACAATTTATGCAGATTCCTTAGAAGTATACCTGGAGGGTCCAGGTTTAAAAGTATCCTTTGATGCAGTATCTGAAGATTTGTCAATGTGTTTTATTCGACGGGCTGTTGCCACGACAGTGGAACATTTGCCTGCTAGATGCCCAGCTAGGTATTGGGTATAGGGATGGAGGTGAGGAGGAAGTGTTTTTTTTAAAAAAAACATAGATCATGGCCCTTTTCCTCAAGTTGCTTGTTGGTTTGTGACCCAAAAAACTGTACTGAAAAGAAAATATATGTTTATATTCTGAATTTTGTATTGATAGAAGACACTCATTAAATGTTTGTCTGATGAGTGAAGTAATCATGTGCACAACTGTGGTGGTCACTGTGATCGCCTGTGGTGCTTCTTGAAATTACAGGTGTCTGGACCCCACTGATTCCAGAGGTCTGAGGAAGGGCTCCAGGCATCTATATTTTTAAGACATTTCTGAAAGGAGGTTTAGGAACTACAGTTCTGGATGATCTATTCTGTCAAAGTTTAGAAACTAAATTTGATCTCCATTCTTTTTATGACTAATTTTATCTATGTTGTACAGATTTATATGGATGTCACATTAATATGTCTCCAAAATCGGCTTAAAATAAGTCACAGCTGGGAAATAACAGCTCTCCTGTAGCTGATGGTGTCACCATGGATGTGAGAATGAGCAGGGGAGATCCGTTCTGATCCTAGGGAGCAATTTTAAGTATGTGGGCAATAAATCATAGTTGGAAGATGATGGTGTATCTGACCACAGACTGAGCATATCCAAGATTAACATGGTATTTAAGAAAAATTACTTGTAGATATTATTGTTTGCTAAGTGTTTGAGGAATACTACTTAATGAGCACGACTTCCAGTGAAATGCCAAACTGATATTTTCAAGTGGTGTAAGAAGGTATTATAAGCACCTGCCAAGATTTTCCATTCTTGTGTTTAACCATCTGCTTATTTTCAGTCTTACGTATCAGTCAATACAAGGAAAAATGGCAAGAAGCATTAATGAGAAAGAATTCCTAGAAAAGGGATACTTATTAATATTGAAACAAAAATATAATTTCTCATCCCAAGGGCAAACGTGAAATGATTAAACTGAGAAAAGGGTTTTTTCTCCATTCCAGCAACTGACTCAGGGGGAAAATTTTTAATTTCAAGAGTTGATCTAGTGAAATTAGTGTGTTTACTTTGAATTATTGGAAAAGATCAAGGTAATAAAAAGTAGGACTCAGAAGATCACTTCTAATTGAATAAAGACCTACATACTACACAGCCTGTATTTTATAGAGTAAGAAATAGAAAACTATAAAATAATCCCTAATCCCTGATCTCAGTGTTTATAACCTCATTTGGGAGCTAAGCCATCTCTATGAATATGTAAATGCATATCACTAACATCATAATAACAACACACAAATGGGTGCCATTTATAAGATTTCATGGTATAACATAGGACCCAACCTGTGCTAGTATATTGGTTAAGAGAATGGATTTGGGAATCTGGCCGACCTGAGTTTAAAATCCCAGCTCTTTGCCCTTGGGTCAGTAACTACCTTTCTAAATCTCAGTTCTAACCTCCCAATCTTGTGGTATAGATTAAATAAGAAAATGTGTATATACATTTTTTACCACAATTATTGTCACGTAACCACTTTGTGCCTCAGTTTCCTCATCAGTGTATAATAGGTTAATAGTACTTAACCTCACAGAGTGATTGTGAGGGTTAAATAAGTTAATAGGACAGTTCTAGGAACACAGCAAGTGCCTGCTAAATATTGGCTATTAGGAGTGGTGGTGGTGGTGGTGTTTGTGGGATATTAGATACTGGAGCTGGAGGGGAATTTAGAGACAATCTAGACAAACTATTTTATAAATAAGGAAAGTGAGATCCAAGAGCAGTGAAGCCCAGCTCCTGGTCCCATTACCAGTGACGTGTCTTCTAGAACAGTGGTTTTCAAACTGGCTCCTAGAGCCCACCCAGCCACTCTGCTTTGGTTTATGTATCTGGGTTTCCAAATAAGACTTGGTTTGAAAAAAGAATCGAGCTTATGAGAAAATGTATGAAAGCCACTGCTTTAAGCCAGAGTTTGTGGGATGTCGTTTGACGCCCGTCCAATCACAGTCTCTTAGGGTACTTGTTAAAAGTACAGCTGTCAGGGCCATACTGCAGAAATGTGGAATCTCAGCTTGTGGAGATGGGTGTTGGAACTTAGTAGGTCCCATTAGTGTCCCAGGTGATAGTTATTTGCATAGAAGTGCCGGAACTGCTTAGGCCCTAATACTTAGAATGTCGGGCTTTCTTTTCATGTTTGAAAAAAGCTGGGTTTCCATCCTTAGCCTAAAACTCATTAATTTCACGCATTCAAACAGGATCATGATGACTTTTGAGTTTTATGGATACAGATGATCACAGCCTCTCTCTAAAGGACAATGGGCAAAGTATCTTGAAGTCGACCAGGCATACTGGGTTACTTGAATACCAGTTCTGCTGTTACCTAGCTTTGTGGCCTTGGGCAAATAAATCCCTGAACTTCTCTGGGATTCAATTTCTGGTTTTTAAAATGAGGAACAAAGACATGATCAATAGTTCTTAATCTAGGGTTCATAAACTTCAGACTATTGCAAATGGAACTCCAGATTGTGCCTGTGTGTGTCATGTGTGCATTTCTGAGAAGAGGGTGTGTAGCTTTCATTTGCTTCCCAGAGAAGTCTGTGACCACCCCCCCCAAAAGATGAGAACTACTAAATTAGATAACTTTGAAGGCCCCTTTTTAGCTCTGAAGTTCTTTTATTCCATAATGATACTTCTTCAGATTGCACCTTTTGGAATAATTCAGTAATGCCTTGACTAAAGGAGGTTATGTATAATGGGAGAGCTTTGCTTTGCAGGCATAATGTTGTTGGTACGTTTTATTTAAGGGAAAGTGGGTTGACAGTACCTTTGTGCCTCGTGCTCACAATAGTTTCTTCAACTGAACTCCTTCCTCTGCAGTCTCTCCCAGTTCCGTCTTTGCAATAGGTAGCAACTCACACAGTGCCCACAAACCTTAAGTGTGTTTGCTCGGGGTGATTCTCATGTCACAGAAGCACATGATTTATGACTTTACTGTCATTTTTTTTTTTTTTTAATTTCTGCTTGGACACTTTGTACTGCCCTTCCGGTCCCTATGGTTTTCATTTTAAATCCTTCTGACGTGTTTACTCAGCATAATAGTTCATTTATTTACAGAACATGTTGCTTTGTTTCTAAAAAATGTTGCAAGACTTGTTTTAAATGGCAAACTCAGACCTACCTTAAGGAAGGGTCAAGTATCTGGGAAGAGGATGAATCCAACTTTAAAAACATGTATCTAGAGGAAAGACTGCGGCTTTTAATGGCTGTGTTGATGTAAGGAGGAAATCACGTATTGAAATGGTTGAATTAGTGTCCACTTTTGTTCTTCCTACTGTTCCTGTCATTTTTGGTGATATTTTTCCTTCATTTGGAGGAATTCAATTTAATGTGACCTTGTTGCTTTTTAAAAACCTTTCTATCTTTAAATATCTATTGAATAATTATTTGTCTTCCTCAAAATGCTTAAGGCAGGTTGCTGTTCCAGCTCACCTTGTAAAGGTGAAATGACTGTCTTTTCAAATTCAGTCTACAAATCAAAATAGAATTAAAACTCTCCTGAGAATTCATGGTCTTTCTCATCTTGTGATAGGCACTAATTTTAAGTATGTTATATTAATGTGTGATTCTTGGAGGTTAACATAATGGGAGCTTATAAAAATATCCTCAGATAACAAATGTTCACACTTTGAATGGATAGTTTTCAATAATTCTGATTTTTATTCTTCTTAAAATACAGTGTTCTTTAAATAGAATCCACCGCATTAAAATGGAGGATTAGAGTCTCTGAGTCTTTCCATTTTTAGGTGAATTCTAAACTTTTCTAAGCATATCTTCTCTTTAAAAGTTGAGGTCTCATATAGTTCTGTTTGACCCTTGAAAAACAATGGTTTTATAGTTGGAATGTTTTTAAAGTTTGTTTTTATTAGTTTGCAATACTTAGCATTTTAATTTCTGCTCCTGTGCTCAGTATTTCTTTCTCTATTTCAAGGTTAAATTTCAGGCTCAAATTTAGTATTCAAAGAAAGGAAAGAAGTGTATTAGAAATAATATTTGTAAAAACTGACAATTAGATGGCTTGCTATATTACCAAGCACGTCAATCTTATCATGAAGAAAACTTGCTCTTCCTTCATAGGATAAACCACTTAGATAACATGTCTCCTGCTCCTTGACTTTTTAAAGCAGTGGTGAGTGTGTTATATTCAGGCACCATGCAAAACACTTTGTAGGGATTCTCCCCTTAAACCTCGCAACACTAGGAGGTAGTTGTTTTTACCACCAGTTTATTGGTTAGGAGTCTGAGGCCTAGTGATGGTAAATAACCTGACCATCCTCACCTGGAAATAGGAAGAGGAGCAGAAGTTTGAACACATAACTACCTATCTCTGGAGCACAAGAACCCAGTTTATAATTTATGATGTCTTAATTTAAGATGTGAATGTCAACTGCAATTTAGGAATTATCGCTCTAACTTCTTGAATTTTGTTTCTTAGGTAGTAGTCATCTTATCATTAGGAATTGATCATATTGTAGAAGTTCAATTAGTGCTATTTAATTGGAATCATCATTAAATGGTGTGTCTGTGAAATAGGCAAAACAGGTTTTAATCTCTTCTATTTGAAAGGGGACAAGAATCATCTTTATTTAGGTATTCTTTATTTAGGTATTCTTCACTGAGAAAAACTAACATAGAAAAGTTTTACGAGGTTGTCATCTTAACTTTTTAAAAAATCACTAATTGAGTTATTTTTTTTTTAAATGAACCAGATACGTTTGAAAACTAAAGGTAATTGACCTAATTGGTTAGCTTTTTAGTCAGTATTAACAGGAGATGACTTATTAGAAGAAATTTAAAAAGCGAAAAGCTTTCTCCTGTGTTATTTCTGAAGGCTGAACAACCAACATTATGCTAAGCCGCTGTTCATGAGTCAACTGGGATATTTAGGTACAAGTGGAGATTTTTTTTCCTCTACAGCATTGATTCTTAAACTTCTCTGGGTCTGATGAGACTGAAAACTGTGGATTCCTTCTCCCAAAAAGGTTCATATATGCACAACATTTTAGGTATAATGTCAAAGGAATCATGAGTTGCTACTGCATTTTGATTCTTACCTAGAACTTCGAAGAGACAGCCAGACCAGTAAGTGTCTCACCAAATATGTCTGAGCAGCCACTGATTTCATGAGATTTAGAGACCTCAAAGACATTTGAATCATGAGATCCAAAGGTTTTAGATCAGTGGGCTAGAGAGGGAGTTAAATGTTCTGACTTTGAGTTCTTCTTCTCCTGAGTCCAGATACCTGCAGGGGGTGGGATGCAGCCGGTGCCTGTTTGGCTTGCAGAGACTTTTTCTTGGCTGAGTTTCTAGCATTTCTGCATGCTGTTCCCGTATGCGTTTTTGTGGGGTTTTCCCCCCAGTGTCACTGAGTATGGTCAATCCTTAAGACGTTCAAAGAAGGTAGCAAATGGGTCCCCCTAATAAAGTGAGCCCATCATCAAGTGTCTTGTTTTTGCAGTTTGTACGTTTTACTGTTTGGCATAGTGTTGACATCCTCATGCTACAAACTACAAAGCTCATGGAAATAATTTGGCCTTTGGTAAAATTTTCCATCATTTATGTTCTATTTATTTTATTTTTTTGCCCTGAACTTATTTTACTGGGATAAAAATCTGTAGCCTTGCTTACTTATCCATTTAACCCTACCAATAGCATACTTCCCTGGAACCTAAACCACATTTCTCCTTCTTTCAGCTTCCAGTCTCTGTATAAATATTGAACCCGTGTTTGGCACTTTCCTTCTAAACTGCTCCCTGTCTCTATTCTCTCCTTGCCCTAATTCATCTTCCAGACAAATCTTCCTAAATTTACCATTGTGTTCCCTCCCTGCTTAAACACAGTGTGGTACTGCTGCTTAAAGCAGACTGAGTTTTTAGTAATTGTCTAGTTCACCTTCTTCATTTTACAGACGCGGAGTAGAAGTTCTGTAGAGAGGAAGCAGAGTGACTGAGGCAAAAGTGACTTGCCATAGGGTTCTGGTGGTAGAACTGGTCCCACTGGACTTCACTGCCTCCCTTTTGGCCTCCTTAGCCTAGCATTCAGGTGCCTCTCGAATGTGGCTTTCCTGGTGTATTTCTTACCTCTTATCTGCTGGAACCTGCATTATCTGTCCCGCTCTCCAAATGCACCTTGTGCTTTCCCATGTCTTTGTCTTTGCATATGACCCTTCCTCTATCCAGAATGTCCCACTCCCTTGCATTTAATAATAATAAAAACTCATGCTCACTCACACACCATGCTCAAGCACAAAGTATTTTAAACAAGTTATTTAATCCTTGTGTAGTCTTTATAAAGCCTCTGGATTCTGTTATGATTCCCATTTCACACATGTGGAAATTGAGGTTAAATAGGTTAAGTAACTTGCCCAACATCTCTGTTAGCCTATGGCAGGGCCTGAATCCAAGCTGGGCAGTGTGTCCCCAGAACCTGCACTGTGACTTCTACAGCAAACTAGTTGCCGTGAAGGAACATCTTCCAACTTCCAGGCCAAAGGCTCCCTCTACTCTGTCAAAGTTTCCACAATGATCAATATACATCAGAGAAGCCAAATTTATCACAAGGTTATCTGTGCTTTTGGAATGCTATTCAATATAGTATAAATGCTTAAAAAGTAATATAATAATTCATGAAGCAACCATAAAAATCTACAACTAGACTTCCTAAATTCTCTTCCAAATGTAATTGGAAGGAAACCAATGCAAGCCAAGAAAGTAATACAGGGGAGACTGCTCTGTGGATAACTGTGCTGAGACAGCACACAGAGACAGGGTTTGCATCCTGCCCACCAGAACTCCTGATGCCTCTAGCATTGGGATGCCACTTAACCTCTGAACCTCCATGTTTTCTTCTGTAATTAGGCTTAATAATATATATCTCATGGGCTTGTAGTAAAGACTGTATATCAAAACTTATTATGAATTGTAAAGTATTTTTCAAAAATAGTCCTACTTTTTAGTCCCATCAAAAATTAAGTATTAGTAAACCTATTTAATGCAGAAATTACTTTATTATTATATACCTCTCAAGTGGGTAAAGTATGGAGATTTCAGTGTGTTGGTCAGAGAACTTATTGTAAGGTTTCTTTGATGTCTTTGAACCAACTTTTATATATAAATTACTAATACAATGGAATTGGTCAGCATATCCTTTACATTTTCTCTGCTCTTTAGATATATACTTGGGCCCTAAGTTTTCTGAATACTAATGTGATTGATGCTATCTTTACTTTTTTATTATGTAAATTATGCTTAAGGAGGGGCTAGATTGTCAAGCAGCTTGTGTCCAGAACACCTGCCGCTTCTGGCCATGTTTCTCCATCTGGAATGGCTTTAGTTTACATGGTTGGTTCATAACAAAATAGAATGTTACTATTTAGCTCATTCCAGCTTTTGTACCTGCAAAGATGTCAGCTGTGTCTTTACCACCAAGGTTTTCATAAAATGACTAGGTCCATTTTGCTTTTCAAAGATGAAGGTGAAGATCGAGAAGACAAAAGAAATTATGGAAGCATGGTGGGAAGTTTGACCGAGAGGAAGAAAGTTAAATGTAAAGAGCAGGAAAGTGCCCCCTAAATTAAAAACAAAAATGCCACCTTGTGTGGCAGCCCAGATGAGTTTTCAAGAAGCAGCAAGGACTCTACTAATTTATTGGGGGTGGCACGAGGAGGGATGATGGGGAGCCTTGTGGGTAGAAAATACCAGGACAAGTGTCCAGAGCGTGGATGAAAATGTAGTGGAGCTAAGAGGCGAGGGAGGCTCTGCTGTCAGAGACCTGAGTTCTAGTCCAGACTTAATGCATAGTAGCTGTGTAACCTTAGTCAAGTTACTTGACCTCTTTGAGCCTCAAGTTTTTCATCTGTTAAATAGAGATAATATGTCACAGGCATGTGAGGATTGGATGTAATCATGCGACATAAGCCCTTAGTGAGCACCATGCCCACACATGGTAAATATTCAGTAAGTGTTAGGCTCAAGGCTGAGATGAGTGTGAGCTGGTACCATAGGAGGTTGAATGGTAGTGAGCATAATGGGATCAGTTCCTACGTTGGCTCCTCTCCGCCTACTTATGCCTTTGCCTGGATTCTTTTCTCACCAAATTGTTCTCAGATTCTAGAAGCTATTGGCAAGGCCAAGAAGAAACCTATGGATTGTTTATAGGAGACTTGTCAGAGATGACCTAGTCCAGCAAATAGGCACAAGATCTCGGCGTACTATGGGGACCAGTAAAGTTTTTAGAGATAGATGAAGGGGAAAATAAGTCTGCAAAAGCAAGGTAGGTCTGTTGAAGATGTAGGGGTGCAAAATGACATTTTATGTTGTATATTGTTTTGAGACTCAATGGACTAAATCAGTTTTTGGCTGTATTATTCAGCTGGAAATTTTAACGGTGCTAGAAGGGTGAGATGACAGAGTTGGTATGGTATGTAAGAAAGAAGATAAGAGAACCTAGAACTCTGTAACTTAGCAGGATATATGCCTTGGAAGTCAGCTGCCAACATAGCTCTCAACAGAGAATATGGATTGGGTGTTTATGAAATGTTTGGCATATTCACTTATCTCAATCATAAACTATTTGGCATTGGTACATTTATCTCCATTTTACAGATGAGAGAAAGCAAAGTACAGAATTTAGATTCTTTCTAAATTCCCTGGTTCCAAATTGGGTGCTTGTTCAACTTATGCCACAATGACTGATGGAAATGTGTTAAGATATTTTTTAAAGCCTTTAAAAGAAACTAGGTAAACATTTGAGGCATCTCAAATGTTCAGTCCTGGGTAAGTAAATTAGCTTATATCACAGAACTGAATGTTTCTAAATTATTTAAGTTATAAACCATTTGCATCTCATTAGTAGTGTTGTTCTTTTGAAGTTTCACTGACTTTTCTAGGAGCAACAAAGAACAGTAGTTCTTGAACTTAAGCAAGCATCGAAATCATCTAAAGTACTTGTTATGTAGGACTCGGTAGCTCTAGTGTGGCCTGAGAATTTGTGTTTCTAACAGGTTCCTTGGTGATGGTGACATCATTTTGAGAACCAATATACAAGAAAATACTTTGCATTACTAATTCTATCAAGGAACAAGTAGGAAAATAGTCCTACTATTTTGGAAAGGAATACAAACTACTTGGAAAGGAATTCCAAGACCACAGATGGAAATTGAATTTCAGATCATGTTCCCAAAACTCAGTAGGTTGTACTTAGCCACCCATTACTGAATTTGGAGTCCAAAAGATTTGTATTATCACTTACTTTATTTTTTGAGAGTGCCTTTGATTACAAAGGAAAATGAAGAATGAAAAGTCACTATATATGTAAATATTGAAATTCAGTGGTAGCTTAAAAACATAACAGGTTTGTATGTGTTTTTCACCAAACCACTAAAAACAATATGATTAATTGATATGTATGGATTTTTCTCACCGATTTTTTTTTCTTTCTTTTTTTGGTTTCTGTAGGTGGCAAATCTTCCAAAAGACTATAAGATAACCCTCAAATATGTCCCCGGGATGGACGTTTTGGTATGTAAACTGTGCATTTCTAAGAGTTTCATTTTAGGAACCGACAAAAGAGATGGGATCATTTGCATTGAGACAGGAAATTATCTGCCCTTTAGGAGTTTGCTAATTGTCAGGATTTGCAGAAGATATCTTTGGAATTTGACTTGCATAGTTTTTTTTTTTCCCTCAAGCAGCTGCTAAACTTTGATTCCAGCTGAACATTTCAATACGTGTCTTAGATCTATTCTCCCAAAGTAAATAAGATTGTCTTCCTTAGAGCAAGCCACAAATTTCTGTTTCCTTTAGCCTACCCCAAAAAGGCTTGAGTGGAAAATTATGTAAATTCTTTTCATACCTGAAAAGGTCCTCTATAAGTCTCTTTCTTATTTAGAGAACACAAAATATTTTATCTCAGAATTTATTAGTAGTGTGATAGATTCCTAGAACCTTACAATAAAAATATGTGGGTATGTTTAATAAATAAATACTCCTTATTACTGCAACCAAGAAATTTTAATTATTTTTCTCATTACAGAGTTTCAGAATTCATACATGTAATGCTTGAGTACCCACCACACAGCTTGTCAAACCTTACCATTGTGCAATATTTGCTTCAAATATATTTTTTAATAATGAAACGTTAAAAATATAACTGAAGTCCCCTGTATGCCCCTTTCCTATCTCCATTAGTCCTCACTTTGTCTGTTAGGGACAATTTGTCTCTTTATTTTTTTTCTAATGTCGTGAGCCTGCAGATAGCGAGTCAACCACCTCACACGCACTTTCAGTCTGATTAATTGGCACCTCCTTCTTTGTTTATATATTTTTTTTCTTAAAGATTGGCCCTGAGCTAACGTCTGTTGCCAATCCTTTTTTTTCTTTCTTATTCTCCCCAAAGCCGCCCAGTACATAGTTGTATATTCTAGTTGTACATCCTTCTAGTTCTGCTATGTGGGGTGCCGCCTCAGCATGGTTTGATGAGCGGACCCGAACTGGTAAAACCCCAGGCCAGCGAAGTGGAGCGCGCCATCTTAGCTACTCGGTCATAGGGCCGGCCCCCAATACTTTGTCTCTTAAGGGCAGGTATTCTGAGCTGGAAATTTTAATTCCAAGGCATGGTTTCAGGGCTTGACATGAGAAGAGCATCGCCCCGAGTTGTGTTGAGCCTGACAGTGCATAGTAGCCCTTCATGCTCTTATACTTTTACTGCAAACTATGCATCTATACGTAAGATATTTGCATGTTTTCATAGTTTATGTTAATGCTGTTATACTGCACATACCACTTTGCAACTAGGTTATATTTTGCAACATGCCTGTGACATGTACCATGTTGCTCCATTTTAACTACTGTATTGTGTTCCTTGAGTTAATTTAAGCCAATTGGGTTACTCTCTGCTCCGCAAGTCAACATCTTTCCATAATTTACCAAATGCTTGTTACACATCCATCTTTGCAAGTTGTCTTAGGCTTTGAGTAATTTCTGGGGATTAGTCAATCCAAATTATTACCAGTTTAAGTGTGTTAAGCACATCACTAAGTGCTTGTGCTTGAAAAGTCTTTCAAAGACTACATGTTTGTTATTTCAAGACAATGTGAAAGGCATGTTTCTTTTTATTTAGTAGAGTAAGCATTTCACCATGAACTATCTAAAGTTCCTTAGAACTTCTTAGAACACGTATCTTCATGTTGAATCAATTATCTTCAAGTCTAGGTCAATGTCTGTCCTACTGAGTTAGGGGGAATTCTCTGGAAATAGGAATATAAAATTATAGCAGCCTGAAAATGAACTAATCTAGTCATTCAATCACTCAGTCAGCAAGTACTTGTTTAGGAAAAACTAGGGAGAAAGCACTTTACCAGACACTTTAAGAAATAAATACACATCAATCAGACTGATGTTCAAAACCTTTAATAATAACTGATGAGGAAATTTTCTGGCCTTTTTATATTCAAAATGATTTCACATATTTATCTCCTTGGATGATTAGAAAAGCCCTGTGAGGAAGGCAAGATAGCTTCTATGGTTCCTATTTTACAAATGATACGTTGAGGTTTACAGCCCAGAAGTATTTCGCCTGAGGTTATACAACTGGAAAGTGAAGGTCTTAAAGAGAAATCACAGGTCATCTGACTCTGAACCCCAAGTTAACAGAGTGTGAGCATCTAAATAATTACAATAGCGACGGAAAGTATTCTAAGTGAAGCAGGTAAGTAATAAAGACACACCCTGCTCACCCTGTAGAAGCATTTAGGCCTCTGATTGCTCAAAGAAATCATGCAGCTCTTTGAAAAACAACAAGTGTTAAACTGAAAATAATGAAACAGATTATTTTGTGCTGGTGTAATCTTAGATTGTGCAAAATCATAGATTTCAGTATGGGCTGGTAATAGCAAGAGCCAAACTTGTAAAAATAAATCTGATTCAGTGCCACGTATTTTTTTCTTGTTTCTATAATTGAGAAAAGTCCACTATTATTTGATCTTGGCACACCATCCTGGCACAACAGGAGAAACTCTGTTCTTGGCTCCCACAGTTGGCAGGAAAAACAACCCGTGCACAGGGCTTTGGGCAGAAACGGGGATCTTTTGCTTTGTTTTACCTTCATTTTAAAATGTTAGTTTCTGCCAAGACGAGAGGAGTTTCCCAGTGGAGAGGCCCCTGATTATTTGTTAGAGGTCAGAGTCCCAGCTGCCTTATCTTTTGTCTTTAAACAATAAAGGGTGGAGTGGTAGTCAGGCACCAAAAAGATTCTCTGGGGCCAAAGCAATAAAATTCTGCCTGAGGCACTAGGTGGAAGAAAGCTCTAAAATAGAATGCACTTTATTTTTTGCTTTTGTTTTAAAAATCAGCTAAATACTCCTGAAAAGGAGAGGCTGCTTTTCTAAGGGCCTTAGAAAATTACCTAGCAGATTCTCTCTCACAAATAAATAGCAGGGTGTGATCAAACAGTTGCTATTTAAATCCAATGATAATAACCAATTCTATTTTAAACTCTTCAAAACTATAATATTTCCAGACCATTAGGATTTGCTTTAAGTCCCTAACCTTCAAAATCCTTAACATTTCTGATCCTCTCCATTTACTAGCATTGTAGAGAGAACAAAAATTGAGTTGCTGAATTTGTGCCACACATCTGAAGTCATTCTCATGTCTACAAAATGATATAAACTATGAATTGCTTATGGTTTTGAGTAAGAAATTCTTCACCAATTTTTAATTAAAATAAATGATCTATTCATCAGTTTTAACTTTTTATTTGGAAATAATTTCACATTTACAGAAAAGTTGTAAGAGTAGTCAAAGAACACCCTTATACCCTTTAATCCAGATTCATCTACTTTTAACATTTTGCCTTATTTACTTTACTAAATGCTTACTTTGTGTGCACATATGTGCTTTATTATTTTTCTAAACCTGTTAAGTCACATACGTAATGGCTGTTTACCCCTAAATACTTCAGTGTGTATTTCCTAAGTAAAGGATTTTCTCTTATGTAACCACAGTATGGTTGTCAGCTTCAGTAAATTTAGTAGTAACTAAAATACTTCAGTCTATTGGCTGTATTTCAATTTTATCTTTTTTTTTTTAGCCTTTCTTTTCCTCCAGCACAAGATCCAATCTAGGATCTTGATTTGCATTTTGATGTAATGTGTGATAGGCAGAGTAATGGCTCCCTAAAGATGTCTCATGCTGTGAATATCTTACCTTACATGGCAAAAGGGCTTTTGCAAATATAATTAAGTTAAGAATTTTAAATGGGGAGATTATCCTGGATTATCTAGGTGGGTCCAATCTAATCATGTGAATCCTTATAAGAGAGGGGCCAGGAGTATCAGAGCCAGCGTGAGTGATTTGAAGATGTTACACTGCTGGCTTTGGAGATGGAGGAAGGGGCCACAAGCCAAGGAATGCAGGCAGCCTCTAAAAGCTGGAAAAGGCCAAGGAAAGGGATTCTCCTGCAGAACCTCTAGAAGAAACAGCCCCATAAAACACCTTGATTTGGGCCTAGTAAGACCTATTTTGGACTTCTGACCTCAAGAACTATAAAATAATAAATTTGTACTGTTTTAAGCCACTAAGTTCGTGGAAACTAATACATCATGTGTCTTTAGTCTACTTGAAGAGTTCCTCAGCCTTCTTTTGTCTTTGTGATGTTGAAATTTTTGAATAAAAATGTTTCCCTTTGACATTTCTTAATAATTGTGTTCAGATTATGCATTCCAAGCCAAGGTATTACATAAGTGATGATGTGTCCTCACATTATCCCATCCAGAGACACACAAAGTCTATCTTCCCCTCATGGTGCTATTTGTTTTGATCACCTAGTTATGAAGTTCCACAATTTCTGTGTATTTACTCACTAGCAACTAATAATCAATTAATAAGCAATCTTTAAGACCATATAAACATCTAGCTCCTCATCAAATTTTCTCCTATAGATTTAGCATATATTGATGATTCTTACCTGAACCAGTCTTTACTGTCATGTCAGTTTTAATTCAGTTGTTTTTTAAGGGCAAGTTCAAACATGGAAGTTTTGGCTATATGTAATGTCACTCTAACCATAAGCTCCCCAGCCGTCTTCTCTCTGTAGCTGCCTTCCTGGGGTATGTACAATTTCTTTACTCAGGTATTCTCCTCTTTTTTGCCTGGCCCTGCTGCTTCTGGGCTTTTCCCATCTCCCTTGCCATCCCAGGATTTATCATTTGAGGTTTTGATTCTTCTTGAGTAGGCAGAGTGATTTTTTAAAAAAAATTAAATACACCTGCTCTTTCACCCCTCCTTCATATTCTTTGAATGGCTGCTTGTTGATCTTAGGAAACAGGCACTCCTTAAACAAGGTCCCCCAAGGCTCTTGTGACCTGGCACCTTTCCAAATCCTTTTTCAGCCCCTCCTCCTCTTGCCGCTCTTCCTCTGCACCTGGCTTTCTCTTACCTGAAGTCCTGGTGGGTCCTTTTGTTTAGGGAACTCCTAACTCTTTGAGTTCCAATTTCATTTCTTTAAGGAAGCCTTCTCGCTCCTCCTTGGTGAAGCCAAATTCTCCTATTAGAAACTCTTTTCATAGCACTCCTCAGTGTAGCAGTTTTTCACTATTTGTGGGATTATTTAATAATCTCCCATTTATTTGTAAACTTCATGAGCACAGGAATTGTATATTTTTGCTCTGTCATATCCTCAGTGCCTAATGGAGGATAGGCACTTAAGGAATTATCTGCTGAGAGAAAGTGAAGGAAAAGGAGTGAAAGCAGAGAAGGAGAAAAGTTTTCCAACATATTTTTCACTTGTAATTTCCCTGAGAATCCACAAGATTATTCTGATGAGGTGAATTCCTGGGTCTCCTCACACAATATCTGCACCTCTACGTTCTTATGTTCTCTTGGATACAAGTGCATTTTATAAAAAATAGAACAGTAGAAAATGGCCTTGTGAGAAAGAGGGATCTTACGCTGACCCTGGAGGAGATAACTACTAAGATGCTTTTAGCCACAAGATATTGCAGGATTCTGTGGGTAGAATTTGGATGAGTGGACGGGAGAGAAAAGGTGTAAGAGTGTTATGCAATTTTGAGGAATCATGGTTTCCTTGAGCCTTCTGTTACACTCCTTTTGAGTCATTTCCATACTCATAACTTTCTCATTGTTCCTGATGACTGAAGGCTGCAAGCCAATTCCTGAATCTGATGTTCATGACTCTCAAGAATCTTGCCCCACCCTAACCACCTCATCTTAATACCCATTATTCCCCAACACAACTCGCCACCCCAGCCAAATGCATCTCTGCCTCCTCACATCATCGTGCTTATTCTCAACTCCAAGCCTTTGCTTAGTGCTACTTCTCTTTGCCAGGCATGCCCTTTCCTCTCCTGTCCACTCATCCAAATTCTACCCACAGAATCATGAAATATCTTGCGACTGAAAACATCTTAGTGATCATCTCCTCCAAGGTCAGCCTAAGATCCCTCTTTCTCACAAGGCCGTTTTCTACTGTTTCAGACCATGCTCTCTCTTCCCTGTATCGTTTGGCCAGTAAAAATTGACATCACCCCTACCCTGTGTTTTTGTTTGGCGCTAGGGACGCAGTGGTCAGCAACACTGACATGGTATCTGTCCTGTGGGCCTTACCTTTATCATTATCTCTGAATTTCTATAGACTTTATCCCGAAAGTATTCGTTTTGGGTACCTGATATTGCTTACGTAGCTGTTTAAAATTGTGTGTGTTATGTATTTGTCTCAAAGTATTTTTGTGAGAAATAATTAAAATATGGAAAGTCCAAGTTACAGTATACATTCAGTAATTGTCAGAGTTCATCATTATTTTGTTGTTATGTTTTCTCTCTGTATTGTATTTTATTTATCTAAAGATTAAGGATCAAATCTTTCACTCTTTTGTATTTCCTCACCGTTCGAGCAGGTAGTAGCTACTCAAAAACTACTTACCAGTAAACGTTTAACTATTGGCAAAAAAGGTCTAATTTCCAAACCTCGAAGGAGCCCATCTTGTTTGTTTAACCACAAGACATTGCATCTCACTAACAGTAATGAACTCAAGCTTAACAAACAAACAAATAAAAGTCCCATTATTATAAGGATATCTAAGAACAGCATTCCAGTCAAGGGCAAGGATGCGGCCAGCCCTCATGAAGGGACTCCAACCAGGACTGGGAAGATGCTGGCTTTTCCTTTCCCCATCTCTGAATCTCTGCCTCATTCTGTTCTATCTGCACAGAATTTTTCTCCTCTTTTCCAGTCACCTGGTGGAATGTTAACTGCCTCAGAGCTTCCAAATTTACATATTATAGTTTAGACCCTCCTCAGAGACTGATTGTCAGTTCCTATCACCACTACCAATTTTGAGGAGGGACTTTCTGATTGGCCTGTCTGGCTCAGGGGTCTACCATTGTCCAATCAGCTGTGGCCACAGGGCAAGTTCACCAGTTGTAAGTATGGATCCTGAGGGTTGACCCCTATGATTTGGGGTACTTCCTGTAGAAATAGAAGTCAGCCAGATAGACGTTGTGCTTATCTTATTTCTACCTCCCATATAATAAGAAAGTATTTATTTGAAAGGAGTGAATATAAAATGTTAAATGATTAAAATATAACTTTAAATACTATCATTTTGTGTACTGAAACTACAGGGCCTATCTTAATAATTAAGTGAATATATTAAGACACTGTTCAGAAGATCTAGACCATTACTGTCTGATAGAAATATAATGGAAGCCACATGTGTAATCTTAAAAAATGTCCAGTAGCCACAAAAAAATAAGTAAAAAGGAACAGGTTAAGTTAAATTAATTTTATTTAGTCCAATATATCCAAAATATCATTTCACTTTATAATCAATATAAAGTTATGATTGGAATATTCTACCTTATTTTTCATATCAAAATCCACGGTGTATTTCATACCTACACCACATTCCAGTTTGGATGGTAAATTTTCATTGGAAATATTTACTCCATATTCGGTTTTCATAAAATTGACTATTGAAAATGCAGATTTTCATACCTAAGCTTTTCCAAATACACTTAGAAGTTTTCCAGTCACCAAGTTAAGTATTGATTTTTAAATTTAACCAAGTTAAAGTTAATTAAAATTAAAATTTTAGTGCCTCAGTCACACTAGCCACCTTTTGAAGGATAAGTAGCCACAGGTGGCTAATGGCCCCCATGTTGGCTAGCACAGATTGGACAGACCACTTTATTTTGAGGATAGAGAAACGGAGACTGTGAATAGATTAGGTGACTTGCCTAAAATCACAATGCATGTTGACAGAGCTGGGAGTGGAAACTGAGCCTCTGGTTCATCTTTGCTACCCTCATCTCCCCACACTGTTCCTCCATCACTCTGCTATTTTGTGTCTGGCTCAGGGGCCATTTATAGGCCCTGGGAAAGAACACATATTTACAGTGTTTGGGCTGATTACCATCTTAATCAGATTGAGGTTTCTACATCACTTTAACACAAACAAGAAAATGCAAAGTTAGATGCCTAAAGTGGACACCAAAGACCCAAATTAATTGTTTAGGGAAAGGACTAAAATAAATCATGAGAAAACCCAGCTCATCCAACAAGGAGTTAAGCTTTGGAGACTATACTAGTAATGTGAGCACACACTATTTTGCAAAGTACTTTTATAGGAATGTTGTACATTTGCCTGCCGTGGAATGTTTGAGAGTGGCAGGGGTGTTTGATTCGAGTCCTGATGGTAAAAACCAGAAGGAAGTAAAGAGAGTCCACTAATGGCAATTGGCATTTGCTCTTTGGTGGTGACGATTGCTCTGAGAAATTTGCTTTCATCACTATAACTCTGGACTCATTGCAATGAGGCAGAAAGAGTCATTTCCATTCCCAAGAAATCTCTTAATTGAGCCTGAGAACCAGCGTGCCTGGGCCAGATGTGAGACCACAAGAGTCATGGTGAACCTGGCAGAAAAAATACTTCAGCTGCATGTGCTTTGACTGTACTCACTGGTGCAAGAACTAGGTCAGTGTGGGGGAGTCTTGGTTTCTTGTGTTTCTGGTTTAAATTTGTTGTGTGACCTTGGACAAACCACTTCACTGCTCTCTCCCATGTATGAAATTCGTGAGACTGGACCAGACAGTCTTCAATATTCTTTCCATATCTAAACTATTGTGATTCTAATGGCATGGCTCTAGATTCTTTTGATTGCTCAGCCAGGAGGTAAATGCTGGAAGCACAAGAAAGGAATGCCTTGTGCCCTGGGCATTCGGCAAGGCAAGACCGAGGATTGACGCATGCTAAATAAAACGAAACAAAAATAATCAAACTGGGCGGTCATGCTAGTAATTAGATTAGTTGCATTACAAGGCTGGGTGAATAATCCATGTGAATAGTCCTCAGAGGCCTCAGAGTTTATGAGCCAGGGCTTCTCTCCCCCAGAATCTCCAATGGGTGTTTCACCTGAGCTCCTTTGTAAACAACTCCCTCACAGGGTAGATCCCTACCTTAGGCGCCCTAAGGAAGCGCACAGGTGTCTCTATATGAATAGCTACCAGATGGAGAGCAATGCCAAGTGCCTCCGTGAAGAAATGTTTGATTTTTGTCCACTTTTACCTTCTAAATTCATAAAGCTTATGGTGACTGCTCTTAGAGATTCTCTCTGCATCTAAGACAAATGCAGAATAATGTGTCAAATTCTTTCAGCTAACAAACCAGAACAGTTTCTTGAATGAAGCAGGGAGCGGAGAGGAGAAAGCAGGCCAGACTTAGCAAGTCCCCAGAATGTTTTTAAAGCAGACAATTTATTTCAGCCAGGGTTTCAAATTTACCAGTTCTCAGACTGCAGAAGTGTTATATCATACATCTTGTGAAATTCACATATCATCTATTTTAAGTTTATGAGTAGTCTTAGAATGTGCATGGGTATTTTCATTGTTGGTTTTCAGAAATAGTCATGTTTCTAGCTATGTTTAGAATACTTTTAATTATATTAGTTTTTATATTTTTTATTTAGTCCTTTAGTTAAATCACTAATTTGGTGCTCATAGGACTTTGAAATCTCTAAGGAAGTTCACAGTTTTTAACCAAACCTTCAGTGATAGTGGCGTGCTAGTACGTCAAGGATATTGATGCAGCATTGATTCAGTTAGCATTCTAGAATGATACATGTTATAAATACATAGAAATAGAAAGCATATGTTGTTCCAGTAGTCTTAGTTAAAGCTTCTGTAATAAACCCAGAGAATGTAAGAAAGAAGCTAACAGGAAAGAAAGAAAGAAATTGAGAGTATGAAGTTAAGGAAAATCCAGACAAGTTTTTCCTTTCAAAGCAAGAACTATACGGTCATCCCTCCTTATCCACGGGGAATTGTTTCTAGCTGCCCTGTGGGTACCAGGCAGGATCCATGGATGCTCAAGTCCCTCCTGTAAAATGGCGTAGTATGTGCACATCCTCTCATATACTTTGTCATGTCTAGATTACTTATAATACCTAATGCAATGTAAATACTGTGTTAATAGTTGTTATACTATATTGTTTAGGGAATGACAAGAAAAAAAAGTCTGCGCATGTTCAGTACAGACGCAACCATCATAGGCCTTTCAATCTGTAGTTAGTTGAATCCAGGGTTGCAGAACTCACAGATACTGGAGGCCCACTTATATCTTTTTGAATGTATAGTAGTGAATAAACATTGAATTACATGTACTACAGGAATGTGAAAGTTATTCTTTACATCACCTCTTTGATATCCTGTGTGAATTTGTCAATTTTCCTAGTGCTTCACATTCTTCTACTAGTGAAATAGAGAATATTTAATATATTTTATATTCTTCTAATGAATGTTGTGAATTAATATTTATATAGATCTATTT
Organism: Equus caballus; assembly: GCF_041296265.1. Lineage (NCBI taxonomy): Eukaryota > Metazoa > Chordata > Mammalia > Perissodactyla > Equidae > Equus > Equus caballus. The sequence continues at coordinate 20,179,808 of NC_091711.1, read as the reverse complement.
AAGTTTAAAATGGTCTCTGAAAGATAAGAAATAGTGACGGTAAAGCCTGTTATTAAGGCAAAGGAAAAAATTACATTTTTGAGTGTCACAACACTTAATCAGCCATTTCCCAATCATAATCTTGGAAGAGTTGAAAAACAACGACCTCCTATCATCTCGTAAATGAAATGTTTAGTTCACGTGTTTTGTTCTCTTTGCAAATCATTGACTGTATTTAATTAAAAAGAAAATGCAAAACTGTTTAATATTCTAGTCAAAACTGGTTCCCTCTCGTGCAGGCAGCCAAGTCAAAACTGGGTGATATTTAATATTATTTGTTTACCTCAGTTTTATCTTTAATAAATCCAAGAAACATAAAAGCATAAAATATAACTATTTAAACAGATTAATGAAAAGATAGAACTTTGAATTTATTATACAGTCTTTTCCAAAGAAATTATGGCAAAAGTGAAGAAGGAAATACAATTATAGGACTTTTAGAAATATATTTTTCAGCAGTGTAGACCAGAAGTTCATATCAACAAATTGAGAACTTTAAAAGGGAAGTTATTGGGCTACAATTAGATTGTGTAAGAAATTACAGGGTTACGTTGAAAATTTTGTAGAAAAAGTTGACTACTTGGACAGTTGATGAGGTATGTGAAAACAGAGGGTGGGTGGCGGTGAGGGCACAATTATGGCTAAATGAGAACTTGACTAAAGAATGTAAACATAGACTTCAGTTGAAGAGAGAGATAAACAGAAGTGGCACTAAGCACCCTAGAGTTCCCCAGTTTAAAAATAAGAAACATATAAGCACATCTTTTCTACTTTAACCATAAAAAAGCAAAACAGAAAAAAAAAAAAAAGGAACCTGTTCATTTAAGTCAAAGACTACAGAAACAAAAGGAGTACCTTAGTTCAAAACAAGGGCATTTGATTTTGGTTCCTACATGTCTGAAGATCCGAGAGAATAGGCAAGCATATTCACAAAGTGGAGCAAGGACAGTTTGTATACATTAGTATGCGGCTAATTGTGACGAGAAGAATTTGCTCAATTACAACAGAATGAACTAATTGATGAAGGCTGTTCCATATAAATACCATTCAAACTATATTTCCAGTATGTGCTGTATCCCATATTCTAGGAAATCTGCCTCTTGCTGATAGGGCTGACTGTCTAAAGGGAATTGACCCTCCCTAAATGGAGTGAAACTTGGAGAGCATTTCAGCCGCAAAGGAGAGACTGACAGCTTGACAACAGACTTGTTAATGATACAAATATGAACTTGCATGTGCTTGAGATAAGCGTTGATTTGACATAGCAAAGAATGCATTCTGAACATACTTTGGAAACACACCGTCTTTGAGAACTTGGTTGATGAGTTAAATGAAATGACCTATTTGAACTAATTCCCATTTGGAGACTTGTTTATTCTACTTATCTGAAGTCAGAGCCAACAATGCTAAAAGTTTAGAATGCCATTTAATGCTTCCAGGAATTAGGGCTTACCTATTTGTAGATAAACCAGTTTCTTTTTTTGGCTATATTATATTAATTAAGACTGTTCTCTTAAATGAATATAAAATGGCCTACTTGTATAATTTAGAATAAATAAGTTGCTTGACCTTCCCCCACAGAGATATTCTCTTGGTAAGTAGAGAAAGTTTAGTGGTTTGATTTGTTTTACATAGCATCTGCTACTCTCTATGATTACAAGATATTTATTACAATAGGAGTTATATTAAATTATTTAGTATCTTAATAAGCCAAGTCAATTTGAGTTATCCTTAATAATTGTCTTATTTTTCTCACTGTAACACTTCAGCAGAGTTAAAAAAATAAATCAGAGCCTTTACTTTAAAGATCTTTATAAAAGATAATGTTAAAATATATGAAGTATGTGAACTTATGACCAACTATTGTATTTTGAGTAATGTCATATTTATTTTAAAAATATTAAAATCCTGGGGCTGGCCCAGTGGGGTAGTGGTTAAGATCACGTGCTTTGCTTCAGCAGCCCAAGCTGCTGGTTCGGATCCTCGGTGTGGACCTACATTCCCCTTATTAAGCCATGCTGTGGCAGGTGTCCCACATATAAAGTAGAGGAAGATGGCCATGGATGTTAGCTCAGGGCCAATCTTCCTCAGCAAAAAGAGGATTGGTGGCAGATATTATCTCAAGGTTAATCTTCTTCTTCAAAAAATTAAAATCCTTTCTAATATGCCGAGAAGTTTTTCCTAATAATCTAAACCTTTATTGATCCACAGCCATTTATAGCAGGGGTCAGCAAACTATACTCCATAGGCTAGATCCAGTCCACTGTCTGATTTTGTGTGGCCAGCTAGCTGAGATTGGTGTTTACAAATGACCATTTGAATCTGCTTGATGATAGAGAATGCTGACTTTGAATCCCAGCTAAGTGAAATTGGCCCAAAATAAAGAATTTCATTCTTCTTGTTGATAGACCTGTGTTGCAAAAGAAATTAAATGCATTATTATGCAAAAGAATATATATTCAATTATTATTACATTTTTAATTCTATAATAAAATTTTATGGAAATTTATTTTCTCTTATATAAACATACCTACATAATATCCTTGATTTTTGCCTTTTGGCATACAAAGCCTAAAATATTTGCTATCTAACCCTTTACAGAAAGTATAGATCCCCTGACAGAGACTTCTCATTCATTCACTTTTTATTTATTCATGCATTAGTTCAGCAAATAGTTTCTGAGCAACTCCCATATGCCAGACACTGTTCTAGGCACAAGGGTCACTGTAGGGAATAATATTTTATAAAGATTCTGCCCTCATGAAACTTACATTCAAATTATATATATTATCTCCTCACAACTATCTTGTTCCATTATTCCCAAACTGTAGACAGGCAAAGTGAAGTTCAGAGAATTTATGTAGCTTGCCTGGAGTCTCTCAGCTGAATTAAACTCAGTTATGCCAAGGACTCCAAGGCTTGAGCTTCTAGCTCAGTGGGCAGAACTGGCTCCCTGGACAGAGCCCCATGCTTGGTTCAATACTCTGCTGTCACCATCTTGAAATGGTGGTCACCATCTCAATTGTATTTTGAACAATAACTACATTTTCATTTTGCCCTTGACCCCACAAATTATGTAGGTGGTCCTGCCACTAAGGCAAAAGTGCTTCTCTCTCAGACTACATTCCTGCCAGGTTTTTTTTTTTTTAACACCCACATTAAATTCATCCTTGAAGAAGCCTTGAAATCTATCAAGCATTTTAGAAAAATAAGCTATTAATTCATTGTTTCATATTTCAGTTCACCAAAAGACTGGAAGTTCTTCGAGGGCTAGGACTCTCTCCCATAATATTTTTTGTAATTCCCTCCATGCCTAAAGCTCGTTTAAGAACAGAGTAAACAATAAATATTCTTCAATAGAATTAAATTCCATTAACATCTGAACCTTGTCAAGGCTAAGAATTGGATCTGTCTTGCCTTAATTTACTTCCATGGAAAAGCAAAATCTTTACCATCAACACTTTCCTCTGATCTTTATGCATTTGTAAATCTGACTTAAGCAAAACACAAGAACTGACCTATTCTGATATAAGAAAATCCTTTGTCCAGCACTCAATGACTGAAACATTGATGGCTTTGAAGGGTGCTCTGAGTTTACTGTACTTAAAATAGATGCTTTATCTACTTTTCTTTCAATTTCTTGCAGCCTAGTCATTGTTGGATAAGCGAGATGGTGCAACACTTGTCAGTCAGCTTGACTGATCTCTTGGAGAAGTTTTCAAATATTTCTGAAGGCTTGAGTAATTATTCTATCATAGACAAACTTGTGAAAATAGTGGATGATCTTGTGGAGTGCATGGAAGAACACTCATCTGAGGTAAGCTTGCATTCATGGGGATTGGGCTTTTTATTACTCTTCTCTAAAACCTGTGCTGAGTAGTGGTGGTGGTGAAGGGGTCTTCATTAGTGTGATTTTTAATTCATAAACTTTTAATTTAAAAAAATTTTTTAAGATGGCTACAGAAAATAGGTGTTTCTAGTTATATCATAGTGTTGAAATGTACATTGACTTATATGTTGTCAATATTCAAATAAAATGTATTCACACTTCAACATAAAAACAGGCCTGACTTTATTTTATAACTGGATGAAGTTCTCATAACCTTTCTATTAGATTACAAATGTTTAGTTACCTTTAAATGGAAAATTGTCCATAATGAACACTTATACTTGAGCTCCTATCCATGATAATCATGTCACAGCAAAGAAATGCATTTTAACATCTCCAAGTCATTAGTTGTCACCAACCTCAGAATATGGGCATGGCAGTGCTTTGGGTTCTAAGCATATTGAAGAAGCCAGCAGTGCACCCCTAGAGATTAGGAGGTGGTATTGGAGTTCAAATCCTGACTCTGTCACTACTTAGCTTTGTGAACTTAACCCCTCTGTTCTCACTGTCTTTATGCCTAAAATAGGGACAATACAGGATCCATCTCATAGAGTTGATATTAGATGATTCATGATGAGTGCTTTAGCACCACGTCTGGCAAAATAAATGTTAATAAATACTTTTATTTTTGTTTTTATAACACCATGTCCATAATAGAATAGGTCTCAGGAGACCTGCTTTGACACTGAGTTCACAAGCTGAGGTTTAGCCTAGAGACCTTCTAGAAGTTTAAACCCAAGGTTTTAAACATGATTCTGTACTGTAATACTCAAATATTCCCTCCCCATCCAAATTCCACTTATCGTTTAAGACTCAACATCAGTCCCATTTGTGTTCTCCAATCTCAGAATTCTTATCATGATAATAACCTCTAATCAGTGTATTTTATCACTTCTATTGTTTTACTTTCTAATTTATGAATCAGAAAGTATATTACAATCAATGACATCTTACAGTTGACATCTCTTTTATATCATATTAGTTCAAACAGTGTGCTAATAGCATTGATAAGAAGTAGAGTTCCTACTGTGGGCACATCATGGGAAGGCAGGATTCTTTGGAAAAGACAGTAATGCTGGGAAAAGTAGAAGGCAGCAGGAAAAGAGGAAGACCAACTCTGAGATGGATTGAGTCCATAAAGGAAGCCATAGGCATGGATCTATGGAAGTTGAGTAGGGCTGTTGAGGACAGGACATTATGGACATGACTCATTCATGGGGTCACCGGGAGTTGGAGCCAATTTGACATAACAACAATGACAAAAAGGTCACAAAAAGTAGGGTATGTCAGACAAGGTGTCATGAAGGAAATATACACTTTGTTGCTTGAAAGATGAGTTAGGTGTTCAGTAAATGGTGGTCTCAGGAAGAATATTCCAAATGCTGAAGAATGTGCATTTACTGATCTTGGCACTTTGGCTGGAACCCAGGAGATTCATACCAGGTGGTATTTCTCAATTGTTTTGGAAATCGAGTTAATATATATAAAGCACTTAGAGGAATACATAGTAAGTGCTACATACGTGTTAACTTTTATTATTACCTGCTTTTCTTTACAGAGAATCATACATTTATGAATTCCTAAAGTATAGCTTTGATTTGCTTTTTTTGGGACTTCATAGAAATTAATCATACTCTTTTTAATCTTTTGTGACTTGCTTCTTTCACTCAGCATTACGTATGTAAGATTTATCCACTTTGATGCATATAGCTGTAATTAATTTAGCGCATATAGAGTTTCCCATTGATTCAATATACCACTATGTATTAAACCACTCTCTTATTGATTGATGTAAGGGTTTATAAACACTGTTACTAAGAACGTTCTTATATGTCTCCTGGTCATATGTGCAAGAACTTCACTAGGGTCTTTACCTCGGAGTGGAATTTCTGAGTCACAGGATGGGCACATGTCCAACTTTACTAGATTATATCAGATGTGCCAGTTTACATGATTCCACTAATGTATGGGTTCCCTTTGCTCCATATCTGTGCCAATATTTAGTATCATCAGACTTCTTAATTTTTGGCTATTTGGAGCATGTGTTATGGAGGGGTATGTTTTTTAATGAGGAATAATGATTTTAATGAGCATCTCTAAAGAACAGTGTCTCTAATTTGTTGTTTTGGTGTTATAGTCACCTAACTCACCCCCACCGCTACCCCAATCCTTTTCTCTGAAGTTGAGCCCAGACTGAACTGGATGGGATCACTATCCTGCAGTGCCAATTTGAATGATGTGTTTTAAAAGAGTTGTCTAAAAGTGTTAGTTTTACTTGAATCTTTCAAGGACATATTTATAGTCTATTACCTTGGCATCAGTTAAATCTGTAGATTATTTGAAAAATATAATCCTGTTTTTTCTTCTTCTAGAATGTAAAAAAATCATATAAGAGCCAAGAATCCAGGCTATTTACTCCTGAAGAATTCTTTAGAATTTTTAATAGATCCATCGATGCCTTCAAGGACTTGGAGATGGTGGTATCTAAAACTAGTGAATGTGTGGTGTCTTCAACATTAAGTCCTGAAAAAGGTAAGACATATAAGCATTTCTAATTTAAATGTAACAGGCAAGCTTGAATCTTATGTGTGTAGATCAGAATCTGCCTCAGACTCAAATATATGCACAGCTAGAGAAAGATGTATGTGTATATGTCTAATAAAAGCAAATATCAATTGTGTGAAAGAAATAAATGGTTGTAGATTTGTTGGTTTTCAAGCCAAAACAATATTCATCATTTTCAAATTAAAGAATTGTGTGTGAGTAAACAATAAATAAGATAGCCACTCATTTTTTTATCTGATATTTTCTAGTAATATACAATTATTCTTCACCTCCAGTCTTCTTAATATCCTCTTCTCAAATCTTTTCACTAAGGGTGTAATTCTTGAGTCATGAATTCTGATCTTCACCAGTTACTCTGTATTGAGACTCTTTTTTCCCCCACTGGGTCCCTATAATACAAAATCTTAATTTCATTACTTTTTTTAAAAGACAGCCCGTTAACAACAAATTTGCATTATTTACTTTTATTAGCAGACAGAAGCAATGAATCTTGGTTCTATAAGGTGATTGTGGTGAATTTCTTAATAACGATACAACAGCAGGACCCAGTATAAAATAAATAGGATCTGAATAATCTAGATTTGGGAAGCGTACCTGGAAAGTACTCTGGTATTGCACTTGGCCTTTTGGGGACTCTGTAATTTATGTAAATCGCCACGCAACACTGACACGTTATTGCTTTCTATTTAGATTCCAGAGTCAGTGTCACAAAACCATTTATGTTACCCCCTGTTGCAGCCAGCTCCCTTAGGAATGACAGCAGTAGCAGTAATAGTAAGTACACATATCTGATTTACTGCATGCATGGCTCCACTTAGCATCTGTAGGAGTATTGCATGGGCTTTAAAGGAAATTTCTACAATTATTACTATTAATACTGTTCTGTTACTGTTCTTCCTCTTATGGTCTTCCTGAGAATTAAATATCAGCCTCATAAAACTGGGTTTCCCTACGGCTTGAGATAATATTTAGAGAACTGGGCTAATAAATTGTCTGCTAAAATTATTTTAAATAAGGCATGAACTTACTTTTAGAGATATGATTTAAGCTTTTTTTATTGTTAACTTAAAATATATTTTGTGTGGAATTTGCCTGAGAAAAATGGAATTTTAAAATGGAAAGTAAAAATGCTGATTGTATAGAATTCCAAGGATATTTTCAGTTTTGTATTTATCAGTAGTTACTATTATATGTTTGGAGATTTGATGATTTTATTACTTGACTATAAAATTATATGTTGGAGGAGAATATGCTTCTTTCCCTGAAATTTCTGTCCTCTTTGGCCAAGAACCCAGTTTCCTAGAAATCTAATGTCCTCTTTTCGAATTTAGGTATAGGTCATTGGAATTACTAAATATTCTGACCCTCTAGTCTCATGGAAGCTGTAGGAGGAAAAAATGATCCTGTCGTCTTAGCTAAGAAAATCATCCCTTAAGACTTAGTGATGGAGCACTGTCATATATTCAGGGACGTGGAAGACCTAACTGTAAGAAGGAGTAGTCAATTTAGTACAGATCCACAAATGCAATTCTATAATTCAATTTTTTTTTTAAAAAACCCTAAAATCCAATTTGTTTTGGAATTTGTGCCACCAAAACCTGACCTGAACTGAGATGAGGCTATTTATAGTCTTTATCCTTCTAAAAGTGAACATAGATACGTTTCACTACAGACATATTAATGTGTTTGATTACAGGGTGCTACCCAGACCTCACTGAGGATACTATAGAATATACAATATTTGCAAAATAGACCTTCTAAAATCTAAAATTCTGAATTAAGTGACACATCATATCTGAAAAGTTTTTGTATACGTGTTAGTCAATTAAGGTCGTTCCTACTAACTACAGATTTTATTAATCTTTTCAAAGAAGCGACTTTTGGCTTCTTCAATTCTCTGTTTATATTTCATTGATTTCTAATCTTATCTTTATTATTTCCTTCCTTCTACTTTGAATTTAATTTGCTCAACACGTCCTAGCTTCTTAAGGTGGAAAAATTAGGTCATTGATTTCAAACCATTCTTCTTTCCTAATATAAGCACTTAAAGGCATAAATTTCCTTATAAGCAGGTTTAGCTGCATCCCACACATTTTGGTATGTTGTGTTTCCATTATCATTTCCTTAAAAGCATTTTTTAATTTTCCTTATGATTTCTTCCTTGATACATAGGTAATGTGAAAGTGGGTTGTCTAAAAACATTTGGTTTTTCTAGATGTCTTATTGTTATTGGTTTCTAAATTAATTCTATTATCAGAGAACATTCTCTGTAATCTTTTGAAATTTATAGAAACTTATTTTATGTGTATTATTCAAATATCAGGTGTAGTATTCTCAAATTTGATCAAAGTGATTGGTACTGTTCAGATCTTCTATATCCTTATTATATTTTTTGTCTAATGTTTTAATCAATTACTTAGAGAGGGGCAACTAAAAATTGTTCCTTTTGATTGTAGATTTGGCCCTTTCCCCTTTTGGTTCTGAGTTTTTTGCTTCATATATTTTGAAGCTCTATTATTAGGTGCTTGTCCATTTATTATTGTTATATCTTCCCTGATTAATTGACCTTTATATCTTACTGAAATATCCCTCATTACCTCTGGTAATGCTCTTTGTCTTGAAGTATATTTTGTCTGACATTAGTATAGTCGGTCTTTCTTAGACGTACTGTTTTCGTGGTTTATCTTTTACCTTCCTTTTATTCTCAACCTATTTATTTTTAAAGTACATCTCTGGCAGACATGATATAATTGAGCCTTGCTATTATATCTAGTCTTTTTTTAACTTTTACTTAGAGTGTCATATCTATTTATATTTAATACAATTATTGGTTTGGTTGAATGTGGGTCTATCATTTTGTTATTTGTTTCTTATTTCCCCCATTTGTTTATTGATCCTCTCTTCTTTTTTTCTAGCCCTGTTTTTGATTAATTTTTTTGTGTTCTATTTTAATTATTCTCTTGGCTTTTCAACACCATCTCTTGGCATTATTTTATGAATGCTTTGGGAATTACAATATATGTCCTAACTTGTAACATTTTACTTAGGGTTAATATTGTAGCACTTCATAAAAAAGTATAAGAACCTTGAAACAGGGTAGATCCACTTACCCACAACCATTTTTTGTGCTTTGTGGACATGTATATCTATATAGGTTATGAACCCCACAATACAGTCTCAAAATTATTTTAAACTATCATATGTCTTTTAAAGTAAGAAGAAAAATATATTGTCTTTTATATTTATCCACGTATTTATTATTTCTTGTACTTTTAATTCCCCCTTGTAAATCCCAGGTTTCCATCTGGTGTTAATTCCTTTCAGGCTGCAGAATGTTCTTTAGTATTTGTTGCAGTTCAGATCGCAGACAACGCATTTTTTTCTTTTAATTGAAATATGTCTTTATTTTGTCTTCAGTATTGAGGTAGTTTTTACTAGATCTGGAATTCTGGGTTAACAGAATTTTTTTCTTTTAGTCCTTTAAAGATACCACTCCATTTTCTTCCTGCTTCTGTTGTTTCTGACAAAAAGGCAACTGGCATTTATATTATGTTTTTCCTCGTATGTACTGGGTCATGTTTCCTTCTGCCTTTTAAAATTTTCTTCTGTTTAGCAGTTTAACTAAGATGATCTGGGAGTGGTTTTCTTTGCATTTATCTTTGTTGTTGTTTGTCAAGCTTCTTAGATATGTAAGTTTGTTTTCCCCAAAATTTGAGGAAAATTTCTCCATAGCGCTTTTAAATACTTTTTTCTTCATTCTCTGTCCTCTTCTGAGAGGAATCACACATATTTTATATATAATCACAAATATATCAATGAGACATATATTAGGCAGTTTGATATTGTCTCACAGATTAAGGAGGTTTTGTGCAGTTTTTTTCCCCCAACTTCTCTCTCTTCTTCAAAATGAATGGTTTCTACTTATCTGTTTCAAGTTCCCTGATTCTTTCTTCTGCCTTCTCTAATCATCTGAATTTTTCTTCCAGTACATTTTTTTTGCTTATTTTTTTAAGACTTTATTTTTTTAGAGTTGTTTAAGGTTCACAGAAAAATTGAAGGAAAGGCACAGAGATTTCTCACATATCCTCTGCCCCAATGCCTCATGTGCATAGCCTCTCCCATTATCAACATTCCCCACCAAGAATGCTACCTTTGTTAAAATTGATGGACCTTCATGGACATATCACAATTGCCCAAGGTCCATAGTTTACATAGGATTCACTCTTGCTGGGGTATATTCTATGGGTTTGGATCCAGTACATTTTTTCATTTCTAAGTTTGTACTTTGTGTTCTAGAATTTGTTTGATTCTTTTTATATTTTATATTTTTTTGCTGAGATTTTTCATCTGCGTATTCATTATGACAATATTTTTTTTTGTGGCCCTTGGATATAGTCATAATAGCTGCTCTAAAGTTCTTGTCTCCTAATTTCAACATGTAGCTCATCTCAGGGTTGGCTTTTTTTTTTTTTTTTTTGATGAAGATTAGCCCTGAACTAACTACTGCCAGTCCTCCTCTTTTTTTTTGCTGAGGAAGCCTGGCCCTCAGCTCACATCCGTGCCCATCTTCCTCTACTTTATATGTGGGACAACTACCACAACATGGCATGCCAAGCGGTGCCATGTCCGCACCCGGGATTCGAACTGGTGAATCCCAGGCCGCTGAGAAGCAGAATGTGCGAACTTAACCACTGTGCCACCAGGCCGGCCCCTCTCTTTATTTTTTTTTTAAAGATTGGCACCTGAGCTAACAGCTGTTGCCAATCTTTCTTTTTTTTTCTTCTGCTTTTTCTCCCCAAATCCCCCCAGTATATAGTTATATATTTTAGTTGTGGGTCCTTCTAGTTGTGGCATGTGGGATGCTGCCTCAGCATGACTTGACCAGCGGTGCCATGTCTGCACCCAGGATCCAAACCAGCGAAACCCTGGGCCCCAGAAGCAGAGTGTGTGAACTTAACCACTCGGCTATGGGGCCGGCACTCAGGGCTGGTTTCTGTTAACTGACTTTTTTCTCCTTGATCATGAGTCACATTTCCGTTTAGATGCTAGTAATTTTTTAACATATGCTGGATATTATGGATACTGAATTGTTGAGTATCTGGATTTTGTAGCATTCCTTTAGAGACTTGAATTTTGTTGTGCTAGCAGTTCAGTTACTGACAGATCGGCTTTATCCTCTTTCCCAGGCTTGTTTTTAAGCTTTCTTAGAGGGAGGAGGGAGAGTAGCCTTATTTCTATAGCATGGAATTTCTGAGGTATCTCTTGAGTGCCAAGAAAATCTCTCCAGTCTTGCTTGTCAGAATGCCTTTGTCTCTGTATGACTGCTACTGTCTCTGTTGAAGTGGTAGCTTCCAGAGCATTATTTATTCCCAGGTTTTCTGAAGTCTCTTCCTGTACATGTACAGCTTAGTATTCGACCAATGACTTAAGGAAACTCCTCTGGAGATTTCTGGTGATCTTCTCTGCGTAACTTCTTTCCTGCAAATAACTTGGCCTCACAAACTTCAGTCACATCAATGACCCTGAACTTCAGTCTCTGGTTCCTTCTCTCAGTGAAACTACTAAGCCCTACTTGGGTTCTGTCTTCATACCTCAGTCTGAAGCTGCCTCTTAGCCAGGAAACAGGCAATCTTGGACCTCTCTCAGGGATTATGCTCTTGTGCTGCTGTTGGCTAATGTCTGAAAAAAGTTGCCTCATGTAATTTGTCTAGTATAATAATAATTTAGGTTGGGAAGGCTAATCTCCCATCATGGTTGGAAGCAAAAGTTTTTTCTACTTACTGTAAAAGACAAACTGAATGTAAAACTCCTATTCAGCCCTGTGCCTCTGAGTCTGAAGGTACTTTTTAAATTGCAAAATGAATGGGCAGCCCTCTTTTATGTTTTGCTTTCTTTTTTCTTCCTTTCTGTAAAATATGTGGGTCTTTGCGTAATCAGCAGCTTTCAGATGATATCACTCATGAATATGGTGCCTAGATACCCATGCACAAGACTAGCTCTTATGAAGCTTGCATTCTCACAAGAGAAACAGACATAAAGTACTCATGGTATTTTATAACATATGTATATTATAATGTGTATAATAATAGAAGTATGTAAATCTTTTTAATTGTAGCATAAAAGAGGTAAGACTTTTTTGGGAGTAGGATCTGGGAAATTTGAAGAAAGCATGTTATTTTCAGGGATAATACCCCAAAAGTGGCCATACTAGCCAGAGAACCAGGGCATGTTAAGGGGTAGTCCAGAAATGTGAGTGTCCTCTCTGTAGCTTTTAAGGGAAAATCACGCTGCAATATAAAAGCATACAAGTTATCCAAAGGGAGTTGTGTTTTCAAAGTAATCGTAATAATATCCTTCATACTAAGCTAAAAGGATGTTTAAAAAATGTTTAAGGTTGAGATCCTTGCAGTATTAAATGATATGGAAGTAAATCCTTACTTTGACATTACCTTACACATCTTCAAGAAATATAGTTTGAGTCGTACTGCCTGGGCTTATATCCCAGCTCTAGCTCTTGGCTAGCTGCATGACCTTGAGCTGGACTCTGGAACTCTGGACTCCCCACTCAAATGGAGGATGATAATGTCTCTTTCATAGGGTTTCTATGAGTTAGCACACATGTACTTGGAGCCATGTTTGATGCATAGTACATGTTCACCATTAATTATTAGCACACATAGATGCACCAAGGCTGTCCGGAAGTAATTGGGGCAAGCCTACTGTGAGCTTTGAATCTGAATCAAGGAGGAGTACCGAATTAGATGTTATCTAAGCACCAAGAGATCCACATTCACAGCCATAGTGCCAATAATCAGACTCACTCTAAAAAGGAGTTCAGCAAAATTGTAGCACAGTTTTTTGTCTTCTATGTTTGTACAGATGTCGGGTATTATAAGTCAAACCAAACTAGTCAGTTCCCACGAATTTTGGACAGTGGACAGTTTTTGTAATAATGAGATACAATTAATATGGAAAGCTACGCATGAATTGGAGATTACTTAAATCCTGTCCAGATGAGCTCCCTACTGCACAGGGTTTCTTGGGCAATCTTTACATAAAAGCAAAGCTTTGTTACTGGCTTGGGCTTTGGTCCCAAATGCCCTTTATATGGGCCTAGAGGCATACAATTCAAATCTCATTGATCCTTGGTGGATAGCAGCAGTAGCCAATATCAGAAGTCATGCCCTGGAGATGCAGGCCAGCCTTTTCTTTTCTTTTTTTTTTTTTTTTTTTTGACTTCAAGTGGCTTTATTACAAATTAAATTATAATTTTCTCATTGTGTGACATTTAACTTATTTTAATTTTTTTTCACCATTACAGATAATACAGCAATAGTCATCTTTACGTGTAAGGCTATTTCTAGGTTTTGGATTCTTTTCTTTTTTTTTCTTTTCTTTTTATTGGAGGTAACATTGGTTTATAACATTATATAAATTTCAGGTGTACATCATTATATTTCAGTTTCTGTGTAGACTATATCAAGTTCACCACCCAAAGACTGATTACTGTCTATCAGCATACGCATGTGCCCAGTCACCTCTCTCACCATCCTCCCTCCCCTTCTCCCCTCTGATAACATCAATCTAATCTCTGTATCTGTATGTTTGTTTGTTGTTGTTGTTTTTATCTTCTACTTATGAGTGAGATCATATGGTATTTGACTTTCTCTCTCTGACTTATTTCAAGTAGAAGAATACCCTCAAGATCCATCCATGTTGTCACAAATGGCAAGATTTCATCTTTTTTATAGCTGAGTAGTATTCCATTGTAATATATACCACATCTTCTTTATCCATTTGTCCCTTGATGGGCACTTAGGTTGTTTCCTACAATGAGATACCACCTCATGCCCATCAGAATGGCTATAATTAACAAGACAAGAAATAACAGCCTCTTCTGATAACATCATTTTTCCCTCCCTGCAAGAGGGATGGCAGTATTACCAGAGACAACCAAAGGCCTGGCTATTAAGCCATTTGCATTAATGAGAAATAACAACAAAAGCAAGGTAACATTGATCTCTCTAGGAAGTGAAGCTCACTTCCTGTGGTCCCCTTCATCCTCTCAGTCTTTACCTTGCCTCTCCCTCCCTATCTCCTACAGGCAGCTAACTGCTACTGAGGCTATTCAGACTCTAGGACTTCGTTTGGGGCCATAGTCCTAAGGGTGGACCTTTCAAAGTAGTTAAAAAGTCCCAGTACTCTGGAGTGCGAGGTGAGCCTTCCTTACCGGGGCTGTTTGGAGCACCTCCCTTAGGGACCATCCTCCTACCTGAGAAGGATTTTGAGTAAAGAATCTCAGAATACCTCACTCTCTAGAAAGCGCCTTCTGCTCTTTGCTAGTGGGCGTGGTCTTTCCTCTGGTCTGAATGGTGCTATTCCAGGGACAGAACAGGAAGAACAGGGTGTTTGGCTGCCTGGATTCCAGGGCATCTGGCTGCCCAAACATAGGTAGTAATGCAGTTCTCCACAGCAGCATCCCAGCTCATTAGTGTTCCACTGGGGTCTGGGGACCAAATACCAATAGCGTCCTTTGTTCTCTCTGTAGACATTGATTAGGGCCCCTCAGGGAGGTTACCTGGTCAAATCTATCAAAATTATATACCAACACTCCCAGGAGACAGTGTGGACTATAGCAGGTTGGCCATCAAAGAGAATTCAAACATGTTACAGGAATACAAACAAACAGCCAAATTATTTCCAGATAGTGACATTAAAATTCCTAAAATGGTAGGAATTGCCTATAACTCTGAACCTATTTTCTCAGGAAAACACTTTTATAAATAGTAGTTAAGTCCAAGACTAGCACATGTAATCTTATATGACCCTTAAAACAGCTATATTATTGTAATAATAGTACCACTTCAATTATACCAAATCCCATCTTATAACTCTTGCAGGGAGAGAAAAACAATGTTATCAGAAAAGGCTGGCTTGCACCTCCAGGGCATGACTCCTAATACTTGGCTACTGCTTGATTTGCTTTATAGTATAAATCATTTTCTCCCCAGGAATATGTCAAGTCTGTGTTCCACGTGTATCAACATTAAGCAAGTCAAATCTTCTGTCTGTGGGCTTTCTTTCCTTCTTCATGATATTTCCTTCCTTCAAGATGTTTATCTTTTGGAGACCACGTGGACTTGTATTGCTGTCCCAAAACAGTACTCAGCAGAAAAATCCGCATTTCAGATATTTTAAACAGAGATAGATCAAGAGTGCGTTATGGAAACAGTTGGGAACAACCACAGCATAAGAGCAAAACCTCTAGCATGGATATGCTTTCTTCACCACTGTCCTCTTTAAATTACAGGGAAGGCCTCAAATTTCACTGGAGACTCCAACCTACAATGGGCAGCCATGGCATTGCCAGCATTCTTTTCTCTTGTAATTGGGTTTGCTTTTGGAGCCTTATACTGGAAGGTGAGTGTTGCTGGGTTTTTTTCCTGATAAAAAACTTTCTGGACTTTATATATTTACTTATTCATACCATATTTACATAAGTGATAACAAACTGCCCTTTTTTCGAGAACAGATCCTAACAAGAAAATAAGATAGGTTAAGTCCTACCTTAACTTATAGTTCCAATAGAATGTATATCTTAGAAAGATTTTTCCCCATTCTTCATTATGCTTTGGAGACAACTCCTCTAGCTGAGAATGCACACTTAAGAGACGGGAACTGGTTTTAATAGCCTAAACTAAATGTAAAAAGGAAGAAAATATGCTGAAAATCTTACACTGTACTTCAAACCAAATACAAAGGCCATTTGTGTTATCTGCTATTTTGAATATCTACTCTTTTGTTCTCTTCCTATTGAAGCCTGTCTAAATTTTTAAATGTGCTAACTCATTGTGACTCAGCTTTCTGAAATGTCTTCTCAATTTGATTACTATTTAAATCTTTCAGTTTGTTTATTACTCTTTTACCTCCAACATCCTAAAAATGTTGGATTGATAATACTGCACATTTTTCATAATTTCTTACTGCAAAATATTTTACATGCTGCATGCTGAAGAAAACTGTTATTGGAGTTATTGATATAAGAGTGGAGACCATTTACCTCTTAACTATTATACTGTTCATTGATATTCTTACATAAAATGTCATTCTTTTCCCAGAAGAAACAACCAAATCTTACAAGGGCAGTTGAAAATATACAGATTAACGAAGAGGATAATGAGATAAGGTATTTTGTTTTACTAAATGTGTTCATAAGTAAGCTTGACGTTGCCATTTCACATACCAGCACATGCTCGTAACGTCTTTAAGAAGTTATTCACTCCCAGAATGGCAGCTCCCAACCAGTGTCTTCCAAGTCTTTATCTACATATCTGATCTCTCCCGCTCTCTTCAGTTCTCCATCTCCATTTACCAGTAGAATACCTTCACATAACTGTCTTCATAACCCTTCTTAAGGCATCATAACTGGTTATCTCTGCGTTCTTTATTTCTGTGAGCAGCAGAATCTTGCTTAAATTCCTGGATCACGGAGCTCTGGAGGTGCGTTTGCTGCTTCTCCTTCTTTTACACACAGTTACAAGACATACTTATTCTTCTCCCTGAGTCTCTTCCCAAGCTTAGCTCTGTATTTGGCGATAGTCATTATCTTCATCCATATCTTCGTCATGTCTTGGCTGAGTTGCTGCCACAGAATCTTTTCCTCGGCTCTTCTAAACTCCATCTTTGTCTCCTTCTTCCTTAAATCCTGGATCGTAATAACACTTCCTGGTAAAGATACTTTCAGTGGTTTGCTCTTGCATACTTAAGATATTTGACTTCATGCTGGCTTTCAGAACCCTTAACTTTTCTCAACCTATTCAGTATTTTCTCCAAAGCCAAATACAAAATTTGTTTTAAGATAACTTTCCATTTACTGTAGCTGACTCTGATCACTTTTTACCTAACTCCAAATTGCCCCAGGACCAATACTTTGATTTTACATTCAGCTGTACTTTTCATTTGACGTGTTGCTTTCTCTCATATCATGCCTGTGTATACATATTTACATATTAAGTGCGTATAAACTTTTTTAGTATGTATATATGCATATGCGTAGAGAATTTTTTAAACTACTTTGGGAGACTATGTTGATTAAGTAATACTTATGAAGGTAAGCTTTTTTTCAATTTTGCAACCTTTTGCTACTATAGTTACAGAAAAAAAATTGCTTTTTACAATGCCCAGATCATGGTGTACTTCAGAATCTCTGTCCAAAATCAAATAAGCATTTTTCTTGTTGTTTTTCAGTATGTTGCAAGAAAAAGAGAGAGAGTTTCAAGAAGTGTAATTGTGGCTTGTGTCAACACTGTTACTTTCATACATTGGTAAGTTTTTAGAATTCAAGCTGAAAGATTTAACAGGAACTATACAGCATCTTTGATGTCAAAATGTATTGTCTTCTCTCAAGCTGATGTCAGTATATTCAGTGAAGCTGTTACATAATTGAATTGTACATATCTAATTCATGGTGTGTCCTCGAGTTTTGAAAGGTAGGCAGTATTAGTCCTGATTAATGGATTTATCTTGTATGGAAGATATACAAAAAATTAACAGTTGAGTATTTATTATTTTTGAGACCAGAGAACAAATTAGACAAAAGGGGTATAGGGCAAATTAGGACTAAAATAAAATATTATTGCTAGAGGAAGAGTAAATAAAACCAATTTCAATTAAGTGTGACTACTATAACATAATAGAAAAAGTATCTCATTTGTTAGATGCTAAAATGAGGAAAAGCCAAAAATGTTTCCCTGCTTTTTTAGAAAAAGGAGAAAAGCTCAAAATATCTTATAGTCAGGAAAGGGAAATTGTCAGGTAAAGTGCCACCTGCCACGTGACTGGTAATAATTGTGCCTCATCACAGTCCAGAGCCCAGGATGCACTGTGTATAAACCGCTGACAGAGAGCTATTGTGATTATGTGGATTCATGGAGGGCTTGTGGAGAAAGGAGGGTAAGAAAGCGTGGCCAGAAGGCTCTGATATTCCTCCCTCCTCTTTGTTGACTCTCTCAGCTCCAGATACTTTTGGGAATCACCCTTAATGGAACTAACTTGATCCAAGATCAATTCATGCTCTTCTCACCTTCACTTCTGCTACCTGGCTGTTAATTTTGTTATGCCCATGGAATCCCAAGCACATTTCTAACAGTGATGTGTGAGTGTTCTCTCACCTTCCTAAATCCTCAGTTCTTCCCTATACTTCCTCATTGTCAGAGGATCATTTACTCTCCTTGATTATTGCAAAGATGGTCTGTGGTGAGCTTTGCCCTTTCCCTACTGACCACTGTCCTTCCAGCTTTCTCTTCTGTCCCAGATTCAGAGATTTATCTCTAGATTGAAACTTCCCTAGGAAAAGTGGGTCATAGAGAGCCTCTTGCCTCCCCTGGGAGCTCACTTTTATAGTTATGGAACATCATTTTTCAACAACCCAAAATAACATGATACAATAATAATTGTGTCACATTTTTCTCTAACACGTGAACCCTGCTGTGACACAGACTTCTTCAGTTTTGCCTTTCATTGTGTCCTTGATCCCCGTATCCAAAACACGAATAGCACCTTCCCTTTTTTTCTACTCCCCATCCTAGCTTCTCTCTGGGCTCAGGTTTCCTGTCAGATAATGTAAGTGAGTAGATTGTTTGCTCAACTTTTTTCTGGAGCCATATTCTCCAAGCTGAAGTCACTGTTTTTCCCAGAACCTATTTCTTTGCCCTTCAACCCCAACACAAGCCTCTCTGTATCTTCCCTATCTGCCGTTTCTATTCCTTTAAGTCAGACATCCACAAACCAACGTTAAATGGTTGAGTTTTAAAGGCTCAAGTAATGTCTCTGTTGTTTGGCTTTGGATTGCATTGCTAGGATCCTGTTTCAGCACATAAGTCTTTAGTCGTGTGGTTTTTAATTGTGACATTTGTCCCGTGACATTTGGAGAATGGATTATGATGGGAAAACCCAGCGTACTTGTTTAGGAGAAAAAAGATGGCATTTTAAAGCTACCATAGTCAAGCAACTTATACATATGTCTACGAGTCAGGGAACATTCAAAGACAGAAACTGAGTCTGTCTGGTTCTTACTGTATCACCTCACCTGTTGCCTGTGCTTATGTAAGCTCTCAGTCAAAGTTTGTTGAATGAGTAACTGAGTGAATGAGTAAACCCCAATTGAAAGTTTGACCAAGTGGTAAGGAAGATAGTTCTTCTGAAGTAGGGCTTTGTTGTTTTTTTGCGAGATGAATATGTTCTAGTGATCTTCTGTACAACATTATCCCTATAGTTAACAATGCTGTATTGTATACTTAAAAATGTGTTGAGGGTAGATCTCGTGTTAAATATTCTTACTGCAATAAAATTAAATGTGTTTTGATGATATTAGTCAATAGGACAGCAAGGGGGAATACAGTCATGGGAAATTACTAACTTCATTTATTTTTCTTAAAATATGAAATATTACTCATGTATAAATGAATGAAATTAGACAGGCTAAAGAAACCCCAAATTGTTTAGAAATAAACTCATATATCATTGAGTAGGTGGTGTGAAATGGATGACAGATGAATGAAGAAGTGGCATTCTCCTTCATAGAATACCTTACTCATCATCTCTTCAAAGCTCTCTAACAGTTCAGCTTGGGTACCAGCACATCCAAAAAAACTGGCTTTCCAAATGAAAGTAATCTCTTTTTATGGCTCTCTAATTATATTTCATATGACACATAATACTAATATATTAGTAGGACATCATATTTACCTAGATAGACATTTCGCGTCTTCTTCTAAACCATAAGCTCTTAGAGGGCAGAATTGGTTTCTGAATTTCATTTTGGAATCCCACCAAACTATAGAGCTTATACTTTGCACATGTAAGTGATGAAGAAATAGCTGTTGAATAAATGAATGGAGAGATGAATGAATATCTCAGAATTGCAATAATGTGAGAATAAAATTTATGGAAACAAAGATAGACTTATGTAGGTAGAAGTAAATAAGAATTCAAACATTGACAGAAAGATAGGAAAAGGGAAGAAAAAAGAACCAGCTCATTATCATGAATCTTCAAACCCCAGAGTCAAAATGTGTATGTATCATTTCTAGTCATTTACTGAGTACCCGTTGTATAGAGTAAAGCCTTATACTTGGCCCTGTACCAACAGAGGTTTAAAACATGCCAAGGACATTTGAGTATAATTTGAGAAGAGGGATGTGGTGGAGGGAAAGATTTGGGAGAGCAGACTATGATTTGGTAGGAGGGGAAATCTGCCAAGAAACAAGAATAGCAGTAGTGAAAAATACCTAGATAGAAAAGAAATGTGGAGTTGTAACTATATATTTAAAAATTTAGATGTAATTTGGATTATAGTCATTTCCTTGGTTAACAAGAGAGGGAAAAATGCAGGGAATGACTCAGGTTTATGGCAAGAATTTCTCCCTGAAATGGAAATTTCACCAACTAAAACAAATTAAATCAGGACAAATATTGGAACACTAGACCAGGAAGCATATGGAATAGTTAGTTCTCCAAGCTGTAATTGGAAAATGAAGTAAAGGAGGGTTTGATATTTTAAATATGTGGAAGGAATATAGATAATGAACTAGAAACAAAAGATGTTGCCTCTAAGAGAAAATATGCTAAGGCTGTGATTCTTTGACATCAAGCATGAAAATAGAAGAAAAGTTAAAAATCCCCTTAGTTAACTAACTGATGCCAAGTATCCATATGTGGCATTCCATAAGGAGTTTTCATTTGTTGGCTTTTGTGTAGCACAGTTTAAGAAAAGAAATAAAATAAGAGTATATCATAGGAAAATTGTATGCTTCCTTCTTTCCACAAATATGACTCCAACAAACTCTGGTAGGTGCATTGTTGGATACAGAGCTTAAAGTAACCTAGTTGTGTCCTCAAATTGCTTAAAGCCTACAAGAGGAAATAAGATATAAGCATGATAACCTATTTTATATAGGAAACTGGAAGTTTGTAAGGTTTACAAAGCAACAAAAGGCACTTACCAAGAAAATGCAGTGAGACCAAAGGCAAGGCCACTGCATGTTGTTGTGCAGGATGTGTCCTCAACATAGCTCTAGACATTGGAATGGGTGGCATCCCTTAGAATTGTAGCATGCACACATATACAATTGCGTTATTTGAAGGGAGAAAGAAATCACTACCAACAGGAGAAAGGCTTCATTGTGTAGATGATGAAGGTGGCATTTGTACTGAGCTAGATCTTGGATGATTGGTGAAATTTTACTAGCAATAGAGAAGGAGTAATCCAGATACTATAAATGGTGTAAATTAAGTCAGGGAGGCCCCGGTACAGACTGTGTTTAAGAGTCAGTTTCTACAGCTGGACTCCAGTAGAAGTCAAACATTAAGGGTTAAAATGCTGAGAAGAAAGAGTGGGAATCAATTTGAAAAAGGGTCTGACTTCCAAGTACAGGGCTTACACTCTACTGAGTAATATAAGGAATTGTTGGAGGGTTTAGGAAAGAAATCAGATGTTGATGTGGGCAGATGGATGGGAGTAGTGAACTGGAATCAGGGAGTCCACTTAGGAGGCCAGTCTTCCAAATAGATGTGAGAGAATGACCTGAACTAGGGTCAGGGCCATAGAAATAGGAAAGCATGGACCATTTTGGAGACACTTCAGTAAAAGAATCAACAAAGCCCAGTTACTGATGATATGTGAGGCTTGACATCACAGGCAGTACTCAAGGATGATTCGGAGCCTATGGGACTGACTAGATGACGATGCCATTAAAAGAAAATGGGACAAGGAGCTGTTAGTAAATATTGACCAGTGGCCGGTCTTCCAAGACTGGAACTTCAGAGAACAGTCAGGGTTGGAAATAATAGGTTTAGGATTTGGGAGTCATCTACAAAGAATTGTAATTGAGACCTTGGGAGAAGGACTGCCTAGTCACAGACAAGGCCCAGTTTGGTTGACAGTAAGTAGCAGGAGTTTGTAGGCACTCAGTTAGCAGTGTTTATTGACTTACCCCAGCATGGTAAGGGCAGAAAATAATTATAATTAGGCTGTATAATTAGGCTGGTGGAGAGATTCATAAAGGAAACACAACCTGGAAGTTTCTGATAGATCTCAACTAAGACAGAAGAAAAGAGTTCTATAATTGGAATACAGATGAGCTCAAGTCAAGTTTGGTCGTTCAGTGCATAGAACTTGGGAATGGTTGGTTACCAAATGGCGAGATCTATGACTCTTTACCAGACATTTTCTAAGAATTTCTGGAGCTTTGAAAGTTTTGTTTTTGAGCTCTCTTTCTGTAGACACATTATAATGCAGAGAATTAGAAGAGATTAGACTTGAATTCAAACCTTGGCTCTGCAACTTAACCAGCTCTGGGTTCCTGGATGAGTCAATGTTTGCTTTTTCATTTATAAGGAGGGGATAATAATACTCACTCTGCTTATTTCCTGGGGTTGTTGCAAGAATCCGAGGTATCATTACAAAAATTGTAGTTTTGTTCTATGGGGAAAGAGTTGTGAGCTTTCAAGTTTATTTTCTTTGCTAAATGACCCAGCAACAAAATCAGAAATAAATTTCCAATCGTTCTTCTCTGCATTTGATCAAGTTTAGAATTTCAAATTATTCATAGCTTTTAAAAAAAATCCTTTTGCTTTTTCATGATTCTCTTTTGCTTTAATAACCAAGCTTTATTTTTGAAATATCTGTCATGTATTTTGGATTTCTGAAGTTTTCCCTTAATGTTTCTTAATTTTTCCTTCAAGATTTAATTCTACTTTCTCAAATACAGGTTCTCTAGTTTCTAGAGTTCTCTGTTGGGTAAATTATTAGGTAATATAGTTTTTTAATAGATTACATACAGAAAGACTGGAAAAAATACTGTCCTTATTTTGTATAATGATCCCAATTATTTTAAAACCAATCGATCTGTGATTCTGGGATTGATAAATCAAGACAAAGATAGGGAAAGAATAGTGAGTCAGGAAGAAAAGAAATGCAAGATACACATTGAGGGGTTGTGATTGAAGATAGCATGAAGATACTATCTATAAGAAAGAATAGTCAAGGAAGTACAAATACTTCACTTGGAAGTCAAGAAGTCTGAAAGCTGAGTCCAAAGCTCAGTGCTTTAACACACACTGAACAACTAAAACAAAGTCTGGCTTTCATGCTTCAACAAGCACCAAAGCTGTCCTGAGGCCAAATGAACCTCCCCAGAGGCTTAGTCAGGATGTGGTGCCAGGATTTCTGTCTTTTTTTGGCTGAGAGTATTGAATGAGATCTTGCTGCTGCTGTTTCCTCATTTGAGAGAAGTAGTTGCTAGAACCTGGGTAGGTGGTCAAGATGCTGGCGCTGCTCAGTGTCCAGGAGGCTATTATTTGTTGGTGGCCTGTGACCAGCTTCTCCACCTGCCCCATATCTCTTTCATGCGACTCCATCTATCTCCACATCTTCTCTCTCTAGACACTGCCTTTGTCCTTCACACCTTCTCCCCTCACCACCTGTCTACTGTCTTTTCAGAGCCTTCTTAGAGAAATCTAAGGCTATATAGATTGATAACCCTCTTATCACAAATGGCAATAATCTATGGTATGCCTGGGGGTATGAAAGCCACAGCATTCACTCCTCCATTCTTCTGTTTAAGCAATACTTATTGAGTATGGATTTTGTACCAGGCAGTGTTCTAGGGGTTGGAGTAGAGCAGTAAAAAAGATAGACAACGCTCTGTGTCCTCACCGAACTTACATTCTAATGGGAGGAGACAATCAATAAACTGAGCAAGATCACTTCGGATAATGTTAACTGCTACTAGGGAGATCATAGAGAATGACTGATCAGAGTATCTAGGAAAACATTTATCAAGTTCTTGTAGGCTGTGTAAGTGAAGCATGCCTTGTAAATCTATTACTCATTCTGTAGTCGTGTGAATTCAGCCATTGAGAATGAGAAGAAGGCAGAAAGCAGATACGCCATAATCTCTTTTTATTTTTTCTTTTCTAGGCGGGTAACAGTTCATGTTTGCTTCATAAATGAAGCAGCTTTAAACAAATTCATATTCTGTCTGGAGTGACAGACTGCATCTTTATCTGTTCTTGCTACCCACAACTCTGTATGGATGATTCAGAAATTGGAACAAAGTATTTTACTGTGAAACTGGCACTGAATTAATCATCTGTAAAGAAGAAGTTGCATGGAGCAGGACTCTATTTTAAGACCTGGGGGACTTGTGGTCTCATTTAGAACTTATAACTGATGTTGGAAAAGAAAGCATGTGTTCCAGACTGCATGCACCATCTTGCATGCCTCCAGAAATGTCTAATTACTGAAAAGCCACATAGCTTTATTTTCAGTTACAACCGTAGTTATCTTGGTCTCTGCAAGTAGATTTCAGCCTGGATAGTCGGGGTAATAATTTTTCTCAAAGGGATCTGGAAAAAATTTTAAAAACAAAAACTTATAGCATCAGCCACTGTACAGTGTCAACAAACTGATTGGAGCAGGCAACGTGTCAGCCTTGTAGCCGCGGATTAATGATATGGGTCTGATCTTGGTCTCTTCCTGACATAAGCCACACCCACCTATATCCCACTAGACAAATGGGCATGGTTGGCTGGATCTATCCATGCAGGGGAGCCAGTACTGAATTAGAACAGTGACACCTTTGCAGAGGAGAGACTCCAAAAGAGTCATCGCACAAAGCAGCTATGAACATTGAACAGTGGGACAGTCACCGAGGAGGACATCTGGCACCCATGGTGAGGATGACCTTTTCCCTTGACCACAATAAAGTGTATAAACTGTGCTTGCAAAATATATTACGAAATGTTTATATTCTAAAGCTATTACAGAGTTATGTAAAGGGACTTAGGAGAAATTGCTGAATGTATGAAGGTCCCATTTTCAATTTCTGCCATGGGAGAGAGTAAAAATAAATTATGATATTTAGTACCTAAGGGTAGAAAACCACACCCACATGCTAATATGGGTGTTGAAAACTAGGTTACTTGGCTTTTACAAGAATGCAAAGAATCAGGAAACTAGTTATTTATAGTATAATCACTATTATCTGTTTAAAGGATCCATTTATTTAAAATCAGGCGCTCTATATTCATTAAGGTTTATGAATTAAAAATGAGAGCTTTATGTAGTTATGCATGTCAGTTTGCTATTTAAAATTTGTGATGGCATTTGTCATATTAAGAGTGAATTTGGCAAGAATTTCCAAGATGGACTTGCGCTTTTAAACTAGAATTTATAAGACATCATGTGAATTCCCCTTGCCAATTTATTTTTGCAGTCAAAGGAACATCTGACTAAAGTCAAAGAATGATTTCTTATGGTTTATTCTGATGAAAGTTCTTTTAGCATATCACGAACATACACATAAAGGAGTCCAAAGCTTTCCATTCTAACTTAGTCCTTGTAATAACATTATTGCCATGTTCTACCATCATCAGGTGACCATTTTCAATGTAGTGATATGAAAGAACATAACAAACTAACTGCTAGCTTTCCTTTGATTTCAAGAGTCCAAGAATTTCTAGTATCTTTGGATTTTAGCTTACGTTCAGAGCTAATCCAGATATAATTTCAGTAAGTGGCCTTTGCTCTTTTTTGTACCAAAGAGCCCAGATGATTTCTACGATTCCTTCCTTCTCTAAAGTGCTGTGGTTCTTCAAACACTAGTCATTTCACTAAGATCCAAGCCAGTTGCTTTGGGAAGCTGCATTAACTTATTCAGGCCCTCAGATATCCCATGGTACAATTGATTAATTGAAAATCAGAAATCAGTTTAATTGCTGAAAGGACCTGTCTCAGTGTGTGATATTGACGTTTTGAGGAAAATAGACATAGATTAATATGAGTTTTGTGTGTAGGTCATGTGTAGATGAGAAGATTGGTACTTCTCAATCTAATAGTTTGGTTTCTTTTACCAGTGGTTTCAATTTTCTTAGGCATGTGAATATGCTATTTAATGAGCTTGAGAGTACAGTAAATGTACTTTTGTTCTCAAGGCTAGGAGCTGGGTTTTAACACTCAAGGACGTGGTCCTAATCAATACAGTTAAATAGACATATTCAGCAAGTTATGAAATTTGGCATAGTAGGTGAGGGGAGATGTTTTCTGCCTAATTAAACATTGGTTCATTGAGAGTTACATGGATTACCAATTTTTAAAACACTAAAGTTCCATAAAATGCGTGAACAATAGAAAAATGCTGGACATTATTTTGGATGCTAGCTGCTTGGGCATTAACTGTGTCATATCTGCTTTGAGATAAAAAGAAATATATCTATATCTAGGCTTTATGTTATCTGATATGTATTCTGAATATCCGTCTTCATAAATCATGGAAAACTCACAACTGACATTGTAAACCGTGAAATCACTTTTTAAATTGGTGCCATGTATCTGATCATTCTCTTTTGTAATGTTTCAAAATTGCCTTTTAAAATGATGTCAGAAGTCTGCAGATTCTAAATTATACTGAAAGTTTTGCACCTCTTTGGTAGAACCCAAGTCTATAAAGAAACTGGCTCTGTGATAAATGGTGCCTGCTCAGTGATATGGAAGTGCTCCTGGATTCTGTATTACAATCTAATGTGCTTACCACAGTGCCACTTTTTAATGAGTCAGATTGTTTTTTAATACAGTAATAGAATAAGTAACCTATCCTCTTAAAAAAGGGTTAAGTATGTGAAAAATGAAAACATATGAAAAAGTATGTGTCCATAATGAAATGTTGTTTGCTTTTAATCAGAAACACATTTCATTGAGCATTAAAGTACTTTGGAGAAACGTTGTGGCATTTTTTGGTGCTCTAATTCAATTGAAGTTAAATTAACAAAAACATCTATTCAGAATTCATGGGTATTTCTTAATGTTTTTCTGCAGCTAGGTTTTGTTTCAACATGTAATTCCAATATAGAGCTTTTAGCCATTCCATATCTATGCTTCTTTAACTAAAAAGTGTATTTTTTTAAAAAGACAGTTTGGCTTAGTGGGGTAGATGTTGGGAAAAATCGTCAGGAGGCTCTATTCTGCCGTTAACTCATATTGGTAAATCACCTCTCCTCTTTGGATCTCAATTCTTTTATTTATATACTGAACTTGGAGGTCACATCTTAGGTGTGAAACCTATTGATATGTGACAGACAAAAAAGATAAAACAGAGCTGAAACTATTCCATATAAAATATCCAACTCTGATCTCTGTGAATAAGCAATTTGAACATAAAAAGTCATTACCGTTAGTTCTTGTTTGTAATGTAAATAGGGTCCATTAGTAAAAGTGAAATTCAGTCTCATGTAGGGTGAATTGGATAACCATGTATACAAGAGATGGCTTTTTTCTTTGCTTAAATAAATGTTTTTGGATCACCTCTGAAGAGTGAAAACCAGTAGTACATTTTCGTGATTTTAGTCAGGAAGAGATTCTATAAGATGCGTGTAACATTTGGAAATGCCCCACATCAAGGATTTAAATGCTCTCATTTTATTAAAAGCTAAGAGCAGAAAATGTAAGATGCTCATAACATTTTTGAATGCCAAAAGATCATTTAGAATCCATTTGGAAAGGGGTAATCCATAAATTACATTTTAAAATTGAAAAGGGGGATAAGAATTTTAAAGTAAGCCAGCTTGTCTTTGAAACAATATTATTTTGAAATGGCATTAAAAGATAAACATTCAGGTGGAAATTCTGACTAGTTCATTTTTGGTATTTGATCATACAATTTATGGTGTTGCTGCTTTCCATTAACAAGTCTGGAAATGCCTTTGTTTGAAAAGATAAAATAATGGTACTTTGATTTCCTAAAAAGGTGTTGTCTTAGAAATAATCCATATTAAAATGAATATTTATGATCCTAAAATGTTTGCTAAGCATTGTAAATTTATAACTGCCATCTCCAACTACATCCTTATGATGTTGTTTTTAAAAATAAAATTAAGATAATAATAGTTTGAACTAAAAACCATAGTATTTTCAGTTACTTGATTTCTGAGCTATAAGACTCACTAAATAAAATTTTCCAATCAAAATATCCTATTCTGTAGTCTAAGGATTAATGTGTGATTATAGTGTCCCACTTGCCACGTTTTTTAAGTCAATGGACTTGAAAAGTATTCAGATATTTAGATGGATGCACAGGTATATTGCTAGTCAGTCATAGATTGGAGTTTGCGTATTGTAATGTAAATGTATGTCAATGCTATTCTAAATAGTTTTATTATGACTGAAGTTTAATTAAATAAAAAAGGTTGTAAAATGTGATGTGTTATGTGTATATACTGTATGTGTACTTTTTAAAATAGGTATATGTCCTGACCCTTTTTTATACAGGTTTGAATTTGAAATTACATTATATATACATATACTTTATTGTTCTAAATAAAGAATTTTATGCACTCTCATAAAGTTGCCCTGTCATTTGATATCTTAAGGTTTTCACACGTTTACAACATGGTTGAGCACGTATTAAGCTAAAATCAAATTTTTCTATGGAAACTTTGTCATTAATCTATATTTTGTTGTAATATGTACACAAGGGGATAAGAAATCATTTTAATTCAATAAATATTTATTAGCCACTAAAATAGGTAAGGTAATCAGGGAAGATAAAGTTGAATTAACACATTGTTTGGTCTCAAGAGGTTTCTAACTTAGTTGGGGAGAAGATATGAAAACGACTGTAATATGCATAAAGCCACATGGAAGTAACAAGTGCAAAACTGAGGTTCAGTTAATGCTCTTAGGGCATGTAGGGAGGAGAAATGGATACAGACTAGGGAGGATCATGGTGAAGTTGGTGTTTAGACTAAGACTTAGAAGGATGAGACCAATTTTGATAGAGAAGGAGAATTATACTCAGTCTGAGCAGCGTTTGCCAAAGGAAGAAGTCATAAAATGTCTGAGCTTACCCCATCAAATCAAAGCAGTGTGTCCTGAGCATATAATGCGTAAAAAGATATACAGAGAGATGAGACCAGAGCCCTGAATGCCACAGCAAAGAGGGTGGACGTTATTCTTAGGGGTAACGGAAGGCCATTGTGTGTTTCTGAGAAGAGGAATGACAAGATCAAATACCATTATGGCTTATGTGGTTTAGGCAATAAATAATCATTCCACTTAACCCCTGGTTGGTGTTTGACTCTTGAGACCCCATCTCCCAGCTTCATGCCACCACTTATTCACCCACCATTTCTTTTCAATTTTTTTGCTGATTCTCCCTTCTCTTCTCACCCTTTGTGTTACAGACTTCTACCAATAGAAGCCTAGACAACTATAACTGATCACACTCCTCCACTATTTGGCCGTTTTTTAATCAATTCATCAAATTAAAGTGAATAATATGGAGAAACGATATTTTCCTCTGGTTAAAACATTTTTATTATGTTCAGGATAAAACGCAAACTCCTCAACATGACTTACAAGGCCCTGCTCCATCTATCTCATAGTTTTGTGGGGTTTTTTGGATTGCTAATTGTTTTCCCCTTTTAAGCCATAAAAACATGAGGACTGGGACATGAATACTTATACCACTGCCTTCCTTAAATTCAATGTAAATAATAATTTATGGAATTGAAACAAAAGTTGATGTGAATAGCTATAATCAACTATAATGTCCTATAAGTTAAAAGTTATTTTCTAAAACTTATTATAGACAATTTGAAATATATGCAAAAGAAGACAGGGGAGTGGAAGGAACCCCGATGGAACCATCACCCAGCTTTAACCTTACTCAACTCCTGAAAGGCCTTACTTTTTCTAAGCGCCCTGTTTATAACACTCTCCCTTTCATATTATTTTTAGGCAAATGCCTAAAAAGATTTGATCTGTAAATATTTATGTGTATTTCTAAATTATCACTTTTTAAAACATAACCATAATACCCTTGTCATACCTAATAAAAATGAACAACTCCTTAATATCAAAGAGCCAGTAAGTATTCACATTTTAATTGTCTCACATCATTGTACATTGCAATATTGCACTTAAGCAGGGTATAAAACAAAGGTAAAAATCTCCCTTCAACATTAAGGTTAGTTCCCCTAGAGGTCAACACTGCTAACTATTTATTAACTTCTGGAATTTCTGGGGGGACATGAGCAAAGTATATATATGCATATGTATATGCAATACTATGCTCTTACCTTACCTATTCCATTTATTAGAAGAATGTGGAACACTTTGCATCAGCCCAGATAAACTTTTATCCACTCTACCATGGTAACCAGGAAATTATAGATGGACATGGAGGTTGTAATGTAATGTGCGCCCTTTGGAATTCCAGGCTATATTTAGTAAAATCCGATGTATTTTCAGAACTTTTCATCATCTTACTCAAAATTGAAATGAGGCTCTCTTCTGAGGACATATCTGCCTCTTGGGCCCTTTCAGTTGGCGGCTGTGTTTCCTCCACAGCTGTCCCTGGGGCTGGGCCATTCTTCTCTCCTCCCTAAACCCTCCCAGATTTGAATCTCATGTTATCAGATGATTACATACCCACTGCCACTCATTGTTGCTTTCAAGTACTAACTCCTAGGTTCCTCCTCCTCATTGCTGTCACTCAATTCGTTTGTACTCCTGTCTTAATTCTTGGCATTTTGACATGCACATACCTTATCCTTTCAACATCCTGTCCTTTCAGGTCCTTGAACTTTTCTCCCAATGAACCAGCTGTCAACACCACCCTAGTCATCCGTCTGATGGTCATCCCATAGCCTTTGTCATTCCCATTAACTGCAGCCCATCCATATCTCAATCCCATGCACTCTCTCTCTGACTACCACTTTGTATCTTTCCAGTTTACTCTCTCATGGACTTCAATCCCAACAATCCTTTGACCCACTGGACCTGTCAATCTATTGACTCCATGATTTTCCACTAACAACCTTTGATGTCCTCTATTTTCTCCTTACACAAGGTAAAATTCATGGTACAACATTAAAATCACTCTCTCACATACACCTTCCCTCTTGATCCTTCTCACTTCCCAATAAATGACACCCCTGCTCAAATCCAATTTTCCACCTACTCGTTGTCTACACTTGTATGGCTAAACACAGCTAGACTACAATACACCATCGTGCCTACCAGTCCCCTATAAATTCCTTCCTGTGAGCTGCAAGTGGGCCTCAGTACTGCTCAGCAATTATACCAAATTTCCCTAGTCCAATCATTTTTCTATTTTCATGGCTGACAATTTCATACATTATTTTCTCTTTCAAACCACCCACTTCATTCCCCAGTCTCACTCTTAGCTGATCATTTTGGTTGCTATTTCACCTTGAAAACTGAAAAAATAAAAGAGAACTGCTAAAGACTCCTAGCACCTGAGGCTGATTTTCTGTGAGGCTAATGAAGCTCAAACTTCTGGACCCTTCACTTATAGACGTTCTTTATAAGTCCTAGGAAGAGGGCTAGCAATGTGTTCACATGGTCGTGTACTTGTTAAATTTGTGGCTACTTCCATTTACCTTTAAAGTGTTAGCAGTCATTCTGCAAATGGCTTCCAGCAACAATCCTACTGACCACTGTGCCAATCCACTAGGGCATCTGACCCAAAAGTGTGCGGCCAGAGGCTGTATCTTGATGTGAAGGTGTCCTGTGGACCTGGCACCAGAAGTATGTGACTAATGGAGGAGAAACAAGGTTTAAAATTAATGGAGTCTGATGCCAGTTTGTGGAAAATTCTCACAATCATCACAGTCACCTGGTGTGAAAATTGTAAGTAGAAGACTAAAGTTTCATTAACATGTAGCGTCATATATCCACCATTGTAGTATCACACAAAATTGTTTCATTGTCTTAAAAAATCCCTTGTCTATTCAACATTCCTCCTCTCCTCCTGAACCTCTGGAAACCACTGATTTTTTATTGTCTTTATAGTTTGTACTTTTTCCAGAATGTCATATAATTGAAATCCTATAAGATGCAGCAGTCTTTTCAGATTGACCTCTTTCACTTAGCAATATGCTTTTAAGATTTATCTATGTCCTTCGTGGCTTGATAGCTCATTTCTTTCTGTCACTGAGTAATAGTCCATTGAATGGTTATATCACAGTTTCTTTATCCATTCACCTTTTAAGGACATCTTAGTTGTTTCCAGTTTTTGGTGATTCTGAATAAAGCTGCTATAAAAATCCATTTTTTTGTGGACATAAGTTTTCAGATTAGTTGGGTAAATACCTAAGATTGCAATTGCTGGACTGTATGGTAAGACTATGTTTAGGTGTGTGAAAAAATGAAAAACTGTCTTCTGAAGTGGCTGTGCCATTTTGCATTCCCAGCAGCTATGAGTGAGCGATCTCGCTGTTCCACATCCTTGCCAGCAATTGTTATTGTCAGTTTTTTGGATTTTAGCCATTCTAATAGGTGGATAACAATATATTATTATTGTTTTAATTTGCAGTTTCCTAATGACAAATGATGTTGAACATCTTTTCATATGCTTATTTGCCATCTGTATGTCTTCTTTGGTGAGGTGTCTGTTCAAATCTTTTGTCCATTTTTAAATTGGATTTTTTTCTAATTGCTGAATTTTAAGAGTTCTTTGTATATTTTAGATGCAATTCCTCCAACAGATTTGTGTTTTACACATATTTTCTACCAGCCTATGGCTTGTCTTTTCATTCTCTTAGCAAAGTCTTTCAAAAGGCAGCTGCAAGCAATTTTTAAAAACATACGTAAGAACACAGAGTATGTATCTTGCTCAATTCATTCCCTTAATCTCATCAGAGTAAAAGTAATCTCCACAGTACCTGAAACTGTTGATTACTTTGGTATTTTACAACTGTTATATTTTTTCTTTTCAGCTTCCTCTTGTTGATAGAGTATTTTAAACACATGCAAACTTGGACTTTCTGAAGAGTTTTTGTGTAACAAGATAGTCTCCCCAGTATAAGGCTGTTGGGACATAATGACATTTTAAAGACTTCTAACATATGCTTTTAAAGACTCAAAACAAAAAGTCAGAACATCTGAGAAGAAAAAAGTTGATAAAATTCAGACACATTATTTAACTCCAGTTGGAAGGATGTCTTGGAATGGTTCATAAAAAACAATTGAGAAGTTACAAACTCCTGATTAGAACATATAAAATGGATATAAAGGATCGCTTTCTATCGTGTTTGTATTTATTTAAGAACTGAGAAACCATTTAAGTAAAACTAGATATGAAACAAAGTTAATAAAGATGATCGAGGAAATAAAGTTAAATTACTCTCATGTTAAGAAGCAAACTGGGGCTGGCCCTGTGGCATAGTGATTAAGTTTGTGCACTCCGCTTGGGCAGCCCCAGGTGCACAGGTTCAGATCCTGGGTACAGACCTAGCACCGCTCACCAGGCCATACTGTGGTGTCACCCCACATGAAATAAAGGAAGATTGGCACAGATGTCAGCTCAGAGCCAATTTTCCTCACACAAAAAAGAAGCAAACTGTGACAAAAAGTGTTATCATACCAAAAGCAGTAAAAGAAAATGTAAATATGCTATTACTTCTCTTAGAAATGGAAAAGTATTATGAATATAATTATGACTGTCTTTGCTTTTATTAAAATACAGAATGCTAAACCATAAAAGAAATTAAATAACTACCTATGGAGGAAGGAGACAATTGCCTCCCATGGAAGGAAAAAGCAAGAAGCTAAACTTCTGTGAATATGTGTGCTTGGTAGATCTGTCTTAGGAACATGTTTGGGTCCTGAGTCTCACAATCCAACTAGAAAAAGTTTATGAAGTAATTCAAGAAATTAAAACCCTGGCTGGATAATAGATTATATTAAAAGTCCTGGTTTTGTTCTTAAGGAGTGCTAACAGCGTTATTGTTATGTGTCAGATTCTTCAGCTCACCTTGCCAATAACAAAATATCACAGACTGGGTGGCTTGAACAACAGAAATTTATTTTGCCACATACATTTCTGGAGGCTGGAAGTCTGAGATCAGGGTGCCAGCATGGTCAGATTCTGGAGAAAGCTCTATTGTTGGCTTGCAGACAGCTGCCATTTTGCTGTATGCTCACATAACCTCTTTTTTGTGTGTGTATGGGGAGAGAGAAAGAGAATAAGCTCTCTGATGTCTCTTCTTATAAAGACACTAATCCATCACAAAGGCCCCTCCCTCCTGACCTCATTTAACCCCATAAACCCCCCAAAGTTCCATCTCCAAATTCCATCGCATTGGACGTTAGGGCTTCCACACATGAATTGGGGGGGAGGGGCACACGCAAGCATTCTGTTCATAGTGTATTTAAAAAAAAAGATTCTTTGTCTTTTAGAGATATATACTGACATAGAAGTGAAATGTTATGAAAGTGTCTTAGAATAATTCAGTGGGAGTGGAGCAGGATGGATGAAAAAAGTGTTTATGAGTTAATGTTTATTGTTATTAGTAGGTGATAGATAAATGGGTGTTCATTTTTCTTTCTATCATGCCTACTGTTTTCTATTTTTGTGTATGTTTATTTTCCATAATTAAAAAGTTAAAAACACAAAATTCTTAATCACTTTGTGTCAGCGTATATGTTTCTTTTCATTTTGATCTCATTGTCTCACCTCATGTACCTGATTATTTTTAACCTCTCGTCAGACATTGTATAGAACCAATTGTAGATATAACTTGAGCCCCAGAGTAGCATTATTTTTATCCTAACATTTTATTAGTTTCCAAAGGCAGCTAGGGGCACTAGCAATTCCAGATCACGTTAATCCAGGGTTTCTGGACCCCAGCACTATTGACATTGTTAACTGAATAATTTTTTGTTGCAGGAATTGTCCTGTGCACTTTAGGATGTTTACCAGCGTCCCTAGTCTCCACCCACCAGATGCTGGTAGCATCCTGCTGTATAACAATAAGAAACATCTCAGATATGGCCTAATATCTTCTGAGGGGAAAATCGGCCACCTTCCCATTGATCGCCTTACTCTAAAACAGCAATTGAGATCTTTTGAAACTAAATTGGGTCCCTCGGAGGGTCCTTCTATTCCTATTCACTCTAACAGCTTCAGGGGCCCAACTCAATCCTTGGGTATTTGTTTGGTTTTGCTTTATGAGGCCTTATACTCCTTGGCAAGCCCCAAGTCCCGTGTTTGCCTACCAAACAGACCTGAACGTTTGTTTGAAGTTCTACTCAGCTTCTTATTTAACCTTTAGCTGGCAGTTCCCATATGACTTGATATCCCTAAGAAAAAAGCATTCCTGAGTGCTTTGCCTCTCTCTCTGAGTTTTCTTTGTTAGTTCTCCAGTACCTTGAAAAAGTTGGAGTCTTTTTGTTTTCTGGGTTTTTTTTTTTTTTTTTTTACCATTTTGTCCAGTTTGTTTTCCTTATCTGGAGGGTTCATCCAGTTTACCTATGGGATTACTTGAGCAGAAATTCTCTCCATTTCACAGTCTTTGTTAAACCCAGTCAGATTTCCGCTCCATCCCTCCACAGAAACTGCTCTTATCAAGATTTCTATGTAATGAATTCCAGTGGTCGCTTCAGATTCCTCATTTGCGCTACATTCCCTGGTACACGCTTTCCAGCCTTGTTTGTCTCCTTCACTAGTTGCTCCTTCTCATCCTCTTCCTTCCTCATCTTCTTCCTGTTCCGTCAATGTTGGGGTGCTCCATGACTCAATCTTTGCCCTCTTCTGCTAGAATATGTTCATTTCTTGGTGATATCATTCAGTCTACTTTTTAAAAATAATACAGATATGGCAAATACACCCAATTAATTTATCCAGCCTAAATCCATCTCCTCTTTGATCTCCGAGTGTAGTCTTGGAAACATTAAAAATTGTACTCTAGGTTTAGTCTTCTATTAATTGAAAAGTGTTCTATACTGGTATTGTTTGCTTTAGTTAAACAGGATAAATCTTACACAAATTATATTTTGACTTCAGTACATTTCAAGGTATATTGCTCTTTTCTAGATATAAACAGTGATTTTAGTACCTATTTGTCTAGAAATACTCTACTTCTCATTCTGAGATGAACTCACTCAAGTATGGTACTCATGTTGGGTCATAAAGACTCTCTAGGATTTTAATCTCAGATAAAAGGAAATCATGTATGTAGTTAAACATGTTCTTGAAATAGTCATATAATGTAAAATATTTGTCACTTAAAATATTTAAAAATGTGTGAGCATAACTCTCCTTCTAAAAGCATTCAGAAAATAATGTAAACTTAAACACTACTTACTGTTTAAAAATAGCTCCCAGAGTGAGTGAGTTACTTAAGTCACAGCCAAAGTATAATTTGTGTAAGATTTATCCTAACTATAGCAAACAATACCAGTATAGAACACTTTTCAATTAATAGAAATATAATATTTCCAAGACTTCATTTGGATAATAGCAACAAAAGACTTTTAAAAGCTCAAGTGGAGCAG
Organism: Equus caballus; assembly: GCF_041296265.1. NCBI lineage: Eukaryota > Metazoa > Chordata > Mammalia > Perissodactyla > Equidae > Equus > Equus caballus. Next base: position 20,142,957 of record NC_091711.1, on the reverse strand, counting down.
GGGTTTTGTGTTTTTTGGTTTTTTGCAGTAAGATCAGAAGTTCAGTTTTGGACATTAACTTTGAGATTACATATTATTTTTTCATAGCACTTATCACCTTCTAACACAGAGGTTCCCAAACTTTATCAGTACACGGTGCCCTTAGTCTCTCAACTTTTTCACAACACCTCTGGCTAAAAGAAATATCTAATAATTCCATTTATTAGTTAGGGCCAAACAACTTAATAAGTATTTATATCCTAACAACTTAGCCATTTGAAAAAATAACACACGTAAGTTGGAAGAAAATAATATTTATATTTCATTTTTAATTAATCATAATTACTTACTAATAGGATGTGTGTGCCTCCTGGTATTTGAGTGGCTTGTCAAAACTTGGAATCATAATGGGTAATACTACTCTCAATCCCTGATGTGTGTTGATTTTTGTACAGTATTTGCTCGTTGTCACAGCAACCACTGAAAAGCTAGCTTTGAAAAGATATGATGTCACTGAAAGAAATTTAGCATGACCTCATGTTGATATTTAGAGCCCCCTCAGCTGATTATTTGCACATTGTCTGATAAAGGTCGCTGTGTTTCCCTTGAAAATTTAGATAATCTGCATAGTACCTATAATTTTGTTGTAGCACCACAGGATGCCTTGGAACATAGTTTGGGAACCATGGCTCTAACATATTACATAATAATTTACTAAGTGTATAATTTATTGTCTTTTCCACCATCACCCCCATGACAGAATGCACGTGGTTGGTGAATACTTTTTGCAGGTCTAGGAAATTATCCTTTTGCTTGCTTATTATATGTTCAGCAAATTTTTTTTTTACCAGTTTGTTTTTTTTCTTTTGACATTTTATGGTACTTTTGACATTTTATGGTACTTTGCTGTATAGATACTTTGAATTTTTACGTAGTCAAATCTGTCATTTCCTTTTCTTTTATAGCCTATAAGCAATGTTTTATGTTTAAACAGACTTTGCCCATTTCATAATCTTAAATGAAGAAAAAGAATTCAAAATTTTTTCTAATTTTTTTAGGGTTCCTATTATTATTATTATTTTAAATCATTATTTTACCAAGAATTATTAGGGCTCTAAGATAGACATCCAGTTTGATCTTCATCTAAAGATCTAGCTGGCTGTTTTAACACTGACTATTAAATAATTGATCTATCCTCACTGTTTTGAAATACCAGCTTTGCACACTCTAAATTCCCATGTGTATTTTGGCTCTATTTCTGGAACTGTCAATTTTGTTTTATCCATCATTTTGTTTCTTCTCACGCACCAACCTCTTTGACTTACTGTGATCTTGAAAATTGTTTTTAGTTTTGTTTCACAAACTAATGGATCTTTAATTTGGGGGGTCATAAAATATTACCCTTTGAAACTATCCTTTAAAAGTTAACTCCAACAAAACAACTTGGCAAGAATTAGAAATCACAATTCAAAGAGGACCTAAACAAAAGTTCTCCAGGGGACTTCCTTTTTATCCATTTAACTATTTATCACAGTTCCGGACATATTGTGGGCACATAGAATTTCAATGAATCAAATAACTTCTAACACTGGAAACAGGGCAGCATGAATAAACTTCTTTACATGAAGTACAGTAAAGACTAGTGATGACTGGATTTTTCTGGATACAACCATCATCCTGCTCAGTCATCCTGTCATGATCTTTTTAAACACAAGGACAATGATATCATGAATTGCTATCTTGTTATCAGTGAATACTCAAAAACCTCACAATATGCAATTAGAGACACAAAGCAAAATATTAATAATCTCTTATTTTTAATGATTTAATGGACTTTGCTCATATCAATTTATTTGATATGAAATATCACAGCTAAAGCACGAAACATCACAAAGAACATCATTATCCCCTAACGACTCAACCAAACAATTATGCCTCTACTTGAATTCAAGGAAGACACACATGCGTGCACATATGCAAAGAATTTATGGTAGCTTTTGGCAATTTGACATAAACAAACATTCAAAATGTTAAGACTGGCTTAAAAAGGTTTAAATAATTTCAACACCAAGCCCTAGTGTTCTCATGAGAATTATGTCTCCTTTTTGTCTGCGGCTCTACACAATTCCATTAGAAGCAGACAAGACCTAAAAATACGAATTAGAGTGGTTTTTTTTTTTTCCTTCATACATATGGGAGACATGGGCTCTTGGCCAACGACAAATACAAGGACAATTTTCTTCACTCTTGGCAATGTAACATAATTTCTTGAGTTGATGGAAAAGTATTCCTTGGAAACTGACCACAACTGTCCCTGTTATTTATAACTAGTGGCAAAAAGATTAAACATATAAAAGTGCAAATGGACTAATTAAGGTAAAAAGCATAGGAACAAAAAGGCACTATTTTCACCTTTTATCAAATTTAAATAACTCTATTCCAAGCACCTATTTTTTTAGCCCCCAATTTTGGAGGGTCTTGCTTGTTACCACTTATTCTGTGGCATGAGCCTCACCAAATGCATTATGCATATTATTTTATTCCCAAAGTTATCATTGAAATGTGTGGGGCCTTCACACCATTGAAAATATAATTCCGTCAGCACAGTCAGGTAGAAGGATTTCCAACTACTATAGAAAATGGACAAAGCTGGGATATTTCCTGTGCCAATTAGCAGTTTCACTGAGCAAGAAGGAAGTGTGTCTTAAGATGCCTGAATGAGAACCCAGCAAGCTCAGTATTTCAATGAGAACAACCCAGCAAGCTTTCTTAGGCTTTTGGCACCCACAGAGGCCATAGTAAATTAGAGTTCCCAGGAAGGTCATCCAATTTCAATGAGCCAGAGGGATTATGTGGGAGGGAAGCAGTTGTGTGGCTTGTTCCCTTCAGCACATGTCCGGGGAGGACATTTGCCAATGCCTGGCACCATAGCGCTTATAAATATTTTCCAGCTGAACTTGTGAATACAGCTTTTCAAACACCAGACAAATGATGGTGCAAAAGAATAAGTTCAGTGAAACCTATGAATTGTCTGAAAATTCAATGAAGTTGCAAATTTGTATTAGGAAGTAACACACATGCCTCAAACATATAATTTGATCTAAATTCAGGGATAGATTTATTTAACTATGAGATACTTATCTGATGATTTGTCCATGCTATTGTTAGACACAGTCATTTGGGAAATGACTAATTTTCCAAGGTTTCAGCAATACTTTAATTTTAATGGAGACACAGCACTATAGTATTTGGTGTCATTTTAGATGTTTAATTGATACCCTTGATTAAGTTAGAATTCTGCATTCCCTTAGCTCTTAATTCATTTAAAAATCTAGAGGCAAACTCTTCTTTATTTTAAAACTGTACTCTATATTTATTTACCTATGTGGAAGTTTACTTGACTTTCTTCTTTTTCCCTTTCCACACTCTACTGCCTTTATCAATTTAGTGTTGCTCTGCTGTGAAATTAAACTCAATGTAATCTTTTTCAGATTGCATTTACAATCTGAAATGCATGCATACAAAAGAAATGCATACATTTCTTTTATGTTCGATGAAAGAAATGGAACTAATTCAACAAATACATGACTGCTCAGTAAGTCTCTCAAATACTTGCAAGTCATGAGCATATTAAGTTCAAGAAGATGCGACTTTTGCACTCAAAGGGAGAAGACGTGCCAGAGATAAATAATCTAATAATTATACAATGTGATAAGTGTTCCCCAAAGTCTATTCTCAAACTAGCAACCAGAATGAGCCTGAAAGAGAAGTCAGATCCTATCACTTCTTTGCCCAAACTCTCTATTTAAGCCAATGGCGTACAAGGTCTTGTATGATCTGGCCCAGGTTTTTAATTTGTCCCCCTCTCCTGACTCTCTCACTCCTGTCCCACCACACTGATGTACTTGCTCTTTAATGACACACTGACATTGAACATGATGCATACACTCCTGCCTTACTTTCCCCCACAGATACTTTCTTACCTCTTTTAAATCTCTGCTCAAATTCTACCTTTTTAGTGAGACTTTCCTTCACCACCCTATTTTACATTGCAGTCTCTCTGAGCACTCGCTATGTCTTTTTCAAAGATTTATTTATCTCCATAATACTTTATATCCCTCTGCATTTTTACCATTTTGTTGGTCATTAGTTTCTGTCTTGCCCCCTAGAATATAAGCTCTGAGACGTTTGTCCACTTGCTTATTTCTGTGTTTCTAGTGCCTATGAAAGAACCTGGTACATACAAAATGCTCAATAAATATATACGTTGAATGAATGAATGACTACTAGAAGTAAGAGCAAAGCGCAATGGGAGAATAAAAGCCCAAATGATTGTTGCTCATGGGCTTCATAGAGTTTGTGACAATTTAGCTTGGCTCTGAAAGAAGATCAGACATTTTCAATTATAAATTTGAGGGGGAGAGGTATCCTAATAATGGAGAACAGTGTATCAGGATGCTTTGAGCAGCTAGTAATAGAAAACCTGACTCAGAACGGTTGAGTCAATGACAAAATGTGTTGACTCATGTAACTGGAGGTCCTGAAGTCAGGCAGGCCTCATGATTGGCTTCTTCTGGTGGCCCTGGCTCTTTTTCTCTATGATACCTCACCTCAGGAGTGGTTTTATCTTCAGGCTGGCTTCCCTCATCAGAGCAAAGCAGCTGTAATGGTTCCAAGAGTCAAACCCTCACATTACAATACTAGAGGAAAGGAGAAAGCTCTAAGAAGAGTGGGTATCTTTCTTCTCAGATCCCAAGCCTATTCTTAAGTCAGTCACTTTGGCCATGGATATGCCATAGACCAATTTGTTTACGCCTGATTTATATGAATCAATCACAATGGCAAGTGGGAGTGGATTACCATTTTTGGATTAAATTAATCAAGGCCATCTTTGAGTCTGGGGGTGCAGCCATATTGCCAAGTCCATGATTACTATCCAGTGGGTGAGAGGGCTGTTGGAGAAACCATCATAATATTCATAATAAATAGTAGGTACAAACATAAAATATTGGGATGGGCATTGTGTGTTCTTAGAAGGATACTTAAAGAAGAATGGAAGGAGCTGATTCTGGAAAGGGTAAGCTGAGGCCAGATGAGTTAGGGCCCTGCATAACTGGACAAAAAGATTAGACTTTACCAGGAAGCTCCTAAAAAGCCAGTGATGTTTTTTAAAGCAAGAAAGTGTCTTTCTCTGATATTTTGTTTATTTCTTTGATATTTTGACTACTCTAGAAAAAGAATTCTAGAAGCAATATCGAAAACTAGATTGGAAAAATTTGTAGGAAGAAAAGTCATTTAATATGTTAATGTAATAGAGACCACGGCAGCTTAACGTGAGGCAAAGAGAAAGAAACTTAATTGGAGAAACATTTTTACATAACAGCAATAAAACTTTAAAATCAATTAACTAGGTGATGGTTGATAAATGAGAGGAAAGAGACAGAGATGACTCTAAGGCCTACAATTTGGAGGGCTAGAATATACAATGGTTTTCAACAGAAAAAAAGAGGATCCAGGATTAGAAGGAGCATATTGGAGAGGAAGGTTATGAAGAAATTCTACAAGGTATTGAATTAAGAACACTGTAGGAGAGGGGCTGGCCCCGTGGCCAGGTGGTTAAGTTCACGCACTCCGCTGCAGGCGGCCCAGTGTTTCGTTGGTTCGAATCCTGGGCGCGGACATGACACTGCTCATCAAGCCACGCTGAGGCAGCGTCCCACATGCCACAACTAGAAGGACCCACAACGAAGAATATACAACTATGTACCGGGGGGGCTTTGGGGAGAAAAAGGAAAAAATAAAAAAAAAATCTTTAAAAAAAAAAAAAAAAAACACTGTAGGAGAATTGGGAAAGAGTAGAACCAATTCTTTGTCAGAGACAGAAGTATGGTGGATTTTTGTTGTGCTTTGATTGCTTAGCGTTCATTTTCCCTTCTTCAAAGCACCCTGACTCCCTTTTGGGGAAGTATTGCTTCTTCATTGATCACGGTCTGATGGATGTGTAATTGGAAGCCCTGCTTCCACTTAGTCAAGAAGCAACTTATGTAACTGAAGCTAAGTCATTTGGATGCTCTCTTCTTGAAAGTCTAGTAGCAGGAGCAGTGACAAGAGACTAGAAACAGCTGGATTCATCCTAGAGGTCAGGTCTGAAACACCAAGCTGTTTTTGCCATCAAAGAAACTTCTTAATTACCTCTGGGGCTTCCTTGGTTCCTGCAAATTTCCAAGTCCATATTTCCAGGCTTCTTTTTGATACTATGATCTCATAATATCTTTCTGATAAATTCCCTTTTTTGGGGGAGAGAGCCTATTTATCACCCTAACTGAAGAATTTTAGCTGATACAGAAAGAAGAGAGAAAGATGATGAAAGAATAATATGTTTAAAAAAGAGTAAATAGTGAAATTTAGGATGTTCTTGTAAGATATACAAATTCTGGGTTACATAAAAACAAGGTTATCATTTTTTGTGAATCAGGGGCTTAAGAAGAACCATAAAGGGTTATTTTTGGGTCTGCATTATTTTTTTAACTGTTACTGAAAGGGATGTGTAAGGGACTGACTAAGAATGAATAAAAGAATTGCTTATCTCATTGAGGCTGAAAAATGTAAAATTTTAATGGATCCCGACCAACATAATTACATAATTTTCTTTAGTAGTATTTAGAAATCCTGGAATGGAATTAAAGAATGCAAATCAGTAGGGTGATCCAGATTTAGGGATTAATGGAGTATACATTCCATTAAGTAGTCAAGAGAGTAAGAAGATGAAGTGGCTTGATGAGTCTATACTTGACATGATGAAGCCTAGGATTCCGCCTGAGTAGGAAGCTATCCAGATCATGTATATGGGAGTGGGTGGAATCAGTAACAGCTTCATCTTTAAGGCTATGGCAAACACGGGATTCAGGATTGAACAATTTCAGGAAGAATATTTATCCAGATGCCTATAGTGCAGACCAAGGGAAAATCCAGTCTATGACCCAAGAGGAAAAATAAGGTCATGATCCTAAAGGCAGTGCTGAGCTGAAAGCCCAGAAAGTAATACAATGCCATAAATGTGAAAATTAGTGATAAATTCAGAAATCTGGGCAAGTTGCAGCAGACTGAGGTAGGGTGTGATCCAAAGAACTTGGAGGATGCCAGCATCAAGGCACAGGGGTATACCTGCTTGTTGAAAGTAGGTCTGCAGAAAGTAGGTAAGCAGAAAATGAAGCTTAGACTCTAATAAACTGGAAGCTCATAATAAGTAAGGCGAGAATAGGGAAGATAACAATGAAAGCAAAAAGCAAACTTATTAAAATTGAGAAAGGAGAAGAAGTGGAGGATTCATTTAGAGAGAGAAATCTTAGGATTCAAGATATTAGAGGTGTAGATAGACATGTGAGTGGTTAGAGGAGATAGTTATTAATGTTAAATAGATCAAGGAAATAGACCTAGAATATTAAATGATTCATACATACAAAAATTAATCATGGTTGTTGAAAAATTATTAGAAGTCAGGGTAAAAAAAAAGTGTTAACATTCTTGATGAAAAAAGTTTCTGACAGATCAACAAGTGAAGGGACAGAGTGGGAGATGACAACCAAAAGGGAAATGATGGAAACTGGATACAGTATAAACTTGTACAAAGGGATTGCACTAAGAAGAATCCTAGTTTTGTAGTAACTGTGTCTCTTCTCACTCTGTCTTTCCTTTCTTTTACTGGATCTTTGGGTCAATGTGCTTGAAATGAAATGATGTCTATTTTCATATGAGACCAACATCAACGGCGTGAGAAACGTGTCTCCTTTACACACAGGTTTCTTCTGCAGGGTTAGTTTCATCATGAAAAGTTTTCCCCAAAGGCTTAGGAGACAGTGGAGAGGACACTGAATTCCCTGGCCAGAGAGATGGCCATAAAGGAAGGTGGTAAAGCCTCATAGATAGGTGCGGCAAAGGTGCTGGGCATAGCAGCTATTTGACGGGGACAAGAGCCTTTGGTGTGATGCCTGGGACAAGGATAAACAGCATCTTGAGGGCATAACTCAAATGCCTCTTGGAGGAAAGGTGCTTTGTAAAAATAAATTTTTAAGAAGATTGATGGTAATAAAGAGCATGAACTTTGGAAACAGACAAATCTTGATTAAAATGTTTGCTCTGCCACTTAACAATTGTGTAAGCTCAATCAAGTTCCTTACCTCTCTGAGCCTCTTTCGTTGTCTTTGAAATAGCTAATAATACTCCTCCATTACATAAATTAATGTATGTATATAAAATAAGACCAATAATCCTTCCCTGGTTAGGTCCAGGATGTGAGCAGGCCATTGAGTGCATGCATAGTGAGTACTCATAAAATGGTAGCTTAAAACAAAAACCTAACAAAGCAGATATAAGTAGCTTTCGGTTTCCAATTTCTATTTCTCTTCTATATTAACCTCATATATTTTTTAATGTCTCCTAATTTACTTTGTCTTCACTCTTTTATTTTTTTAACCTGACCCATTCAACCTATGGTCATATTTTCAGTCATTTTATTTCTTATTGCAGTATCTGTATCACAGTATAAACAGTGTACTATATGACAGTTTTTTCCTTGATAATGTAAATTCAATTGATACTATGTATTGTGAAAATTTAAAAAGTAAAGCATATAAAATCACTCCCTTACTTTCAACCCTCCAATAACTTCTACTACGAGATTCTTTTTCTCTGACCCTATCTCCACTGTAATTTCCTCCAATCCATTCCATCTAACCCCACTTCCATCCCTACCTTAGCATACTCTGTCCCAGCCTCTTGCTGTTTCTAGAACATTCCAAATAATTCTCCTCTCAGGCTATTTGATCTTGCTCCTCCCTTCTGGTGGAATGCTCTTTCCCAGATATGTGGATGGCAAGCTCCCTCACTTCATTTGTGACTCTCCTGAAATGTCACATTCTCCCCATAAAGCCTTGTCTGGTCAACCTATGTCAAGGAGCATATCTGTCTCCTCATTTAATCCCTTCCCTGCTTTTTCTTCTCATGACACTTATCACTACCAGACCTTACAGGTTTATTTGTACATTTATCTTCTCCACTAGAAAGTAAACACTATGAGGGTAGAGAATTTGTCTATTTTTATTAATGCACTCCCTAGTGCCTAGAACAACACCATGCACATAGTAGACATTCAGTAAACATTAATTCTAATTTATTATTCTTTTCTTAATCAGCCTAGGTAGATAAGATCAATTCCCAAAAGCAAACTGACCTCCTGGACTAATACGGAATTATAAAAAAGTTATAGGATACAAGCGTCTTAGTCCATGTAGACTGCTGTAACAAAACACCAGACACTAGGTAGCTTATATACAACAGCAATTTATTTCTCACAGTTCTTTTGGCTGGGAAGTCCAAGATCAAAGCACCAGCAGATTTGGTGTCTGGTGCGGACTACCTTCTGATTTGCACATGGCCTTCTCCTTGTAATCTCAAAAGGGGCAGGAGAGATCTGTGGGAGTCTCTCTTATAAGGGCATTAACCTCATTCATGGGGGCTCTGCCTTCATGATCTAATTACCTCCCAAGGGACCACCTTCTAATTCCTACACAAAAGTCAATCACTTTTCTATATACCAGCAATGAACAAGTGGAATTTGACAATAAAAATACAATAACATTTACAGTAGCACACATAAAAATTAAATGCTTAGGTGTACATCTAACTACATATGTACAAGATCTATATGAGAAAAACTACCAAACTGATGAAAGAAATAAAAGGACTAAACAAATGGAGAGATATTCCACATTCATAGATGAGAAGACTCAATATTGTCAAAATATCAGTTCTTCCCAGCGTGATCTATAGATTCAATGCAATCCCAAGAAAAATCTCAGAAAATTATTTTGCAGCTATCAACAAATTAATTCTTTAGTTTATATGGAGAGGCAAAAGACCCAGAATAGCCAACTCAATATTGAAGGAGAAGAACAAAGTGGGAAGACTGACACGATCCGACTTCAAGACTTGCTGTAAAGCTACAGTGATAAAGCTAATGTGATAATTGGTGAAAGAACAGACAAATAGATCAATAGAACAGAACAGACAGCCCATAAATAGACCTACATAAAATATAGTCAAGTGATCTTTGACAAAGGAGCAAAGTCAATACAATGGATCAAAGATAGTTTTTTCAATAAATGGTGCTGGAACAACTGGATATCCACATGCAAAAAAAATGAATCTAGACACAGATCTTACACCTTTCACAGAGATTAACTCAAAATGGATCACAGACCTAAGAGTAAAATGTAAAATTATAAAACTCCCAGAAGATAACATAAGAGAAAATCGGGATGATCATGGGTATGGTGATGAATTTTTAAATACAACATCAAAGGCTCAATCAATGAAAGAAATAATTGATAAGCTATACTTGATTAAAATTAAAAACTTCTGGACTGGGATAGATATTGTTAAGAGAATGAGAAAACAAGCCATAGACTGGGAGAAAATATTTGCAAAAGACACATCTGATGAAGGAATGTTATCCAAGATACGCAAAGAACTCTTAAAACTCAATAATAAGAAAATGAACTACTTGATTAAAAAATGGGCCCAAGATGTGAACAGATACCTCACCAAAACAGATATACAGATGGCAAATAAGCATATGAAAAGATGTTCCAATCATATGTCATCAAGGAAATGCAAATTAAAACAACAATGAGATATCACTACACACCTATTAGAATAGCCAAAATCCAGAAGACTGACAATACTAAATGCTGGTGAAGATGTGGAACAACAAGGGGTCTCATTCATTGCTGGTAAGAATGTAAAATAATACAGCACTTTGGAAGACAGTTTGGCAGTTTCTTACAAAACAAAACATATTTTACCATACAATCAAGCAATTACTCTCCCTGGTGTCTACCCAAAGGAGCTGAAAGCTTATGTCTGCAAAAGAACCTGCACATTGATTTTTATAGCAGCTTATTCCTAATTGCCAAATCTTGGAAGCAACCAAGATGTCCTTCAGTGTGAATGGAAAAATACACTGTGTTGTATCCAAACACTGGAATATTATTCAGCCCTAATAAGAAATGAGCTATGAAGACGTGAAAAGACATGGAGGAAACTTAAATGTATATTGCTAAATGAAAGAAGCCAATCTGAAATGGCTACATATTGTATGATTTTAACTACTATGACATTCTGGAAAAGGCAAAACCATGCAGACAGTGAAAAGATGAGTGGTTTCCAGGAGTTGGAGGAGGAGGGATGAACAGGCAGAGCATAGAATATTTTCAGGACAGCAAAAATACTCTGTATGATATTGTCAAGGTAGATACATGTTATTGCAAATTTGTCCAAACCCATAGAATACACAACACCAAGAGTGAACCCTAATGTAAACTATGGACTTTCAATGATAATGATGTGTAGGTTCATCAATTGTAACAAATGTACCACTCCAGAGGAGGATGTTGATAGTGAGGAATAAGGCATGTGTGGAGACAGGGAGTACATAGGAAATCTCTGTATCTTCTTCTCAATATTGCTGTGAACCTAAAAATTCTCTAAAAAATAAGGTCTAATAAAAACAAACCAACCGAAAAATTAGACTAAAGTATTCAGGAAATAATTTTCTTGATTTAATAGGAAATTGTGTCTTGGAAATCAGAATGACTCTCATGTATAACCTTATCACATTGACTAAAAGAGTCATTGCTTAAGTAAATTAAAGCTAGAGATGTTGAAAATAGTTATACACTTTCTAAAAATCACCTTATGTAACCTCTTTCTAAATGCATACATTTTCAATATGTGACTTTCGCATTTCTGATCCTTATGATTGTGAAATACTTGGCACACCAATACTCCTCAGAGAGTTCTTGCTAACATACAACAATTTTCCACAGCCAAGTTTTCAGAGTAATCTAAACTATTCAGCTGGAGGAATATCATAGACTTTGGAGAATTAAATTGGTACACTTCTCAAATACTAGTTAACAAAGCATTAAAAGGAAGAACTAACTCAATAGTTCTCAAAATTACTACTAGCTAGCATTTATTCAGCAATTATCTTGTGCCAAGCAATATACTAAATATATTATACATGTTTTATTTAAATATCCTAACAATTTAGGAGATCATCTCCATTTCACAGATGAGGAATACAGAAGTTAAGTTCTTGTTTAAACTCACATAACTAGTAAGTTAATGTACTGAGCTGAATAGTGTTTCCATAGAGTTCAAGTCCATTGAGAACCTCAGAATATGGCCTTATTTGGAAATAGGGTCTTTGCAGATGTAATTTTAGGGGGGACCCTTAGAAGAAGGCCATATGAAGACACAGACATACATAGGGAAGAAAGCCATATGACAATGGAAGCAGAGATTGGAGTGCATCTACAAGTCAAGGAACGTCAAGGATTCCCAGAGCCACAAGAAACTAGGAGAGAGGAGTGGAATAGATTCTCCCTCGGAATGTCCAGAAGACACCAACTCTGCTAATGCTTTGATTTCAGGTTTCTGGCCTCCAGAACTGTGAGAGAATAAATTTCTGGGTCTTAAGTCACCCAGTTTGGGGTAATTTGTTACAGGAGCCCTAGGAAAATAATATAGTGAAGAACTATCTTAAATCTGTCAGACATTAAAGGCTAAGCTTTCAGTCATTCTACTGCATTAATCTCAGAAGGTCTTTACAAGTGTCTGTTATAACACTAATCACTCTTTATGGCAATTATCTATAACTATGGGTAGAGAATGTGTCTTATTCGTCTTTCTACCCCCAGGCATAGTATAATGCCTGACATACAACAAATATAACTGGTTGTAAAACAAAAAAGAAGAAGGATATCCATTCCTATAAATAGACGAAATTTCCCTTCCTTCTTAGTTCACCCCTTCCTTACACATAACAGGTAAATGCTTGGTTAACATTAACAAGAATGAAGAAAATGGTAAGTATAATTATGCTACAAACATTTCTATAGCTTATGAGTTTATTATTTTAAAGTTAATCCCTCATTCTTAAAGTCATGCTCTGATTGTGAATGAGCTTATACTTGAGTGTTTTTTTTTCCTGAAGGAAGATTGGCCTTGAGCTAACATCTGCCACTTTTCCTCCTTTTTGCGGAGGAAGACTGGCCCTGAGCTAACATCTGTGCCCATCTTCTTCTATTTTATACGTGAGACACCTGCCACAGCATGGTTTGACAAGCGGTGCACAGATCCATGCCCGGGATCTGAACTGACGAACCCTGGGCCACCAAAGCCGGCAGTGCGAACTTAACCGCTATGCCACCAGGTGGGCCCCATATATTTGGATTTTTATTTTGTTCTTTATATCATGCCTTGTTATAGGCAGGACTTAAAGCAATTAACTTCATAACAATGCAATAAAATAAACTAACAAAATAATTGCATTTGAAAATGAGACAAGGTATAGAATGAAAGAACAGTTAACATGAAGGTAAGAGTGAGATTTGAACAAAAAATGTGTAGAATAGATCCTTGACCTTGTTAGAGATGGGCTACAAATTTGTCGCTAAGTATTGTAACAGGAATGCTAGAATAAGGAGATATGCTCAGTGTCCTCAAGTTAAAACATACCAGTTGCTCAGGAGGCCCTTAATGAGCTACTCCTGGCTGAAGACCAGGAACGAGGCTTCTTTCATGCCGCTGTATAAAGACAGGAATGTCAGGCATTGGATCTTAAGCTGTGCTGTCTTGTTGGGGAATAGGATCCTGTCATCTCCAGAACATAGATTTCAGAGTCATACAAAACTGAGTTCAAATCTTGGCTCCACCACTTACCAACTGTATGATCTTGGAGAAGTTCTTGAATTGGTTCCATTTTTTTGTTAACTGGGGGTAATGAAGTTACCTCATGAGATTCTTATGAGGCTTAAAAGAAGATATATAAAACACTTGGCAGGGGAGAGATGCTCCTCGTTAATTCTCTTCTAATAAATGATTATCTTTCACCATAGACTTCTAAGCAATCCTTCATTTGCAAATTGCTTATTATGCCTTCCCACTCCAGATCTAAATTGATGTTCATTTTTAGCAACTTGTAAGCTACTGAGTTGTAATTCTATATTTGCATAGTTATATACACACTACTTTCTATTTAGCAGTGTGGAGTGTATACACATTTAACATATATGTTCTATTCAAAAGAATTTAAAAGAAAAAAAGGCTGAAAAATAGAGATTTTCACAGTGTGAGCCAGGCTTTAGATTGAATTTGAGATAGGAGGTTGGACATTGCTGTTTAATTCTCAAAATCTGCCTTGATCTCTATCTGTTCCACTGTGTGAGTGTCTCACAACAATGAGTGTGACTTGAGTGTGTAAAGACAGACATTTGACAAAACTCATGGGCCCTAAACCAAAGCCAACTTTTCATCTAGTGCTGATCTGAGAGATCAGAAATTGATTCTAACTTTGGAGGAAAAACTAGCTGACTTGGACTTATGGTAAGATAGTTGATTCGTAGTAGACTGTGAGCCGTAATTTTGACTCTTTGTGATCATATGTACAATCTAGAAGCAGATTTTAAAACCTAGTCTGTACAGAAGGTAGGACTTCACTTTATATCCCATTGTGCCAGATAGAAAAGAGGTGCTCAATAAATATATGTTGAGAGAGAGAGAACAAGTTTAGAGGTTTAATAACTTGCTGGTTACATAAAACCAAATGTTCATAGTTATATTATTTCTCTCTCTGTTTGTGATATCTAAATACTTCAGCTCTGGTCCTCTCATCTTAGCTGGGAGGTTAGACTCTCCAGGGAATTTCTCTAGCTTCCTTTCTCTTCTCTTTACAACAGGAATCAAGATGACTCACTACACATTGCTTTTTCCAGATCGTTGGCTCAGAGGGATACAGATAAAAGGACACTAGATTGAGGTCAGGAAGTCTGAGATCTAGACCTCCCCTAACAATTGTGCAACCTCTGGAAACATATCTAACCTTTTATCTCTGGGGTTCAGTCCTTTCATATCCGCAAAGAGGGAGCAAGACTAGATGATCTCTATAAGGTCATGTTGATGTATAGTTTTTGGATTTGTATTCTACTTATTTTAGGTCTTTCCCAGATCAGGATGACGGAAATATGACCTCCTCCACCCCTTAAGGACTTTAGATTGTATTTCATCTTAGACTTTTCCTTCTTTTCAGCATTGAGAGTTTTTAACCTCAATCTGGGGTTATTTCAATAGTTTTTAGCCCATCTTCGATAGAAAAGGGTTCTATGTGCTCCTATTTTATATTCGTATCTGCAAAATATGCTAACACTATACAAAAAAAATTCTCTGTATAGCTCATAATTGCTTAAATGTTAAACAAATTAGAGCCATATTTTACTAATGTATCTCAGGTTGAGTTTTTCAGAAGGATCCTGTGATATATTGATGCGCTACATTTTTAAAGGGTGAGATTTCATCTGTGAAGATTGGCAAAGGGCCATGGCTAATTATGACAGCAACCATCCATGGCCTACACACATACATTGCCCCTCCTCTTCTTCCCTGCAAATAGAACCCTGGTATATTCAGCTAACATGCCAAGGATTGTCTACTGGGAAAGTTAATCCCTGTCCCAGTTCTGAACGATGAATCATAAATGATCTGAATTAATTACAGTAATGCCTTCCCTCTCCCCCCTCCCTCAGCCCACAGTCATTTATCTCTGTGGCGTCATGTAACCCACTTCTGACTGAGGTGATGTAAGGAAGGTCTGGTGGATAGAAGTTTCTGGGAAAATTTACTCCCTTGATTAAAAAGAGTAAAAGACAGACTCAGATGGTGTGGCCCCTTCATCTGTTTGTGCTCCTCTCTTCTTGACTGTAGAGTAGATATAGAACCTCAATATAAGGTAACCATCTTGTGACTATGAGACAATAAAGAACAGAAGCTAACACGCCCAGGATGGTCCTTGCTGATATCAGTGAACTGCCTCGCTAGCCTTGGGCTACCTACTTCTTGACTTGCTATTGAAACAAATGAAATTCTCTGTTGGTTTTAGCCATTCTAGCTTTGCTTTATGTTACTTGTAGCTGAATACACACCTAAATGATGCAACAACCCACAGAGACAGAGACACTTAGCTAATCGTAATCGTAAAGCAGGACTTCTGAAAATCTCCAAATCTTTAGACGGCTAGATTAAGACTTTTTTTTTAAAGATTTTATTTTTCCTTCTTCTCCCCCAGTACATAGCTGTATATATTTCACTTGTGGGTCCTTCTAGTTGTGGCATGTGGGACGCCGCCTCAGCATGGCCTGATGAGCGGTGCTAGGTCCGCGCCCAGGATCCAAACCGGTGAAACCCTGGGCCGCTGAAGTAGAATACGCGAACTTAACCATTCAGCCACGGGACCAGCCCCAGATTAAGACATTTAAAGGTCAAAATCCCACAAATTCAGTGCTTAAAGGCATGACACAATTAATTGCAACTACAAGAAGAAAGCAAGAAAGTATGGTTTTAGTAAACTAGTATAGGAAGGGCAAGTCTTACTGGCCTGCTAAGTTTAGGAATTTTGAATCACACTGAAATCACATCTCTGACCTTCAGTTATTCTGTAAATGTTAGATCATTTTAATGTTGTTGATGACAATAGTGATGATAACAATAACTAACTTTTATTAACTGTTTACTAGGTGGCAAACACTTTGCTACGCTCTTTACGACTGCTGTCTCAATTAATCCTCACAAATTTATGAAGTAAGTACTACCATCCCCATTTTGTAGATAAAGGAACTGAGGTTGAAGTGGGTGAAGTGAACTAGCCAAATTCACACGGTGACGTAAGCGGTGGAGCTCAAACCCAGACACTCTCACTCTAATCTGCCCTGTTTACCACTAAACTAAGTCAACAAAACTTATTCCTTTGTTTCTAATTTTTTAAATTTTTCAACAGCCTCAACTTACTAACAAATTACAATTGTACTAACAAGTACAATAACAAAGAACATTTTTACTAAACCATTTGAGAATAAGTTGCCAGCATGATGATCTGATCACCTCAGAATACTTTAGTGTGTGTAGAGGTTTGAATAGTGACTCCCCCCTAAAAGATTTGTCCAAGTCCTAACCCCTGGTACCTGTGATCGTGCTTATTTGGAAATAGAGTCTTTGTGGATGTAATTAAGTGAAGGATCTTGAGGTGGGATCATTCTGGATTTAGGATGAAGCCAAACCCAATTGCTAGTGTTATTATAAGAGAAAGGAGAGGGAGATTTAAGATACACAGATACAAAGAAGAGACACAGGGAAAACTCAAGTGAAGATGGAAGTAGAGATAGGTGTGACGCATCTATAAACCAAGAAACACCAAGGATTGTGGGAGCCACCGGAAGCTGAGGGGAGTGGGGCATGGAACAGATTCTCCCTCAGAACCTCCAGAAGGAGCCAACACTACTAAAGTCTTGGCTTTGGACTTGTGGCCTCCAAAACTGAAAGAATAATTTTTTTTAAACTGGGTCTTAAACCACCCAGTTTGTAGTAATTTAATTCAGCAATTCTAGAAAACTAATATAGTGTATAATTCCTATAAACAAGGACATTCTTCTACGAAACCACAATGTAACCATTAAAATCAGGGAATAAATATTGATGCACCAGTACTATCTAATCCATTCAGTTTTCTCAGTTGTCCCAGCACTATCCTTAAGAGCAGACGATCCAGTTCAGAATCACACTTTACATGTGTGTCATGTCTCCTTAGATTCCTAAATCTTGAACAGTTCCTCAGCCTTTCCTTGACTTTCAGAACCTTGGCATTTTTGAAAGTTACGGGCCATGTATTTTGTAGGATGACTCTAAATTTTGGTTTTCCCAATGTTTCCTTATCATCAGATTCAGGTTATGCATCTTTGGCAAGAACATTAGGGAAGAGACACTGTGCTCTTCTCATTGTATCCTAACAAGTGACACATAGTTCAGTTTGTCCATTACTGTTCATGCTCTCTGATCACTTGGTTAAGGTGGTGGCTACCACAATTCTTCACTGTAGAATGTGAAGTATTCTATGTCACTAATAAGTATTCTATGGGGAGTTACTTTGAGACTGGTGATATCTTATCCTTCATCAAAAAGTATGGACTCATGTTTTCCTATTTTATTCAAGATTCTTAATCTGTTACTGTCATTTTACGTTCAAATTTTTCCCCATTTGGCAATGTGAGACCCTTCAAACTGCCTTTTCTCTCCTAGTAATGCATCCAGATCATTCTGTCAGCACTTTCTTTCTGGCACAAAAAGATGTCTCACAATCATTTTGCTCTTTTCCCTGCTCCAGGCTTGGAGTCAATCATATACTGGAGGATGGTATTTAGAAATCGAGATCTGGCTGCTAGATGTCTTTGAGCCTATAGAAGGACAGCTGCTACTCTGCCCTCCCAAGACTCACATGTGCACACGCACTCACATTAGTGTCTATGTATTTCTTTATCTACATAGATTGAGAACCATGAGTTCACATTAATATCTCTAAGTCCAATCCAACAAGACAGAGCTCCTTCTAGTTTTTTTCTTTTCCGTACTTGGAATTCCCTTCTGTGAAGGTGAGAAATGTGGCTCCCATTATCTTTATGCACTTTACTTATTTGCTCAATCCCTTAGTAAATAACTAATCTCCCATTGCTTCTGCCCACCCTCTTCCTCACTTGGATACACTCTTCACTCACTTTGGGCTCTGATTCACTGTACCAGATTCCCTCCCTGTACGGACATCCTGCTCACCTACGTGGGTTCTGACACTCCTCATCAGGGAAGCGTCTTCACCCTGCCCTCCTCACCTTGCTTGAGCTGGGATGCTCTCCTGCAAGGACTTGGGTCATGACACCCCAAGTCAGTCTGCATCTGATACCCTGTATAGATATCCTCCATACTCTCCACTGGCTCCAATGCCCCATGCCAGGTTGCCTCCTAGTGTGGACACCCTTTTTATCACACCCAAGCTCTGATACACTTATACTGAATTGTCCCACCACATGAATGCCCTCCTTATCCCACGCGGGCTCTACCACTTACACCACGTCTGACTCCCATTTAGGCTCTGGCATTCCATGCTTGAGCACTCCCTCCTCAAATTGCTCATGGTCTGATACTCTGCTCTGGGCAGCACTCCTGTGTGATGCCCTCCTCATCCTGCTTGAGCTCTGGCACCTTGCATCAGGCTGCGCCTCCATGGGGAAACCCTCCTCACTTGCTTGCTGTCTGTGATACTGGGCCACTGAGGCTTCCCTTGCTCTGGCACAGTCGTCTACCTTAATCAACTCCACTCCCTGGCTTTAGGACTGAGCTTTTCAGGAAGGGAAGGAAGGGGAAGGAGAAGATGAAGAGGAAGGAGAATTTATTTCTCTGGTAAAGATAAAACCTTACTAGAAATTCAATTTGTAATGTTGAGATAAGCCTGAAAAAATGAGAGGTGATCATTTTAATCCTCTGTTCCAGAACTGGTCTGGGAAATGAGGGGAGTTTGGAGGAACACTTGAGAGTCAATACTCCATCTTCCTTACCATGACTGCGATATCTTTTCTTTCTTTTTTTTTTTTTTTTGAGTTCTCAACACATTTATAGCACCTTTGGTTTTTATCTTAATAGAGAATAATAAAAGAGAACTGTCTGACAAAGCTATTACTCTGTCTACCACATGGGGTTGCTATTTTAGACAGCTCTGCCATTTTCACTTTTCTATTGCCATAGGTGTGCACCTGGTGGTCAGGGTCCCTGCCCAGTTCTCGGTGGTACCATATCGAACTTTGCCTTTATAGCCCTTGTTAGTTCACGCTTTCAATTGCTCCCCTGTTCATATTTTATATTCCAAAATTTATAAGCATTTATTCTTTTCCAAAATATAAAATTAAATTATATATTAAATATAATTTTTCTAATCTCCTAAGCCTCCTGCATATGCAGAGATTTCTACCCCACCTTGTGCTCTCCCCAAC
Organism: Equus caballus; assembly: GCF_041296265.1. Classification (NCBI taxonomy): domain Eukaryota; kingdom Metazoa; phylum Chordata; class Mammalia; order Perissodactyla; family Equidae; genus Equus; species Equus caballus. The sequence continues at coordinate 20,123,053 of NC_091711.1, read as the reverse complement.
CCCTACTACCATTTCTCCATCTGCTGAAAATCAGTGTTCTGATTAACAAATGGAAAAGAGAATTACTTTCATTCTTCAGTAGCCATAGCTATGTATTAATTGAAAGTTAATGAGTATGACCATTTAAGAAAGAAGGTTAAGAATTTGTGATGCAAATTATTCAAACACAAGTGAATTCCCAAAGAAGAGCAAATACGTATAACTTTAAATGAATGATGCTTTTTCAGATCAGCAAGTGTGATAATTACATGACTCCTACTTGTACATGGTTTTCTGCCAAATCGTGCCAAGCCCTCCCTTAATCCCTTATCCCCACCACAGGAGTCTTTAAAAAAATAATTCCTAATTTACTCCTATTCTCATTCTTCACTCTAGCTATTCTGAATCGTATTCCTTTGATTACACCGCCTACTTTGTTCTCAACTAACGACAGAGTCTTGTGCTTCATCATGAAACTAGCGGCTGTCAGGCTTTAATACTGTGGTGGGCAGAATAATGGCTCTCTAAAGAAGTCCACAAGCTCATCACTGCACCCTGTGAGCATGTCACCTTATGCAGCAAAAGGGACTTTGCAGATGCAATTAGGAGTATGGACTCTGAGATGGAGAGATTATCATGGATTATCTGCATGGGCCCAGTCTAATCACTTGAGTCCTTAAAAGCACGGAATCCTTCCTGGTTGCAGTCAGAGAGATGTGACAATAGAAGATATAGGAGAGATTTGAAGCATAAGGACTTCCCCTACTATTTTCAGCTTTGAAGATGAAGAAAGAGGCCCAGTGCTCCCTGGCACTAGTGATATTTCCTTGAGCCAGCCAGAGATGATTGCTCTCAAGCCCCGGACTTCTGGCAATGCATCCTCTTGTGCTAGTGGTTAACCCTCCAGGTGGTCTTTTAGGGGGAAGGCCTGTCAAGAGGGCTCAAGGCAGCCTGCCTCCCATGGGCCACCTCTGGTCCATAGGAAAGACATAACTTTGTGTCATGTGCGTGGAGGTTCACCTTGCTTCTCCCCAAATTCTTTCTCTTATCTTGGCTTTTGGAAAAACTTGCTAGTCATTTGACTTTCCCAGATATAAGCCAGGTTGTAGACTCTATATTTTCCTGAATTTCAGAGTTCACAAGCCCAAGCACTTTTTGTGACTCTCTTAAAGGTCTCCCTCTCTTGAGGAGACTTCCTCTAGCCAAGGAAAGGGTAACTCCCTCTTTAAATAACCCTCGCTCTCCCATCACTTACATTTTGGGTACACATCGGCAGAATCATTCTTTGTCACTTCCATTACAAATGGTCCATTTTGCTTTAACCTCGGGAGTACTTTGCACTTGTTATTCTCAGCTTTGGGGCCTTGGCCTGAATGCCCAGACAGGAAGAGCCATATTTTGATATCCTGTTACGCTTCTCCAAATGCTCTGTTTCTATGTTAGTGCCTTGAAGAATGAAAGTTAAAGTTCATCTGAGATCGAAGTAACTGCTAGCACCCTGAGAGTGCACACTTAGAAAGTATCCACCCAGTGCCTAATCTTGACTTTAACTTTATTAAAAGGAAAGAAAATACAAGACTACTTTTTTGAGTGAAGTTTCCAAAGAAAGTTCTGCTGCCCAAGGTTGACTAAGTAAACTCTGGTATAACTTGGAATTGTTTTAAAATCCGGTGGATTAGAGAAATGCTTGGTACAATCACTCTTCCAAACACCTGGACTTTGCTACTGTTCACGTAATAATTTGCCTTTTTCAGTATAGATGTCATCCAGATTAAGGAGGCTTAAATTGTCAGTAGTTCTTCATCCAGATTCATGATTTGTTGAACCGGTGACTTGCTAACAAAAACAGGTAATTCATGTCTAATACACATGTAGAACCTCACTGGCTTGAGAAAAACAAAAGGGATTTACTGACTGAAAGGCTCATAAGATCAAAATTGATAACAAATGATGCTACATATCTTTACAAAACATGTAACATGAGGTTCCATATGCGAGGGATTGCTAAAAAAAAGTTGCTTAAACCAATTATGCCTTATTAAAAGCTTAAAAGGCACAGAATTGGCAGGCATGAAATGAAACTAGAAGCTGACTGTCACCCAGGAATACCTAGCAAAAGGCTGTGTCTTAAAGCAAAAATTTGATCCTTACAGGGGCACCTCAGTATATGGAGAAACTTTGATATTAATTTTAAAAAATTGCTGAAGCAAAATTCTTTGTGTTGGACTCAGCTTTCCCATTGGACTCATGCTATAAAATTGGAGATTCTTCTTCCAGGTAAGAGAAAGCTGTCTAAATTATGCTTATTAATAATATCTCTTAAAATATGCAGCCACAGCTAGAGAAATTGCTGGTCCCAATGATAGGACACAAACTAAGATATAAAACCTAAAATAAAATAAATATACTCAAAATTAAGCACTATCAGGGGTCGGCCCTGTGGCTGAGTGATTAAGTCAGGACGCTCAGCTTCGGCAGCCCAGAGTTTCACTGGTTCGGATCCTGGGAGCAGACGTAGCACCGCTCATCAGGCCACCCTGAGGCAGTGTCCCACATAGCACAACCAGAGGGACCTACAACTAGAATATACAACTATGTACCGGGGGATTTTGGGGAGAAGAAGAAAAAAGAAATTAGGCACTATCAGGTGAGATTGAAGTGGCCAAACAGCAGAATACCTTGGTGGTAGCAAATTCAAATCATTTTTATTTTGGCCAAATTTCAAACCTGCTTTTTCCCTCTTTTCTTCAAATATCTTACAGTGTAACCATTCGACTTGGTCTTTCTTTCTTACTCTTCCGACATTTCAAGACTCTCTACCCTTTCCAACGTCTTAAAACTCAACTTGCTGTCTCATGTTCTATTTCCTCAAGAATCTATCAAGGATCAATTATGTTTATCTGATAAACTATTTCATGCTAAAATGCTAATGGCTGGCTAGAGCTTTATGTCATTTACCACATATGGCATGTTTGTGGGGTTTTTCTTTTTTCATTTCTTCAAGTACCTTCTGTAAAGATTATGAGTAAATAATAAAAATTTCAGTCATTTATCATACAAGCTCGTAAAGAAGATGTATTGGGAACAGTGCTTTAGGTAGAATGTAGAGTGTATTTTTTATGGAGCATCAACTCTACTTGTGCAATCTTTGATGATAAACAGTATGCTATGAGGGGCCAAGAGTACAGACTCTTGAGTCAGAACATCTAAGTTCAAGTTCTCACCTTGCTATTTACTTGCTATGTGAATGCAGAAGCTATTTCTCTATATATCTCTGTTAGGATAACAAAGTGCCTACCTCATAGTGTTCTTGTGAGGATAAATAGACGAATACATGGTAAAATGATCTGAATGGTACCTGGAACATCCTAAGCACTATCTGTATTCACTATTATCATTATTATTATTAAATTAGGCAGTATCATGTACAGTAATTAGAACAGTGACTGGTACATAGTGAGCACATGATAAGCTATTGAGCTCCTCCTTTGTATGTTTGTACAGACAGCCAGGGTTCCAACTTAAGGATATTTAATGAGCAGCCAGATTTCTACATGGTTATCATAAAATTTTTTAGCCATTTACGAACTATTCTCTTTTTACTTTATTTGAAACATTTACAGAATATTCCACATATACCAGACACTATGCTAGCCACTGGAGAGTCAAGGATATTTCAAATAAACAACAGGAAATTGGATAACGAGAAAAAGGGAGAGTCAGAGAACGAGGAAAAATATAAACAAGGGCAAAGCAATGAATGATAAGAGATCTGGAATAAACGTCTCTGAACAAAGCTGCCCAGAAAATGAAGCCAAATCTGAAAGCTCAGATGGTCCAACACATTCTATTTAAAATGTTAGAAGGTGTAGATTATGTAAAGATAGGAAAGACCTATGTATATTTGTAAGAAGAGGGAAGTAACTGTCTGGGAGAGAGTGTAGATGCCCAAAAAGAAGAAGAATGATTAAAGAGGTCATTTACTTTAGGAATTCAGGAGAAAACATAAAGAAGGGACAGTTTTTTATGCTGGAGAAGTGTTGAGATAAGACCAGAAGAAATGCAAAACTTGAACTCAGCTTGAAAGATCTCAGCTAAATGCTGAGTGAGTATGTGCTATGGAGTTAAGATTGAAGTTCAAGCAGGAGAAAGGGGTCTGAGATGACCGTTAGGGGAAGCTTAGTTTAGAGAAAAGAACAGCGGAGCTCTTGGTTCTAACTTGAGCTTAGCTGAGTGGCTCTTGATTAGCCATTTCTGTTTCTAAGGCTTGTTTTCCTCAAATGCAAAATCCAGTTATTGAACTCTGAAAGCTCTGAATCCTCCTCCAACTGAAGACTTCTACCACAGCTGACAATTAGAAGGGTGCCACACAGGGGCTGGCCCAGTGGTGTAGTGGTTAACTACACATGCTCTGCTTTGGTGGCCTGAGGTCCACAGTTTCAGATCCTGGGTGTGGACCTACACACCACTCATCAAGCCATGCTGTGGCGGCATCCCACATACAAAATAGAAGAAGATTGGCACAGATGTTAGCTCAGGGACAATCTTCCTCAAGCAAAGAGAGGAAGATTGGCCACAGATTTTAGTTCAGGGCCAGTCTTCCTCACAAAAAAAGAAAAAAATGAAGAGTGCCACACAAAGCAACATTTTATCTGGAGTTGATCAGTATGAATTTACACTAAATAAATGAGTACCAAAATAAATATATTCATCAGCTACTTTGAAATTCCTGTAGGAAATGCTTATCCATTTTTGGTGAGTTCACAAAAATCACTCCTCTAGCTGTTTTTGAGGGAGACTGGCCATCCATCACAAACTGCATCTATCTCGACAGGATGCTGACCAGTGCTGCGCTGATTGCAGGTGAGCTGGCAAAGTGGTTCAGAAAATACAGAGTATCATTTTAGAAGCCTGGCTAATGTGCATAGGAATCATGTCCCACTTCTAGAAGGTATGCAACCTGCAATGCTGCATTATCTCACCTGCATTGGAACTATAGTGCTCACAATCACTTCTTTCATTGTGAGTGAAGAAAAATGCCCAGATTTACGAAACATCTTGCCCAAATTGATACAGTTAGTGGTGGAATCCTGACTTACAAGTAATTACAAGCCAATATAGTGCTTTGTACCAGAGAGAACAGTAGGAAAAAAAAGCTCTGAAAAATAGTGACTTATACAAGTTTATTTCTCATTCATATAAAATAAATCCAGGGGTAGGCTTTCCAAGGAAAATGGAAGCTAGGGAGCCAGGCTCTTTCTGTCTTTTTTTGCTTTACTGAATGTGGCTTACATCTTAAAACTCACTTCATAGCCCAAGAGAGCTGCTGCAGCTCCAGTCATTATATTTGCATTCCAGGAAGATTGAGGAAAGAAAGAGGGTGAGAGCTCCCTTGTCTTTTAAAGATACATGCTAGCAATAAAATATAATTTCCACCTACATCTCCCCACCAAAACATAACATAATCACTGTATCTAGCTACAACATAGACTGGAAAATCTTTTAGCTGGATAGTAATGTGACTGACAAAAATTTGGTGTTCTTATAACTAACAAGTAAGTTCAGAATGAATACTGGAAAATAACTAGTATCCTGCTAGTCTTCCATTTTGCCAGATCCACTGTGGATCAGCTTTGGGCTGTACTCCATTTCATATTCATGCAGGGATGTGAGCTGACAAACCCTCTCCTGTCTGGAATATAGATGGTTCCCGGGGCCAGGGAAGGGAGCACACATCATTTCTGCTCAATTCCATTGGCCAGTGGAAGTCACACGGCTACATCTGATTTCAAGGGGGCAGGGAAATGCAATTTCATCATGTGCTTTGAGGAGAAGAACCAGGATATTTGTGAACAAGCCTAATGACTACCAGGGGCTTTCCTCAGAGAACCAGTTCTGCTAAGATTCTGGATCAAGATTGTGAAGAACCATATAAATGACTACTCAAGAAATATCAACCACAGCAAGGGCATGGGGAACTCTTCTAAAGGCAAACTTTAGAGTTCTTCAGAATCACAATCTAATTCTTAGCTTAAAAATGCAGATTTCTTGACACCAGCCTAAGTGAGTCTGATGCTGTAGCTTTGCAACGGACCCAGAACTCTTCATTCAACAGACGTCTTAGAAGATCGTCAAGGGTGTGATCACACTTTGAGTGAAACTGCATAACAGTGTTAGACTAGCCAAAATAAAATAAATTTGCTCAAAAGTACAGCCCAATTGAATATTAACTCAAGGCATTTTTAGTATAAAGAAGAAGAAGTTGCTTTTAAGCTTGGAGATGACAAATTAATTTTTTCAGTTATCTAAATGTAAGAGTAGAACTCCAGCTCATTGTATATTTGAGAGAATTGTTAAAAACAATTATCCTTTATTTCTGGTTTCTTCTTGCTTACCAACCTGCTAACTCTAAAAGGAAAGAAGTGGTTATTAAGCACGAGCTTCAGGGTCAGCAGACCCACGTTTGAATATCAGATCCACCAGTTATTGCTTATGTGAACTTGGGCAAATTTATCCCTCATCTGAGGCTCAGTTTCCCCAAAACAGAGATAATGCCACCTTCCTGAAAGTTTTGTTATGAGAATTAAATGGAATAATATTTGTGTGAAACACTGACTACAAGTGCTTATTGAGTTCGACTAAACAAAAGGAAAAATGAATTAGAAACTGGAGAGCTTCTCCCAACAGTCATTGTCAACATATTTTATAATCTTAAGATTCTCTGAGCACTAGTGAAAAAGAAGTTCATGGGGCTAGTCCTATGGCATAGTGGTGAAGTTCAGCACGTTCTGCTTCCGCGGCCCAGGTTCATGGTTCTGTTCCCGGGTGCGGACCTCCAACACTTGTCAGCTGTGCTGTGGCAGCAACCAATGTACAAAGCAGTAGAGGACTGGCATACACGTTAGCTCAGGGCCAGTTTTCCTCAAGCAAAAAAAGAGGAGGATTGCGGCCAATCTTCCTCTCACACACACACACACAAAATTCATGTTATTTAACCCAATGTTTTCAGTTTACATAAATTTCAATGCTGCATGCAAAAGCTTTGTATTAATTTAGAATAATAAACTACTTCTTTAGGTTGAAAAGAAAGAAGATACTCAGCATAGAATATCATTAGACTGCAAAAATTAATTTATGAGGTAAATATTTTCCCTATGCAATCATTCTCCTATAAGTGCTCACAAAATCCATGGTAAGCACAAATGTATATCGTATTGTGAAGCAAATATGCATTATGGGGTGAAAGGGAATAAAAGCTCTGAGTACTTTTTCCAAGTGTAAAATAGTCAGGAGTCAGCACAAATAAGTAAAAGCAGTTCCTGCCTGGGCAAGCGATGAACTGAATCAAGAACTATGTAATCAGGGTAAAGACTAAAAATACCGCTGTTGCATGAGTAGCCATAGAGGCTCCACCCTACTCACTGGTATCAAATCGACATCAAATGTCGAGAGAAAACCATTAAGGTCTTGAAGCTGGGCCAGTTCTGCTGCATCAAAGCTTAATGGCTGCTTCCCAACTGTGCTCAGTTCGTCACCTCTTAACAATGGTTGGTAACAAAAGCCAGTAACTGCACCAGCTGCTGTCCACTAAGCTAGGATGGGCCATCCAAGGGGCAGGCAGGTGAAGTTCTATAAAAAGCCACTGAAGGAGAAAGCTAAATAGTGCCACACAGTTTGTTGTTGACGGTGGGAAGACTATCACAGCTGACAAAGGAGCCAGCAGTCGGGGGGTGCAGTGTTTGGACGGTAATTAGAGATGGAGAGCTCACTTCCAGGAGCAGCGAAATGCATCCAGTGAGGAAAGTAGGAAGCAGAGGTAGATTCACAGAGAAGCAAGTGCAGCTTGACTGGCGTCTTCCAAGGCACTAGAAAGGGAGCCAGCACTGGGTTCACAAGACCATTTGTTCTTGTAAAATTTTCAGAAGTGCAGTCTTTTAACAGCAGTTGGTTGAGATCACTGCCTCTTTCTAACCACCTTAGTTTCCATCACACTTCCCCTGTGTGGAGAGTAGTGAAGCAGTCATGGGCACTTTTGAGATCCAGTTACAGGGAAGTTGAGTCGGTCATACATTTAGTTTGGGTTTAGTGGGATACATCTATCACCTCTGTCTTGTTTTTAAGTTCTTGCTAGCTGTCCTGGTGCAGGAAAACCAGGAATATTCCTAATGCCATTTGGGTGGACTGACCCAGAGTGTTAACATGAAGATGTTTGCATTATAAAGGTGTCCTGTGCTGAGTGTCTGGAAGAACGTAGACAGTGGAGATGAAAGAGGCTAGTCTGTGGGAAATTTTTCCTGGTTATTAGGCAAAATTTCAAGTGGAGGATTCACTTCTTAAAAGTTCCTAGTCAAATGGAAGTTCTCTGCTGTTGGTGATATATTTTATAATGCAAGGTATAAAATAATAAAAGTACCATTCATTTTTATGGAAATTGCAATGAACAGAATTTATTGGAATTCTTGTGTTTGTAGAGCCTAAGCTTGTAGTAATACAACAAACAAAAAAGTAAATGTGTCTGCATATGAAATCTCTTTTTTTAATTTAAAAATATTGGGTAGACCATATTAGAGAAAAAAACTTTGTAGTCTCTCTGTAGAAAATATTATAAAGTATATCATATGAGAATGCAATCAAAGAATTTGCAGTTGTAATATATAGGAAAATAAGTTTTATAGATGTTTCAGGTAGTTAATAAAAATGCTTTATTGTATTTTGTGATTTCCTTTTTTGTTCTAAATAGCTACTCATTTTGTACCTAATTTTGCATTTTATTTAATGAGGGCGCCCCTCAAAAGTTAGGGACTATTACTGTTGGTGTTTTCAGTTTTTTCAAATTTCCATTTGCCCTATTGGGCTATGAAGAGCTTGGTCCCCATATGATAAAACAAGTAATGTCAGTGTCCTTAAGAGGAATATATGTGTGTGTGTGTGTGTGTGTGTAACTATAATGTATTATATATGATTATATATCTTTGAAATGTTATCAGAGGATAAGATATATATTGAAAAGTGCACAGATCATAGGGATATAGCATGATAAACTTCCATAAGTTTCACAAACTGAACACATGCATTTAACCAGCCCTCGGAAGAAAATTAATGGAATCCCTGATTCTCCCCTGGTGCTCCCTAAATCTCTCCTCTCCTCTCCAAAGACTAGCCACTTTCATGACTTCTAATGGCATAGATTAGTTTTGCTTCTTTCTGAACTTATATGAACGGAATTAAACAATACGTTCTCATTTGTGTCCGGCTTGCATATCACGGTGTGTAGCTGTAATTTGTTTGCCCTCATGGCTGCATAGTGTTCCACTGTGTGAATAGATCATAATTTATATGATCTACCATTGATGGGAATTTGAGTAGTCTCCAGTTTGGGGTTACTACAGATGGTCCTGTTATGAATACTCTTGCATATGTATATGAACACACGTACACATTTCAGTTGAATTTATATGCAGGAGTAAACTACTGGCTCACAAATATCATTAAGTTTTAAAAACAAAATTAATTTCCATGAGTTAGATTTTTTATTGTCTTTAGATCTCAAACCAAATTTAAAATTATATGAGTTGAATATTATAATGGTATTATTGAGTTTAATTTTATTGTGACTGTAGCTATAAGATGATACATTTAAAAATTCAAGGACACAATTAGCCAAGAGGAATCAAAGGGGCAGAAACAGAGCACATAATTCTCAGAGTATTATCTCCTTTATTGGTGGTCAGGGAGGTTTGGGGATTAGATAGGGTGACCTCAAATCCCATTTATACTTATGATTTTGGCATAATTATTAGTAGCACTCCATTCTGCTGTAAGGTCACCTAGGCTAAGGAGAAACACTTGAGTACCTGAAATTACTACTAAAATGCCAAAAGGCAAACAGATAGTCTTTGGCTGAGAGGGTAAGCAGGAGACACTTTGGACTTTGAGGTTGAAGGCTAATAATTATTGGTAATTGTTACGTTGATTTTGCAATCCGTCTAGTCTGCTGCTTCATCTCAGGAATACTATGCACACTCTGAGTTGAGAGCCACGGTTACAAACAAGGAAGAGAGCAACGAAACAGGGCCCAGACACAGGATGAATGGACATGGGACATTCACATGGATACGGGGACTAGGGAGAGGAGGAAGGGGAGAGGAAGAAAAGATTCAAAACCTGGAATTATGAACTAGCAACGGAAAAGGTAAGTCATGAGAACACACAAAGCAGAGCTATGAAAACAAACAAAATAGTAAACAACAGAATCAACTCATTTCAATTTGGGATTTTGATTGTCTGTGGGACAGTAAATATGGGAAAAATGAATTCAAAATTATTTTCCTTATCAGAGAGTTAAATCCCATGCAAAAGTACAATTTTCAAAATAAAAAGGAGCTGTGGTACCCAAAGAGTTAAAATGACAAAAGCAAGTGTTCAGGATCTTAATTTCACACACCCATGGTTTATAGTTTCATAATATTTTACTTGGGGCCAGATGAACATTAAAATGATCTTTAAAAATATTTAGAGCTTCTTTCATAATGGGTTCCAGCTCCTGCTTTTTATTATGCAGATTAGTGTGGCATACTAAGAAAGTATTTGAAAAATTAAATGTTGATATTAAAAGCCTCAAAATAATGAAAGAAAAAAATTCTATTCTATGTTGTGTTAGCCAATAGATACATATTGTGTAGCTACTATGTGTTATGTTTGTTCTATGTATTGTACATAAGTAACTCTATGCTGTAGATACTATTATAAATCTTTACCAAAAAAAAAAGGGAAGAAAAGGAAGCTGAGGAAAACGAAGTTTAAATAATCTGCCCATATTCACACAGTTTATAAGTGGAAGGAGCTTTGATTCAAATGCAAGTAGCTGGGCCCCAGAGTCCAGACTCTCAGCCACCGTGATGTACTGCTGGGATCTAAGCTTCGGCAGGTGAGGACTCAGACAGTTCCCACGGCAATCAAGTGGTTACAGGAAACTTAAAGTATGAGACTTAATGGAAAGAATGTGGGCATGGGAGCCAGACAAACTGAATTCACTTCTCCCACTTCATACTTACGTGATTTGGACACAACTTCTAGGAACCTGTTTCCTCTCCTATAAATGGAGTTATTAATAGGGTTTCCATGATGATTAAGTTCTATAACCCATGTAAAGTGACTACTGCAGTACACTTTTTTGAGTTCCATAAAATTTCCCCCTCAACCTTGTTAGGCAAGGAAACAGCCTCAAGACGTCACCTGTTCTAAGCTCTTGTCTCAAGACAGATGGAAACTATCCACCCCAGTCCAGGCGTTTGTCCCTGCTCTTAAACGTTCTCCAGGAACAGAGCTACTGTTTTATCACCTGAAGCCCAGACAGATTTCCTCAAGGCTGATCAAATTTCCTGATTAAATTTAAGCCCATTTTCTCTGATTTTCGCCTAACATGGAGAAAAATTGGCAACAGTTCTCTCATAAAGGTTTTTATTTAATGCCAATTTTGAACTCATGGAAATTATCTTCATTCAACAAGTATTTAAAATTTATTTTCTTGAGGGACTGGCCCCATGGCCAAGTGGTTAAGTTTGCATGCTCCACTTCAGGGCCCAGGGTTTTGCCAGTTCGGATCCTCGACATGGACATGGACCGGTCATCAGGCCATGCTGAGGCGGCATCCCACATAGTACAGCTTTATATCAGAGTTTGTTGGGAAACTTGTGGCCAATTCAGTAAGCCACTCCTCAAATTCTTGGCCATAGTCTCCCAAAGCAATTCCTTCTTCCTCGTCTCTCATTCCTGTCCTTATTCCATTTCATCCTCTCAACTTTTCCCTCCCTAACCTTGAATTCCTTACATGAACCTTTCTTGCCCCTGGTGTATTATTCTTTAAAATCATGCTGTATGTGATTTGTTACTATTTCATTTATATTTTTTACAGCTAATAATACATAAATTTGAACTATCAATTTGTTTTGCACATCTTTACATAAACTTTGGTAGCATTGTAAAACAATTTTTGAGACTTTCTACCTTTTTTGATGATCTGGACAATTTCATATGAGAATTATCTATTTCTCAAAGATTTTAGTGAATTCACTCAAAAAGCTATATAAGCCTACTACCTTTTTAATGTATTCTTATGCTATATTGGTTCAGTTAATTGAGCATAATTAATTGCCAATTTTGCCCAGGGTTTTTTGTTTTCTAATAAATACGATGGAAACCATCAATTTTCCTCTGAGTGTCTATATCAGATACATCTTCCACAGCTCTGTAGATCGTTTCTCCCTCACCTGCTTCCGAAATCTTTGCCCTTCAAAACAGAATACACAGTCAGACATCTCAACAAGAGGAAAGATCTACTGAGTGAGGACATATTTCATACCAGACTGGTCTCTTGTATCCAGCACATAATTGGATTTTTCACTTTTTAAAATTTGTTTAATTTAGTTTGAGAGTCGTTATTTATTTGGGAATTTCATCCATTAATATTTATTGTGGTCCTGATAGTATATATTTTACCTTGCCAGCTTACATTTTATTATTTTATACCATATTTTATATGTAATTTACTTCTCCCCCTCCTCATCATCATTCTTTGTTTTCTCCTTTTCTTTCCTATTTTCTGCTAAATGAAACATTTTATGTGTCCTTTTTTCACTTTGAGTGGTTTGGACATTCTAAATGCTGTTTAAATCCACTTCATTATATATCTTAAATTCTTGAGATACAAATACAAACTTTATTTTTCAGTGAATATGGACAAATAGTATCTATTTTCCCTCCTCTGAAAAAGAAATGCCATTGACATTACTTTACTTCACTTCACTTTTTCTTCCATTTCCCACGTATTTTTTTTAATTAGTAGAATTTATTTTTTAGAATAGTTTTAGTTTACATAAAAATTGGTCCTCACATATCCTTTATCCCACTCACAGTTTCCATGTATCATTTTTAATCATTTTTAGTTATATTTATTCATTTATTATATACAATGCCTTTACTACTTTAGGGATTCTTTTTGTAATGAACTATACTGAAATTTATGGCCAATTTGTCAATAATTGCTTAGGTTTAACAGTATAGTCAATTGATGTCTATAATCATTGACTTTAATATATACCCTGTCTTCTTTCTGGATTAATTTTGAATAGATAAAATACATCTCAAGTAATTTTTCTTTCTTGAAATACGTCTTGAGTACTTCACTTCCTGAATGATCTACTGCAACTTTTCATGTCCAACGAAAATTGTTATGTTTCTCAAATATTTGAGAACTAATTGGCTGCGTATAAAGTCCTAGTTATGAATCCTTTTTCCTTTAGGACACTGAGGTTATTGCTGCATTTTTCTAGCACTTATGTGAAGGCTGAGAAGTCCATATCAGTCTGAGTCTCAGTTATTTGCCTTGTTTCTTTCTTTTCCTGTGTAAACTGAAAATTTACTATATAATCTTGGAATTCAAAAATTTCCTCAGAATGTGTCTGAATATGTATGCGTTTCTTTGTTCCTGATCAAAAACTTTTTCATTTGAACACTTGGATCTTTCTTCAATTCAGGACATTTTTTACTATGTTAGTTCTATCCACCTCTCTGTTTTATTCTTTCCTCTTGCCATTCATTATTTTAGATGGTTATTGAATCTTCTGGCATTATCTACCATAGTTCTTAAGTTATCGATCTTTAATATTTCCTATCTCTTTGTCTTCTCTATGTTCTGAGAGGTTTCCTAAACTTTATCACTCACCTAATAAATTGGCCTTCAGATCTATCAGTTTTATTGTTTGACCCATATGTATTTGTACGTATGTGTGTGTGTGTTTGTTTCTGCAGTCACATTTTTAGCTTCTTAGAACTCTTTTTAAATTTTCCCATTGTACATTTTTACTTAGAAGCTTGTACTTGATTCATGGCTTTCAATAGCCTTTTTAGTCTTTGTGAAGATGAATTAAAATGTTTAAATTTCCTGGGGCGTGGCAAGGGGCTAAAGTTCCACATACTCCACTTTTGGAGCCTGGGTTCATGGGTTCAGATCCCGGGCGCCAACATCCTCTGCTTGTCAGCCATGATGTGGAGGCATCTCACCTACAAAGAATGGAGGAAGACTGGCACACATGTTAGCTCAGGGCTAATCTTCCTCAAGTGAAAAAAGAGGAGGATTGATAACAGATGTTAGCTCAGGGTGAATCTTCTTCACACACACAAAAAATATTTAAATTTCCTACAGGTCAGCTCTTCTGTTAGGTTATCTTTTATGATAATGCATGGAAATTCTTTTGTTATAACAGATTTGAAAATGAAAGACTATTGATTCACATACATAGCTAGTATAGGTTTTCTTAAAAATTATATGTCTGATTTCTTACCAGCCCATCCCCCTAAATAATGGGGAAATCTGATTAAACTCTCGAGTTAGAAGGGCAAGATTATGCTGACTGGTGTGTTTAGGGGTGGAAAGCTGGCAAGCAAGGCAAGGACCTCTTCCAAATGCCAAAATCTGAAGGAAAATAAAGTCTGTTTCACTGCTGGGTTGAGCTAATTATTCCCTCCCCCACTTATCTCTCTCTGGGTGGGTTTCAAGTCACCCAGGCTCTGCATTATTTTGTTTTCAGCATCAAAACCATGTTGAGATTTTACCATCCCTTCTGCCCACCTACCATGGACCAGCAGATTCTCCATTTTATTTTAAAAGCTGTAATCATTAGGTTTACATCCTGGAGGCAAACACTTCAACCAGTAGCCCTATACAGAGCTGATGTCGTTGTGTCATAATCGTTCAATCATTACACTAGTCATTTTATGGTGAATGTCTGTTCCTAGACCAGTTTATTCTGACTTGAATCCTGTAACTCTTTCATGTTCCTCAGTTTGATTCTTCATCAATCAGATCTCAAAACTTCCTGTAGTCTGCTGATTCAGACTTTCGCTTTTTCAGCACTATTATGGATTTCGAAAAATATCTCTTCTGCTGTTTCTAGAAGTATTGGAACACAAAGAAAGTAAATGTATATGTTTACCCACTATCTTGAACCAGAAAACTTACATTTTACGTACTTAGTTGTAACTAATAACCCCACACTCCACCACACACCCGTACAAACAGAGGCAGTTATCAACTTCTCTGAGCTTTTTATTTTTAATGTCTTTGTTTTTCTTTATATTGGCAGGGCCACAAACTCAGTCAAAGCCTGTGTTATTCTACACACAATGATTTTAGTAGTTCCCTAACTGTTTGACTTATGCTTAGTCACTCCCTCTTCTAGATGATTCAGCGTAAGATCTGGGCTGCAGTGTGACTTTTGTGGGCCGTAAGCACTTTTGCCCTGTCCGCTATTAAAAAAAAGAATTAAAAATTCTATTTTATGACTATGTTGGTGTAAAGATGAATATAATCCAGGCTGTATTCATTATTATATATTCATAATTATTGTATTCATTTTGTCCTTCTGATTTAAAATAAATAAAATTAAAATATTTTTGTGGGCTTCTAAAAGTGCCGTGGGCTCTAGACCCTGTGCTTACTGTGTCTGATGGATAAGTTAGCCCCGAGAATATCCCTAGTTAGTCTTTACAAAGATTTCTTTTGCTTCATATTAGTGTGTGTGTGTGTAACAATTGTTGACTCTCCAGTACATACAGACTAAAGCTGAAATTCTTTTAATACCCTTCCCAGTTAATATTCAAAACCATTTATAACTTGTTCTACATTATTTTTCTAGTCATACCTCCCAGAGCTTTTTAACCAAAGTTCTCTACTCTAGTTAACTTCCCGACCTCTTGAAGAAGATTGGAAGTCTCACCACTCTCCATCTGGCTCTGTTGCTCCTTGGATCTACTCTCTGCCCCACCAACATGCACCAAATTCTGCCTTTACTTACCAATCTTATCAATCCCACACAATATGCAGTATGGACTCTGGAGTCAGTGTCTGAGTTCACACCTACTAGCTGTACGTCTTGAACAAGTTATGTGGCATTGATGTGCCCCAGTCTTCTCAACTATAATATGGGAGAAATAATTGTTCCTAGTGAAAGGTTTTGGAAGGAGTAAAACAATAATAAGAAGAACTATAAGTAACACTTACTTAGCATTTATCATGTGCTACTCACTTATCTAAGTACTTTAAATATACTATGTGTAAAGAACTTAACATAGTGCCTGCCACAAAAATGTATTCAAGGATTCCACTATTTTTCTACAATATTACTCAATAGGGCAAATGCTACTTTAAAAAAAAAAACCTTTCTAGACAACATCAGCCACAGGGATTGCTTTCTTCTCTGATTCCTGTAGCATGTATTATGCACATTCTTCATTTGACAGTTATTATATACCACTTGAAAACAGAGTATTGCTTCATAAATCATCTTTGCATCCCTTGTACAATTTGCCACAGAGCCTTGAGGATTGTGGAAGTCCATTATACATTTGCTGATTGATTGCTTCATTGATTATATGATTTCTTCATGTCCAGCAGCCAAAAGTCCACTTAACTGACATGTATTGGAAGAAAGAAGGAGCAAGGTCAGCAGCGAGGTCAGCAGCAGCGCATCGTTAGCAAAGAACCCCTTGGAAGTTTCCATTCATCCTGCTCCGCTATTAGCAACACTTCAGCCTCTATACTAACATGGAATCGAATCTAGGATTGGGCGTTTCCTCATACACGGCTAGGGGAAAATTGTTTTCCTACCATCTTAGAGCACTAATTAAGGCCACCAAGAAGGGACGGCAAGTGATTTAATGATGCAATTTGCCTCTCAAATGGTATAATTTACCACCAAAATAACGCCCTTCACTAGAAGCCACAGTAGCTAAAAAACCACTATTAGTCATCTCTATCATAAAGATTTATTCTTTTGAGCTACTGCCTTTGGGGTAGTTACAAATTCTCAGACTCATTTTTCTTAAAGTGTTAGTGACTTATTGTCGCTGGACACTTAGAGCAGAGCACTGAGAACTGGGGTAGGGGGAGGTAAGAGGGAGAAAGGCATGTAAAGAGGGGAAAGGGCTGAATAAGGGGAAGTGAGTGCAGCAGAAGACAAGCTTTGCCCACTTCACCATGTGCTTCTGCTCAGAAGTCATGTGGCTCTTTGGAGTAGAATGCAATCTAGCAGTTCTGAAATGCAGATCACAGGCCAGAACTTCCAAACCAAAACAAGTGAATATGACCCTAAACTTCTCACTTTCTATGAAAAAAAATGTGATTCCGGCAAATGTAGATTGAAAA
This sequence comes from Equus caballus, assembly GCF_041296265.1. Lineage (NCBI taxonomy): Eukaryota > Metazoa > Chordata > Mammalia > Perissodactyla > Equidae > Equus > Equus caballus. The sequence continues at coordinate 20,105,871 of NC_091711.1, read as the reverse complement.
GATTAAAAGTACTCAGATGCCTTCCTCTGAATTCCTTTCATTCCCAGCTATAAAATTTTCCCCAAAGTGATTGTAATTTTATGAGATATGTGTAAAATAATAATTGTTATTGACTGTTCTTTATGAAAATTTCACAGGCAGTTCTGAAGCAATGGACTGTATGTTTGGTAATACTGTAACCTCTACTTTCTCAATAGCCACAAATTCTGTCTCTATTCTGTGTTCAAATGCCTTCTCAGGGCAGCCTGACCACCAGAAGGTTTGTAAAGTCTGGCTACAGTGAAAGGAGATAAGCTCAGAAACAGTCACTGCTGAGAGGCATTATGTGAAGGAAATGTGATATTGTCCTGACTGGAAATAAGGCATGAGAGTCACACAGGTTTGGGTAGAATTGTGGTCCCTTGCTTTTTGTCTTGCATAAATCTCATAATTACATTGAATCTCAATTATTTTATACATAAAATTGGAAGACAATAAATAATTTAGAGTGCCCTGTGAGCATTAAATGGAATCATATTTGTGGAGCCCCTGGGGCAGTGTCTGGAACGGCCTCCTTGTGTTTAGTGGGGGTGGTGATGTTAATACAACTTCCTCTAAGACTCTGGCAGGCCCTGTGGAGAATGCCAAGGTGTGAATAAGTCCCACTGCTCAAGAAGCTTCTCAACTACCAGTGGAGACCAGAGAGTATGTGAATGACTGCAGTACAAGTCAGTGTGTGACAATCACCACTGGAAAAACATGCCGAGAGAGGTCATTTCCAGCTGTAATGATCAGAAATGGTTTCATGGAATTGTTCATATCTGAACTGGAACTCAACACATGGCCTACTATCTTATAGACTTTAGTTTTTCTAGATTGAATCAAGATCATTTGCAGCCTCTGGGGATGTTCAGGGCCACCTCAGTAAATATGGTGCTCCCAGGACTCTCCAAATGTGTCCACATCTCTTCCTGTGGGGGGTAACAAAAAGTCCCAGGGTCTCAGGCATCTTCAGTTCTCCACTGTGGCATCATGGCACATTGATGGATGGCAATCACTTTTTGGTATGTCATAACTAATTTGTTACTAATAACAATTAAAGTTAAATAAAGAACTTTTGCACGTGTATTAGAGTAGATTCAAGGATGCCACTTGGGAGCAGTTAATATTTGGCAATATTACTAGTTTTCTTCTTGTCATTCTTCTCACCTCTGTAACAGCCCTCAGAATGGAGGCAGAGAGCTCACTGTCTGCATGCACAGCTATGTGGAAGATGGCTATGGCAAGATCACAGAAGTTACTGCTCGGCAGTGAGTTTCCAAAGAGAGAGTTTTGAGCTCATATCAGCAACATCAGGCTTGAAAGCCAGATTCTGGTGGCCCAGAGAGACATAGAAAGAATTTTTGTACCTTGCTATGAGGAGTGTGGCCTGGGGAGCCTGGACATTTCTGACAGAGGAGTAGACAAGCCATGGTGGAGTGAAGGGTCCTGAAGACTGGACTGGAGGACTCCATCACTGAGTCCTGGCCATCCCAGTCCAGAAAAATTAAACAATATTTCTGAAACTCCTATGGGAAGTGTGGAAGTGCTGACTGAGCTGGTGGTGGCTAATGAAGACAAAAGGCAGTCTTCAGCTGTGTGGCACCTATGAGTGCCTCCAGCAGGCCCAGGACATCAGCTGCAGATGCAGCAAGGGCAGAGAATATCATGGACAGATAGTCAAAGTATCACTCAGTAAGGGGTTAATATGTAAAGAACACTGTACGAAGTGCTTCCTAAGTTATCTTATTGAATCCTCATAATAAGCCTTCATAATTTCCACTCTTAATAGTCCCATTTTACAGATAAGGAAAGAAAAGCACCAAACAAAGGGCACATAACCAGCCTATGGTTGCAGAGCAGATAAGTAATAATAGAGTTGACATTTGGATCCAAGCCACCGGCATCAGGACTATGCCCCCAGGAATGGGCATCACTTCCAGGGAGACACCAAGGTGAAGAGGGAAGAGAAAAGACTCCTGGACTGACAATTTGCTTAAAAGAGTGTGCGTTTTAAACTGGAGGTGACTAGGATTCCTCAAGGTGACAAGACTTGGGCTCATGAGCTAAATTGACAAGTAACAGTTACACATTTTTGTAAAACCTATTTTTTGACTATAAAGTTTCATTCTGCTATACTTATAATAATTTTATGTTTTTCCCCATTTTATCTCATTTGTTGGCTTTTTCGGAGTTTGGTTTTTAGTAGTGGCTTTAGGGTTTACGGTATACATCTTTAACTTATCACAGTCTACCTTCAAGTAATATTATATCATTTCATATCCAGGATGAGAACCTTACAACAGTGTACTTTCATCTTACTTCTACATGTGTTTTAAACACCACAATACATTGATATTCATTCTACTTTAAACAGTCAAATAGCTTTTCAAGAGATTTTAAAAATAAAAAAATATATATCTTTTATATTTACCCACATATTTACCACATGCTCTTCAAACCTTTGTGTAAATACAGATTTCCATCTGGTATCAGTTTCTTTCTGACTACTGGACTTCCTTTGAAATTTGTGCTGGTGACTAATTCTTTCAGTGTTCCTATATGTAAGAAAGCCCATTTGCCTTCCTTTTTCAAATATAACTTTTCTAAGTATAGAATTCTATGCACTTGGGATTTCTTTTTCTTTTCAGTTGTTTAAAGATGTTTCTCCACTATCTTCTGGTTCACATTGTCTCCCATAAGACATCTGCTGTCTTTCTTGTGTTTTTTCCTCTATATGTAATGTGTTCTTCCCCTCCAACTGCTTTTAAGATTTTCTTTTCTTACCACTGTTTTTTTTTTTTCTGAAGAAGATTCGCCCCAAGCTAACATCTCTGCCAGTCTTCCTTTATTTTGTATGTGTGTTGCTGCCACAGCATGGCTGACAAGTTGAGTAGGTCCACACCTAGGTTCCAAACCTACAATCCCAGACCACTGAAGCAGAGTGCATGGAACTTTACTCAGCCACAGGGCCGGCCCCATCACTGCTTTTAAACAATTTGATTATGGTGCACCTTGGTATAGTTTTCTTCTTGTTTCTTGTACTTTGGGTACATTGAACTTCTTAGATCTATCCATTTATAATTTTCATCAAATTTGGAAAATGTTTATGATTTCTTCAAATATTTTGCTCTTCCTCCTTCTCTCTTCTCTCCTTCAAGAACTCCAATATCACTTATATTTGGCTACTTGAAGTTGTCCTTCAACTCTCTGATGTCTGTTCATCTGTTTTCAGTCTTTTGTTATGTTTAATTTTGGATACTTTCTATTGTCATACCTTCAATTCACTAATCTTTCCTTATGTCATGTTTAATTTGCTGTTAATCCCATTAAGTGTATTTTTCATCTCAGACGTCTTTAAAACTTCAATTTGTGTCTCTTTTTATATCCTCCATGTCTCTAACTTAAATGCTCAATCTTTCCCTTAGCTTCTTAAACATATAGACTATTCCATAACTATATGAAGTATAGTTTTAATAACAGTTTTAATGTCCTTGCCTAAAAATTCTATCATTTGTTTCATTTCTGGAACTGTTTCTATTGATTGATTTTTCTCCACATTATGAGTTATTTTCATTATGATATTGTGATTTGCAATGCAGAATATGTATTTGATCTTTGTCCCCATTCCCAGAACAGAGCTCCTAAAACTTTTGGAATTTCTTAAGTGATAAGAGTAAAAGGTACCTTTTCTTATTCATGTCGAGCCCCTTTCAACCACACCTGAGTTTATGAGATTTTTTGGAAAGCCCCTAAGGATGGGCGCTGGTTGCCAGGGAAACCAACCATGTGATTAAAGGATTAGAAATTTCAGCCTCACCCTGCAGACCTCCAGGGAGGGGAGAGGGGATGGAGATTGAGTTCAACCACCAATGGCCAATGATTTAATCAATCATGCCTATGTAATGAAGCCCCCATAAAAATCCAAAAGGACAGGCTTCCGAGAGCTTTCAGGTTGGTGAACACGTGGAGATGCTAGCTGAGTGGTGTGCCAGGAGAGGTCATAGAAGTTCTGAGCCCCTTCCTACATACCTTGCCCTACACATCTCTTCCATCTGGGCTTCCTAAGTTACATACTTTAAAATAAACCAGTAATCTAGTAAGTAAAGTGTTTTCCTCAGTTTTCTATGAGCCACTTTAGGAAATTAATTGGACTCAAGGAGTGGGCCATGGGAATCTCTGATTTATAGCCGGTTTGTCAGAAGGACAAGTAACAACCTGGACTTGTGATTGGCACCTGAAGTTGGGAGGTGCAGTCTTGTGGGACAAGCCCTTAACTTGTGGGATCTGACACTATCTCTAGGTAGATAGTGTCATAATTGAGTTGAATTATATGACACCCAGCTGGTGTCAAAGAATTGCTTGGTGTGGAGGAAAACTCTACACATTTGGAAGCCAGAGTGTCAGAAGTTAAGTATTCTGTGAGTAGAGTATTGAGACTAGAGGATACTCACAGGAGTGTTTTTCCTTTACTTCCACTTACTTGCATAACTGGTAATTTTTTATTGGATGCCAGACATGGTGAATTTTACTTTATGGGGTACTGGATATTTTTGAATCCTCATAAATATTTCCTGACCCTTAGTCTAGGATGCAGTTAAGTTACTTATAAACAGTTTGAGCCTTTTAAGCCTTGCTTTTCAACTTCATTAGGCAGGGTCAGACTAGCCTTTAGTCTAGAGTTGATTTTTTCCCACTACCAAGGCAATGCCTTGTGAATTATGAGATTTTTCACAATGACTGGTGGGAACACAAACGTTTCCTGGTCCTATGTGTGCTCCAGGGATTATTTCCTCTGCTCCTTTTGGGTGATGTTATCCCATAAACCTGAGAGGTTTCCTTCTCACATGTGCTAATTAGTACTGAGCTGAAGACTTGAGGGGGACCCTCTGAGGCTCTTACTCTCTGCACTGTTTTCTTCTCTGGAACTCTGTCCTGAAAACACTAACCAACTCACCTTCCCCAGATTCCCAGCTCTATCTCCTCAACTCAGTGGGAGCTCTAAGCTCCATCTGGGTTTCCCCTTCCTACACTGCATCCTGGACACTCTTTCTAGGCTATGTATCGGGACAATCATAGGTTTCACCTGTTTGTTGCCCCTCTCTCAGGGATCACCTGCATTGCTTGTTGTCCAACATCCGAAAACTGTTATTTTACATTTTTTGTTGAGTTTTTTAGTAGCTTCAAGTAGGAAAGTAAATCCAGTTCCTGTTACTCAATCTTAACTGAAAGTAAAAATCTTCTCCAATAACATCACTTTTTTAAAAACTTTTATTTATTTGTTTATTTTATTTATTTTTTTTTTTGAGGAAGATTAGCCGTAAGCTAACATCTGCTGCCAATCCTCTTCTTTTTGCTGAGGAAGACTGGCCCTGAGCTCACATCTGTGCCCATCTTCCTCTGCCTTAGATGTGAGATGCCTGCCGCAGCATGGTTTGCCAAGCAGTGCCACGTTGGCATCCGGGATCTCGGCCGGCGAACCCCGGGCTGCTGAGCAGAACATGCTCACTTAACTGATGCGCCACTGGGCCAGCCTGTCCAATAATGCCACTTTTAATCCTCTTTACTCCAATATGCTTAGCATAGGGAAGGGAAGAAGTTGAAGTAGATGAATTAGTCTTGATTTTGAGTATGCATGTCTGTACATTGCACAAAGGAATTTTATGCGACACATATAGAGAGGTAAAAAATAAAGTTAGAAAACTGCTGGAGTCCATAGTTGTTTTGTGATCCCTCAGAGGGTCATATATCCAACCATATATTTTAATGCTATCAAGGCCTCACTTCCGACAATAAGTTGTAATATTTATCCTGAGTTTCTTGACCTAACTGACATATCATATTTAGTTATACAAATTCTTTCACATAGAAGTCACATTACATCTTTATTGAAAAGAGTTTTATAGAAACTTTTTATTACAGAATGTGTAAACTATGAACCTAGTTCAATAGCATATACATTCTCTGAAAACGTATTAATGGAGTTTGACACACATTCCTTCTCATTACGCTGAGTGCCAATACATGGACTACAGCATCTTTAGACAATGATTTTGATGCACTTGTAGCTTCAATTTTTAGCTAAGTGAAAATAAACTCCTTTCTAAAGAGATTGTAGTTTCTGCCAAGAATACAGAGAGTCTTAGCAGCCAAAGCACTTGTCCATTATTCTTTTAAATACTACTGGGGATTTAATTGATTAAATGGACATAATTGAAGCAGAATAGCTTTTCATTCCAATAAATTCTATTTTATTAAGCTATAGTTATGAATTTTCCTTTAATCCTTTAAGCTACTGTGCCATTTTTGTGACAAAGTTTTAACCATATTATAAGAAAACATTTTCTTTAACTTTATCATTTAAAAGTTTTTTTCCTTTATTGAAATGATTTTACTACATATTGAAATTAACTTTTTTAATAAAAGTCAAGAAATATTGCTCCAACCTTTAGAAGAGGATTTAATGCACCTAATGATAATAAAAATAAACATTTACTAAACACTTACCATGTGCTAGGTATGCAATTACAAGGCTGTAAACGCTTGTTTTAAATATTTATTTTGCAAAATCTCACTATAATTAAATTCATAAGGCTGTTATGTATGAAGCCCAACACGTGAAGACTTCTGCACATGCATGCATTTTTTCCTCTGTTTCTCAATATTTGAGTTCCTGGTATTACTATGTGTTGGGTACTGACACTGTTGCAGGTGAGATATAGATATAGATGAATTTATTTATAAATATATAAATCCATGAGTAATCCTGTGAGGTGGCTACTATTAATTAAAGTAACTAAGCAATGCCCCGACAAATGTCAATGCTGACATTTGGCCCTGAGCAGTTAACCAGGATAATAGCTAATCCTATTGAATGCTTACTCTGGGTTAGACACTGTTCTAAGTGCTTTATATACATCAACTTCCTTAATTTTTACAACAACCTATATAGTAAGTACAGTTATTATTTCCATTTTACAAATGAGGAAACTGAAGGCCTAAGAGGCAAAAAAAGTGTCCAAAGACAAGTGATTGGTTAGTAGCAAAGCCCCAACCCCAGCAGTCCACTCCAGAGCCTACGCTCTCCACCATTGTCCTCTGAAGACCCCTGAGCACATTCCTTCTTCTAAGAGCTGCTGTACCTTCCACCAAATGGAATCTGTGGCTTTTCTATCTCTGCCCTATTACTGCAGTAAAGGTACGGGTTAAAAGCAAAGGATAATCCGTCATCACTATGTATGTCCAAGGCAATCCCATAATAACAGAATTATGAATGCTTAGATATCATTTAGTTCAATCTCTTCATTTTACAGATGGACAAACTGAGGCCCAGGCTGGTTAAAAGTTTTGTCCAAGGATAAATATAGATTTCTGATTTTTTTCAAAGCAAGGCAAGTGACAGAGTGCTGAGATCTCTTATACAACAAATATTGAATGCTCTTGCTCAACAAATATTTGTGAAATTGAATTGAAAGTGGAAATCTTTCTTGAGATTAGATTAGGGCAAAGCATCACAGTTAGAAATGCTTTGTAGGTCATGTCCACTTGACTGGCTTCTCTGCATAAGTACTAGTCTTTCTAGAAATATTTTCATAAATAATAGAGTGACATTGCTCATTGTTGCACTAATGTCCCCACACAATTTCCCATTGCATTAGCCTGGAGTTGTTTTATTTTTGTATTATAGCCTTAAATCTCCACCATAGCAGAGAGGTTGTGTTTTCGGAACAGCTTCTCTCAGGTTTAACAAATTAGAATCTATTGATTTTTTTTGACCAAGTAAAGGGTATTGCTGTACACTCAAGACAAATGCAGTCTGAACTTTACTCCAGTAAAGCAGAAGTTTTTCAAGAAAGTTGGGCAAGAAAAGCCATTCAAACAACCCAGCAATTTGAAACAACCTTAAAGAATTTGATAGGAAAATTGCATCCATCAGCAAAAATCAAGATCAAAATTTTTCTCATATAATTAACATGTATTGATCTGAATGTTATTCTTTTTTTTTTGCTCCTTGATGGAATTTGAAAATGCCTTTACATTTATTTCTATTAAATTTCAAGCACTTTAGAAAGATTTTTAAAAAATTATTATAGATTACTTTCCCCCTATTTTAACCAAAACATTTTTTTCAAATCTTTACCTCATGAGTAGTATTCTAGCAAGGATGCATTCATATACAAACTAAATAGATATAATGTGATTACACTGATTTACTTTTTTTTTTTTTGAGGAAGATTAGCCCTGAGCTAACATCCACTGCCAAACCTCCTCTTTTTGCTGAGGAAGTCTGGCCCTGAGCTAACGTCTGTGCCCATCTTCCTCTACTTTTGTTTTTTATACGTGGGATGCCTGCCACAGCATGGCTTGACAAGCGATGCGCAGGTCTGCACCCAAGATCCACCCCAGGTGCCAAAGCAGAACATGGTAACTTTACCGCTGCGCCACTGTGCTGGCCCCGACACTGGTTTACTTTTGTTTGTTTGCGGACCACAGCATGGATAGGATTTTAGTTAGATAATCTTTAAAAATTGAAATTAAAGAACAGAGACTTAGTAACTCAAACACTTTAAGCTCTCATGTCTTTTTGTAGTCCATCATGCATTTATGAAACATAGTTCATCCTGATATTAATTTCAGAAGCATTTTTAAAGATGCTGTTCCAACACATAAAACGTATGACCAGATTTTAATGATTACAGATATTTTTGGATGATTGTATCCAAGAATGTATTAGAACCCCTCACTGACTTTTTTTTTTCTTTTTTCAATTTTTTTTTATTGAGTTATTGATAGGTTACAATCTTGTGAAATTTCAATTGTACATTAATGTTTGTCAGTCATGTTGTAGGTGCACCACTTCACCCTTTGTGCCCACCCCCCACCCCACCTTTCCCCTGGTAGGCACTAAACTGTTCTTGGTCCATAGTTTTAAATTCCTCATATGAGTGGAGTCATACACAGATTATCTTTCTCTTGCTGGCTTATTTCACTTAACATAATTCTCTCAAGGTTCATCCATGTTATTGCAAATGGAATGATTTTGTTCTGTTTTGCAGCTGAGTAGTATTCCATTGTTTATATGTACCACATCTTCTTTATCCATTCGTCTGTTGATGGGCACTTAGGTTGCTAGCATGTCTTGCTATTGTAAACAGTGCTGCAATAAACATTGGGGTGCACAGGACTTTTGGGATTGCTGACTTCAGGCTCTTTGGATAAATACCCAGTAGTGGGATGGCTGGATCGTATGGTAGTTCTATTTTTAGTTTTTTGAGGAATCTCCATACTGTTTTCCATAGTGGCTGCACCAGTTTGCATTCCCACCAGCAGTGTATGAGGGTAGAACCCCTCACTGACTATTAAAAGCAAATTTTTTATAGCTAATAGTTTAAAATTTGAGAGTGTAATGCTTTGATCCCAGGGCTCCCTGGACAAAGAATGCTTTACAATTCTAGAAATAACCACAGTTTTCGTTTTCCACTATTTTCCCAAGGATTTGTTTTGAGTTTACTTGATTATTCTCTTAAAGATAAATCAATTATTTTGAACTAATTTCTCTGTAAAAGATTATAGATATTTTTAACAGTAAAATTTTTAATTTCTTTGCCTAGATTCACACATTTTACATATATATAATTTCTGATATTTCTTTCAAAACATATTGATAAAATATATCCATATCCTGATAAAAACATATAAATCATATGATAAAATGATTCAGTAAGCTACCAGTACAAAAACACTTCAAAGACCTTTTTTTTTTTTAACTTAGAAAGCCTGCCTATAGACCCCCTGGCTCTGAGCTCACAAGAATGTATTGTTTATTCATCAACCTGTGATTCGACCAGATTTTCTCTGAAAATTTCTGTGATAAATTACAGTGGAGACATACTTTTGTTACACTTGAAACACAAGATAAAGTAAATACCGCCCACTTCTCCCCCCATTCCTGCAGAGTACTCAGTTATCAGAGAAGGTGGATTATTCATCTTCAAAGAGCGAACAATGGGGAGTAAAAAATAAATGAAAATGCTTTTATCAAATGGTTATTAACAATGACCTTTTGTTCAGCACAACACATTTATAATAAAACAGGCACTGGAAGTAAATGCTTATTCATTTAATAGAAACAGGATTAACATCAACAAAAAAAATGCCGCCAAGGATTGAACAAGAGCTTCTCAAGAGTGTATAATTAGTGAACTGTGCAAACTTACAACCCCAGAGGAGCTTGTCACTGACCAGCCTCCACCAGTAAGCTATCAGGCAAAGGTAACTGCTCTGATATGTCAGATTTTAAGGTGTTTATTTAACTGACGACTGATAGTTCCACCAAGTTAATTTACTCTACAAACATAAAACAAAAACTATCATTTTGGAGAACTAAGCATGAAATACACAATTTATCATTCTATGTTCTCAAAAAATGAAGTTTGAAGGTAATAAGTACCTTAATCAAGAAAAAAACCCCACAATAGTTAAATAAACAAATCACTACATTGCTAATAGAACTATTAGTGCAACCAGTGATTTTTTTTTTTTTTTTTGAGGAAGACTGGCCCTGAGCTAACATCCATGCCCACCTTCCTCTAGTTTCTAGGTGGGACGCCTACCACAGCATGGCTTGCCAAGCAGTGCCACGTCCCCACCCAGGATCCGAACCAGCAAACCCTGGGCTGCCGAGTAGAATGTGTGCACTTAACCGCTGTGCCACCGGGCTGCCCCTCAACCAGTGATCTTGATATACTTAGAGCTTAATTCATAATATTCAAAGGCAGTGATAACATAAAAAAATTAAAATGCAAAATGTTCCATTTTCTTCAGTTTTTCAAAGTTTTTTAAAATGATTTTTTACATTAAAGCTAGAAAAGAAAATAAACAAGTGAGACTACATCAAACTAAAAATCTCCTGCACAGCAATGGAAACCATCAACAAAATGAAAAGGCAACCTACTCCATGGGAGAAGATATTTGCAAATCACTTATTTAATAAAGGGTTAATATCCAAAATACATAAAGAACTCATACAAATCAATAGACAAAAATTGACCAATCTGATTTTAAAAAGGGCAGAGGATCTGAATAGACATTTTTCTAAAAAAGGCATACAGATGGGCAACAGATATATGAAAAATTGACCAACATCACTAATCATCAGGGAAATGCAAATCAAAACCACAATGAGATATCATCTCACACCTTTTAGAATAGCCATAATCAAAAAGACAAGAAATAACAAGTGTTGGCAAAGATGTGGAGAAAAGGGAACCCTTGTGCACTGCTGGTGGGAATGTAAATTTGTGGAGCCGCTATGGAAAACAGTATGGAAGTTTCTTAAAAAATTAAAAATAGAACTACAAGATGATCCAGAAATTCTACTTCTGGGCATTTATCTGAAGAAAATGAAGCACTAACTTGAAAAGATATGTACATGCCCATGTTCATTGCAGCATTATTTACAATTGCCAAGATATGGAAACAACCTAAGTGTCTATCAATGGATGAACGGATAAAGAAAATGAGGCATATATATATACACATAATGGAGTATTATTCATCCATTGAAAAAAGAAGAAAATCTTGCAATTTGTGACAACATGGATGGACCTTGACGGTGTTATGTTTTATAAGTTACAGAAAGATAAAAACCGTATGATCTCAAGTATATGTGGATCTAAAAACAAAACAACAAAAACAAAAACTAAGCTCATAGATACATAGAACAGATTGGTGGTTGATAGAGATGTGGGATAGGGGTGGAAAAATGGGTATAGGGGGTCAAAATGTACAAACTTCCAGTTATAAAATAGATAAGTCCTAGAAATGTAATGTACAGCATGATGACTCTAGTTAAAAACACTGTTATATATTTGAAAGTTGCTGAGAGGGTAGATCTTAAGAGTTCTCATCACATGGAAAGAAAATCTTGTAACTATGTATGGGGATTGATGTTAACTAGACTTTTGTGATCATTTTGCAATACATACAAATACTGAATTATTATGCTGTACAACCAAAACTAATATAATGTTATATGTCAATTAAACCTCATTAAAAATATAAGGCTAGAAAAAGTTATATGAAAAGAAAGCATCTGTATACTGAAATGATTTTAAAATTTCAACTATAAAAATGACAAAGTTTATAAATACTACTGTATATTTAACCACACATTTTCTCTTAATTTTTTTCTAAAATTGATAGAACTGAGGGGGACCATTAAAAATATGCCTTTTCACAGATGTAGACACGGATATCTAGACTAATGAGTTGAAATGATACAACTAAGGTGACATTCACCCCTTGGTGGCGTAGGAGTATCTAACAGCAATAAGGTTTTACATGTACGAATACTTACTATATGTCAGCCACATCTCTAAGTACTTTCCATAGATTATCTATAATTATCTATTATTATTACCCCATTTTACAGAGAAGGAAACTGAGGCACTGAGTAGTATTTGCCTAAAGTGCTGGGTGAACCTAGGTGTTTTCTTGTTCTTGTTTGGTCTTTTCTCCCTCCAATAGTTTGTTAGTGCTTTTAGGGGAGGAACCCATATTTGATATTTCTAACATTTTTCAAATCACCTATCCCAGAGCCAGTGCATAGTAGATGTGCAATAACAATTTATTAATTGATGTTAAGATCATCTAGGTACACGAGCAAAAACTCGCTTCAAAGACATTTGTCCAAAGTCCAATTTCTAAAAAGCTGCCTCTCTGAAATGCAGTTATTATGTAGTGTTACTTAAGTTTGCCTCTTTAATAGAACTATTGGGAGCTTTAACAAAGATCCTTGAAAATGTAGCTACATACCAGGAAAGTCCTAGGAACACTGAATATAGAATTTTCCTTCTTTAAGAAATACAATAAAGCATCATAGACTAAATATTTTAAGTAACTTGAAAGAAATTTTAAAAACAAGCAGTAATTATTATTTTATTATAATATTGACTTGGTCTAAATTAAATGTTCGACATCAAAACTACATTGAAATGGCTGCCTAGAATATTTCTATAATTTGAGTCTCTTGAAGTTTGCTGCAAAGCATACTGTTAAAAAAGAAAAAAAAAAACTTCCAATCTGATAAAATCGTTTGTGCCCAAATCTCTTCCCCATCATCCTACTATTGCCGCACATATCCCATCTAACTAGACTGAAATTCTCACTGTATGATGTAACTAAAAGGTTGCATTGTAGAGTTGAGGAGTGGAAGGAGCAGGAGGTATGGAAGTCATGAGGAAGCAAAACAGTATCTCTAAGATGAGTCAAAACATATGTATTATCAGGGAGCACTCCTCTTGCCCTTTTTCATCAGAGCATTGAGTTATCAAAGAAGTTAGAAGACACCTTCAGACTTGAGAGAAGGATCTACTGGTCAGATAAGTTACAGTGGACCTTGGGAGAAGTATAACACTCCTGCCTGGGAAGTTGGACCTTGGAGCGGTGATTGAGAGTGGGGATGGGGTGGCTTGGATGTGTTGGGTAGTGTCGCTCAATTGGAATCAGATAATTTTTACCTATTACATTATTCTAAATTTGACTACTCTAGACCAAACAATGGGCACATGACAGATACTCAATAAACATTTGCTGATCAAGACTTGTGAAAATCAGCTCACTTATAAAAGTTTAGTTTGCATATATGTCTGAGGTACTATGGAAAATCAGCTCACTCATAAAAGTTTAGTTTGCATGTATGTCTGAGGTACTATGGACCCATATATCAAGTATTTCATCCTCTGTTCTTTTTTTTTTTAAAGATTGGCACCTGAGCTGACATCTGTTGCCAATCTCCTCTTTCATTTTTTTTCTTCTTCTCCCCAAATCCCCCCAGTACATAGTTGTATATTCTCGTTGTAGGTCCTTTTAGTTCTGCTATGTGGAACACCACCTCAGCATGGCTTGATGACTGGTGCAAGGTTTGCGCCCAGGATCTGAACCCGCAAAAACCTGGGTCATCAAAGCAGAGCACATGAACTTAACTTCTCTGCCATGGGACCAGCCCCTCATTCTCTGTTCTTTATGGAAGGAGCAGGTACAAAGGAATGCGACACTTTTTATCTATTTACTTATTAAATACTTATGCCTCAACTGCTTCCAAAAATATTGTGTAATAGATAAACCATTAATTTAAGCATAAAAGAACAAGAACTGAGATTGAGGATAGGGGAGGAGAACAAGGTGGAGAGATAGAAATGCCATACAATTCCTGCCAAGATCAGCTTTAGCTAAATACCGTAAATCCATGGGGTCTATGAGTTCATACAGCACCGTGAGGTATTACTGAAGGGTACTTTCTGCAATCCTCGGAGAATTTTCACTGTAGGGTACTTGCGCCTGGACCACAGATGGATCTGTGCTCTGGGACTGACAACAGCTAAGGAGAATTGAGTCTCATCTGTGCGCTAACACTATATGGTGTCATACGTATTTATCTTTCTACTGCATCTGGAGAGAGCTTTTATAAGTTCACTGAAAAAGATGTGAGGCACTGTAGTTTCCAATAAAACACTGGAGCAGCCAGCTCTAAACTGTCTTTTACAAGTGAATGAAAGTATTTCTGAGTTTCTGTCCAGATGCTGAGGAACCTACAAGTAGATAAGAAATACAAGAGACATGCTTACATAGACACATAGGCAACTCTCAGCAACGTCTTCTATAAACAGCTTCTATATATTTCTACCTTTACGCCAAAGAAGTGATGAGAACCTGCTGCTTTCTATAATCCGTGCCGTGGTTGGGATCATTTGGTGTAGATGGCAGAGGGAAATGATGATCATGCAAACAGATATTAGGAATCATCATCCTCAAACCAGCTGCTAAAAACTATGTTTCCAGGAACCTCTACTCATATCATGATTGTAACACTCAATTGGAGAAAACACCACCACAAATCTCTAATATTTATTTGGACCATCAAATAATAGTGTTGGACTTGGGTATACAGAGGTCTCTGGCCTTCTCTACTATTCCAATATGAATAACTGTTAATAACTATGGGAAGGACAGAGAATATTTGTCTTTCAGTACATTTACAGTGTGGCTCTTATTTGTATCGCGCCTTCAATTTACATATAGTTGGCGTCTCTGGAGGACCGTGGGACGAGTGAGCTTCCAGAGATGTAACTAACAGCAAATAAGAAAGACAGAGTCAAGAAAAATAGCCTCCAAGGCTGCCTCAAGCAGGAAGAGTGATCAGCTCAGTGTCCTTTATTCAAATTACTAACTGACCTGACCTGATTGATGTTTGTGCCTTAGAGAGAGAAAGAACACATTCAAGGTTTCACTAAAATCCCTGCAGGACAATGGAAAGGAAAGTTAGGAGGGAAATATTCTCAGCTGTGGAATGATGAGCTTGGGAAGGACACTGGCCAAAGCAGTAGAATGGGCCAGAAAAGAAGAGATTATATTCCATGGTCATCAAATCCAGATGGTGTTAGTGACTTCAGTAAAGGAACAAACAACTGTGTAGAAGTGTTGTAGAGTCCTTGGTTGGCAGCTTTGGAATGTCTTCAGTGAGGTAGAGGCAGCCTCAGCAACAGACATTCTGCAGGAAGCAATAGCAGGGGAGAAGGGAAAAGGCATATGACAGCTAGAAAATAGTACTTGTGAGTAGAGGTACCTGTGCCTTGGGAGATGCCCAGAAATAGTTGAAGGTTACCTGTCAAGTGAGTGCTCAAGTTCCTGTAATGGGTACTGGGGCAAACCAGAGACAGGACTCAGGAAGCCAACAAGATGTGGGCTATACACACTTCACAGGAGATGAAGCGTACACACACATAAGATTTGATCCATTTTTTAATTCAATTGTTTTCCAGTCCTTGGATTTTTGTTAGAGAGTGTGGCCCAGCCAAGAAGGATATACTGCACTTAAAACTCAAAGGGATTGGGGATACACTTCCTAATTGTTCTTCAAGAAAAATTTAACAATGCCATTATACAATCAAGTTTTGTGGTTTTTTTTAAACTTTATATCCTAAATATTGCAGGGATCTATTGCTGTATAACAAACCTCCCCAAAACTTACTGGCTTAAGACAACAACGTGAATTCTTTTTCATGACTCTGCATGTTGGCTAGACTCAGATGGGTGAGTCTTCTTCTCCTTATCGTAGTGGCCAGGTCACTCATGTGACTGAATTTTGCTGGTGACTCAGCTGGGCCTAGACCATCCAAGGTGACGTCACTCACAATGTGTGGCAGTTGATGCTGGCTGTTTTCTGGATTTTTTTCCATGTGGCCTCTCATCCTGAAGAGCCTTTTCTCCATGCTGCTTCATCAACAGGATAACCCAGACTTCCTTACATAGCTGGTTCCCAAGAGCTCAAAATCAAGAGCTGCACTGCACATAAGGATTAGGCCTGGAAGTCACTCACGTCCATCCTACATCATTTTATTAGTTAAGGTAAGTCACAGGGCCAGCTCAGATTCAAAGGGAGTCTGATGAGGGGAGCAGAAAAGTCACCTTGTAAAGCAGCCTGCAGGACGGCAGAGATTGTTGCATCCACCTTTGGAACAATCCTACACCAAACAAAAAATCTTGTGTAATAAATTTGAGCTCTAGTTCAATACTATGCGTGACTATTTTTCTATGGGGACTAGAATGATTAATGATTTAGTCAGATGAGCAATCTGTTTTCCATTGATGCTCTTCATCTCATTATGTGAATTTAGTGAAACACAAAAGATTTTCTATTAGACTTTGTATAAAAGTTTACTCTGAAGAAATCAATGGCTCACCGAAGACCTCTCAATTCACTCAATTCTCATTCTAGCATATAAATACTGATAGGCCACAAATCACGGGCTGCCTCAAGAGGAAAACTGAGGTCTGGCCAAAATTGTTACTACCTTAATATGGTTTACTGTTAATTTTCTCTAATCAAAGTCATTAAATAAGCAAATATAACTATTCAAATCACTGGGAAAATATAGAAAATAACACAGAAAAACAAATAAAATTCAACAAATGAAAGTCACTTTCTATTTATAATTGTGGGTTAGAATTGGGCTTTTTTTAAAGTATTTTCTTCTTGGTCTGCCCCCAATTCAGATCTGCTCCTATGCCAAGGAACCCCTCATTGTATACATCTTGGTGGGAGGCAAAACTCAGGCTCCCACTTAGCAGCTAACAGGGTTACACATTGTCTCCCCTGGCCCTCGACTGCTAGATTGTTGGCACGTGACCCAGGAAGCTCCAACTTGCTGACTGGCACTCCAGAACTAGAGGAAGTGTGCAAAGACACAGGGACAGTTAGAGATTGCTCACAATGGTGGAGAAAGAGTCAAGAGAGCCCCCAGGGCAAAAATGCCAAGTTCTCAGTGCCTGGGTATTCTGCCTCCCAGCCTTCTTTGATTCCTAATAATTTTCTGGTGTTGGGGCCTTCCAATCTCATTTCAATAAATTATTTCCCTGCTTAAATTATTTAGAACCAGGTAATATTGTAGTTTTGCAGCTAATAAGCCATGACTAAATAGGCAGATGGGAAGATAATTTATTTTATAGATGTTTATGGGATGTGTAAGAGTGTACCATGCACTGTAGATACAGCATTAAAAAAAATTCTTCCTCTCCTAGAGCTTGCGTTCTAGTGAGGGGGATCGGGAGCAAAACAGGAAGATGATAGATAACAAACCTACGAAAAACCCAAACAAGTAAAACATTGTTATATTAGCTATGGAGAAAAAGGAGGCAGGGAAGTCTATTGGCTGAAGAAGGCTGTCCAGCCAATGGCCAGTTTTTTGTTTTAAATAGGGAGATTATGGGACCCTCACTGGGAAGACAGCATCTGAGCCAAGAGGAGAACTAAAGGCCTGAGGCAGGAGTGTGTCTGGTGGTTTGCGATGAACAGAAGGAAGCCAGTGTGGCTGGAGTGAATGAGAGACTAGTAAATGGGGGCACAGAAGGAATCCGGTGAAAGCTAAGTAGGGCCTTGAAGCCATTGTCAGAACTTTGGCTTTTATCCCGAGTAAGCAAGAGAGCCATTGGTGGGTTGTTTTTTTGTTTTGGGGTTTTTTTGTTTGTGTGAGGAAGACCGGCCCTGAGCTAATATCTGTTGCCAATCTTCCTCTTTTTGCTTGAGGAAGATTGGCTCTGAGCTAACATCTGTGTCAGTCTTCCTCTATTTTGTATGTGGGATGCTGCCACAGCATGGCTTGAAGAGCAGTGTATGAGTCCGTGCCCAGGATCCAAACCTGCAAACCCCCGGCTGCAGAAGCAGAGTGTGCAAACCCAGCCACTACACCACCTGGCCAGCCCCATTGGAGGGTTTTGAGCGGAGGAACATCTTGATTTAATTTAGCCTTTAAAGGGACAACTCAGGCTGCTACTTTGAGACAGATCCAGAAGGCAAGTGTGTACTGGTGAAAGCAGAGGCAGAGACCAAGTAATTATCTCAATAGTTCCAGTTAACAGATGATGGTGGCTTGGGCTAGAAAGAGTGAAAACTGAATTTGTTTATTTATTTTTCCTACTCTGGTTGCTTTTTAGTGTTACTACGAATTTAGGAGAATAACGACAGTGACTGGCTGTCACATTATTATAAAGCCTTTCTTAAGTCAGTGTTTTCTAAAATCTCTATTTCTTATTGAAGAACAGACTATAGTAATATACTTTCCTGATGCTTTCCAGTTTTTGTTTTAAGGCGCCCAGACACACTGACACCCTCTATGGCTGTTTGGGGCAAGAGGCAGCTGCCCATGTGGTATTATTCTGGGTCCCTCAGAGGAATCCTCTGAGCCTGGCTGAAATTTCCACACCAAGGAAGTTACTACTCAGGGTTAAGGCCTTGCAAATGTATTACTTCCCACATGTACGTGATGTAATAATTTAACTCCAAATTGCCATAACACATCGGTCCAGATTATTTTACCAAGGTAGCATTCGAGACAAGATTTAGGAAGAAAAGGGGAGAAAAGGAAAATCCCCAAAGAAGGAATGCTATGTGATAAGGATATGGCTGGAACAAGCAAATGAGGCCCAGGAATCAGGCTAAAGAAGACAGCTGTCCCTCATCTGGGACAAAAAGAGAAAGTGACACCAGTAAGAAAATCTTACATCTTTCAAAATTATATCTAGAAAAGGGCCCACTATTAAACAGACGAATAAGCAGGTCCCACCTGCCCAGGGCCACATAGAATTTGTGGAACTAAATCCCTTTTAAAAGGCAAGCGGTACTCAAGAAGAGAAATATATGTGCTGCCCTTTGTTCTTAATCTCTCTCCTATTTTACAGGTATCCTGTGGGTTTTCAAATACAGGACTAGGAATCATTCACGTTTGCTAGAGGCGGATTTCCAAACCCTTCTAGTTAGGTCATTGGACTTGTGAGAAACTAGAGGATCGAGAACCAGGAGAGAGAGCTCCAGCTGGAGAAGCATGAAGACGCAGAGCATGGTGGAAAGTCTTGTAGTCAAGTAGTTTCCAAAAGAAATTTGCAAAGCTAAGATTCCATTAGTGACCCAATATCTAATTATAACTGAGGATACATGTGCCCCAGGCTTCTTGCCCTAAAAAGAAACATCTGAAATTATTCTCATTTTTTCAAATGTCATGCAACAAAAATTGCCTTTTGTGTGCAATCCTTACTTCTTATACTGCTTGCCATAGCTCCAGAACAAAGACACACCTGCCTACACCCTCCCCGCCAGGTTCAAATGCTAACTCATTTGGTAAATATTTGCTGTTACACAGAGGCAGTGGGACGTGATAGAAAGCAGAAACTGAATGAGATTAGAGACACACAGGTATTGCAGGTACAGGATCCCAGACTCGGAATCTGGCTTCTGGACCGAAGAGATTTGGGGCATTGAACAAACCCCTTCAACTTTCTGAGCCTCACTTTCCTCATCTCTAAAAGTCTGGGGGTAATGCTTAGTTGGCAGGATGATTATTAACCTCAGAAGAGATCAGATTACAAGTGTCTGGCACAGTGTTGTTTAGTTAGGATGCATGTGGCTGCCAGAAACAAAATACTCAACTAAAAGTGACTTCAACGCAAAGGGTTGATTTTTCTCGAAGAACAGTAACACAGAGGAGGGATTCCCTGGGTTGGTGCAGGAGCGGAATGGCATCGGAGCTCCAGCTCAGTTTCTCTGTGATTCTCCTGGCTGCAGTAGCTCCAGGCATCCTGTCCTTCTTCGACAATGTCCAAAGCAGAAAAATGGACACATATCTTTGCATGTCTCTCGTCAGGAAAAGTTCATCCCAGGAGGCCCAGTAACGTTCCTCAGCCTGAATTGTATCACATGACTCTGTCTAGGCTTCAGGCGAAACTGGAAAAGTGAGTATTCAGCATTTTCCTTCCTTGTGTGAGGATGGCTCTACAGCGAGGGAAAAACGGGGAGGGACGTGGCAGTGGATGGAAAGGCAATGATGTCTGCTTGTGGTGCTTGGCTTAGTAACCTGTAGATGTTAGTTCCCTTCTCACTTCAGTTGGAAGCACAGTATAGCAGGTGCTGGCAGACACTTCTAGACCACTCTACTTCTGTGAATGGTGCCGTGTTCTAGCTCACATCCCCTATTTCATACTGAGCTTCCTTCCTGACTCACCACCTAGATTTCTATTTATGAAACATAACTAAGCTGCCTATTTTAAAAACAACAATAACAACAAAAAACAACAAAGAAAACTTCTTTTCTTGCCGGGCTTTCCTCTGTAGGCACATGCTGTGGTTAGACAATGGCACAGAAATGAAAGAAGAACTGGGTTCCACACTATTTCTTGCCTTGAAATTCCAATAAAAGTGCATGGCTATCTCGACGTTTTTCCCAAATGGATTAAGCTTTGATATGTGGTGTGTTGCTTCCTGCTTGTGCTGGCCATATTCTTTTGTTCAATCTATACTGCTCAGAAAGTGATTTTTTAGGTTAAAAAAAGGATATTAAATATTTTAAATAAATCCCCTTTTTCAATTGCCACAATGGCAGGGAAGGACAGTGGAGAATAGCGATTGGGGGAAAAGAAAAGGGTCAACAAAGAGAAAAGAGTCATGGACCAGTTAGGCTTGGGAAATAGCCCTGAAGTAAGCCAGAGCCAGTGACAGTATTTAGAAAATGAAGCAGCCAATGTTTTGCGAAGGGCATAGGAGGAAAGCAAGGCCTCCTATCATTAAAATTAACTAATGAAGATGCAGGTCGTAGAAGCTGTACTGAGAAAAGTGCAAAGACTCATTTATAAATAAAGCGAAAAAATACGATGTGAACATCCCAGCACAGACAGCACTGTGATATGGGATAGTGAGAAGATAATACAGAACACTCGAGAAAGAAAGTATTACCTTGTCCTTGATACTTCAGGATTCTCACTAATTCCCTAGTGAGGAGAAACTGGAGGTTACTCACAGGACTGGCTATAATTCCATTATAGTTAGTTATACATGAATTGACACAGGAAAATATATGAATATAAGCATATGTGTGTATGAGTGTATGTTACATACATGTGTGTATACATATATATATACTTTTTAACCCATTTAAAATGAATTCTTTAGCCGTTATGATACCTGCATTGGTTTGTCATTGCTCGACTATAACAGTCAAGTTTCTGAAGCCCAAATGAGAAAAACAAGAGTGTCTTAGATACATTTTTTTTTAACCAGGCTAAGTTCTGTTTTGGTGCGCTCTTTATTACAGAAACTAAAGACATTTATAGTGTCAAGAGAAGATAGTTTTGATTTTTAGGATTGGGAGACTTGAATTTATTGGTAGAAAGGAAAAATTTCATATGTTTTCAAAACATTTTCCGCATATTTGGTTTGTTCCTCCAAATATATTACAAGCACTTTGGTTTAGAAACTGCTTATTTGTTATTTTAATTCTATATAGTGTCTCTTATAATAGGTTGCACATAGATTTGATTAATGCTTTTTGGCCTACTCATTATCACTCTCATACATTTCTTAACTCTTCAGCATATTCAAGAATAATGTATAATTGTGCTTATTAATATTGCTTTTCTTAATTTATTACATTAATTTGGTCATTACAACATTAGCTCATTGCTACGTGCCCGATGGATATTTAATACATGAAAATGTGTTAATTGGCTTGTCCATTAACCCTGTGGCCTGAAAGCACACGGTGAGCAACTTTGGGCATGCAATGGCCATCACTGTTGGTATGTTAGATACTGTATCTAAACACAGACAAAAAATAAAACCCTCAGGATTCTTGCATGTCTTTTTCCTTACCGCTTTGAAAGAGTGTGTGGGGGCTGGCCAAGTTGGGCAGTGGTTAGGTGTGCACGTTCTGCTTCAGCAGCCAAGGGTTTGCTGGTTCTGATCCTGGGTGTGGACATGGCACCGCTTGGCAAGCCATGCTGTGGTAGGCGTCCCATATATAAAGTGGAGGAAGATGGGCACGGATGTTAGCTCAGGGCCGGTCTTCCTCAGAAAAGAAGAGGAGGATTGGCAGCAGTTAGCTCAGGGCTAATCTTCCTCAAAAAAAAAAAAAGATTTTATTTAAAACAGTGTGTGTATGTGTGTGCACGTGCATGCATTTGCATATCCAGATTTTCATTCTCTTAAAGTGAACCTAAGTTTTGCCTACAGAGGATGCATATCCTGATCTGGGTGTGCATAGATCAGTTTAGCATCAGACTGCAGCCTAGGAATTCTGGTGTTGCCCACCCAAACCTGTAGTATATGACATGCTGGGAGTTGTCCTTTCACTCGGATCATTTCGGACAGCTGAGGGCTGGGTACCATATTGCACCACAACCGAGTGAGGACAGATGTGGGTTTAAAGCCAAGTCATCCGTATTTAAGAAAGAGGAGGATCCCTGTTAAAACCTTTACAAATGTGTTCATCCACTCAGCAACCACAGAGTTCAGAGTCAACAGCTAAACAGAGTACAGGAAGAAAGGAAGATCCTCGTTTGTGTACTCTTTTGCCATGTGCTTTCAAAATACAATGGTGAGAGAAGGTTTGCTCCAATTTTTCCCACAGATACTCCTTAGGGAATGCATTTAAGCAGAACAAAATAGTCTTTCTATGATTCAACAGAAATAGAATCTGTAGTATTATTTTGGCTTAAATGTGATTAGGTGGGAATGTTCCGTTGTTATTTGTTTCCTGTGCCCCCAAGGTGGCATTTAATGGGGTCTTGTTTCACTTGGATTTCTCTCTGACCAATGGGAATGGTTCATTTCTCTTTAACAAAAATTAAAATTTTTACACACACATCTCCAGGAGACCACTATTTTTATTAATAGAGGAAAATATTTTGTTTCAAAGAACTAAAAGTACTCAGATACTATCTTTGTCATTGTAATATTCTTTTCAGTTACCTTGGGCAGGCATTAGGAATGCATTCAGTCTTTTTCTGCAGAGAATAAATGTGAGCAGTACAATGAATTGCTGAGCACTTTATTAAATACTATGACATGCAGGGACGGGGGATTAATTACAAGCTTAGATGCTCCCAAATATGGCTTTTGGGGGACATGGGGGTGGATAGGAAGATTGGCCCTGAACTAACATCTGTTGCCAGTCTTCCTTTTTGTTTGAGGAAGGTTGTTGCTGAGCTAATATCTGTGCTAATCATCCTCTATTTTTTTTTAAGATTTTATTTTTTTCCTTTTTCTCCCCAAATGCTCCCAGTACATAGTTGTATATTCTTTGTTGTGGGTCCTTCTAGTTGTGGCATATGGGACACTGCCTCAGCGTGGCCAGATGAGCAGTGCCATGTCCACGCCCAGGATTCTAACCAACGAAACACTGGGCCACACGCAGCGGAGCACACAAACTTAACCACTCGGCCATGGGGCCAGCCCCTAATCTTCCTCTGTTTTATGTGAGATCCCACCACAGCATGGGTTGACAATCAGTGCTAGGTCCGTGCACAGGATCTGAACCTGTGAACCACAGGCTGCTGAAGTGGAGCATGCGTACTTAACCACGATGCCACCAGGCCAGCCCCCAAATATGGCTTTTTGAAAGCATGTAGTATGAATAAGAGATGGTGAGAAGCACAACATTTAACCAAGGATATGACTGGGAGCCCAAATCAGAAGCTGGCTTTTAATAAAAATGAAGATTCATTAAAATTTGCGTTTAGCTCTTCTATCCTTGCTATATGGTATTTCACTCCTCCAGGCAACCCCTTATTCAGGTGCTGCGTTTCTCTTTTTTATTTCACTCTCTCTCAGTAGTTCAACTTTAAGTTAATATGTTGTCTGTCCCAGGGACTATTCTCTTGTTTAGTTTCTCCCATAAGAAAATAAGGTTTGTTAAATGTTAATAAAATTACAAGCATGAGATGACATGAAATTTTGGCCTTAGGTACTCTTGAAATCATAAAATTACTTCCACGTATTCCACCAAATATAAAGCAAGCCTTTGCAAAGACAATACCCTTTCCTTCCATGCTGCATTTTCATACTGTAATTCTTTTTCTGTCCTGCTGCTTTCCTGTTAGTAATTATTTAAGTGCATTTCTACAAAAGGCATATAAACCTTTATAATGTAGCAAAAAGAAAGGTAACTATTATCTTGGGGGAAAGGACTTTCACTAGATACTGTAGAGTTAAGATTGTCTTCTTCTACTGGTTGTTAACATAAATGCAAAGGATAAGGGAGAGTAGAAATAGAAGACATTACAAAATATCCATGAGTCTGCCGGCCATGTTTACATATCGCATAGAACCCACTGCCAAATCCTGAAGAACTAATATATATTATTCTCTCCAGAATATAACATTTCTGTAGCTTATTATAAAAAGGCAGACCAATAAGAGTATTCTTGATGCCACCAAAGTATAAAGATACAAGAATTCCCTGAAATTAAAATAATAATAATGTCTCCACTGGGAAAATAAAGGAATTCTGTCAAGGTTACTCCTTTCATTTTTCAACCTTGATCTTTTTTTTTTCAGGAAGCTTAGCCCTGAGCTAACATCTGCTGCCAATCCTCCTCTTTTTGCTGAGGAAGACTGGCCCTGAGCTAACATCTGTGCCCATCTTCCTCTACTTTATATGTGGGACGCCTGCCACATGCATGGCTTGACAAACTCTGCATAGGTCCGTACCCGGGATCCGAACTGGTGAACGCTGGGCCACCAAAGTAGAACGTGAGAACTTAACCACTGCACCACCAGGCTGGCCGCCAAGAGTTTTCTGAATTTCTTAAAGTACACAAAATCTACACATTGTTACTTTAGAGCACTGTGTTGTAAAGCAGTAGTATTATTGCCTTGAGTCACTAAAACGGAGAATTTTTTTTTTTTTTTAACCACTGTGCCACTGGGCAGGCCCTTTGATTTTTTTTTTTTATCATACTGTAAAAGTCTTCAAATGCGAATTTGATATCCTGGAACACAGAGCAGGATGTTAGTGCTTATACATAGTGCTGAGATGAGCCTGGATCATCATAAAGAAAAGATCCTACACTAGACAATGAACTTGTAGATCCTCCAAGTACCATTTATGGCAACAGAATCACTCACGGCAGAATCTCTGCAGCTGGCCCTTTACAACTATGTGTGTAAATCCAGTGATCAGAAACTAAACCTGCAATTTTTATTTATCGCCAACGGGGGTGGTAGTGCTGCAGCCCATCAAGTCAATATTAATACTTCAGCATCAGGCACAATTGAAAAAGAATAAGTGCGCTATTCCTTTTTTAAAAGACACAGCTTCTTGATAGAGCGTAATATTAAAATAAAATAATCACTTCATGTTCGGAGTCAGACCTGCTGAAAGGCATCAACTACCTTTGGTTTTTCAATGATCACATTTCTCACCCATAGAGATAGAATTATATTTGCGAGACAGAAAGTTTAAAAACAAAAAGGGAAGGAAAAATCAGGGGGCTGGCCTCATGGCTTAGTGGTTAAGTTCAGCACATTCCACTTCAGACGCCTAGGTTCACAGGTTCAGGTCCCAGGTGGGGACCTATACCACTTGGCAGGTATGCTGTGGCAGCAACCCACACATACAGTGGAGGAAGCTTGGCACAGATGTTAGCTCAGGGCTAATCTTCCTAAGCAAAAGGAAAAAAAAAATCAGGATGAAAACCAGATGCACAATGTTAGCTAGTTTAGGCCACTATTTCTCAAGATATGGTCCAAAGACCATCTGTATCCTCTGTGGCTATCAAACATACAGATTCCTGGGCTTCTTTCCAGACCTACTGAGTCAGATGGAAGCCAAAGTGCATGTGCATCTATATATATGTGTATATATGTGTGTAAATATATAATGTGTGTATATATGTGTGTAGATATACAAATATATATGCAATATATATTTAAGCTCTCTAAGTAATTTTTATGAACACTAAATTTTGTGAACCCCTAATTTTAAAAATTTCAACAAGTTTCATATGCTATTTTCAAATTCTTTCCTGGATATATTCTTTTTCCCCTATTCATTTTTGAATAACACCAAAAACAGACCAAAATATAGACACATTTCTTTTTTCACAGTAGTAACTTTATAAGCATATATTACAAATAAATAACTGGTTTTTCTGACGTTTTTGCCCAAATTCTAATTGTGCGATCTTGATTTTTCTATTACAAGAGCTGTTGCTCAGTTGATAAACAGATCAGATGAAGGCAGAAGGAATCTAGAGATGAAAGGAAGCACACTCTTGAGGAAAGTCATGGCAGTAGGTAATGGTCTGTGGACATTTTTCAAATGTGGAAGCCTTGACTCCACTCCTGAGCTAAATACAAATCTGACTAGGGATGGCTGAGGAGTCTGTTTTAGAAAACCTTCATAGTGCATTCTGATGCACAACCTTAGCTGAAAAACACTATTATGGGAGGATATTTAGACTAGAAATTCATGATAGGAATTTGGGCAAAGGACAGCGAATCAAGCATTTGGATAGACACTCAATTATTAGACTAGGGTACAAAAGAGTGTCTTGGTCAAAAGGAAGGAGCTGAGATATGACCACACACAAAAAAAGTAAGCAAATTTTGTTATTGCAAAATAAAAATGTTTTGCCTGTTAAGAGTAAGTTTTGGTTTAAATTTGAAGATAGGAGTGAGCCTCCAGATACGGGATAAAGAGCCCTTGATACAGGATTTAGAGGAGATTTGGATATTAATCATGGAATCAAAGAGATGATTTCAATATCCCCTTCTTCTGGAATGCTCATTTTACTATAGAAATTTCCCTTTTCATGAACCTGAAAAATCACTAAGGAGTTAAGTTAGCAGAAGATTGGAAAAGGATGAGCAAGTTTTTAATTACAGCCTATATTTGGAAAATATCATCATTTTAACCTGCTCTAAATCAGTATGCAGGAATTCAAAAGGAACACCACCACCAGCAGCTCCTTCTGGCACACATTACAGCTAATTCACAGATCTTGGTCCCCATCAATCTTCAGGTCTTACACTTTGCTCTGTACAGTTCACTTTAAATGGACAAATGATCGACAAATGCCTCCTAGTTCAATATTTAGACGAGCAAATCCAAAATAACTATCTCTAAGATCACCAGTGTTTATAGTAACCAAAGCAGCAAAGTGCATGCACCATCAGTTTTTGTTAGTTTGTTTTTCTATTAAAAAACACTTTACACTGATTGCAAAACGAAATGAAGTTCGCTTGTTTTTCTCTTCTATCTAGCTTGGATACCAGCTGGAAGTTTGTGGGCTGTTTCTCTGCCAAACCCAATCGAATCATTGTCCTTTGGATTTTATCTGCTCCTCAAAAGAAACCTAATCCTGCACGGGAATTATATTTCACTATAACATGTCCATACTTCAACAGCACATGTCCTTCCCTTCTTCGCAAAGTACATTTCCTAATTTTCCTAAATAAACTTAATAAGGAGGTGGTTAAACTTCAGCATCACACCTAGCATTGCATTCCTGTATTTACTGCACAGTGCTTTGTAGCAGTAAAGGTTTTACAGACAAAATGCATTCAACCCAAATCATGCGAAGGCAATGTCAGTGCTTTGGAGACTCTTGCTGGGAGTCCTTTTCATCAGGAAGCAAGAGCAGAGCAGTGGAAGTAGGGTCATTTTCTGAATACATCACTTTGTCTTTTTTGCTCACCCATCTACACACTCACAGAGCACTTGATCATAAATATTATTTAGGTGTTTGGATATGGGGACAATAAGAGTAAAGAGGAAGAGCAGAATGTCAAGGATGAACGTCCTCAAGTTATGCCTTTAGTTAGTATTTTTTGAAAGAAAAGAAAAGATATTATGAGTCCAATGATCCTTTATCAACTGAATGAGAGTATTAAAACTCAGAAAAAAATATTGAGTGCCTGTAATTTGTAAAGCCATGCCCTTGGCTGTATGAGATACAGATAAAGAAGAGAGTCAAGCCTGAAAGGAAAGGTTAAAATTTAATTTAATTTAATCATACAAACTCACCTTTGTGCATATGATTATATAAACATATTGTCAAAAGTAGGTGACTTTTTAATTTCAATAGCTACCAATAGATTTCCATCCAAATCTTTCCAAACATATTGCAACATTGCTCATTCCCATGAGTAATTAACTTGTGGGCCAGTTTCCGTAAGCCCTCGTCAGCACTAGATATCACACAGCTTTTTATTTTTCGCCAGTCTCAGAGTGGGAAACTGCGTGTCCTTGTAGTTTTAATTTGCATTTCCCTGACCACTGATAAGAATGAATATTTTTTATATTTATTGGTCCCAAAATATGTTGGCAATCTCTCATTGTAAAGTCATCTTCTGACCCTCTCTTAAAAGTAGAAGCTAGAGATCCTAAAGTAATTGTATCATGAGTTCTATTTTTACCTTCAAATACATAGAGTTGAGATCCAAATTTAGTTATACAATTTTATCTTATTTTATTTATTACAATTTTATCTTAAGATTAGAGTTTGCTATAGAACTAGATTTTTAGCTCCAAAAATAAAGTATAGGTGTTAAATTATTCACATGTGCCTTGTAGTTACCATATTAGACAGCACAGTGTCTAGAGTCTCAGGTGTACATATGGTTAAAAGTTACTTGCTGTATTATCAAAAATTAAACATACAAATGCAAATTGAAGAATAAAATTCAAGAACAGTGTTTGTTAAAGTGCGGTCCAAGAATTACGTGCAGCAAGTCACCTGGGATGTTTGTTAAAGAAGCTGATTTCTGGTTCCCACCCCAGATTCACTAATAATCATTTTCTGGGAGATACCCTGGAATCTGCATTTTTAACAACCTCTCTATATTATTTTTATACAACTAAAGTTTTAAAAACCATTTGATTTGAAAGACTAAAACAATGTGATAGTATTTTTTTATTTGTTCGAATCTAACCAATTTTGCATAATTGAGACAAAAAGTAATCTAACATGAAAGCTAATCTTGGAAATAAATAATTACTACTTTAAGAGTAAATGAAAATACTCTTTGCCACAAACACCAGTCTATATTAATTAATAAGTATTAAAGTATTTATAGGCATTTGATGGCTTTTCTTGGAGGATCAAGCAAATAAGTATTAAAGTGTTTTATAAACAGACGTTTTTTTAAAGATTGGCACCTGAGCTAACAACTGTTTCCAATCTTTTTTTTTCTGCTTTTTTCTCCCCAAATCTCCCCAGTATGTAGTTGTATATTTTAGTTGTGGGTCCTTCTAGATGTGGCATGTGTGGCACTGCCTCAGCATGGCCTGACAAGTGGTGCCATGTCTGCACCCAGGATCTAAACCATCAAAAGCCTGGGCCGCCGAAGCGGAGCGCACAAACTTAACCACTCGACTATGGGGCCAGCCCCATGAGACTTTTAATGTCATTATAAAATAACCATATGAAATACTTTTTCAAACTTCTAATTTTCTATAACTATCAAAATATATGTTATCCACTAGGAAAGAATGGTAAAATTAAAGGGCATTGTTTTATTTTTTTATTGAAATATAGTTGACATACAGTATTATGTTAGTTTTGGGCGTACAATATACTAATTCAACATTTATAAGCATCATGAAATGATCACCACAATAAGTCTAGTAACCATTTGTCACCACACAAAGTTATCACAATATTATTGACTATATTCCCTATGCTGTTTATTACATCACTGTAACTTACTTATTCTATAACTGAAAGTTTGTACCTCTTAATCCCCTTTACGTATTTTGCCCAAGCCTCTCACCCCCGCCCCTGTGGGACCACCAGTTTGTTCTCTGTATCTATGAGTCTATGAGTCTATTTCTGTTTTGTTTTGTTTGTTGATTTATTTTTTAGCTTTCACATGTAAGTGAAATCATACAGTATTTGTCTTTCTCTGTCTGACTTATTTCACTTAGCATAGTTCCCTATAGGCCCATCCAGGTTGTCACAAATAACAAGATTTCCTTTTTATGACTAATATTCCATTGTGTATATATATACATCACATTTTCTTTATCCATTCATCTGTCGGTGGACACTTAGGTTGCTTCCGTATTGTAGCTATTGTAAATAATGCTTCAATGAATGTAGGAGTGCACATATCTTTTCAAATTAGTGTTCTTCTAATTCCCAGAAGTAGAATTTCTGGATTCTATGGTCGTTCTATTTTTATTTTTTTGAGGAACCTCCATACTGTTTTCCTTAGTGGCTACAGCAATTTACATTCCCATCAACAGTGCATGAGGGTTCCCTTTCCTCCAAATCCTCTCCAGCACTTGTTATTTGCTGTCTTTTTGACGATAGCCATTCTGATAAGTGTGAGGTGATATCTCATTGTAGTTTTGATTTGCAATTCCCTGATGATTAGTGATGTTGAGAATTTTTTCATATATCTCTTGGTCATCTGTATGTTTTCTTTGGGAAAATGCCTGGTCAGGTCCTCTGCCCATTTTTCAATTGGACTATTTGGTTTTGTGATGTTGAATTGTATGAGTTCTTTATATATTTTGAATATTAACCCCTTATCAGATATATCATTTGCAAATATCCTCTCCCATTCAGTAGGTTACCTTTTTGTTAAAATGTCCATACTACCCAAAGCAATCTACAGACTCAATGCAACCTCTATTAAAATACCAATGGCATTTTTCACATATCTAGAACAAATAATCTTAAAATTTGTATGGAACCACAAAAGACCCCAAATAGCCAAAGAAATCTTGAGAAAGAACAAAGCTAGAGGTGTCATGCTTCCTGATTTCAAGCTATAGCACAAACCTATAGTAATCAAAACTGTATGGTACTGGCACAAAAAGAGACACATAGATCAACAGAATAGAATAGAGAGCACAGAAATAAATTCACACTTACATGGTCAATTAATCCATACAAAGGAGGCAAGAATATACAATGGTGAAAGATAGTCTCTTCAAAAAATGGTGTTGGGAAAACTGGACAGCTACATGCAAAAAAAAAGAAACTGGACTACTTTCTTATACCATATAGAAAAATAAACTCAAAATGGATTAGAGACTTAAATGTAAGACCTAAAACCATAAAACTCTTAGAAGAAAACATAGGCAGTAAACTCTTTGATATTGGTCTTTGCAATATTTTTTTGGATCTATCTCATTAGGTAAGGGCAACAAAAGTAAAAATGAAGAGACAGAATTGGTTTACATAACAAAGGACTGGGGTTTAGATTTGAGTTATGTCCTTATCTTTGTGAAGCATCAGTCTTAACTTCAGTTCTCTGTCTTTAGCTAAATAATCTGTGAAGTGGGAATTATAGTATTTCAGAGAGTTGTTTTGAGAATTTAATCAGTTATAGTCTATGAAAGGTACTTTGTTAACTATCAAGTGTAGATTGGTATTATTATTTTAACACTTAAGGAATACTTTTCAATAGGACTTTTACAGCAAAGATGTTAGCAAGATGGTGAAATAGGAGGTTCCAGCCTTCATCTCCCCACAGAAACACCAACTTGGCAACCACCCACAGACAAGAATACCTGTGTGGGAGCCCCAGAGTGCAACTAAGAGGGCACAGCTGAGGGCCAAGAGAGGGTCCCTTGGCCCATGATTTCTCCCATGGGGGAAAGTGAGACCAAAGTGAACACTGGGCTTCCCCAGCCTTGTGGGGTATTGCCCAGAAGATCCACTTCTGTCTCATTCCACATCAGACACTGAGGGGATGGGCTTGGCTAAATTGTCTGGAGCAGCTAGGAGCAGGAAGAAGGGGTTGGGGCTCACAGCAAATAGTGCTCAGATCTCTCTAGCTGGGTGTGGATCCTTTTAACCTACTTAGGGACTCCACCAAGAGCCTCACCTGTGAATTCCATAAGGTGACATGCCCACAGAATCCCCACCAAAGAACCAGTGTGAACCCCCAGAAACTCACGTGCCACTCCATGGCCAGAGCCCCAGGAATCTCAATGCACAGTGTCCCATGTGCCTCTGCAGATGACTCTGCAAGCCACTGCAGACAGCACATGGATCTCAGTATCAGGTGCAGATCTTAGCAGCCAGTTTGACTCTGCAGGATTAGAAAAAGGTGTGCAACCTTGATACTTCATGGCATTGCCCTAGGGAAATTAAAGAAGAGGCTCTCAGTAACTGGCCTGGCTTTGCAGGATGGAAAGAAGGCACAGAATCCTAAGACATTCCACCTAAGAGGAAACAAGAGGAGTGGGAACATCCATTTAAAAGGTCTGAACCTTCAGAATCTTTAGCTGGGCTGACTTGTGAAGGTGTTTCTCTGCCAAAGTCGGTTAGTAATGACTGGAGGTGGTGATTGCTTCTCCAAATGTGAAGATAGCAATGTAAGGCTTCAACGAACCAAAGGAAAGGAACACGTTTCTTTTTAACCTTTACTTTTAATTCCAAACAATATCTTTCCTTTTCATAACAAAAATACTAAACAAATAAGAACAGAAATGAAAAGTTGACATTTATAAACAATGTATCTTCAAGAGGCATCTCAATAATCCCACCACCAACACCCACGTGTAAGGCATAGACATCAGGCAGACAATTCTCCAATAATCAGAACTATAGCATAAATGAACAATCTTTTTATTTCATACAAAAGATGAAGAAATGAATTTAAGCATATCACCAAAAGAACCCATCAAATTATAAAGGAAGACAGCAAGAGAGGAAGGAAGAAACAAAAGAACTACAAAACAGAAGACAATTAAAATGGCATAGTAAGTCCTTACACTACTTTAAACGTAAATGAATTAAATTCTTTAACCAAAAGGCATAGAATAACTGAATGTTTAAAAAAACAAGATCCAATTATATGCTGCCTAAAAGAGACTCACCTTAGCTTTAAGAACACACATAGGCTGAAAGTGAAGAGATGGGAAAAGACATTTCATGCAAATGGAAACCGAGAGAACAGAAGTGGCTATGCTTGTATCAGACAAAGTAGACTTTAAGTCAAAATTGTCACAAGAGACAAAGAAGGTCATTATATAATGATAAAAGTGTCAATTCATCAAGAAGATATAACAATTGTAAAAATATATACACTTAATATCCAACCACCTAAATATATAAAGCGAATATTAACAGAACTGAAGAGAGAAATAGACAGTAATTCAATAATAGTAGAAGACATCATTATCCCACTTTCTATACTGTGTAGATCATTCAGACAGAAAATAAATAAGAAAACCATGGACTTAAACAATGCTATGGACCAAATGGACCAAAAAGACATGTATAGAATATTCTACCCAATAGCAGCAGAATGCACATTCTTCTCAAGCACACATAGAACATTCTCCAGGATAGTTCATATGTTAGAGCACAAAACAAATTTAAGAAGATTGAAATCATATAAACTATATTTTCTGACATAATGGTATGAAACTAGAAATCAATAACAGGAGGAAAATTGGAAAATTCACAAATATGTGGAAATTAAATGATACATTCCTGAATAAAGAATGACTTAAAGGGGAAGAGATGTTACCAAGATGGCAGCATGAGTAGTCTTCTTTGTCTCTCCCCCTTCGAATCTACAACTAATTGGACATTCATCACTTAACAAAAGATATCCATATAGCATCTCAGGATGCCTGAGAGACCCATGCTGCTACACATTGGAAGGCGGACAGACTTCCCCCTGGGAGGAGGTGGAGATATGTGAAAACTCTCTGACCCTGACACCCGAACAGCCTAGTACCTGCAAGCGGCTTTCATCCAGCAGATGCCCCCAGAACATCGCCACACACCAAGGGCAGGAGGGTGCGCACACCAGAGGAGCAACGGTGGAAACAGGTGACTACAGCCCTACCTAAGCCCCCCGTGAATACACCTAAGCCCAGGGGGAAATTCCAGAGTACCACACTGGAGGCGGCAGGGAAAGCCTCTACTCGCCATTAGCGGAGAGGCCCTTCCCAGCATCCACAACACCGGGAGGCTCCCGAAGAGAATCCCGAATGGGGCAGCAGCCCGCCAGCTGCCACCACCGGTCTCACGGACTGCGTCTGTGGCCTGGTTGGGGCACAGAGCTACCAGAGATCTCCTGGGAGAGAAATGGGGCTGGGTGGAGTTCCAGCAGAAGGTTCCGTGGCCCAGGGGGAAACTCCAGGGTCCCGTTCTGGCAGCAGGGAAAGCCTCTACTCGCCATTAGTGGAGAGGCCCTTCCCAGCATTCAGAATGCCGGGAGGCTCCCAGAGAGAGCCCAAATGGGGCAGCAGCCCGCCAGCCACCGCTGCCAGTCTCAGGGACTCTCGGTGTTGCCCAGACGGGGCAAGGGGCTCCCAGAGATCTCCTGGGAGAGGACTGGGGCTGGGTGGAGTGCCAGCGGCCGGCTCTGCGGCCCAGGGGGAAACCCCAGGGTCCCATTCTGGCAGCAGGGAAAGCCTCTCCTCGCCATTAGTGGAGAGGCTCTGCCCGGCATTCAGAATGCCGGGAGGGTCCCGAAGAGGAGAATCCCAGGCAGGGCAGCAGCCGGCCAGCTGCCACTGAACTCATGGTCTCCAGCTATCCCACAGACAGGGCAAGGGGCTCCCCAAGATCCTGGAGGAGAGGACTGGGGCTGGGTAGAGTTCCAGCGGCCCGGCTCTATGGCCCAGGGGGAAACACTACAATCTCACAGAAGCCTCAGCAAAAGCCTCTGCACAGCACTAGTAGAGAGGCCCCACCTGGCAACCACAGGCTGGAAGACCCTGAGACAAAAGTAGCATAGCTAGGTGAGCTAACCACAGACTGCAGAAGATGCCCATAGGTCTGTGTGACCTATAGTGGACAAGTGAGATTTTGTGGTCTCTGACAGCGACAGAGCTGCAAATATAGATGATCCTGCCCCTGGCCACTGGGAAAGCCCATAACACTACTGCAGACCCTAAGGAGGGAGCACGTCTAGGTGGTCTGCAACATAGGCACCAGGAGCCTGAAGGCCCCTTGCGACTGCCCCCACAGCTGAAGAGGGACCCCACAGGACCACTGTGACCACGAGGAGGGGCCCAGGCCCAGTTAGCAACAGCTGATAGGGTTCCTGGTCAGTGCAGTATAAACAGCTGTTCCCCCACCACACCAGTAAAAACAAGTGGAAGCAGTAACTAAACTCTATCTCTATGCGGAGGCACAAATCAACACCATCAAGCAATATGAAAAAATATATTCAATCTCCAGAACAGAAGGAAAATGACAAATACCCAGAAAACAATCCCAAAGACAATGAAATATATAACTTAATTGAAGATGACTTCAAAACAGCCATCATTAAAAAACTCAACGAGTTAAAGGAGAATTCAGATAGACAACTTAACAAGTTCAGGAGCTATGTCACAAAAGAGTTTGATACTATAAAGAAGAACCAAAGAGAAATACTGGAAATGAAGAACACAATAGAGGAAATTAAGAAAAATCTGGATGCTCTGAACAGCAGTGCTGATAATATGGAGGACAGAATTAGCAATTTGGAAGATAGGAATATAGAAATGCTGCAGGCAGAGGAGGAGAGAGAACTAAGACTAAAAAGAAATGAATAAACTCCCCGAGAATTATCTGACTCAATAAAGAGATGCAATGTAAGGATTATAGGTATACCAGAGGGAGAAGAGAAGGAGAAAGGGGCAGAAAGCCTGTTCAAAGAAATAATGGCTGAGAACTTCCCAAACCTGGGGAGAGAGATGGAACTTCATGTGACAGAAGCCAATAGATCTCCAAACTTTGTCAATGCAAGAAGACCAGCCCCAAGGCATATAGTAGTGAAGCTAGCAAAAGTCAACGACAAGGAGAAAATACTAAGGGCAGCCAGGCAGAAGAAAATAACCTACAAAGGAACCCCCATAAGGCTATCAGCAGATTTCTCAGCAGAAACTTTACAGGCTAGAAGAGAGTGGAATGATATATTCAAAACTCTGAAGGACAAAAACCTGCAGCCAAGAATACTCTACCCAGCAAAAATATCCTTCAAATATGATGGAGAAATAAAAACTTTCCCAGATAAACAAAAATTAAGGGAGTTCATTACCACAAAACCTCCTCTTCAAAAAATGTTCAGGAAAACCCTCATACCTGAAAAATTAAAAAAAAGGAAAGAGGTTACAAAACCAAGAGCAAAGGAGATAAGTAGAAGGACAATAACAGAAAGTAGCAGCTCTCCATCAGAACAGGTTAGCAAAAGTTAAATAAAACATTAAAGATAAAATGAAGGGAAACACCAAGAATAAATATAGTCCTGTCATTTTAACCACAAACTCACAGCACAGGAAAGAAGGGGAAAAAAAATCTGACAATAACAACCTAGAATGGGGAAGAGAAAAGGGATGGAAGGTTTTAATTTAAGGAAATAAGAGGCTATCAGAAAATGGACTATCTCATCTATGAGATGTTTTATACTAACCATCTGGTAACCACTAAACAAATAACAAGAATAAAGACACAAATTACAAATAAGAAGACACCCAATACAGAAATTTACATACCTGAATTAGTAATCCAAAAATCATGGGACGAGAAACAAAGGAAATGCAAGAGAACCTGAAATCAAGAGATAAAATGGCAGCAATAGGTCCCCACATTTCAATAATCACTCTAAATGTAAATGGATTGAACTCTCCAATCAAAAGACACAGACTGGCAGGGTGGATCAAAGAACAAGACCCAACAATATGCTGCCTCCAGGAAATACACCTCAGCCCCAGAGACAAACACAGACTCAGAGTGAAGGGATAGAAGACAATACTCCAAGCTAATAATGAACAAAAGAAAGCAGGTGCTGCTATACTAATATCAGACAAAGTAGACTTCAAAGCAAAACAGATAAAGAAAGACAAAGAGGGAGAGTATATAGTGATATAAGGGACACTCCACCAAGATGACATAACACTTGTAAATATATACGCACCCAACACAGGAGCACCAAAATTTGTAAAGCAACTCTTAACAGAACTAAAAGGAGACATCAACAACAATACAATAATAGTAGGTGACCTCAACACCCCATTAACACCAATGGATAGATCATCCAGACAGAAAATCAACAATGAAATTATAGAATTAAATGAAAAATTAGACCAGATGGACTTAATAGATATATATAGAACACTTCATCCAAAAACAGCAGGTTACACATTCTTCTCAAGTGCTCATGGAACATTCTCAAGGATAGACCATACCTTGGGAAACAAAGCAAGTGTCAATAAATACAAGAGAGTTGAATTAATATCAAGCATCTTTTCTGATCATAATGCTATGAAACTAGAAATCAACTACAAGAATAAAGCATGGAAAGGTGCAAAAATGTGGAGACTAAACAACACACTACTGAACAAACAATGGATTATTGAAGAAATTAAAGAAGAAATCAAATATTATCTGGAGACAAATGAAAATGAAAACACGCCATACCAACTCATTTGGGACGCAGCAAAAGCAGTCCTAAGAGGGAAATTCATTGTAATATAGGCTCACCTCACTAAACAAGAAAAATCTCACATAAGTAACCTCAAAGGACACCTAACAGAATTAGAAAAAGAAGAACAAACAAAGCCCAAAGTCAGTAGAAGGAGGGAAATTAGAGCAGAAATAAACGATATTGAAACAAAAAAGACAGTAGAAAGGATCAATGAAACAGAGTTAGTTCTTTGAAAAAATTAACAAAATCGACAAACCCTTAGCCAGACTCACTAAGAAAAGAAGAGAGAAATTTCAAATAAATAAAATTAGGAATGAGAGAGGAGAAATCACAACAGATACCAAAGAAATACAAGGGATCATAAGAGAATACTATGAAAAACTATATGCCAACAAATTGAACAACCTAGAAGAAATGGACAAATTCCTAGACTCTTACAACCTCCCCAAACTGAATCAAGAAAAAATAGAGAATCTGAATAGACCAATCACAAGTAAAGAAATAGAAACAGTAATCAAAAACCTCCCCCAAAATAAGAGTCCAGGACCAGACGGCTTCTCTGGAGAATTCTACCAAACATTCAAAGAAGATTTAATACCTATCCTTCTCAAACTATTCCAGAAAATTGAGGAAGATGGAGCACTCCCTAACACCTTCTATGAAGCCAACATCACTCTGATCCCCAAACCTGACAAGGACAACACGAAGAAGGAAAACTACAGGCCAATTTCACTGATGAACATAGATGCAAAAGTCCTCAACAAAATTCTGGCAAACTGAATACAGCAATACATCAAAAAGATTATACACCATGATCAAGTGGGATTTATACCAGGGACACAGGGATGGTTCAACATCTGCAAGTCAATCAACGTGATACACTATATTAACAAAATGAGAAACAAAAACCACATGATCATCTCAATAGATGCAGAGAAAGCATTTGACAAGATCCAATATCCATTTATGATAAAAACCCTCAATAAAGTGGGTATAGAAGGAAAGTACCTCAACATAATAAAGGCCGTATATGACAAACCCACAGCCAACATCATACTCAATGGACAAAAATTGAAAGCCATCCCTCTGAGAACAGGAGCAAGACAAGGGTGCCCACTTTCACCACTCCTATTCAACATAGTACTGGAGGTGTTGGCCAGAGCAATTCGGCAGGAAAAAGAAATAAAAGGAATCCAAATAGGCAATGAAGAAGTAAAACTCTCGCTGTTTGCAGACGACATGATATTATATATAGAAAACCCCAAAGAATCCATAGGAAAACTATTAGAAACAATCAACAGCTACAACAAAGTTGCAGGGTATAAAATCAACATACATAAATCAGTAGCATTTCTATACACTAACAATAAACTAACAGAAAAAGAACTCAAGAACTCAACCCCATTCACAATCACAACAAAAAGAATAAAATACCTTGGGATAAATTTAACCAAGGAAGTGAAAGATTTATACAATGAAAACTATAAGACTTTCTTGAAAGAAATTGATGACGACATAAAGAGATGGAAAGACATTCCATGCACATGGATTGGAAGAATAAACATAGTTAAAATGTCCATACTACCTAAAGCAATCTACAGATTCAACGCTATCCCAATCAGAATCCCAATGACATTCTTTACAGAAATTGAACAAAGAATCCTAAAATTCATATGGGGCAGCAAAAGACCGTGAATTGCTAAAGCAATCCTGAGTAAGAAAAACAAAGCCGGAGGCATCACAATCCCTGATTTCAAAACATACTACAAAGCTACAGTAATCAAAACAGCATGGTACTGATACAAAAACAGGTGCACAGATCAATGGAACAGAATTGAAAGCCCAGAAATAAAACCACACATCTATGGACAGCTAATATTCGACAAAGGAGCTGAGGGCCTACAATGGAGAAAAGAAAGTCTCTTTAACAAATGGTGCTGGGAAAACTGGACAGCCACATGTAAAAGACTGAAAATTGACCATTCTTTTTCACCATTCACAAAAATAAACTCAAAATGGATCAAAGACCTAAAGATTAGGCCTGAAACAATAAGTCTTCTAGAAGAGAATATGGGCAGTACACTCTTTGACATCAGTTTTCCAACACCGTAACTCCTCAGATGAGGGAAACAATAGAAAGAATAAACAAATGGGACTTCATCAGACTAAATAGCTTCTTCAAGCAAGGCAAGGGAAAACAGGATTGAAACAAAAAATACAGCCCACTAATTGGGAGAAAATATTTACAAGCTACTTATCCGACAAAGGGTTAATCTCCATAATATATAAAGAACTCACACAGCTCAACAACAAAAAATCAAACAACCCGATGAAAAAATGGGCAGAGGACATGAACAGACATTTCTCCAAAGAAGATATAAGGATGGTCAAAAGACACATGAAAAGATGCTCATCATCACTAATCATCAGGGAAATGTAAATCAAAACTACACTAAGATATCACCTTATACCTGTTAGATTGGCAAAAATATCCAAAACCAAGAGTGACAAATGTTGGAGAGGTTGTGGAGGAAAAGGAACCCTCATACACTGTTGGTGGGAATGCAAACTCTTACAGTCACTATGGAAAACAGTATGGAGATTTCTCAAAAAGTTAAAAATAGAAATACCTTATGACCCAGCCATCCCACTACTGGGTATCTATCCTAAGAACCTGAAATCAGCAATTCTAAGAGTCCCATGCACCCCTATGTTCATCACAGCATTATTTACAATAGCCAAGATGTGGAACCAACTTAAGTGCCCAGCAACTGATGATTGGATAGAGAAGATATGGTATATATACACAATGGAATACTACTCAGCCATAAAAAAGGA
This sequence comes from Equus caballus, assembly GCF_041296265.1. NCBI lineage: Eukaryota > Metazoa > Chordata > Mammalia > Perissodactyla > Equidae > Equus > Equus caballus. The sequence continues at coordinate 20,065,298 of NC_091711.1, read as the reverse complement.
CAAAATCATCCCATTCGCATCAACATGGATGGATCTTGAGGGTATTATGTTAAGTGAAATAAGCCAGACAGAGAAAGACGAACTCTATATGACTCCACTCATAAGTGGAAGTTAACATATAGACAAGGAGAACTGATCGGTGGTTACCAGGGGAAAGGGTGGGGGTGGGAGGAGGGCAAAAAGGGTGAAGTGGTGTACCCACAACATGACTAACAATAATGTACAACTGAAATCTCACAAGGTTGTAAACTATCATAATCTTAATAAAAAAATTATGTAACAAAAATATTTAAAAACAAAAAGAATGGCTTAAAGAAGAAATCCAAAGAGAAGTAAAAAACATGTCTTTAGGCAAATAAAAAAGAAACACAACATACAAAAAATTATAGGATACAGCCAAAGGAATTCTAAGAGGGAAGTTTATAGCAATAAATATCAACAGTAAAAAGAAAAAAAAAACTCAAATAAACAGTCTAACTTTATACTTCAAGGAATTAGGAAAAGGAGAACAACCTAAGAGAGATGACGCAAAGAAACAAAACTACAAATGAAAGAGGAGACATTACAACTGATATCACATGAATACAAATAGTCATAAGAGTCTACTATAAACAACTATATGCCAACAAATTGGACAACCTAGAAGCAATGCATAAATTCTTAGAATCATGCTGCCTACAAAGACTGAACTGCCAGGAAATTGAAAATGTAAACAGACCAATGACAAGTAAGGAGATTGCATCAGTAATCAAAAACTTCCCAACAAAGAAAAGTTCAGGACCAGATGCCTTCATGAATAAATTCTACCAAACATTTAATGAAGAATTAATGTCAATCCTTCTCAAACTCTTCCAAAAATTTGAAGAGGAGGGAACACTGCCACACCCGTTTCACAAGGCCAGCATTACCCAGATACCAAAGCCAGACAAGAACATTACAAAGAAAGAAAATTATAGACCAATTACTTGATGAACATAGATTCAAAAATCCTCAACAAAATACTAGCAAATGAAATTCAACAGCACGTCAAAGGGATCATACACCATGATCAAGTAGGATTTATCCCTGGGATACAAGATTGGTTCAACATACACAAATAATGTGACACACCACGTTAACAGAATGAAGGATGAAATCGTAAAATAATCTGAATAGATGCAGAAAAGGCATTTGACAAAATCGAACATCTGTTCATGATAAAAACTCTCAGTAAGTTAAGTACAGAAGGAATGTACCTCTACATAATAAAGGCCATGTGTGACAAACTCACAACTAACATTATGCTTAATGGTGAAAAGCTGAAAGCTTTTCCTCTAAAATCAGGAACAAGACAAGGACGCCAACTCTCACCACTTCTGTTCAACCTAGTACTGGAAGTCCAGCCAGAGTAATTAGGCAAGAAAAAGAAATAAGAGGCATCTAAATCAGAAAGGAAGAAGTAAAATCGCCTCTGCAGATGACATATTATATATAGGAAACCCTAAAAACTCTACCAAAAACCTGTTAGAATAAATGAATTCATTAAAGTTGCAGTTACAAAATCAATAAACAAAACTCAATTGTGTATCTATATGCTAACAATGAACTATCAGAAAAAGAAATTAAGAAAACAATCCGATTTATAATTGCATTAAAAAGAATAAAATACCTAGGAATAAATTTAACCTTGGGGGTAAAAGATCTGTACATGAATAATTATATGACATTGATGAAAGAAAGACGATTCAAGTGAATGGAAAGATATCCCATGCTCAAGGACTGAAAAAATTAATATTATTGAAATGGCCATACTTCTCAAAGTGATCTAGAGATTCAATGGAATCTCTATCAAAATTCCCATGGTATTTTTCACAGAAAGAGAAAAAATCCTAAATTTCATATAGAACCACGAAGACCCTGAAGAGTAAAAGCAATCCTGTAGGCATCACACTTCCTTATTTCAAATTATATTGCAAAGCTATAGAAATCAAAACAGTATGGTACTGACATAAAAACAGATGCATAGACCAGTGGAACAGAATCAAGATCCTAGAAATAAACCCATGCATATCTGGCCAACTAATGTTTAACAAGGGAGCCAAGAATACTCAATGGGGAAAGGATAGTCTCTCAAATAAATGGTGCTGGGAAAACTGGATATTCACATGCAAAAGAATGAAATTGGACTCCTACCTTATACCACCCACAAAAGTGAATTTGAAATGGATTAAAGACTTATATATAAGATGTAAAAGCATAAAATTCCAAGAAGAAAACCTAGGAAATAACCTCCTTAACATTAGTCTTGACAATGATTTTTTGTATATGATACCAAAAGTACAAATAACAAAAGCAAAAATCAAGTGGGACTATATCAAACTAAAAATCTTCTGCATATTAAAAGAAAGAATCAACAAAATGAAAAGGCAACCTATGGAATGGGAGAAAATATTTGTAAACCATATACCTGATATGAGGTTAATATCCGAATTATATAAGCAACTCATACAACTCAATATAAAAAAGAAATCCAATTAAGAAACAAGCAAAGGAATGGAATGAACATTTATCCAAAGAAGACATACAAATGGCCAACGGGTACATGAAAAGATCAACATCAGTAATCATCAGGAAAATGCAAATCAAAACCACAATGAGATATCACCTCACATTTATCACAATGGCTATCATCAAAAAATACAAGGGATAAATGTTGTTGAAGATGTGGAGAAAAGGGAACCCTTGAGCACTGTTGATGAGAATGCAAATTGGCACAGTATATGGAAAACAGAATGGAGGTTCCTCAAAACACTGAAAATGGAACTTCTTTATGATCCAGAAATCCTCCTTCTGGGTATAAACCCAAAGGAAATTAAATCATCATCCTGAAAGGATTTATGCACCCCCATTTTCATATTAGCATTATTCATAATAGCCAAGACTTGGAAACAACTTAAGTGTCCACTGACAGATGAATGGATAAAGAATATGTGATACATACTTAAAATGAATATCATTCATCTATGAGAAAGAATGAAAGACTGACATTTGTGACGACATGGATGAAACTTGAGGGCATTACGCTAACTGAAATAAGTCAGACAGAGAAAAACAAATATTGTATAATCTCACTTATATGTGGACTCTAAGAAAGCTGAACCCAAAGAAACAGAGAGTAGAATGGTGGTTTCCAGGAACTGTGAGGTAGAGAAAAGGAGGAAATATTGGTCTAAGGGTATAAACATCTAGTTATAAGATGAATAAGTTCTGGGAATTTAATGTATGGTGATTATAGACAACAAAACTGTATTGTATACTTGATTGTTGCTATGAGATAGATATTAAACGTTCTCACCACAAAAAAACAAAAAGATAATTATGTGAGGTGATGGATGTGTTAATTAACCTTATTGTGGTAATCATTTCTCAATTCATATGTGTATCAAATTATCACATTGTACACTTTAAGCTTAAACAATGTTATATGTCAATTATATCTCAATACAGTTGGAGGGAAAAAGACAGGTTTCAAAAGAAACTCCAATACCTTAAAGTTTCTGAATTATATATAAATGTTGAAAGAAAATTTTTCGTGCATATGTTTTAAGTGATTTGCTTTCTTGAGTTCTTAAGATCTAGGTCAGAGGTTAGAAAGTGGAGTGCCCACTTACGCTTATCCTAAGAGAGTAGGTAGGTGTATGTTTTTGTTAGTCATGACTGCTCCCCTTCTACTTTCAAACTCACTAATTCAAACATCTCAGATTCTGATCACAACTTCCAGTCTTTTCAGCTAGTCCAATAAATAGCTTGCTGTTTATCTTCTGTATTTTCACCCTATCTGTAAACCCCTTCCTCGATTCACTTATCCTCCTGTCAAATTTAGAGTTCATTGCTAACAATTTCAATCATTATATTACCAGTTCTCACAACTTCTTTGTTCCTTCGCCTGTTTATTATATCTATCTGGCAAAGGGTTGCCTTTATTTCTATATGAAATGATATATCTGCCTTATATGTTCTTGAAACCAAGCAACTGGGTGCTGCTGGAGCAAATCACACAAACGCAAATTGCTGTCATTATAAAGTTATGGTCGCTTTCCTCAACTGTGCACTGAACACTGCGGAGCAATTCTATTGTAAGATTTTATTGAACTCTCACTTCCACACTGCATGCACATTAGCTTTTCACACCTTCTTTACTCTCCTCAATCCATAAGACCTCCGCCTCATCCCCTCATTTGCGGCAAACATTCTCACCTCCTACTTCAGAGAAAATATGCCAGGAGGTTGAAACTCCCTTAACTTTCCTTCGGCAGACGTCCATATCTACTGCAATTCTACTCCTATACCGGCTTCCTCTCCTGTTGCAGGTGTTAAGGTGCCCCTGCTTCCCTTCAAGGCCTCAACTGCCTCCTGTATTCTGGATCCTACCCTCTGCCATCTTTTCAGAAGACTTGCCCCTTTAAGTACCCTTCTCACTTGTCTCTCTTCAACCTCTCCTACCCTTCTAGGTATTCCATGAGACATATTCAGGTCTTTTTCTCACCTTAAAAAAAATTCTTTGACCTCACATTTCATTCCATCTATGGTCCTACTCTCTCCTTCCCTTTATAGTCACATCTTTTTAAAGGAATAATCTACCCTTAACGTCTCCATTTCCTCACCTCATATGCATTCCTTAATCTACTCAGGTTTAACTTCTGCTGCTATCGCTCTACTGAAATGACCATTGCTAAAGTTACCAATGACTAGGAGGCCACATCATTGAAACACTTTTGCCAGGACAGTAGGCTTCAATTAGAACAGGACTGGGAAAACTGGGGCACAAGGTTTCTTTATCCAATGATCTACTTGTTGCTAAGTCTAATAACATTTTATCTCCATCTTACTTAACTTCTTAGTAGCATGCAATTGGCCACTCTCCTTTGTTTCTAAAATATGTCCTTAATCTTCTTTTTGTTTTTTGGCAGGGAAAGATTCGCCCTGAGCTAACATCTGTTGCCAATCTTCCTCATTTCTTTTCCTCCCCAAAGCTCCAGTGCATGGTTCTATATCCTAGTTGTAAGTCCTTCTAGTTCTTCTATGTGAGCTGCTGCCACAGCATGGCAACTGACAGACAGGTGGTGTGGTTCCACGACCAGGAAACAAACCCAGGCCGCCAAAGTGGTGAAAGCACCAATCTTTAACTACTAGACCATTAGGGCTGGCTCTCTCCTTCCATAATCTTCTGAGAAATCCCTCTTACCATTCCTTCTTAGTCCACTAGTCCATTTCATTCTCATTTCCTTGAACATTAGATACTGGAGTTCCTCAAAGCTTAGTTTTAGACACCATTCATTTCCTAGTCTATACTCTGATTATATAACTCCACCAATTTCCATGGCTTGGACTTTCGTACCTACATCAATGACTTTCAAAATTACACATCCAGCCTAGACTTCTCCTCTGAGCATCACAGATGCAGCAAACTTCCTAGGTGACAATTCCAGTGGGAAATTTCACGTGTATACTGAGACACAAGGGTGCTCCAGACAGGCAAATAATTTGGCACTCCTTTTAATTAATATTCTTTAAATATTTGTTAATCATTTTTTCATGAGGGGAAGAAGAAACTGTTTACTAAGAAAATTATTATGCAGAAGCATTTATTTACTAAATTATCATATCCAGATGTTTTGAAAGACATCAACAAAACTCTCTCACATTTGGTAGTTATTTTTGCTGTTTCCAAACTTTCCCAACACATTATTAGAATTAATAAAAAATTCAAAGGGATTTAAATATAAGTATTAACATTGGCTAGTTCGGAAACACCAAGATTCTCCATGGCATTGAGGCCAGATTCTCATTATTACTTCTCTGTGGTCACTATTAATTGAAAAGTTGAAGTACTCTGACCACTCTGTTAATTTCTTATCAAACACACTGAAGAAATATTTGAAGAAAATTTAGGATAATAGAAATAAGAAGCAGTGCCTTTAACATGGGTTACAGAACAACGTGGAGACATTTGAATCTTAAAATCTAGTTTCCATGGGATAAAAAACAGAGAAAAATTTTTACTACCAGGAAAATGTATACACAGGCACATATACAAAAAGGTCTACTCTTATTGAGTATATACTCTTTCCCAGAGTTTTCATATAAGTATGGTAATAAAAAGCCCAAGTTTTGTCACAAAGATCTGGGTTCCATATCCCATGTTATCACTTATGAATGGTTATACTTTGGACAATTCTCTTTTTAATTTTCCTAAGGATCATTTTTGCCTTGTGTAAACAGGGAACAGTAGATTGTATAAATGGGGTTGCTGAGAGATTTAAAAGAGTTATGTAAAGCACTTGATACAGTGCCTGGCACATAGCTAATACAATAAGCTTTATCACCATCATCAACTTACATTATCTCTGGATCTGCTTTAATTTTCATTTCATTTCACGTGCATCTTCAAACCACTTGACATGATAAAGATTAGCATCCCCATTTTAGATGGGGAAATGAGGCTTGAGGTAATCCAGCTAATAATTGACAAAAGGGGGGGTTGAACCCATGTTATGTCTACCAGTGGAGGCGCTGCATTCTCCACAGTGCTACACATATACGTGTAAACTGTCCTGATTTAGGAACTGAGGTTTTTTTTTTTTCCAGAGGAACTTGCACACACCTTTGCTCACACAAATTCCCAGATCTACTGACACATTTGGTCAAAACAGGAATTTTCTGTGCCAATGGAATAGAGAATTTGGGCTAGGGAGATTCATGTGTCAAGGTATACATACCAGTATGTCATTGAGAAGCAAGCTACTGATACATATATGAATATATACAAATGTCTGTGGCATTAGATCTATATTAAAGCATACTTCTCTAGTGTTAATAATACACTATTCAAATTCAAGCAACAATTACCATGCAAAATTATAAAAGTAGACGGAAATACTTTTATTACTTTGAATTTTTTACTTTGCTGTAATCCTTTTTAAGGTCCTAGTTTTCAACAGTTTTTAATCTTCTGTGCAATCTTAAATTTCCCAAGAGAATTCATCTGTAGTAAAGGATGCTCCGCTTTGTTGAAAAATAGAAGAACATTATATAATTGTGGCATCGTTTACATAACTGGAGCTGCTGAAGCTTGCTTCTAACACAGGGCAAAGCCTCAAGAAAGTCTTTTTAAATGTGCAGCAGACAATATTATCAATAAAGAAACAAACCTGTACCCACAATACCTTCCTGCCAGGAAAGAGTTGAGATAATTACACTTCTTTTCTGAGCCATATAGATCATATACTGCAAGGCAGTATTTAATGCCACTTAAAATTGTAATCACAAGTTACTGCATGCATAATTTTATTGTCACCGGTCCAAAAGTAGTTAAATTTTTCCAAGGTAATATGTGTTTTCATGTATACATTCATCCTGTATAACCTGGAATTTTAGTGGATAGATAAGAAATAGATTACTTGTGTTTATTTCATGTCTGGACAATCTGTTTAAATATTTGCGTTTCATTGGCACGTTGGTTTAATAAAAATTTCAGTGCATGACTTTTTCTGTGCTAAGGCAAACTCTTTCAAACAACACTGAGACCAGAGGCGTAAGTAGACAAAACAGAGACTTTTGCTAAGCAATGCCAGATCTACTCTTGCAATACAAATGGTAAACATACAACAAGGAAGAACACCTTTCAGCCCTCCTGAAGGTATTCTTAATTACACGTTAAAGCTCCCTGCATACTTCATCACTTCAGTGCTTGCCTGGAGACCTATAAAACCATCAGAGAGTAACATTTTGCAAATCGAGCGGAGAACACTTAGGCATGTTACATCAAATCAAACTGCCTTGCAGGGAGTTGTTTTGGAAAGATGGGGTTCCAACCTGTCATGTTAAAGTGCTCAACCATCCTCCGACTTGCTATGAAAATGCATGTTTGGCAAAATGTATGAAGCAGACTTCTGAGAATTTTGAGACTAATAATACCTTTTACATATGCATGAAAACACTTATCTTGCTATTTTGATGCTCTTTGCACTCAAACAAGAGAGAGCTTTGCTTGGTGTTTAAGAACAGAATCTGGAGGGGCTGGCCCCGTGGCCGAGTGGTTAAGTTCGCGCGCTCCGCTGCAGGCGGCCCAGTGTTTCGTTAGTTCGAATCCTGGGCGCGGACATGGCACTGCTCATCAGACCACGCTGAGGCAGCGTCCCACATGCCACAACTAGAAGAACCCACAACGAAGAATACACAACTATGTACCGGGGGGCTTTGGGGAGAAAAAGGAAAAAATAAAATCTTTAAAAAAAAAAAAAAAAACAGAATCTGGAGTTAACTTGAGGATGAAGTTCAGCTTTACCACCTTTCACTTGCGTGGCTTTGAACAAACTTCTTGCCTTTTCACAGTCTTCATCTCCAGAAGCTGTTTCTTGTTTCATGGGGAAAAATATAATATTATCTACCTCTTAAGGTGATCATGAAGAATACGAGATGATTAAAAGCTTTTAGCGGAGTACCTAATTATAAGTGCTCCATAAATGTCTGTTGAAAGGAAGGAAAGGATGAAGCTAGAGAGGAGGGAGGGAGGGAAAGGAAATTTGATTCTAAGTTTATGCATAACCAGAGGGTGTAGCAGTTGGAGAAAGGATTAATTGCGAAAGGTAGAACACGAAGAAGCAACAGGTAAGCAAAAAATAACTGTTGTGAAAAATAGGCTATCTAAATATTTCATACTCTCATAAAAATTACATAGCTCAACCATGAAGTTTTAGTAACTGGACAAATTTAACGTTTTTACTATGTCTTCTTTTTGTTTTTTTAATAGTTTTTTTTTTCTGTTAAGCAGATCTAGAAGATGCCAATTAATCTCGAAGTTGTATAAAGCAGGAGAGGGTGAGACTGATTATATAAAAGAATACACCTAAAATTATGCTAAGTTTTTTCTCTGCTTGGCAAAATTATCATAGTAGGTGTCTGGCATTAGTTTCCTACACCTCGTCACAGACAAGCACCAAAGGAATCCCCAAACAGCCAGGTACTGTTTTACTTTGCTCTGACAACAGTTGAAGTTTTGGTGCCTCCTGTTTCTTCTCAACTGGGAAGGACATTCGTTTCTACCCAGCTCAAAGGATATCTCCCTTGCACTAGAATGTGCATTCTGCCATTAAATTTAAAACCATCTTGACATGTTGTTATAATACCTCGTGGATGTGGAAAGTTTATTGTGACCTAATGTGAAACGAGGGAAAAGGTGTGATCTGGCTGCCCCTTAATGTGTTGTTACACTGGCACAACAAATCACACGTTCTTAGTTGGAGCCCTAAAGCCAATACACTTGTTAAGTGCTTTTCTTCTTACTATCCTTTTGCATGCTGCTAAGTTGTGTTGTCATTATTGTTAAAGATAATTGGGCTTGGGAACTATTTTGCCCTCAGTCCTTCCCATACAACCGATTTCTGCAGTGGAATTCCAACCACGGCAGAGTGCCTGAAGATCTCATTTGATAGGAAAAAAGTCATCGGGAACATTTTAGCTTTTAAAGATAAGTTTTACGATGTTTCTGCAATGCTATAAAGGATCCCCAATATGGTAACCACTGAGGACTTACTAGATGGCAACACTGTGCTTGGTATTTTACCTAATTATGTTTTATCTTCAGACAACCTTGTTAAAGATGATATCATGATGAGAAAATTAAGTTTAAGAGATGTAACTTACCCAATGTCATAGAGAAGGCGAAAAGTAATTCTAGGTTTTGAATCCCACCTGAGTAAAAAGTTTGAGGAATGAATTTATTCAATAATAGTTTCATGGGCAAATTCTTTATTTCACCAGACAGGTTTTGGGCACCTAGGCTGAGCAGGACATTGTCCTGGCCCTGGGAATACAGCAGAGAAGTGGCTGGAGAAACAGTCCCTGCACTCATGGAGTTCCCAATCAACCAAGGAGACAAAATGTTTAAACATCATATTTAACAAGACAAAGATATTCCCTGTGTAAGTCTCCAAAGGGTCTCCCTCTCTCTGACAGTCAAATGGGAAATAGCCCATTTTCCCATTCCACCTCCCCACTCCCCAAATAAGAGAAACAGAATCTTGCTGGAAGAGAAGAAAGACAAATCTACATTAAAATATATGTACTTTTAATTGTTATTCTCAAATATATTATTATTACAAAAGGTAATGTATAAAAACATATAAGTAAACAAGCAATTCTAGATTGAATGTCCATGCGCCCACAACTCAGGCAAAGAGTTACCCTTTAAGAATGCAGACTGGTTCAATCACTATGGAAAACATTATGGCGATTCCTTAAAAAATTAAAAATAGAACCAGTATATGATTCAGCAATTCCACTTCTGGGTATATATGCAAAGGAAATGAAAACAGGATTTCCAAGAGCTGTATGTACTTCCATGTTTATTGCAGCATTATTTATGACAACCAAGATATGGAAACAATTTAAGGGCCCATCAATGGATGAATAGATAAAGAAGATGTGGTATATATATATATATATATAAAATGGAATAATATTTAGCCACAAGAAAGGAAGACATCCTGCCATTTGCAACAACATGGACTTGAGCATATTATGCTAAGTGAGACAAATCAGACAGAAAAAGATAAGTACTGTATGATGCCTTTTATATGTAGAATCTAAAAAGCCAAACTCGTAAAAAGAGAAAGTAAAATGATGGTTCCACGGGATAGGAATGGGGGATAGGGCAGATGTTGTTTAAGGGTACAAACTTATAATGAGTGGTAAATAAGCCCCAAGGTCTAATGCACAGAGTAGTGAATATAGACAACAATATTGTATTATAATCATCAAACTTGCTAAGAGACTAGAATTTAATTATTTCAACCACTAAAAAGAAAAGATAATTATGTAATGTGATAAAGGTGCTAATTATTGCCACAATGGCAGTCATATTACAATTTATACATGTATCAAATTAATGTGTTGTACACCTTAAATGTACACAATGTAATATGTCAAATATATTTCAATAAAGAAAAAAGAGTACTCCTTGCAAGCTGCATTGAAAACGGTGTTATTTTCGTGAATGGAAGTTATAACCATTTTGTAATGCACGTAGAGAAGCGTTTTAGCACCCTTGCAATAAAGATGTTTCTAAGAATGCTAAAAAAATTTTAAAAAGAAAAACTCAAGATTCAATCTGCTCATTCTTGATGTGTCAGAGAAGTCAGAGTCAGCTGAAATTCTGAAACAATGATTCACAGAATCATGCTGCTTGCAAGTAAGAATTAATAACTACTTATAACTGACTATAAGTAATAGCTTATATTTAACTTAACTTACAGTTAATAATATATTTAACTTATTCTATTTAATCATAAATTATACTATTCATTATGAGTAAATCAGAGCCTGTCAATAACCAGGGTTCCTTTTAAAAGTTCTAGCTGATTCATACGGAACTTTACTTGGTAGCACAAATGTTAAATGTTCTAACCAAAGCTAAGACAGAGACAGCAGTTCATTAGCGATTTGTGTAGAAAATTAGAGCAGAGCCAGAGTGTGTGGCCAGCCCAGGGCTGGAAGCTGAGAGGAGCTGAAAGAAAATGTTCCTAGCCTGAGTTATGTAACCCAGTAAAAAAATTACGGATCGTAAGTCCCAGTTGATGCTGAGAATCTGTCCATTCATGGCATGGAGTAAGTTATTCAATGACGTTAACCCATGTAACTACAGCATTAAAGAAACAAACAATAAAGCAATTCATTCAAAATTAAGAAAAACATGGATGATTGTTTAGATGTTATTTTCAACAATTCACTCATAGGCACTTAAAATCTGTTCTATTTCCTATGACAAATAATGTTACTGTCTTATGAATAAACAGTTTAATCTTAGGCAAGCTCCTTTTGCTCTAATTTATGGCATCTGGTTAAAAAAAATCCCAAAGCAGCCAGGGAGCTGAGTCACAGATGTCAGTGCCAGGTGGTAGCAAAAGTAAGAGCTCTGACTTCAGAGTTAGGGAAGATTTGTCATGATGTGATAAAAAGAACGGATATTGCAGACTTCATAAGTGACGGAAAGAGCCAGAATCTCAGAAAACTCAAGGTAGAGATAAGTCAACTTCTGCTGGGTGTTGCATGTTCAAAGTTCCCTCACTCTTCAGCAACCATCCAGACACCCACATGTGTCCTCCTTTTCTGTGCCTGTGACCCCAAATGAACTTTATCTCCAACAACCTCCCCCTCCTTCCACTATGCCACCCTACTCAAAGCTCCCTTTTGGCAAGCTGGAAGAGAAAGACTTTCACAATTTGAGTTTTGTGAGTTGGGTGCACTTTGCAGTAACAGCACTCTCTTCCCACATTTATGCAGGAGCTTAAAAAATGTTATCAGGTCTCCATTCTTTGATGCTGGCCCCATTCACAGAGGGCCTCTTTCCACAAAATGGCCCCCAGCAGGTACAGGGTTGCACAGTTGTTGATGGCCACAACCTCAAAAGGAGCTTCTTCTCTCCCCAGCATCCCTAACCATTCCTGGAGAAGGATTCTGATTGGATGAGACTGTGTGTCATGCCTGAACCCTATGGCTGGGGAGGGAAGTGGGGCATGCCTCAATTTGGGGCACCACTAGGAGGGAAAGAGCACCTTCCAAAAGAAAAGAGGGAAGGAATCTGTTGTCAGAAGAGCAAGGGTTCAGAGCTCAAAAAAGCCAGTTCCAGGAGGCAGTTTGAAAGGAAACCATTGGAGAGTTAGGGAACTAACATTCCCTCAGTGACTCAGATCACAAGAAGGCAATGAGAACACATTAACGTATTCTGCAAAAGATAGTGCTTGGTAACTACCTTTTACCAGATGGTTGGTTATCTTTGGGATAAAGGACAGTGAGGCAACCAAGAGGTTAACAACAACAGGAAGTTACTAGTACCCCTAAAGCAGTTGGGAGAAGGTGGTATTACTAGTGCCTAGAAGCCAATTAGCTTGACAGGAATGGAGACCCACAGAAAGTAGCCATGTGGCAGAAGCTACTGCCATGGAGGAGGTGCGGTCATAATGGAGATGCTTCCTATAGTGGAGAAATGGGGGGAGATGTAACATGGTTTCTCTCTTCCTTCCTCCCTCCAATCTCCCTCCAATGTATCCCATTAGCTGAATGAAATCAGAAGTACCTGACAAATGTATAAGTTTATGTTCTCTGCGAAGTAGATGTCAAGATGGATTTAGAAGCACAAGACGCTTAGTGGAAGTAACACCTATAAAAGATAAAGGAGAGAAGGAAAAGAAGTAGCAGGGAAAACCTTCAGACCCAATGCTAAAACAAGGCCCATGAAAGGAGAGGGGGCAGATCAGAGCACTGTGCAGTAGGTCCCTCAGACCATCATAGAGTTTTGAGAAAGTCTCAAGTTCAACAGTCTGATCCAGCATATAGATTCCCCATAGAGGGGACTTGTGTCCCCACTGTGCTCACTCATTGACTAGTGGCTGCCTAAGTAACAAGGGACGTTAGCACCAAAGCTGGAGTAGATTCTGAAGGCACCACAGCTGGATACCCTCGCTCCCCAAACTCCTTGTGGCATGTTGTCTCTGGAAGGGAGGAATGCGCATCTTATCCTCTGTGGCTGCTTCAACGAGAGAGTCTGCTGTGTTCAATCCCAGAAACACAGAGCAGAGCAAGAGGAGAGAAAGGAACGGATCTAAAAGCAAACAAGCTAACGACTGGCACATGAGTAAAGAAAGTATCCATTTGAGTAATTGCATTCAATAATTGTGGTATATAATGTTTTACCATGCCCAGATCTGGGAGCATTGATCTAGGATTAAAGCTGTCTAATAACTCTTTTTAAGAAGTCAACTCTTCATTAAATAAAACAAATTTTATGCTTAAGAATGTTAAGAACTCACATAAGCAACTTAAAAAAGAAAGCTGTATCATGGACTAAAGAACGCACAGCTGGAGCAAACCTCACAACTCCTGATTCAGGCTACTCCTTTTGTAGATGTTGAAACAGCCTCAGATAGATTGAGTGAGATGCCCCAATTCAGAAAACTAGTTTGTGAAAGAATCAAGGCTAGAATGCCAATTTTTTGACTCTTGCAAGATGCCTACATCAGAGATATGGTAATGTTCAGCTTAATGTAAATGCCACTGCTTGATAGTTCTACACAACAGAAACTAGACAATTGTGTATTTACATATATGACCGTATGAGAGGGGAAAAAAGAAACGAAGACTTCCTTAAGCTGACTTCATTAAATGTGAAATTAAAAGCAACCAGCCCTCAGAATAAATGAACATATCCACTTTAGCACTTTGGCAGGTTTAACAAATCCCTAATAATTTATAAAGTTATTAGGTTGAAAAGTGTCAGCCTAGGCACAATCTACTAATTGATACATTTTTGACTTTTGAAGCTGCTGTATATACATGTATAAATATACTTGAAGTCGTTTTCTCATGAAGAACAATGGCATAACAAAGTCATATTAAAAAGTCTCAGATTGAGAGTAATTTGTATAAATAGTTGTAATAAAACTTCAAGTTAATTGTCTCTGTTGGGATTGTGGTACCACACGATTATAGTCTCCTTGAAGATTTCTAAATATATGCCATGTTACTTATCCTTTGCTGGATAAGCACTGTGGTTTTATTACTGCTTAACTGTTATAAAATGTTGGATTGTAAAATGTCAATCGAACAATATATTTACTTACGAATAGTTACTCCCTGGAATGTTGCAGTTTAATCAGAGTCCTCTAAAGACAGACTACAGAGCATTATTTAAAGCTGTCTTCAAAAAACTGCCTCCTGAAGCTACTTAAACACGCACATGCATTATCATCTGCAAAATATGACTAGGCCTTGTGTAAATCCTCATGCATTAAATTTTGCTACAAAAAGTATACAAGGACATAAAAGGGTAAAGTTACAGAACTAAAATTGGATCAGCGTCTGTGAGGCAGTGTTATTTTAACTTTGCTTTATTTTTTGAAGGATAATTTGCAGACCTTGCTGAGTGAAGTACTTAAGAAAGAAACCGAAAGGAAATGACAGAAAAGTGTAGACACAGTTCAAAGTCATAAGAAATTAAAAAAGCATTTTGCAAATATACATCCACTGCAACCCAATAAATAAATATGTATGTAATGATTATCAATTTATGAAAATACTTTACAGATTCTCTCTCTGAGCAAACGCCACACAGACAGATCAGAATTATAATTTCTCTGTCTGAAAGGCTGATGAAGAGTTAAAAACACTGCATTTGTCTTAAAAATAAATTCAGAAAGTAGTAATATTTAGAATAACAGCCAGGCAAATCATGCCATAAAATGTTTAATAAGATGGAAAATTCGTTTTAATGCACAGTTTTAAAGTAACTTCCAAATGTATACTTTCATAATATTCTTTCCACTTCAACTAAGACTCTAAGATATCTCAGCGTTAAAAATATATTTGGTGCACCAAGATTTAAGTATATGGTCATATTTTACCAAAAGTATTTAGGTGAGCTTAGATGTATTTTAAGCATACAATTTTATATTTCAAAGATGATAGGTAAAATTCTGGGTATCTTGTTGGTTTTTACACGAGAACAAGAGTATTAATGGGAAAAAAATGAAAGCCTTCAGTGATTTATAAATGGTGAGAATGCTTTTTCCAAAGGTCTATCTAGGTCAAATGTGTAATACAGTTTTAAATTCCACATTGGGCTCTACCCAGCTCTACTAAATATCCAACAAATCACAATAATAAGGTTTCTACAGTCCTAATGTTTGAAAAATTGAAATATATTTTCATTTTTGTAAGATTTTGTATGTTTTAAAAAAAAACACCTCTTATCTTATCATTTCCTTCCAATTTATAATTTGATTTATTCTTTTCCACATAAAGTGTTGCAACTGAGCTTTACTGTAGCAGTGCTAGCACATTTCCATCCTTTGATGGTTGGTACTTTATCTGGGTCATTGAGTATATATTTTCTCCTTTTTGATTGAGTATAACCTTTGGATATGCCGAGGGGGAATTCTAGCTGCATTCTACCTCTTTCCTCCTGGTTCCTTCACACCATCCCTTAGGAAGAAGACAGCTGCTATGACAAATCAGGTTTAAGAGCATTTTATTTTTTGCTATGTCTAAAGAGCTAGGGGTGGCTAGGCAGTCACCCTGTCAAGTTAAATGTTAGCATATTAAATGTTAGCACGCAGGCATGAAAATTTCAGATGATTTCATGAGATGAAGGAAGAGAACCTTAGGGACAGCTCTTTCCTGGGATTTGGTGTGTCCTCTCTACTCTTGCACTTCAAGATTTCAGTGGCAGAGTAGTTGTATCAATTAAGACAATCTAGGTTACAACGTCATGATAAAAATTCCCCAAGTCTTGGTGGCTTAAACAACAAAAATGTGTTTCTCACTCATGCTACGTCCCCAGTGCAGGTCATTTTGGCAGCAGAAGTAGATGGCAAAATCAGGACCACTCATCTGTAAAACCAGGACTTTAAGCCACTTACCATGCACTTCTATTTTATTATGAATATTAATTCTACATTTAAAGTGTCAGTCTACATGAGAATGGAGATACAATTGTTAAACACACACACAGCTATTATAGTTAGAGACAGTGTTTAACAATATCAACTATAAAGCACAAAGACATCTTCGAAGTTCTCCAATAGAAAATCATTTTGTTGGTGAGAGTCAGACTAAAAGTTGGTCTTTCTTTTAAAAAGAATTGAGATAGAGTCCAACTCACTACCTCAGGGCCAATAGAAAACAGAAGCAGCATCCTCTGCTCAGCAGAGTTCAGAAAGCCGTAAAGCTTCACATATTTAGATAACAAGATCATTCCCAGGTGGGGGGTAATTGACAGAAAGCATTTTGAAGAGCTGTGCATACTAAGCAGTTATAATAAGGATTTGATGGGTATTTGGTTTTCATTGAGTATAGGATTATTTAATTTCTTCTTTATATCTTTCAATGTTTTTCAAGTACTCTAAAACAGAAATGCATTTTTTTAGAAGAAATAAAATAAGCAAATGATGAATCCTCTTATTTAAAAATTTTAATGCATTTTAAGGATCCCAATAGAAGGAAATAACAGTTAAATATAAAATGGCATGGGGCATGAAGAAAAGAGTCTGTAGAATTTGGATGGAGAGAGAAGAGAAGAAAGAGAATTCCCTTATGCAAACAAGAGTTTTCACAAAATCCCTTGGTCAAGTATGATTAGAAGGTTATGTCTGGGACCACCTGGTGACATAGTGGTTAAGTTTGCGCACTCTGCTTCTGCACCCTGGGGTTCACAGGTTTGGATCCCAGTGCAAACCTAGCACTGCTCATCAAGCCATGCTGTGGTGGCATCCCACATACAAAATAGAGGAAGATTGGCACAGACGTCAGCTCAGCAACAATCTTCCTCAGCAAAAAGAGGAAGACTGGCAACAGATGTTAGCTCAGGGCCAATCTTCTTCACAAAAGAATTAAATTAAATTAAATTAAAAAGAAGAGTGATCTCCACCATATATAATATGTGATAGCCAGAATTAAATTAAATTAAATTAAAAAGAAGAGTGATCTCCACCATATATAATATGTGATAGCCTATAAGCATTTATGTTTCTAGTAAAGCATAGCAAAAATGTCAATAATTTCAATTCCATTTAGTTGTTCTATCTTTTACAAAAATAATTTGTTGTCTTTTGTAAAATTATAAATTAACAAACTCCATCCAGGTAGTGTTACACATTGTGCTTTAGATCAGTTGGACCCAAATTTATAGTTATAGCCAAAGTCTGGAGCTCATATGATGATGACACAGGGAAAGAGAGAGACCTAGTTTCTGCCCCTTGGCAGTATCTTGGAAAATGACAAGCTTTCAAAAGGAAATGATTGTGAGTTTATGAAAAGGCTGGGCCCTAGACATCAAGGGTTGCAGTATCAGCAATGATTCCTTTGCTCAAGCTTGGCCTGAGAGCAGCAGAGCAGCGTCTTGTCAAGGAGCAGTACAGGCATGACAGGAAAGACATCTATTATCTAAGTCAAGAGCTGAAGATGAGGGCCTTTCGTCTATTTTAATGGTACCACATAAGCCTCCAAAGTCCTCATGTGCTTCTAGAGAGGGGAGACTCCTCCCTCCAACAATATATGAGTTTGAATTTCCTGACTCCACAGGAAGAGTAGAGATCCCAGCAACAGATTTTACTCAATAAAAGGAAACGTGACATTTCTTACACAGGATTTCATACGGTAAGATTTTTACCTGCTTTGTTTGTCTGGATATTTACTCATTTATTCATTC
Source organism: Equus caballus (assembly GCF_041296265.1). NCBI lineage: Eukaryota > Metazoa > Chordata > Mammalia > Perissodactyla > Equidae > Equus > Equus caballus. The sequence continues at coordinate 20,047,057 of NC_091711.1, read as the reverse complement.
GAGATTACTTAGTGTGCATTAGGCATGCTATTCGATGCTGGATATACAGTTGTAAACAAACCAGCCATGTTCCCTGATTTCATGGAACTTAAGGCTTATGGGAGGAAAAGAAAACAATTAAATAGATATATTGTTTTTTTTGAAGGAAAGGAAGATGGGGTCATGGGAGAGAATAGGAAGGAAGACCTATTTTAAAATGGGAGAGAGCATTCATTGATATCTAAGTAGTGTACTAGTGATGTAAAGAGTGAGGGGGGAAATGGGCAAATAGAAGCAAGAGCCAGGAGGTAGGAAAGAGCTTGGCACATTGCGGAACATAACAGAGGCCAGTGTGACTTGAGAACAATGAACAAGGAGCACAGGGGTATGAGATGTGGTTGGAGAGGAGGCAGGGCCTGAATCTTGCAGGGATTTGTAGGTCATGCTAAGTATTTTGGTCTTTATTCTAAGCATGAAGGGAAGCTTTTAAAAGATTTTAAGTAGAGAGGTGTGTGGGATTGGAGAAATGTTTTTAAATGATCATTCTGGTTGCAATGAGGAGAATGGAAATGAGGAAGATTAAGAAGGCAAATGAGTCGGCCTTCTGGCAGTGCAAATTTGGACACACATGTAGGCAAGAGGTAATAATGGTGTGGACCTAGGAAGTGGTCAGGAAGATAGGAACATCTACTTTGGAGATAACATTGACCAGAGTTGGAGAAGGCTTTAATCCTGGAGTCGGGCAAGTGGACCAGGAGGAAGATGATGCCCATTTTTTTCACTTGGCCAATGACAGACAGTGCCATTCACTGGGAAAGTTGGATTTGGAAAGGAATTGGGGTGCTCAGGGGTGGGGAAAAAGAATATGTTTGGGGCCATGGTAAGTTTGAGATCCTTGTGAGGCTTCATGTTTAAATATCCGGATGACCTTTAGTCTTACTATCCCAGAGCGCAAATTAGATTTCTGGCTAGAGGTCTAAATCTGAGAGCCTTGAGATAAATGTGATATTTACAGCAATGAGTGTTGATGAAATCATCTAGAAAAAGGGAGGAGAAAAGGAATATATGTGGAATGTCAATCTCAACACAAACCTATCTATAATCTGAATTTCCAGGGAAAGAGAATGCAAATTGGGGGTCATTTTAATATAATTCCAATAAGTTAAACCAAAGAGTTTAGACTAACACAGAAGAGGAAAATCTATTATTGACCTTGGTCCACAGATTTGCTTAATCACAAATACTTCCTTTGCCATGGATGTCAATGTCATTAACAAAACTCCAAAGGATTTTCTAGGAATCAGGGCATTTAAGAAGTAACTTGATTAGCTGATCCACTGGGGAGTAAATGATAACTAACCATGATAATCGACTCAAATTGATTATTACTTTCTTGTGCACTGTTAAATAAAGTGTTAAATTAAATTTTCCTTTTCAGATTTAGAGTATTGGCTATGTTTTCTGGCTCAGAAAGGTTATTAAGATACAGGAAAGATTTTATTTTCAGAGTAGAAGTGAATTAGATATAGGAGAATTTCTCAGGCCAAAAGAGTTTATTTAGGAAGTTAAAATATTATTGCTGAGTATAAACATTATTATGTTAACTACTATCTTCAAGGTATTTAGTGTCTATAAAAACCTTTCCAAGTTTCTCAAGGGTACTTCCAGACAGAGCTGTACCTCTATTTTTGAGGAAGTTTTAGGCAGACAACTTCAGAACTCTCAAACTCTGAGCCAGGAAATCTCTCAGGAAAGAAACCTCCCACTGCATTTGTCATATTGAAATCCAACTACGCCCAGAGAAAAGATAAAGAAACACAATTAACGGGAGAATATGTTTACATTAGCACCTGTGTATTACAAAGGGGCTTAAACATTACATAGTTAAAACTTACAAGTTTTTTTCTTGGAAATCTGAAGAGCAGCACACAGTGAAAGTAAAACGAATGAAAAAACCTTGGCGTTTTAGAAAATGAATTCTAACTCATGAAAATATAAAATCAGTACCATCTTAATGGATCAGTTTCCTATAACATGACCTTCTCTTATATAAAACATATTCTACCTAATTGCCACCTAACACATGGCTACAAATATGATGGGCATTTATGTATTACAAACAGTCTCAAGCTATATCTCCATAAAAGGCGAAAACTCCTGGAAAAAATTAAATCAGAATATATGAGTGTTAATAAAGCTCTTTTTAAAGTAATAAATGTGGGTGGATTATTTCAGTTGAATCTATTTCTTGAATTGGCTTATTGTTTTTTAAGACAATGGAAGCTTTAACAAAGTGACAAAGTTAAGACAGTTCAGTTTGTAGACCAATTAGGTTTTACATTTGAAGGTCCCCCATGTTTAGAGAAGCAGGCAGGTTTTCATTTGACAAATGTCACTTTGATTTTGAAAATGAACTTAAATGTCAAAGACACAATGCTGGGGATTGCATCCTGAAAACCACAACCTCAGACTTTATCCTTAGACTTAAACAAAAGCCTGGCCAAGGCTTAAAGGACAAAGGTGCCAAAGCCCTGTGTCGGGTCCTCCTTGGCTCTCACCAAGCCTGTTGCAACAGCTTCCTAAGAGATTTTCATTTTCCCTGAGAACTATGCTTTTTTCAGAATTTAGCTCTGGTCAAACATCTCAAGCTTTCTGATCTTGCTCTTTTGTTTAACCAGGGAGCTCAGCAAGGATTGACCAGGTGCTACATTTTCACTTGTTGATATCTTATCCAGCCTTCAAAGTTCTGCACAAAGAATAAATGTCTCAGATTCTTTGCTGTTAGAAATAATTTTCCTGGTGCTTCCATGTAAATATCATCAAGAGCAGGAGCTTTTATTGAAGACCTACTGTGTGCCAGGGACTGTGCTAGCCACAAGTGTTAAATGCTTCTTCTAATTAACAAAAATCTTTGCAAGGAAGATATTACAATCCTCATTTCCTAGGAAAAGAAAGCTGAGTCATGAGGATATGAGTCATGATTATTACGTGACTGAAAGAAAAATAACTTTCTGCCCAAATTTACTTGGTTAGTAAAGCATGAGAAGTATTCAGAACAAGAGCCTGCCTCCATGTTCCAGCCACTTCCCTCTGTAGTTGGCCTGGGTTGGCATTCTACAGGATGACAGGCTTCTTCCGGGCAGAAATTGAGCTTTATTTATCTTCTTATCCTCCAGTATTTAGCACAGCCTCTAGCCCTGCACAGAGCAGAGTGTCAGTAAATAGTGACTGAATGTGTGGGCCCTCTTTTCTTCCTCTTTTTACCAATTAATGTGGCAAACTAGCAAGTAGTCATCCAGAAAGGACAATATAGTGAGAGATAAAAAGTATTTTGATAGCAGTCCATTTGTTCATGCTGGATATTTGAAATCTTTGGAGGTGTGACTTTTGGAGATAAGTAATTATCAAGAAGATAACTAATTATCAAGAATCACATATGGGGGGCCGGCCCGGCGGCGCAGTGGTTAAGTGCGCACATTCTGCTTCGGTGGCCCAGGGTTCGCCAGTTCGGATCCTGGGTACGGACATGACATCGTTTGGCAAGCCATGCTGTGGTAGGCGTCCCACATAGAAAGTAGAGGAAGATGGGCACAGATGTTAGCTCAGGGCCAGTCCTCCTCAGCAAAAAGAGGAGGATTGGCAGCAGGTGTTAGCTCAGGACTAATCTTCCTAAAAAAAAAAATAATAATCACACATAGTCTCTGTTAGCTAGTTTGCAGCTGAATGAATTCCTTTAGCTGATGGGGAGAATGCTATTACAGGTAACGGGGTTTGGACTTACTGGAGTTGAGAGTGTGAGAGTTGGAAGAACTCATCCATCGGAATGGGCCTAAGAAGCTCCACTGGCTGCCTGGATGTAGAAATAACAGGGCGAAGAATGTATCAGCCCTCCTTGGAGGGAGAAGGGACCTCACTAGGCAAGGAACAGTGACCTAGAAATTCCTTAAGATGACATTCAGGGCCTTTAATAATTGCACCCGGTTTATCTCTCTAGCTCATGGTGCCCATCTCCTTGCATTCTAAGCTTCAACCATCACGAATAGCATAAGCAGTTCTCTGAATAAGCCAAGCTCTCTCTCATCTCAGGGGTTTGGACATCCTATTTCTCTGCCTAGCAAGCAGTCTACCCAGCTCTCATTTCTCCCCTCACATCCCAGGAATGTTTATATGTAAGCAGGTCCTGATCAGCTTACTGTCACCTCCTCCAGGAAGCCTTTCTGTCCCCTGAAAGTAGATTAGCTGCTAACTAGCCCCTAGTACTCTGTGCTTCTCCCTACCATAACACTTACCACACTGTGTTATGTTTGCATTGAACTTTTTTCTCACCTGCTAGACTGTCAACATCTTGAACATCTACTAGGTTATTGATTACTGCAATAGTTAATTTTATGTGCCTACTTGGCTAGGCCACAGTGCCCAGATATTGGATCAAACATTCTTCTAGATGTTTCTGTCAAGGTATTCTTTTAGATGAGCTTAACATTTAAATCAATAGACTGAGTAAAGCAGATTACCCTCCATTATGAAAGTGGACCTCATCCAATCAGTTGAAGGTCTTAATAGAAAAAGACTGACCTCCTGGAGGAAGAGCAATTCTGCCTTCATACTGGAACTGCAACTTTTCCCTGGGTCTCCAGCCTAAGTGCCTATCCTGCAGATTTTGGACTTGGCAGCCTCCATAATTTCAAAAGCCAATTTCTAAAAATCAATCAATCTCTCTCTCTCTCTGGAGAACTCTGACTAATAAGTCACCACTGTATCTCTAGCACTGAGCATAGTGCCTGGATTATAGAGCAGATCAAATAAAATTTGATTAGGTTGAATCGATCTGACTTGCAGGAAAGACAATCATATAATGTCAAGACTTCTGTCTCAAGAGTCAGGGACCTGCACAGGTCAAACTATTGTACACAACAATTGGTTTTCCTAACCTAAGAGTTTTTTTCTCCTGATCCAGTGCAAAGAACAGAGGAAATGAGGATAATGCAATTCCCTATCCATTAACATTTTAGCCCGTGTATTGAATATAACTGGTATTTCTACTAAACCTACTTTTAACGATCATAATGGTGCTTATCCAACAGACTTAAATGCAAAATTCTTACAATCTGGCAGAGAAAAGCAAGTGCCTGGTCTTGGTGGTATTACGTCAGATTTCTCAGGTCATTAAGAAGCAGACACTCTCAAAAAGAAAACTCAACCTTTCTGTTTCCCAACATCTTCATCATGGTAATTTAAAATCTACCACGCGTCTTGGAATTACAAAGATTTTAGACTTCAACAAAATTCTTAAAGTGTTTGACAACTCTGGTTCTTAAATGTTCAATGTGAATGAGGAGGTAGTAATAGAAAGTGACCTGGTAGAAGACTTTCTTGTCAGCCAGTCAAGTTAAACTTCTCATCTAGAGCAGCCTAGGCATTTGCTAACCCATGGAAATGCTTAGATGGGTATAGATGAAAGATTCTGGCTAAAGCTTAGGATTTAGTATAGCTAATCTGTGACTCTTAGAGGCAATAATTTGTATTGTGTGTGCAATGAAAAGAATAGGAAGGTCACTGGGCCCAGATATTAAGTTGTTTCTTTGAATGAGACTGATTTGCCCAGCTTTTCAGTAATTTTGATAATTCCTCTGTTTTTCTTCCAGAAAAAAGTGAAATAACACAAGGAAAAAATTATTAAGCTGTTAAGCAACAAAGCTGACAGAATCGAGGAATCAAAGTTGAAAAGAGAAGGGAAGTGGACATTTTACAAATCCACAAACTGGATAATCCATTCCAAATACAAAAAGAAGCATCATTTGTTTCTAATAAACAGTTTCTAGATTACATATTCTTATTTATAATCTAATCTTGTTAAAAATTTTATTCTACTTACAAAGTCTTAACTTGTCTCCAAGTTTTCTTTTTATGTTATTTTGAGAAGTTTTTCTGAAAAGTCTTATAAATAAGTATATACATTTTGGTTTTCCCAGACAAATAAAAGCCATGGTAACAAGTTTCCTGTATGTACTTATTTTTGCTGCAGTTATGCTCTTTTGGGTTCCTAGACCCAGTTCCAATGTGTGTGGAGAGTGTGTGTGGAGGAGGAGTTCTCATGAAACTGGCTTAACACAAGGTTGACATAAGGGAAGCCATATTGTAGAAAAGAGACCATGTAGTAACTTTGAATGACCTCTAACTGACTAACCCAGCTGGATTTGCACCCTCCAGGAGATCCATCTGCTCTGTAGATTTTATGACCCCTGCTAGTGCATATACCTCTCAGCTGTGACAAGACAATAACTTTGAGTTCCTTAGGAATGTGATGACCTCCCCAAACAGAGAATCTATGCTGATAGCCATCATCAATGAAAACTGAGAGATCTGCCATGGTAACTCCCAGTCTGTAACAGCAGAGGGTCAACATTCCTAACCACCTCCCCTATAACCCACTGGCCTATATAGCGGTTTCAAGATTCTGTGCCCCCCTTAAGATGGTTCTTCTGGAGATTAGTCAGCCATCTTCCCTCTTGCTAGCAATCTGTAATAAAATTCCCTTTCTCTGCCACCATCTTGCCTCTTGATGATTGGCTTTTGTCTCACAGCAAGCAGATTGTGCCCCTTGTGCAGTAACAAAATCTGACAAACCAGACAAGACAATAAGTCCTGCTAGTGGCCAGTCAATCTCAGACAGGGTGACCTGTTGGGTAAGTCCCTTGTGGCCACTGAGACTCCTTTTGTCTCAGGGATCTACCCTTCCTGCTCTCCCATGGGGATGCTGGCTGCATCCTAATGCTCCCTATGGTGGAAAAAGAAACCACTACTTCTGGTGGGTCGACCGGCTCACATCTGGAGTAGGGTAAGTCACCTTAGGGGTGCACCACCAAGAACTTTCCTTCCCCCTCCCATCTTGGGTCCCCTCTTTGAGAAGGGGGACCATCTGGTTCCCTGCTGGAGTGGGAAGAGGTATAGGACTTCACCCAAATTCTAGGAACCAGTTCTCTGATGTCTGGTTTTTCTGTTTGTGTCTGTGTCTGTAAAGAGCTCCAGCATCAGACGTCTTTTGGGTGAGCTACCTTGTAGAAATGTGCCTGTGCCTGAAATTGTCTAACATCTCATCAGGATAGTGGGTTAGAGGCCCCACTGGCGAAATTTGTCTACTGGGTTAAAGTCCCAAGGCCAAGACTGTGGGAGACAATATAAAGGGGTTACAGCCACTGGAACACTCAAAAGGATCAGGTTAGAGTCTCAGAGTACCCTGGGTCAGAGTCCCAGAAGTATTGGATTTTGGTATCTCTTCACGTTTGTCTATATCTGACTGTTCTATTTGTTAAAATTGGCTGTTTGGGGACTGAGTTTCTTGGTGATCATAGCAAACTGTCTTTAGAAATTATCTTGTTTGTTGCGACCAATTTGGGAAAAGTTCCTTAAAATGGGGTTAACTGTAAACAGCTGGCAAGATAACCTGGCATAATTTAAAATTACAGTGGTCACTTGGGGCTCTTTTTGAGCCTCCAAAACAGGGAACAAGGAAAAATCTTTAATCTTTAAAGAGTCAAGGGCTCCACCTTTCAAGTGAAAATTTCCAGAAGCTGTAAATGTTTACAGAGAACAGCAGAATCTTACCAAGCTTGTTTGTGTCCTGAGGGCTTGGCTTCATAACTGTTAGGTTGTGGGGAGGAGGTTCCAAAATACAGTGGGACAAAAATATGGTTGTGCTTCATTTTGCGGTAAGAGATAGTCAGACAGAAATGCAGGTTGCATTCCTTTTTGTGGCTAAGAGTCCTACTGAACTGCCATCAGCCTCAGGGGAATTACATTGGCCATTAGAAGAAAGTCTTGGCTGGGCCTTCATTGTAAGGGTCTTGATTTCAGGGATGCTTGAAATTTTTGCAATCTGATTCTAGCTGCAGCATAAATATGCTTTTGACCAACAATGTCTAATTTCTGAAACAATGGGAAACACTAATTCAATCCCCACCTGTATCCCCTTAGTCTGCATTCCCCTGATTTGGGCGACTTTTAGCTACAAGTAAGTCGTATGAGCTACTGAGTCCTCATCATATTGATCCTTCTCTTCCCAAAGACAGCCACTATTTTTCCTTGTGTCTGTTTTGTGTGTGTGTGTGTGTGTATCATTTGTCATGAAAAGGAAAAACCATAGAGCAAGATGCAGGCACTCCATGAGCCTGCTGTCTGGAAGGCCACAGTAGGCTTTGCTGCAGGGCCCGCCTATGGAGTACGCACATAAAGTGGAAGGGCATCTTGGAAGCCAAAAGTGCCACAATATTGGTGGGTGCAGGTTGACCACTTAAGAGCCATTAAGGTGCTCGCCACCTCAAGAAGTCTCCCGTGAAAGGATGAGTTGTTCACGGAACAGGGTAGATGACACAGGTCCCCCTGCCAACTTCAAGAAAAGGTCTGTGCAACGATAAGGTACTCTATAAAGCATACATTATCCCCAACCCCATGGCACCTCCCTCCTAGGTATTATTCTGGCTCTGAGAGACCCAAAGCATAGCTAAAGCTGTTAATGTGCATATAAGATGAGATTTTTTTCCTTTTTTTCTAGTGCTATGTCCTGAGGGCTTGGCTTTGTGACCTCTTTGGTCACAAGGGGTCCCAGTGCATCAGGGGCCTTTGTAGTCTCAACCTTTGTTGCTTGTCAGTGCACTACCACCTGTGCAGCAAAAGCCTTTGCTTTCTTGGACTATTTTTGGGAGTGAAGTTTCTAGATCTTGTGAGGGCTGTTTTTGCACTCTCTTGTCAGGATGCCTCCTACATCCATAGTTAAGCCATAAATGTTTGTAGATATTGGAACATTAAAAAAACTGATAAGGAATATATGCCCGAAAAACTCCATCTTGGAGAAAACTTGAGGGCTTTCTCTGTGTCTTTATGATGTAGTTCGCCAGGGAGATCAACCTATAATGTCACTTGAGTTACAACCCAGTTTCTGAGAAATCAAGAGCAACTGTCCTTGGAAAATCCTTGTAAGGCTGGAAAAGCAGCTCTAGAGGCAGTTCAGGTTCCACCCATTTCCCTTATCTCAAAGAGCTTGCAAATCCTCTGGGGACTACCTAGCCCATCACTAATTCCTAAGACTGAAGGAAAAGAAAAGGAAAAAGGAAAAATACCAGACGAGTGCACTTGCCAAAAATCTAGCATCTTGAATGTCTTCTCCACAAATAGTAAAAAAGGGCTTAAAACAAAAATTTGGACTCATAATAAGGAGCCTTATACCTGATTCATGGCAGTAATCTTAAAACAACAGCTGTACGGTCTCTGTGTATGTGTGTCTATATGTATGTTAAATGTGTGTGATATTTTTACCTCTGGATGATGTGGCCAAAAATTAAGAGCTCTGTTTAATTGGCTTAAAATAAGTGCTTACCTAAATTATTTCTAAATGGAAAAAAATTAACCCAAATGTCTTTTGAGTTAAAATGATACAAAATTCATCTGTCATAACTGAAAACTTATTTAAGGTTGTCGGTTTGATTGAAATAAACATGTCCTTAAAATTGTCAGTACTGGGATATGATGCAGACATGTCTGTATTTATTGGTCAAATAAGCTGATGTTATCGCTACCACAGAACTTGTTAGCAAAAATAGTAACTTAAAATGATGGTTAATTTTATCTAATGTCTCATGAAGTTTGTAGGCAATCTAAGTAACTGTTAGAAGCAAGCGAACTGAATAAATGCAAAAAGGGTAAAAGTTTGGGCAGCCGGCCTGGTGGCGCAGCAGTTAAGTTTGCACGTTTTGATTCTCGGTGGCCCGGGGTTCCTGGTTCGGATCCCGGGTGTGGACATGGCACCGCTCCGCAATAGACATGCTGTGGTAGGTGTCCCACGTATAAAGCAGAAGAAGATGGGCGTGGATGTAGCTCAGGGCCAGACTTCTTCAGCAAAAAGAGGAGGATTGGCAGTAGTTAGCTCAGGGCTAAACTTTCTCAAAAAAAAAAGGGTAAAAGTTTTGGGGGAAACTTTTTAACAATGATTATGTGTTATGATGTAAGCACTTAAAACAATTTAAGATGATCGCTAACTGCTTTAGTGTCACATGACATTTTTGTGAGTAATCTAAATATGATTGTTACAAATAAATGGTCTCGATAGAAGCGAGACAAGACTGTATATGTAAACTTCCAGCAAGAATTATAGTTCATGACATGAGTACTTAAAATAGCTTCCCAAATCTCTTTGGTGACTTGAAACATTGAAGTTTTGCTAGGTTAAACTGAATACTAAAAATTCATTGAGTATCTAGATAATTTCCAAATAAGGTAGAATATTAGACGTTAATTATTAAATCTGGTTTATCTACTTTTGGCTTCTTATTACAAAGAAACTAAAAGGTGTTTGGGTCTATTAGTAAACATGTCTTGTATTTTATTAAGATTGTACCATGAAGTAGTATGTTTCTAGAAATTATAAAAAGTATTTATACATTTGCCAAGCCACAGTATGCTAGCGTAAAAGACAGTTCATAATTGATTAGCTTTTAGTTTTTACTAGGGTCTATAAGGGTTAAAAATTCTAATTAATATATGTAATTAAAGCTACTAAAAATTAATAAGGTAAACATTTTTGTATCTAAGGAAAGTAAAATGTATGTTTTCAGTAAAGAAGGTATAAACAATGGAAATATTTTTGTTTGTTGGGTTAAGAAAGATAAATTTGTCCTAAAGTACTAAAAGAACAAAAGGAAGCATGGGACAAATTCTGAATGTAAAAATGAAAATTATAGAAGGTTGTGAAAGAGCAATTCTGAAAGGAGTTTTATGCCTGGTCAAGTTGGCTAAGATTAAAGTAAATCCAATTAAGTAAATGAGTTTTAACGTAAAAACAAATGAGCTGGTACAAAAATTAAAATTTGGTTTTCTCTCTCAAAAGCACAATTTTCTTGAACTTTTGGTCTGCTCTTGATGAAGAGGTGATAAAAGGATTTTCTTTAAGTTTGAGTGTACCTGAAAGACAGAAAAATCTATGTTTTGTTACAATAATTTCATATATTCAGAAAGAAAGAGGTCTCTCTAAGATTTTTTTGACTGTTTTAACTGCTCTTGGCTATTTCTGTTGTCGCTTTGAATACATAACTGAGCGTTGTCTCCTATGTGGACAATTGTTTTAAGATGTCTTGATATTTTTGACAAGCTCCCCCCCAACCAAAATATTCAAATCCTGAATAAAGGCTTTCTTTTGACCTGGAAGAAGGAAGAGAATTTCTCTGAGGATTTTTGGAGGGCCCCTGAGACTTATCAAAGAGATTTTCTCTTTCTTTCTATAAGGAGGAACACACTAAGATAATTAGGCTTATTTGGTATGTTCAATTACATGAGAAGCATCATCAAATAAGTGGTGATAAACTTTCTAGGATGATATTATGTGAGTAAATGTTATTGATGAAAATGTTTTAAAAGTTGTATAACATTCCTAAAATTCTGATTTGTCCTGGTTCTCAGCCATAATTCTGGTTATTATTTTAAAGTATTGTATGTCACAAAATTAACCACATGTCTTTGTCAGTTGCCATTTTGGGATCTTGTTGTTTACAGACAGTTGTTTTACTCTGATGCTTTTGCGAATGTGTTTCATTTTCAGAGTTCATGGAAACGACTCTAACACTCTAGAATACAGGTTTCTGACAAATTTCAGATTGTAAAACTGAAGTGGGTAAGAAATTGCAGAACTCTAACAGAGTAACTGATGACCTCATGAAACTGCTGACAGAAGATTAAGATCAAGAATCATTTACACAGGACTATGGAACTGATGAGGGTGATTATAATTTTTATGATTTTAGCTTGAAATATTGTTGATTTTTTTTAATGTTTTGTTTTCTCAGATTTTAGGAAATCTTTTTTTTTCTCTCTTATGCTAACGATGACTTATAGCAATTTGGTGAAATTATACCTTTGTGAAAAGAACTGAAACATTTATCTTTTTTTCCCTACCTGATCCCTTCAGAATTTGGAAATTCTTAGTGAATGAGTGAGTATGATTATTTTCATGGCAATATAGTTATTTGCATAAGTTCAGTAAGAATCTATTCTCATTATAACAGGACACATTTGGAAATATTGATTATATAACCAAGGCTTTGATGGGAATGTCATATTTGAGAGAAACATACAGACTCAGATATGACAAGAGAGATTTTGAGGAGTAAAGGTTGATTTCCTGGTATAAAGCCACTTGGAAATATTGGCTTAGTACCTTGTTTAAAAGGATCCCAGCAACCTGGGTAAGTAAGGAAGGTCAGTTATCTGGCAGGTGCCTGGAACCTCAAAATACTTTGGGGAACCTCAAGAGAAGAGAGAAATTCACCCAAATCTAAGGTATTGCAGGTGGAGCCTGATGAAAAATCCTTGGCTTGGCTTTTCTGGCCTCAAGAGGCCTTTAAAGTTCAACCTGAGATTCCTTATAAAAAGTTCCAGCAAAGCAGATTTTACAAAGCCTATATAATCAATGGCTATTCTTGCTGCACTTAAGCAAATAATTGAATCAAATTTTATTAAAACTAGGCTTATTTTGCAAGCCAATGTTTTAATTGGCTATCATTGGTAAAAATTAGGGTGATTTTAGAGAGAAAATTATGTTCCAGTAGAAGCTTTGGTACACATTCTTGGATATTAGATTCTAGTTCTGTTAATTGCCTTTGAGGTTTTTGTTTGTATCTGGTTACTGGACTGGATCCTAAATTCTTCTAGTCTCTTGAAATATCTGGCTACAAATCTCCAAACTAGTGATTTCAATCTTTTTTCCATCATTCTCACCTGGAATTATTGAGAACTGAACATGCCCTTTTCCTGAAGTTTTGCAAACTTAAACTGGAGGACTTGATATAAACTTAAGAGAGAGAGATTCATGTCTGTTGTTGTGTAAGCCCTTCAGAAAGATACCTGAACACCTGATGACATCATCAGGGACATTTCAAACTGCAAAAGATGCTTTGACCCTGACATCTAGAAATCTTCTTGACTGGCTGCCCCCTGGGCTGAGAAATTGGTTTATAATTTGCTCCCACCATTAACCTTGTTTTTCTTTTGTTTCTCTAGAAATGCTTCTTATTAAATACCTGGTTACTTTCTTACGCCATATAGGCCTCACTTCGGGAGCCCACATGTATCACCATCTTACTAAGAGACTGGTTCAATGAGATGCAACAACCTATGACCCTCATCAACAGGATGTCCTTTGAGATTGAGGGATGAAAAACAAAAGGGGGAAATTGAAACTAGCTCAACACAAGGTTGACATAAGGGAAGCCATATTGTAGAAAAGAGAGCATGTAGTAACTTTGAATGACCTCTGACTAACTAACCCAGCTGGATTTCACCCTCCAGGAGATTCACCTGCTCTGTAGATTTTATGACCCCTGCTAGTGCATATACCTCTCAGCTGTGACAAGACAATAACTTTGAGTTCCTTAGGAATGTGATGACCTCCCCAAACAGAGAATCTATGCTGATAGCCATCATCAATGAAAACTGAAAGATCTGCCATGGTAACTCCCAGTCTGTAACAGCAGAGGGTCAACATTCCTAACCACCTCCCCTATAACCCACTGGCCTATATAACGGTTTCAAGATTCTGTGCCCCCCTTAAGATGGTTCTTCTGGAGATTAGTGGGCCATTTTCCCTCTTGCCAGCAAGCTGTAATAAAATTCCCTTTCTTTGCCACCATCTTGCCTCTTGATGATTGGCTTTTGTCTCATGGTGAGCAGATCATACCCTTCGTGCAGTAACACTCACACCAGCAAAAATTCTCCTACACCAGAAGGGTGTCCAAGAATTCAACTCAATTCATCTTAATTCTAACACTATCTACCCAGAGATAGCACCAGGTTCTGCAGGTTGAGGGCTCAGTCCCACAAGACTGCATTCCATTTTCCCCCCATTTCAGACACTAGTCACAAGCCCAGGTTGTTACCTGTACTTCTGTCCAACTGGCAATAAATAAAAGGTTCCCACAACCTCCTCCTTGGTTGATTAAATCCTTGGCTATTGGCAATTGATTCTACCTGTAGCCCTTCTCCCATCCCTTCCTGGAGGAGGTCTGGGGTTGAGACAGAAAGTTCCTCTAATCACATCATTGATTCTCCTGGCAACCAGCTCCCATCCTTAGGTGGAGGTCCAAAAGTCACCTCATTAACGTAACAGGATACCTTTATTGCTCTCATCACTTAAGAAATTCCAAGCCTTTAGGAACTCTATGCAGAAACAGGAACTGAGACCAAATATACATTTCTTATTATAAATCACAATATCACATATGCTGAAGCCTAATTTTGAATGTGATCCACATAGTGTCAAAAAATAAGCCAGTCTCCCTTATGTTATGTAATGTCCCAAACCAGTTAACCATGAGTTGTCCAATAAACAAAATAGAAAGTAATTTATTTGAAAACCAAAAAAACAAGCAGTGCATTCTGCACTAACTTTAACTTCCCATGCATTCCTCAGCTTCACAGTTATTTATAGATCTTTCTCAGAATAATTTGTAGTTTAACTGGATAAAGTTTAAAGCTACAGGAAGTGGCTTTTAGTATCTGTCATGATGAGGTTTTTTCTTTTCTCATCCGTTGGAACAAAAAAAGGACATGGATAAAATAATGCAGATAGCATTTGAGTGGGAAGCTGTAATCTTCACTGATTAAGGACCACAGGAATATTAACTTTTATGTAATATTCTATAACTTAGATTATGCTTTGCATGTATTACCACAGTCGTGCTCAGAATCAATGCCAATGTTTAGTGATGATTAAGTAAAGAAAGAATCTGCCTTATTACAACAAATTCCCTAATCCATCAAGATTTGGGCGGAGAAGAGCTCAGATAGAAAAATCTTTTGATGGTAAGAGATGAACAAAAAATGGTCCTGCCTTTCCCCTTAAAAACCCTTTTTTTGTTTCTTTCAGTTGGACTCTTTTCTGACTCTCAGCGTGGGATGTGGAGAGATTACATATAAATTCCAGAAAGTACTCTTCTCTCCGTGTCCTAATGGCCTTATTCATTTTGACATGACTAAATCAGAATAACCTTGTCAAAAGGAGCTCTGCAATTAAACTCTAAAAAAAAATAGATCTGGCATAAAAGTCATCACATTCCACACACATTTCCAAATCTATAAGCAGTGCCAAAAGATCAAAAGCAAGCAATATAACAAACAAGAAAAATCTTTACTGCACTCCTTATTCTAGCAGAAATTGTCTACTAGTTTCTAATGTGTCAACACAACTTTGCAAGAGACATTGTCGATGTTCTGTCCTCTCAGCCACTTGTCTCCTTAAGATTTTTTTATTTGGCCTATAACTCTCTTTCCAGTCTCATCTTGAGAAACGTTTCTTGTTTTCATTTGGTGCTCCAAGGCCTTGAGAAGGATCATCTGGGATGATCTCCCTCTCTTCCCATCACACTCTGGGCTAGTTAATCCCTGCTCACCCTTTAGCTATGAAGCCAAATGCTCAATCCCTTAAAGAGACCTTTCTTTATACTCCCAGCCTAAGCTAGGTTCCCTTCTGTGTGGCTCTTATAACCAATACACCTTAAGACAAGTTCTAGTTATACACTTATTGGTAGGATATTTAGTTAATGAATTTTTTCTTCACTAAACTGTATGATCCATGAAGAGAATGACCATGTATATTTTCACATCATTATAACCACAAAACCTAGCAAATATACGTTAAATGAATGGATAGACGAATGGATGTATGGATAAGTAAGATGGATAGATGAGCTCTCTCCTGGTAGGTATGTTCTCTAATCCCAGTTATATGAGGGTTTCATGATACTGAAGAATAACTTATCCAATAAAATGTGAGCCACATATGTCATTTTAAACTTTCTTGTGGCCACATTTTTAAAAAATAAGAAGAAACTAGTGAAATTAATTTTAATACATTTTAATTAATCTAACATATGCAAAAGATAATTTCACCACGTAATCAATATAAAATATTTTAATGACATTTTAATTTTTTTATACTAAATCTTCAAAATCCTATGTGTATTTTACAGTTCCAGTGTATCTCAATTTGGACTAGCAGCATTTCAAGTTCTTAAAAGCCACATGACCTTGCAAAGTATGGAGAGCCGGTGAAGCAGATCTGCTAGAAGCTGATGTGAATGAAGAAAGATCTTGGAGGAAAAGGCAGAGTTCATTTTAGGCAAGAGAGTTGAAAAGACCCTGGTTCAAGATCATTGGTTTGAGTGAGAGAAGAGGAAAGATTTTGAAAATAGATTGTCTTAGTCTGTTCAAGCTGCTTTAACAGATATACCATAGACTGGGTAGTTTATAAACAGCAGAAATTTATTTCTCACAGTTCTAGAGGCTGGGAATTCCAAGCACAAGGCTCTGGCAGATTCGATGTCTGATAAGAGCTCACTTTCTGGTTCATAGATGGTGCCTTCTTGCTATAACCTCACATGGCAGAAGAGACAAGGGATCTCTCTTTTGTCTCTTTCATAAGAGCACTAATTCCTTTCATGAAGGCTCCACCATCATGACTTCCCAAGGCCCTATCTTCTAATACCATCACATTGGGCTTTATGTTTCAACATATGAGTTTGGGTGGGGGACAAAAATGGTCCACAGCAAAATGAATATTTCTGTATATTTTGTTGTCTAGCCCTGGTCTTCCCATCTTTTCCTATACAGTACTGAGGATGAGAAGCTCTCACAGAATATAAAATCATTTCTCACTAAAATCTCTGCAGGATAATGAAAACACATAGCAGTTGAGAGAAGGAAACATGAGTAGGGGTAGAGTAGAAGAGGGCCCTGGTGGATGAGGAAGGGGACCAAAAGGGGGGTGGGCTGTAGTGACAGCACAAACAAGGAGCAGAAGGGAAGAAGGAAGACAGGGTAGCATCATTATGATGTCCCAGAAGACCATGTCCCTGAGTTCATGCAAGGCCCCCATGGATATTTTAAACCAGTTGAAAAGAATTTGAGGTGTGGTTAGAGAAACCAAAATTTTCTTGCTAGAGTCTGAATTATACATACTATTTGTCAATATTATTTTTCCCCTAAGATAATGTGCTGAGTGAGAAGGGTGGTATTTAGAATTTTAATCCAGTCAGACCTAGATTTCAATATTTGATTTGAGTAGCTATTTCACCAGATACACTGTGCCTGGATTCTCATCTGTAGGAGAGGGTCAATTATATCTAATTCAATGTTTGAATGAATAGTATATGAGATAATGCCACATTTCCCCAAATATATTATATACATATGAGGTGACCAACCATTCTGGCTTGTCTGGGACAGTCCCAGTAATAGTACTGAAGGTCCTACATCTTGGAAATCCCTCCTTTCTGGGCAAATTGGGATGTTTAGCTATCTTACATTCATGTGAAGTAATTTTTTATTGGAAACTTTTAAATTTTAATAATTACGTATATACAATAATATTTATTTTAAAATGCAGTTTTACGCATGCAGCACGTCAGTTAATATTATGTACATTGGGCCTGAAGTGGGTAGGCCTATCGGAATCTAATGTAGATAGACAGCACAAATTACAGACAGTGTTTGGGCATGCCTCTGAATATTTCAAACCTTCAAAAACTGAACATTCAGAATCACTCTTCAGAAGTATGAATAATAGATATGATGTATGTCACTGGTAAAGATTTTCATACACTCAATTTCCATGCAAATTGCTGAAGTTGTTTTGTTTTACTTTTTTAAAAAAATGAGCAAAACGTTAGTTCCAGTGACAAAAATTTTGGTGATAGGAGATGAATGAGGTTTTGGACGTATTGAGAAGATGTGTATATAAAGCATCTTTCACAAGGCCTAGCATACAATAGGTGCCCAACAAATGTTTTGCTATGCTTTCTCTTTCTTTTTCTTTGTTGTTTGTTAGAGAACTTTGTAGAAAAGTTCTCTGTGAAATCAGACAAATCAAGGTTTGAACCCTAGCACTGCCAATACTGACTGGTAGACTTTCAACATGTTATGTACCCTTTCCAGGTCGCTATACAATAGTAGATAATAGGATCTACTTCAAAATATCGTGAGCATTTTCAATATTTCCAAGATAATGTCAAGATGTCAGTTCTTCCCAAATTGGTCATTGAATCTATAGCTTCAATGCCATTTCAATAAAAATCCCAGCAAAAATTCCTGGCTTATAAGTAATTGCAAGCAGATGTAGAATGCTTTGTACCAGAGAGGATAAAATTCTGTGGTAGGAAATAAAGATCTGAAAATTAGTGACTTATACATGTTTATTTTTTATTCAAATAAAATAAATCCAGGCGTAGGCTTTCCAGGGAAGTACGGAAACTTCACATTGTTAGGAAGTCAGGCTCCTTCTATCTTTTCTCTCTACTGAATGTAGCTTGCATTTTAAAACTCACTTCATAGCCCAAGAGAGCTGCTGGAGCTTCAGCAATTACATTTGTATTCTAAGAAGCTACATTAATCAAAATAGTGTGGTACTGGCAAAAGAATAGATAAATAGATCAATGGAACAGAGTAGAGAGTCTAGAAATAGACCCACATAAGTATAGCCAACTGATCTTTGACGAAGGAACAAAGGCAATACTATTGAGCAAAAATAGTCTCTTCAACAAACGGTGCTGGAACAACCAGACATCCACTTGCAAAAAAAATGATTCTAGACACAGACCTGACACCCTTCAAAAAAATTAACTTTAAATGGATCAGAGACTTAAATCTAAAATACAAAACTGTCAAACTCCTAGACAATAACATAGAAGTATGTGATGACTTTTTACATACAACACCAAAGCTACTATCTGTGAAATAAATAATTGATAAACTGGGTTTCATTAAAATTAAAAACTTCTACTCTGAGAAAGACACTGTCAAGAGAATGAGAAGACAAGGCACAGATTGGGAGAAAATATTTGCAAATGACATCTGATAAAAGATTGTTACCCAAAATATACAAAGAACTCTCGAAACTGAAAAACAAGAAAAACAAACAACTCAATTTAAAAATGGACTAAAGACCTTATCCAAGACACTTCACCAAAGAAGATATACAGATGGCAAATACACATGTGAAAATACGCGCCAATCATATATCATCAGGGACATGCAAATTAAAATAAGAAGAGATACCACTACACATCTATTAGAATGATCAAAATCTAGAATAGTGACAACACCAAATGCTGCTGAGGATGTGGGGCAACAGGAACTCTCACACACTGATGGTAAGAATGCAAAATAATACAGCCGCTTTGGAAGAGAGTTTGGCAATTTCTTACAAAAGTAAACATACTCTTATCATATGACCCAGCGATCATTCTCCTTGGTGTTTACACAAAGGAATTGAAAAGTTATGTCTACACCAAAAGCTGCACAAATGTGTTTATAGTAGCTTTATTCATAATTGCCAAAACTCAAAGCAACCAGGTTGCCATTCAGTACTTGAATGGATAAATAAACTGTAGTACATCCAGACAATGGAATATTATTCTGTGATAAAGAGAAGTGATCTATCATCCATGAAAAGACATAGAGGAACCTTAAATGCATATTAGTAAGTGAAAGAAGCCAATCTGAAAAGCCTACATACTGTGTAATTCCAACTATGTCACATTCTGGGGAAAGCAAAACTATGGAGATCGTAGAAATATCAGTGGTTGCCAGAAGTGGGGAGGGGGAAGAGATGAATAGGTGGAGCACATAAGACTTTTAGGCCAGTGAAAACAGTCTGTATGATACTATAATGGTGGATGTCTGCCATTGTACGTTTAGCCAAACCTATAGAATGTGCAACACCAAGTATAACCCCAATGTAAACTATGGACTTTAGATAATAATGACGTGTCAATACAGGTTCACCAAATGTAACAAATGCCCCACCCTGGTGGAGGATGTTGATAATGGGGGAGGCTGTTCATGTGTGGTGGCAGAGGGTAGATGAGAAATCTCTGTACTTTCCTTTCAATTTTGCTGTTTACCTAAAACTCTTCTAGAAAAAATAAAAGTCTTCTTTAAAATAATCCTGAGGATTCAATGAGACAATTGATATAAAACAAAATGTCTGTACAGAGTAGTCACTTCGTAAATGTTAGTCCCTTCTTTGCCAGTCTTCATAGGTCACGTTTAAATAGAAGAATCTGTGTATTCTTAAGTTTCCTTCATACTCTAACGCAAGGAAAATGTCATGTCTATTTTAATTTTCTTTCAACTATCTTCAGGCATTAATTGCGGTACAGCAGCAGCTAAGGCTGCTAGAACAAATCTAAACCAAACAAGTCAAATACATGATGTAAAGCCCAATACAATGAAGACAGGTATCAACTTGAAAAGAACTCATAGGTTCTAGTTGCTGTGAAAAAAAATATCTATTTAGATATTTTGGTGCTGTAATATGCTTTCCCAGTTATTCTAGATAAGCTATATTATCTTGTTTCTATATTTCTTAGAAATTTCTTTACACATAAGAGTACACGCTCATAATTTCCTTCCTGAGAAAAGAATGAGAGAAGGAGAGATGGAAGAAAAGCAAACGAAGGAAGAAAAGGAAGAGGAGGAGGAGGAAGATGAGAAGAAAGCTAATATTTATTGAATGCCTTTTATGTAACAGGTACTGTGCTAGAACTTGATATGAAGCATTTGGACTGTAATGATTATGTAAAACTCAAATTTATATAAAATCAAGGATATTAGTATGTACCTGCTCTTAGAAGTTAAAAATAAAAAGATATGGATAGCTCAAAACTCTTACAACAATATCTAGTTATTTGCTTGCAAACTCTTCTAGTATAAATAGTTCAAAATATATTTTTATCCTGATTCCCAAGGGTCTATTATTTTTAACTTTGCCGTACTAGTGGTTTTGTAAAAATGTTTCTCTTTATTGGGGCTAAACACTTCTGAAAGTAATGTTAAAGCTATTATCTATGATGTAGTTAAATAGAACAAGGAAATCTCATGTATTTTTTTAAATTTACATATATTTAAATACAGCTAATTCTCTTTTTTTAAAAGTAATTTTATTGGTTTTATAATCGTTTATAACATTGTGTAATTTCAGGTATACATTATTGTTTATCCATTCCTGAATACACTTCATCATGCTCATGCCCACTGGTCTAATTTTTATCCATCACCACATGTATGTGCCCCTTGTTCTTACACCCACCCCATTCCCCTCTGGTAACCACTAATCTGTTCTCTTTATCCATGTATTTGTTATCTTCCACATATGAGCAAAATCATGCAGTATTTGTCTTTCTCTGTCTGGATTATTTCCCTTAAAATCATACCCTCAAAGTCCATCCATGTTGTTGCAAATGGGACAATTTTGTCTTTTTTACGGCTGAGTAGTATTCCATTGTGTATATGTACCACATCTGCTTTATCCATTCATCTGTAGAAGAGCACTTGGGTTCCTTCCACATCTTGTCTATTATGACTAATGCTTCAGTGAACATAGGAGTGGATAAATCTCTTTGGATCATTGATTTCAAGTTCTTTGGATGAATACCCAGTAGTGGGATAGCTGGATCATATGGTATTTCTATTTTTAATTTTTTGAGAAATCTCCATACTGTTTTCTATAGTGGCTGCACTAGTTTGCATTCCCAACCACCCGGGTACAAGAGTTCCCTTTTCTTCATGTCCTCTCCAACATACGTTTTTTTTTTTTGTCTTGGTAATTATAGCCATTCTGACTGGTATAAAGTGATATCTCATTATAGTTTTGATTTGCATTTCACTAATAATTAGTGATGTAGCATTGTTTTAAGTGTCTGTTGGCCATCTGTATATCTTCCTTGGGAAAATGTCTGTCCATGTCCTCTGCCCATTTTTTGATTGGCATGTTTGGGGTTGTGTTTGTTGTTGTTGCACTGTGTGAGTTCTTTATATATTTTGGAGATCAATCTTTTGTTGGATGACTGACTTGCAGATATAAACCCTTTGGTTCACATCTGCCTTATATGAATAAAAATCAAGATAAAAATATCATGTTTCTATTTCAATAGGACATGTATTTCTCAAGAAAAGTTTTGGAATCCCTTGGCGAGACTCCTTGTCTAGCACTGGGTTCCCATGAGAATTAATCCCTAATGTCCTAGGATTTCTGCTGTACACAATGAGTCAATTTATCTTCTATGTGAGAATTGAAAATTATCACTCCAACATGTTTTCTGTAGTATTTAATTCTCTCAAAGAACACCAGTTGAGAAGGGCTGTTGGGTCTTTTACTAATAAAATCATGCCTTTCAAAACCATGTTGCCAGTAAATAAAATAAGAGATGAACGCAGTAAAAATGGATGTCAATTAACATAGAGAGTGCATATAAACTGAGGAAGTAGAAATCTAAAACATTTACGGTACAATTGTCAGCCCTCTTTTCTACCAAAGGGCACTGATCCATAGGAGAACAAAAATTAAAAGATTGCTTACAAAGCAGATTCAGTGACTTTTAGAAAAAAATACAAGAATGTATGGCTATATTGCTGGATTTTTTTTCCTTTCTTAAAGCAATTCTCAATAAGAGTGAAACCAAATAATACACAAAAAGCAATAATGAAGAAGAAACAGTATAGCAATCAAATGCCAGTTTCAGTATATAGCTGACCAAAGGGAGGGAAACAGAGAAGACAGAAAAAACTCCTCAAATTCC
This sequence comes from Equus caballus, assembly GCF_041296265.1. NCBI lineage: Eukaryota > Metazoa > Chordata > Mammalia > Perissodactyla > Equidae > Equus > Equus caballus. Next base: position 20,024,462 of record NC_091711.1, on the reverse strand, counting down.
TAGATATCTAAGCTCTGATTCCCACCCATTCTCCATACTAATGGGCAAAATTGTCACCCACCAAAGCACCAAGTTCATAAAAGGGGAGCCTAAGCCTATATTAAGTGTAATATTCTATTCACATTTTTCCTACGACAAATCATCCCTCAGAAACCTCATCTTGGTAATATGCTACACTTGACTCCGCATAAGAAGACCCATGTTCAGGTCCCAACCTCATCCATTATTACAGAAAAAGACATCAGTAATTTACCAAAAAGAGACAAAATTGGGAAGAGCGCATTCTATTCAATGGTAGCTCTATGAAGAAAGGCAGAGCACTCACTATAAGAGCGCATGAAAGTGTAATCCAGTGAAATGAAATGCAGAGGTCATTGGGAAGAGTGTGGACATAAAGCCAGATACTTGTTCAATGAATGGATACCTTGCCTTGAGCACAATTATGAGTATATGGTAGGAAAACTGATAATTTTCACCCCAAATCTATTCTCTTCTCCCTCATTAGCACGTGGCAAGCTAGCTAGAGGCTGCATTTCTCAGTTTCCCATGCACCTAGATGTGCCCATATGATTAAGTTCTCACCAATGGGATGTAGATGGAAGCAATATGTGCAATGTAGACATCACTTGATTAAAAAGAAATTGCCAGACTGGACTTACTAATTTTCTCTTTACACACTTCTAGTGGCCTCAGATGTGAACATGGTGGCAAGTCAGCCTTGACCATACAGTCGAGCACACACCCTAGAGGATGAGTTAACAAGATGAAAGAAACCCAGGTAGCCGAATAACCTTGTTAAAAAGGAGCTACCCTACCTGCCTATTCCTGTTGGATTGTTATGAGAGAGAAATAATCTCTTTTATTAAGCCATTGGACTTTGGAACATCTTTATTACAGTGTCTTAGCTTTTACTCTGACTGAAAAAATGAGAATCTACCAAAGAACTTAAGCAAAGAAAAGGACGTGATCACACACATTTAGAAGGCTAATTTGGGTAGCCACATGGTGGATGGTTTAGAGGGCAGAAAGCAGAAAACTGTGGAACCAGCAGGCCACCTTTGACAATTAAATCTCCTAAATATTTCAGATCCTAGAAACTCTGTTGCCACTACCATAATGCAGTTTCCTCATGATCAATTTCCTGGAAGATCTCAACCATCTTCTACCCGATTTTTCGTCCCTGTAATCTTGTCTTCCTCAAATCTATCTTGAACATAGCAGCAGATTTTTATCTAAAATATAATGTGACCATGTCCTTTTTTTGATTAAAATCCCTAATAGTTTTATCGCCTATAGAAGTGGTTTTCAAATATTGTTGTTTATTTACTTTCTTGAAGAAGAAGTTATTTACTTCCTTTAAAGCTTCCTTTAAAAAGCTTTATAACCCTTCTACCTTTTAAAGCTTACCTCTAAAAATTTTTTATCCTGTTTGAATGGTTCTAAGGATGTAATTGGCAAAATATTACAACTATTGATATTAATTAAAACTGATACATCACTGATTTAAAAATAGCAATAGAATTTAAACAGCATAGTGATTTGAAGCCAATATTTATCCACTAAAAATTCATAAATCTTTATTTGAGTCAGAGATTGTACATAATTCTTTTTGCTCCTTAAACTCATATTTTTATTTTATTTCTGCATGAGATTTTAGTGTTATATAAAATATGTTTTTATGTTTCAAGGGATTCTTCATTATCTCAAGGTTTTCCTCTGCCACAAAATTGTATATAAGTTGACTTTTTATTCTTGTGATCAGAAGGCCCAAGTGTTAAAAACTTCTTCTGGATTTAATTACTGTTACAATTATTACTAGTGAAAAGTTGGTCAAACACATAAATTTTAAAGCATAAAGTAGAGCCAACCCTGATGGCCTAGAGGTTAAAGTTCAGTGCTCTCTGCTTTGGTGGCCCAGGTTCAGTTCCACACCACTCATCTGTCAGCAGCCATTCTGTGGCAGCAGCTCACATAGAAGAACTAGAAAGGCTTACAGCTAGAATCTACAACTATGTACCGGGGCTTTGGGGAGGAAAAAAAGAGAGAGAGGAAGATTGGCAACAGATGTTAGCTCAGGGCAAATCCCTCCCCCCAAAAACAGCCCAAAACATAAAGTAAATGTTACTGGAATGCGTATATTGATGAGATAGATGGAGCTGCTTTTTCTCAATTAGTTTATACATTTGATGATTGTATTTAACTTGCTAGAATTAAATAAGATTCAAATCCAGTTATATTTCTATTTTTCATTTTTATAGATACAAGTCCTGAGAAACATTGGTTACTTGAATAGATAAATTAAAATGGAGGGACCGGCCCAGTGGTGCAGTGGCTAAGTTTGCATGTTCAGCTTCAGAGGCCCGGGGTTCGCAGGTTTGGATGCCAAGTGTGGACATGGCACCGCTTGGCAAGCCATGCTGTGGCAGGCATCCCACGTAGAAAGCAGAGGAAGATGGGCATGGATGTTAGCTCAGGGCCAGTCTTCCTCAAACAATAAATTAATTAATTAATTAGAATGGAAAAAACTTTGTTAGAACAATTTTACTCAATTCTTTGATACGCTTCCAAGTAACATGTAAAACATTATGTGCCAATATATTATCAAAAATAATTTTTAATTATCTAACATTTGACATCTCAATTATTTCTTCATTAATTTCATTGAAAGCCAAGATTTTCAAACCACTTGACATTCAAAAGAACTTTTTTATCTAGCCATTAGAATCACTCAATTTCTTAGTTTTGGAGAAGACTATCAAAAAGGCTTTACCAACATTTTTCTAATAACAATTAATTACAGTTAACATGCTTTTACTAAGAGACACCTTGCTTAACATACAAAGAAACAGTAGTAGAATTCCGTGTTATTAGTATTAATACATATTTACCAATACTACATAATTTTATTGTATCATGTTTTTAAATTTGATTTTTTGTCAAAACATTGTAACTATAGAGTTAGCTCATTATTGAAAAATGATCACCATATAAAAGAATTGGCAAAATCAATCCTAAGGTCAAGCCAACCAACAAATTCAGATCTACTTTAGAAAATATCTCACTTCAATTTCCAATGCAATGAATAATTTAATATGATTCCTTACAACATCCACCTGCCTACTAAGTCTATTTTATGTCATTTTGTTTCTGCATTGACTGATTATTCTCCTCATTCTGGGACATAATTTCCTTTTTCTTTGCACGTCTGTTAATTTTTTATTGAATTCTAGACATTGTGAATATTATGTTGTTGCGTACTGAATTTTGTTTTGTTTTGGCCATTCTTTATTTTTTTTCTGAGCCACAATTAAGTTACTTGGAAACAGTTTGACTCTTCAGGACATGCTTTTAAGCTTTGTTAGGTATTCCCAAACAGTCTTTAGTCTAGGGCTATTTTGGCCCCAGTCCTGAGGCAATACTCTCCTGAGGTCTCTATTCAATATCCTGTGTGTTAGGAGGCTCTGTTAGGGTACTCCTTATTTGTCCTGTGGCCTGGAAACTCAATCTCAGCAATAAGATGGAGAAATTCTACAGCTCACCTCATTTGTTTCCTCTTCTTATTGTATCACTATCCTGCGCTGCCTGTTGTCCCATGTATGAAAACCATTGTTTCACATATTTTGGCCTTTTTTTAGTTGTTTCAGGAGGGACGGGTGGTCTGCTTCATGTTATCCTATCATGATCAGACGTGGAAGTATCACTTCCCCACTCTTGAATATATCTTAATTCAGAAAATCTCAACATAGGCCAAAACACTCTGCTTCTAACTCAGATATCATTCTTAGCAAAAATTTATATAAGACAGGAAAAGACATGAGACATCACTGTAGTAGGTTAATATCATTAACATAACAAGGGTTTATACTTCCCAATACTTCAAATTTTCATTTTTTTGGCATCCTGAAAGTTTTACTCTTCATAAAGATGCACCATATAAATATTTTGGATATTTAAATAGTATTCTGTATCATTCAGAGTCCAATCAGGAGGAATAAACCACGGAGTAATTTGAATAGTTATGATATGAGAAAAGAAATATAAACTATTTACAGGGAATTAGCTACTAAAAAAGAAATAAAATAGAATCTTAAAGAATATTGTAGAACTGTGAGAGAGTACTGAAGGAAGGAATAAACTTGAAAAGGGGTCCCTTTCCCAAAGCTGGGATTCAGACCTCTTTGGAGAAGGTGTGGTTGCAGTTTACTGGATGATGGTGAAGTTAGCAGGGTCACCATGGGTCAGAGTTGGTCCATGATCACTACACTAAGGCTGGAAGACAGGAAAATACAGGCTGGGACTGGCACACTTGAAGGTAAGCACCATTGTGTGTACAGCATGCTGCTAGCTGTCACATAGTGAGGTAGCCAGATGAGAATGGTTGTACCTGAATCCAGAAAAAAGCCCATTCCTCCTGTAGTCTTCTCCCACAGTCCTTTACTGGCGAAGGATAAACGTTTATGAGATTGAGCTCTAAGACCGCAAATAAAGGTTGAATTTGGAGTTAAGAAGCAATAATCTGACAACTGACCTATACTATCATTTCTTTCTTTCCCTCTCTTTATTTCCTGTTGGGATAAGTGTGATTATGAAGGAGGTAGGAAATAAAAACCAACATGAATGGTTGGACTACAAACTGCTCGCATTCTGAGGAATTTTAATAAGTATGGAAATTAAAGATATCAAAATTAACTTATTTGAAACAAAATCTGCCTGGATGACGCCATAGAAAATGTTTGTGCATCTTCAAGATAAAATCCCTCTAGATTTAGCTCATGCCTACCTCTCTACACCCCTTCTTCCTAGCTCCAGTATTATCAAACTACTTTCAGTTTTTTCCACAAATTCTGTTGTTTTTCACCACTGTCCTTTGAATTATAGTGTATTTTCTGTATAAAATTCCCTTTCTATTCCATATCATTTCAAGCATTACCTTAACCAGAAAACTCTCCTCTGACTTTAAGTGGACTGAATTAAATGCCCTTCATCTGTGCTTCCAGAATATTGTCTCCACCAGCACTATCAACTTGTCATTTTCACTAAACAATTTCATTGCTGATTACACGGACTGTCATTATTAATCCGTTTATGTCCAGTATCTAACAAAACTATGGTTTTGTATCATAAAGTAAATAATGAATAAATGAGACAAGTATAGTTATCCAGGAAAGATTTTATTGGATCTTGAAGGAGAGCGTTGTAAAAGAGATGTATCCAACAGAGATATAAAATACATGTTTCACGAGATTTGGTGATAAGTTAGACAACAAGGTATGGAAGAGAAAGGATGCAGAAATTCTTACATGCTTTCTAATGCTTCAGTTCAGGCAAATGGATAGGGATAATATTGTTAGAGTGAGCAAGTTCAAGAGAAAGGACAGAACTGGGCCTGAAGAATAGCAGAGTGCATTGGCTACATATTGTTGTGTAAAAAAAGCCCAAAACCAAGCAAACAACAACAACAAAACTATTGGCTTAAAATGAGAGTCAGCAAACTTGTTTTGTAAAGGACCAGATAGTAACTATTTTAAATGTGGGTCATACAATCTCTGTCACTACTATACAACTCTTCTATTGTGGCACAAAAGTAACCAAGGAAAATAAGAAACAAGCAGTGGACTAGATTTAGCAGTAGGTTATACTTTGCCATCCCAAGTAGCAGTAGCCATTCTAAGAGCTCAGCTGGGGTGGATAGTACAAAATAGCCTCATTCATATGATTGGAAGTCAGTTCTGGCTCTTGTTTCCAGCATCTGGTATTCTCCTACAGGTCCTCTCATCCACCAATAGGCTAGACTGCTTTTCTTACAAAGTAAGGTTCCAAGAGAGCGAAAATGTTAACTGCTACACCTCTTAAGGCCTAGCGTCACAGTTGCATGACATAGTTTCCACCACATTTTTTGGTCAACATCAGTCTTAGCCTAGATTTAAGGGATAGGGGAAATAGATTAAGCTTCTTGATGGGAGGAACCAAAAAATGTCATGTCCATTATTTTCAATCTACCATAGGGAAACATAAAGATTTAGAGTTTAGGAGAAAGCTGAAATTAAAAATATATTTTGTATTTATCAGTATATACATCATAACTGAAATTATGAGAATAAATGAGCTTTCTTGGGAGAACTAAACAGACATACACATATATATGTATTTATTACCATATATATTTTTAAATTTTATTATTGAGATAACATTGGTTTATAACATTATATGAATTTCAGGTGTACATCAATTGATTTTGACTTCTGTATAGACTACATCTTGTTCACCATCAAAAATCTAGTTTCCATCCATCACCATACAAATGTGCCCTTTTATGCCTTTCACCCACCCCCAACTCCCTGTCCCCTCTGGTAATCACCAATCCATATCATATGTATTTATTATATATATTATTTACATATACAAATATATTTATTACCTCATATTTCATAATGTATGAACCACTCTTTAAATATCAACATGGATAGATTATGAAAACATAATATTGAATGAAAAAAGAAAGTTTCAAAATTTTATGTAAGTATGAGAGCACATATCAATTTAAAATATGTTAAATCTATATATTGATTTTGGATGATTAATAATAATAATGACTAACACATTGCTCTTATATGCCAAGTCTTCTTCTAAGCACATTTTCTATACTAACTATATAATTAATACCAGAAACTTTCAAGATTAGTACACTAATACAACAATCCTTTTTAATATAAATGATGAACTTGATCCAAAGAGATGTCAAGTTGCCCTAGGTCTCATAATTAAGTGGCAAAGCTAGGATTTAAGCCTAATTTAAAAACATGGACTGGGGCCGGCCCTGTGGCCTAGTGGTTAAGTTCAGTGTGCTCTGCTTCAGTGGCCTGGTTTTGGTTCCCAGGTACAGACCTACACCACTTCTCAGCCACACTGTGGTGATGACCCACATACAAAATAGAGGAAGATTGGCAACAGATGTTACCTGAGGGCCAATCTTCCTCACCAAAAGAAAGAAAGGAAAAATCTTTTCTCATGAAAATAAGTGAGGCTTAGAAAAATGGGTGATTCTCATTTGTGTCAGGAAATGTATAAGATGAACACGAAATAACTTGATGTACCAGTCAACAAGAATACCATCAATGACTATTACGTCATGTCCAAAAAAAGCCCAAACTCTCCTGCTCAAAGACGAAACTTCAATAAGGATAATAACTGCAATAGATTAATCACTCTGAATGCACTTAATCCTTGAGGTCATAATGATAGGTAAAACTTGTGTGTCTTTGCAGAACACTTGAGAACCAGCTCATTTTCTTGAAAACTGGTAAATAAAGGGAAACAATCAAACCTTTTTTCTGCCTTTCCTATATCTCCTGCATCTTGCAATAACCAAATAGCTGAAGAGGATAAGTTACTTTTTAGAGAAGTGAAGCAAATCTTAAATGCCAAAGACAATAGATATCATCATTTTGCAACCCCAGGTGAATCCATGTAATTATCAATGGCTGCTAATATTACAAAAAGAGAGCTATCCAGATATTGAATATCTCATTAGAGAAGTTTATATACCATCTGTGAGCAATCTTGCCAAAAATATGAAACTGAATTAGATCAAGTCTCCATCTCTAAATACCATTTGCAGAGTACAGAGAAAGTTATTAAATGATACTATAAGGATGAACTCAGCAAAGTCCAACAAAATTCAGAGAGATAACAAGAGACTCTTTACAACAGACTGGTTAAGAAAAAAGAGACTTCTGGTTTCATTTCCTGTCAGGCATAAGAAGCTGGAATTCACTACACCATCCAAACAAAAAGAAAAAATCAGAACAAACTGAAAAATCAACAACTCTTCTTAGCTCCATAAAAGAAGCAAGGTTACAGGGCAAACTGGTGTCCCCAAAGTTGTAGAGACCAACTGATGACTACAGAAAGTCATGATTTACCAGAGCAAATACCCAGGAGCATAAGCCTCTGCAGGAACCAGTGCTGAGGCAGGGAAATCTGAACTGTAATTGATGAACTGATGGAGGTTCAGTATAGACACATCTGAGAAATAAAAACAACAGGGAGGGGTCGGCCCGGTGGCGCAGTGGTTAAGTTCCCACGTTCTGCTTTGGTGGCCTGGGGTTTGCCAGTTCAGATCCTGGGTACAGACATGGCACCGCTTGTCAAGCAATGCTGTGGCAGACGTCCCACATGTAAAGTAGAGGAAGATGGGCATGGATGTTAGCTCAGGGCCAGTCTTCCTCAGTAAAAAGAGGAGGATTGGCAGATGTTAACTAAAGGCTGATCTTCCTCAAAAAAACAAACAAAAGGAAAAACAACGAGGAGACCCAGTCATAGAGGGGACTCCACACTCTTGTGTATTTTACCTCCAAGAGTTTGACCAGGTTCTCACAGTGAATATCAGAGAAAAACTGCCTTGTGCTTCTGGCAAAGGGAGAGAAAAAGGATCCATTTTGAACAAATACACCAGAACAGTCTGTTCTTCTTAAGATCTGTCCACAAAAGAAACCATTTAACTGGAGGCTAACCTGCTGAGGTTTTATCAGAGCCTAACTGACCTGGGGGAAGGGAAATATGCAACTCCAGCTACCTCTAGCCATTCTATTCCACTTAAGGGAAAGGGGTTGGAAAGTGAGAAGCCAGTGCAAGGTTCACAGCCCAAAGGTACAAGCTCACAAAAGACTGAGACCTGCTCACGGGACTATAGAAAGCTTCCCCTCCCCCCACATCTGGCCACCACAATACCATAGGCCTATTTACAGCAGTTCCTTTCACTCAATAGATGACTTCTGGCTATCAAGAAAAAATTACAAAACATACTACAAAGCAAAACACCAGAACCAGACTAAGATATGGCAGACATATTGGAATTAACAGACTTGGAATTTTAAAAACTAAGATTAAGATGCTAAGGGCTCAAATTCATAGAAAACAAAGAGTAGAGTGGTGGATGCCAGGGGCTGAGGGACAGGGTAGAGGAGGAAACATTGGTCAAGGAGTACAAACTTCAGTTATAAGATAACTTCTGGGGACCTGATGTACAGCATGGTGACTATAGTTAACAACACTGAATTGTAGTTTTGAAAGTTGCTAAAAGAATAGATCTTAAATGTTCTCACTACCACAACAAAAAATTGGTAATTATGTGAGGTAATGGATTCATTAACTAATCTTACTGTGGTAATTATTTCACAATATATGTGTGTATCAAATCATCACATTGTACACATTAAACTTATACAATGCTATATGTCAAATATGTCTCAAAACTGGAAAGAAATGCTAAGGGCTCTAAGGATAAAGTAGACAGCATTCAAGAACAGATGACATATTCCAAGTAACTTCATTGTGTCTCAGGAAAAAAAGAATTGCCAAAACAAAACAAAAATCCAACACTGAATTGCATAGTATTCACAACATCTAGAATCCAATAACACATAAACAGACATGCAAAGAAGCAGGAAATTATGTCCCATAATGAGGACAATAATCAGTCAATACAGAAACAAAATGAGACATAATAGAATTAATACGCAAGTGGATGTTGTAAGGAGACGTATTAAATTATGTATTGTATTGGAAAATGAAGGGAGATATTTTCTAGAAAAAGCATGTTTGCACTGGTTGGTTGGCTTGACCATTAGAATTGATTTTACCAACTCATTTATATGGTGATCATTTCTCAATATTAAGCTAACTCTATAGTTACAATGTTTTGACAAAAATTGAATTTAAAAACATGATATGATAAAATTATGTACTGTTAGCAAACACGCTTATATTAATAATACTTAGATTTCTCCTGCTGTTTCTGTGTATGGGAGGTTAAGCAGGATGCCTATTAGTGAAAGCATGGTGACTATAAATAATAATTACTTGAAAAATGTTGGCATATCTTTTTTGGTAGACCTCCTCAAAACTAAGTAAATGAGTGATTATAATAACTGGGTAAAAAGTCCTTTTGAATGTCAAATGGTTTGAAAATCACAGCTTTCAATAAATTTAATAAAGAAATAATTGTGCTAAATGTTGGATAATTGAAAATTACTTTTGATGATACATTGGCATGTGTATGTATATATATATATATATATATATATATATATGTTTGTGTACAAATTAAATGAGAGACAGAAATAATGCGGGAAACAGGAGGAAAAAATTAGAATTATCTTTTTATTGTAAGGTACTTAAACATCTGTGAGCATATCAGTCATGTTTCTTTTTTTGCTTTTTTTAAGTGGTTGTCCTAGAGTTTGCGATATATATTACAACTAATCCAAGTCAATTATCAGATAACACTGTACCACTTCACAAGTGACCCAGCAATCATCCTCCTTGGTATTTACCCAAAGGATTGAAAGTTTGTGTGCGCACAAGAACCTGTGCACCAGTGTTTATAGCACCTTTGTCATAACAGCCAAAACTTGGAAGCAACCAAGATGTCCTTCAATAGGTGAATAGACAAATAAAGTGTGGTGCATCCAGAATATTATTCAGTGCTAAAGAGAAATGATCTATTAAGACAGGAAAAGACATGGAGAAATCTTAAATGCAGATTATTAAGTAAAAGAAGCCAATCTAAAAAGTCTACATACAGTATGATTCCAACTATAGGACATTCCGGAAAAGGCAAAATTATGGAGCCAGGAAAAAGATCAGTGATTGCCAGGAGTTACAGAAGAGGAAGGCATGAAGAGATTAAGCACAGAATAGTTTTAGGGCAGTAAAAATATTCTGTATGTTACTGTAATGGTGGATACATGTCATTATACATTAATCCAAACCCATAGAATGTACAAGACCAAGTATGAACCCTAGTATAAACTATGGATTGGGTGATTATGATGGGTCTATATTCATCACTTGTAACAAATCTACTATTCTGGTGAGATATGTTGTTGATAATGGAGGATAATGCATGTGTAGGGGCAGAGAGTACATGAGAAATCTCTGTACATTCTGCTTAATATTTCTGTGAACCTAAAACTGCTCTAAAAAATAAAGTCTATTTGGGGGGCCAGCCTGATGGTATAGTGGTTAAGTTCACACTTTCCACTTTGGCGGCCCAGGGTTCACAGGTTCGGATCCCAGGCGTGGACCTAGTACCGCTTGTCAAGCCACGTTGTGGCACACACATAAAGTAGAGGAAGATTGGCACAGATGTTAGCTCAATGACAATCTTCCTCAAGCACAAAGAGGAAGATTGGCAATAGATGTTAGCTGAGGGCCAATCGTCCACACACAGACACACACACAAATAATAAAAAAATAAAGTCTATTTTTAAAATAAAGAAAAAACATGAAAGGGAATGTACAGATTAAATATATCATTGTTCCTTATTTGGATCCTGAGTAAAAAAATAAATATATAAAAACTTTTTTTTTTTTTGAGGAGCATTAGCCCTGAGCTAACTACTGCCAGTCCTCCTCTTTTTGCTGAGGAAGCCTGGCTCTGAGCTAACATCCGTGCCCATCTTCCTCTAGTTTATACGTGGGACGCCTACCACAGCATGGCTGCCAAGCAGTGCCATGTCCGCACCCGGGATCCGAACCAGCGAACCCCGGGCCGCCGAGAAGCGGAACGTGCGAACTTAACCGCTGCGCCACCGGGTCGGCCCCTATAAAAACTTTTTTTAAAAATGAGATAATGGGGAAATTTAAATTTCAACATTTGGATATTTGATAATTCTGAGGAATTAGGCTTAATTTTTTAAAGTATCATAATGGCATTGTGGTTATATTTTTTAAATAATCTTCTTATTTTAGATATACATACCAAAATATTAAACAGATAAAATCCTACAGTGTCTGAGATTTGCTCCAAAATTATCAAGGCAATAATGTCGGTGAGGCATTAGAATAAATGAAATTGTCTGAGTTGATCCTCATTGATGCTGAGTGATAAGAACATGAGGTACATTATAGTAGTCTCTCTACTATTGTACATGATTGAAATTTTCCTCAATTAAAAGTAAAACAATTCAACAATATTATACATATACAAAAAATTCATGCAATGAATTACAGTAATAAAATTACCATACTTGATTCTACCTCTAATTTAAGTTATAATACCAATACTGTTACATCTAGTTGGTATTCCTCCCTGATCTCTTCCCCTTTACCAGTTATCCTGACTTTTCATTATTCCCTAAAGCTTTCATCATCATCATCATCATTTTATTGTTTTTCAGAGGTATCCCTAAATATTTGGTTTTACTTGTTTTTGAACTTTACAAAAATATTGTCATACTTTAAGTAATTTTCTAAGATTTGCTTTTTTCACTCAACTTTATGATTCTAAACTTCATTCACATAGTTCGTTTCATTGAGTTCGTAAATATACCTTTATGACAACTCTTACTACATAACCATAATTAGTAATTTAAATATTCAGCCTCCAAGTTAAACCATAAAGTTCTAGAGACCATGACTTTTCATCAGTTTTCTCATCTTCCACAAAATGTAAGGTACGAGGTAGGTATTTAACAAGTGCACATTCAATAAGTATTAATGAATGAATCAGTGTTTGCATGAATAAAATAGTATCAAGTGTGCTTCAACAAGAACAAAAAGTGGAAACGGTTTCCTTGTGAAGAAAATATTTCTAAATTTTTTAAGGCAACTTAGTAGAATAGCTGTGAAAAGGTAGAGTTTAAAGACCATTGTACTAAATGAAATTGAGCATAGGTCCTTCAATTCTTGAACCTGAGGTCCCCTATTTCTAAATTATAACGTATAGCATTAAAACACATATTTGCTCAAAGAATAATTTACTCATTTTTTTAGGACTAGATTACATAAAATTTAAATGATTATTTTGGTATTCAATGCAAGAAAGTCAAAGAAACCAAATATAACTCCAAAAAATGAATAATGATATTTAGTTAATTGAAAACTGACAGACGGCTGGCGCTAAAATTGATTGATACCGTGAAGTCAAAGCTGATGCAGGAAAGATTAAACTTCAAAGGAAGAATGTGACTGAAGCTCAGACATTTCTTTTTCATTTAGGAAGAATTTTACACTTGGATGGAGGTCAGTGATTTATTAGGTTAAATTTTCTCTCCACAGCACTCTAGCTATTCTCGGTATTCAAACACAACAGTTTCATTGCACAAACCAAAGCATCATACTTTATTTTTATTACTTTTGGGAGATTGTGATAGTATTGAATCTAGAAATATAAAACTAATATCCTCATTGAAGTTATTGTTGATCAAAGCACTTCCTTGCAAGGAGCGTGAGTTTCTGCCAACAACAGCTATCGCTTCTTTAGATAAAGCCTTATAAAAAGTTCAGAAGGGAGATGATGAGCTACAATTTTAGTCCAGCTACTGGAAGCATTGCCCTGTTTTACTAACAGTTTTAAAGTCTTGGTAAAATTTGAGCAACCTGAATATAAAGTTAGGCAAATTTATCTCTTAAATATTTCCTCGTTTTTTTCCAGATGCTGTCATTCAACGCCATATCATTTGGTTTTCTTTCTGTTTCTTTTAGAAACAAAAACTTTCTACATTCAATGAATTGAGAAAAAAAGACAGTATCACTCTCTAGGCTTAGAATTTTTATCTCTTCCATTCAGTTATACATTTATTTTTTTCGTCAGATGTAATCCTGGATGTAAGGATTTACATGAGTCCCAGAAATTAGCAGGTATTGACCCTATGACAAATTACATACTTTATGCCTTTGGTCATTATTCCTGTTTGCTACCCTTTTTTTACTGCACCCACTGGTGGAGCATCAAGCCTAACAAAGTTTCATAAAAATCTTGTTACAGGTTAGACTCTGCTGCTGTTCCCTATCTTACAACATGAAAATGGCCGCGACATGTTAAACAGAGGTAGAATACGCTGATGGTCATTTAAACAACCACACTGGAGTATGATGGCTTAATGTGGAATTATATTGATGTTGACACTTACATCCCTTGGAGGACTTTGAAGAGCCAAGGATAGTGAGAGCTCCTGGGCCCATCAAGTGGCCTCATCAGTTTACTTCATTATGTCACACTGATATGATCATATACTCTATCTGCCATAATATGAAAATCATTGTAAATCACTGGCCTCATGTATTAAAATTAATCAAAGAAATTTTCCATCAATAATGACATCCTTCTGCTATTACTAATTAAATATTAAAAATTTTGAAGTAAGTGTACTGCCAGTACATATCAATTCCTAAAATATTTTGTTACTCAATAAATATTGATATTAAAATATAAAAATCTTTACGTAAGCTCAAGAGAGATATATTTCATTATTCTTACTTACTCTTAGATGATTAGACATATCTTACTTCTCTAATTAATTTCTTATATTATAAATAAAGTCTGGATCCACAAAAAGGAATAAAAACCACTAGAAATGGTAAACACATGTGCAAATATAAAATATTTTTCTTATTACATAAATTCCCGTAAAAGATAATCGACTGTTTAAAACAAATTAACAATGTAGTGTGGGGTTTCTAAAGACTGTAGATTAAAACATATGACAAGAATAACACAAAGGCCCAGAAGTGAAAATAGAAATAGGCTATAAGATTCTAAACTATTTGAAAGTAGACTATGCTAAATTAAAGATGTGCAGTATAAGCCATAGAGCAGTCATCAAACAACACAACAAGGAGTTATAGATAACAAGGTAACAACAAAGATAAAATAAAATCAATGAATACTAAATTAATCCAAGAGAAGGCAGGAAAGTGGGAAAAGGAAGAAAAATAATATATGGGACAAATAGAAGACAAATAGTAAGTTTATCATTAAACTCAACTATATTAATAATCACATTGTAAATGGTCAAATCATCTCAATTAAAAGGCACTGACTGTCAGGTTGGATTTTTAAAGAAGCAAGACCCATGTTATGAATTAAATTATATCACCTCAAAAAAGATATATTGAAGTACCTAACCTTTAGTACCTCAGAATGTGACCTTATTTGGAGAAGTAATCTTTACAAAGGCAATCAAGTTAAAATGGGGCTATTAGGGTGGGCTCTAATCTGATATGATTGGTGTCCTTTATAGGGAAAATTGGAGGAGACAGACATGTACAGAGGGATGTGAAGACACAGGGAGGATACTATATAAAGATGGAGGATTAGAGTGATGCATCTGCAAACCAAAGGAAGCCTGAAGCTACCAGAAGCTAGAAGAGAGGCATGGAACAGTTTCTTCTCTAGCACCGTATGTGGGAAGGAACATGGCCCTGCTGACACCTTGATTTAGGACTTCTGGACACTAGAACCGTGAGACAATTTCTCTAATTTTAACTCTTCCTTCTCAATAGTGGATTAAACAAGTAAAGAGAAAATTAGCAAGGATATAGAAGACTTGAAAATAATACTATCAAGTAACTTGACTAATTCACATATATAGAAGACTACAGCCAACAAGAGCATGATACATATTCTTTTTAAATATACATGGAAGATAGACACTATTCGAAGCCATAAAAGAAGTCTCAATAAATTTAAAAAGATTTATGTCATATAAAGTATATTCTCTGACCATAATGAAATTAAATTTGAAGTCAATTACAGAAAGATATCTGAAAAGTCCTCAAATATTTGGAAACTCAACAACATTATTTTTTTTCTTTTGAGGAAGATTAGCCCTGAGCTAACTACTGTCAATCCTCTTTTTGCGGAGGAAGACTGACCCTGAGCTAACATCCATGCCCCTCTTCCTCTACCTTATATGTGGGATGCCTGCCACAGCATGGCTTGCCAAGCAGTGCCATGTTCGCACCCAGGATCCAAACCGGCGAACCCCAGGCCTCTAAAGCAGAACACGTGAAGTTTACCACTGTGCCACAGGGCCATCCTCTCAACAACATTATTTTAAATAATCCATGAGCTAAAGAAAATATCAAGTGAGAAATAAGAAAATGTTTTGAACTGAATGAAAATGAAAACAAAATATGCCAAAATTTGCAATATACAGCTAAAGCAGTACTTAGAGGGAAATTTATAGTAGCAAATGCCTATACTAGAAATGAAAGTGGATCTTAAATGAGAGCTTCAGCTTACACCTTGTAAAACACTTGTGAAGAATCAATATAATTCACTATATTAACAATTAATTAAAATCATATGGTCATCTCAATAGATGCAGAAAAAATAGAACAAATAAGACCCTTTGTGAAAAAAAGAAAGGAAATAATAAAAATTGGTGTGTATATCAATGATTCAATGAAATAGAAACAGAGAAACAATATAGAAACTCAATGAAACCAACACTGCTCCTTTGAGAGACCATTAAAATTGATCAACCTATAATTAGACTTACCAGGGAAAAAAAAGAAAGAACAGATCACCAGTATCAAGGATGAGGGAGATGACGTCACTGGAAATTCCACAATCTGAAAAGGATAAGAAAAGAATATGAAAAACATTTTTGTCAATAAATTTGATGTTAGATAAAAATGGATGAATTCCTTGAAAGACACAATCTATCAACGCTCATTTGAGGAGTAGTAGTTAATCTGAATAACAACATGTCTACTAGAAGAATTGCACTTGTAGTTTACGAACTTCACACATAGAAAACTCTTGGCTCAGATAGTTTCACTAGTGAATTCTATTAATAATTTAGGAAGAAATAATCCTTATTCTACACAAACACATCCGGAAAGCTGAAGATAAGGAAATCTGATTACAACCAAATACATTAGCAGAAAATAAAACAACAAACCACTATCCTCATTTTCTTTATAAATCTTTATCAAATCATGTCAAACAACAAAGAAAAAGGATACTGTATCATGACCAAATGGGGTTAATTCTATAATGCACAGTGGGTTTAATATTAGAAATTAATTAACATACTTCACCATATCAACAAAAAATAAAAAATTAAAATCACATGATCATCTCAATAGACACAAAGCATTTGACAAAATCTCACACTAATTCTTATTAAAGCTGTCAGCAAATAAAAATATAAGGAAACTTTCTCAACCCAGTAAAAGGCTTTGTGTTAGTTTCCTAATGCTACTATAACAAATGCCACAAACTTAGTGGCTCAAAACGACGTTATTATATTATCCTATAATTCTGCAGGTCAGAAGTTTAAAAAGAGTTGGCAGAGCTGTGTTTCTTCTGGAGGCTTCAGGGAAGAGTCTATTGTCTTTTCTCTTTCAGCTCCTAGAGTCTCCCTACATTCTTTTGCTTGTGGGGAATGGATAAATACATTTTGGTATATCCGTACAATGGAATGTTACACAACAATAAAAAAGCAATGAACTGCTGATACACATAAAAACATGCGTTAATTCTAAAATAATTTTTCTGGGTGACAAAAGCCAACTCAAAAAAGAATACAGGCACTATGATTTTGTTACTAAAAATTCCACAAATTATGAACAAATCTTTAATGATAGAAACCAAATTAGTGATTGCCTGAGGATGGTGGAAGGTGGGGGATAGAAGGAGGGGAAGTGACTATAGGGAGATATTACAAAAGATCATGAGAACACTTCTGGGGGAAATGGATATAGTTATTATCTTGATCATGGTTATGGTTTAATGGATGTATACAGGCATACCTCAGAGATATTGCAGGTTTAGTTCAGGCCACTGCAATAAAGCTAATAACACGATAAAGTGAATCACAGAAATTTTTTTCTTTTCCAAGTGCATATAAAGGTTATATTTACACTCTACTGTAGTCTATTAAGTGTGCAATAGGATTATGTCTTAAAAAAACAATGTATATAGCTTAATTTAAAAATGCTCTATTGCTAAAAAGTGATAACCATCATCTGAGCCTTCAGCTAGTCATAATCTTTTTGCTGGTGCAAGGTCTTTTCTTAATGCTGATGGCTGCTGACTGATCAGGATGGTAGTTGCTGAAGGTTGGAGTGACTGTAGCAATTTCTTAAAATAAGACAATGAAGTTTGACACATCAATTGACTCTTCCTTTCACGAACGATTGCTCTGTAGCATGCAGTGCTGATTGATAGCATTTTACCCACAGTAGAAACTCTTTCAAAGTTGGAGTCAATTCTCTCAAACCCTTCTGCTTTATCAACTAAGTTTATGTACTATTCCAAATTCCTTGTTATCATTTCAACAATCTTCTCAACATCTTCACCAGAAGTAGATTCCATCTCAAGAAACCACTTTCTTTGCTCATCCATAAGAAGCAACTCCTTATCCATTAAAGTTTTATCATGAGATTGCAGCATTGCAGTCACATCTTCAGGCTCCACTTCTAATTCTAGTCCTGTTGCTATTTCCACCATATATGCAGTTACTGTCTCCACTGAAATCTTGAAATCCTCAAAGTCATCCATGAGAGTTGGAATCAACTTCTTCCAAATTCCTGTTAATATTGATATTTTGACCTCTTTCCATGAATCATGGATGTACTTAATGGCATGTACAATAGTGAATCCTTATCAGAATATTTTCAATTACCTTGCCCAAATCCATCAGATGAATCACTAACTATGGCAGCTATAGCCTTACAAATTGTATTTCTTAAATAATAAAATTTGAAAGCCAAAATGATTCCTTGATCTGTAGGTTACAGAATTGATGTTGTGTTAGCAGACATGAAAACAACATTAGTCTCATTGTACATCTCCATCAGAGCTCTTGGGTGACCTAGTGTATTGTCAGTGAGCAGTAATATTTTGAAAGGAATCCTTTTTTCTGAGTAGTCAGTATCAACAGTGGGCTTAAAATATTCAGTAAACCATGTTGGAAACAGATGTGCTGTCATCCAGGCTTTGTTGTTCCATTTATAGAGTACAGGCAGAGTAGATTTAGCATAATTCTTAAGGGCCCTAGGGTTTTTGCAATGGTAAATGAGTACTGTCTTCAACTTAAAGTCACCAGCTGCATTGAGCCCCTAACAAGAGAGTGAGCCTGTCCTTTGAAGCTTTGAAGCTGGGTGCTGACTTCTCCTCTGTAGCTATGTAAGTCCTAGATGACATCTTCTTCCAATAGAAGGCTGTTTTGTCTAATTGAAAATCTCTTGTGGGGCTGGCCCCGTGGCCGAGTGGTTAAGTTCGCGCGCTCCGCTGCAGGCGGCCCAGTGTTTCGTTGGTTCGAATCCTGGGCGTGGACATGGCACTGCTCATCAGACCACACTGAGGCAGCGTCCCACATGCCACAACTAGAAGAACCCACAACGAAGAATACACAACTATGTACCGGGGGGTTTTGGGGAGAAAAAGGAAAAAATAAAATCTTAAAAAAAAAAAAGAAAAGAAAATCTCTTGTTTAATGTAGCCACTTTCATTAACTATCTTAGCTAGATCTTCTGAATAACTTGCTGCAGCTTCTACACCAGCACTTGCTGCTTCACCTTGCACTTTTATGTTATGGAGATGGTTTCTTTCCTTAAACATCATGAACCAACCTCTGCTAGCTTCAAACTTTTCTTCTGCAGCTTCCTCACCTCTCTCAGCCTTCACAGAATTAAAGTGTTAGAGCCTTGCCCTGGATTAGGCTTTGGCTTAAGGGAATGTTGTAGCTGGTTTGATCTTCTATCCAGACCACTAAAACTTTCTCCATATCAGCAATGAGGCTGTTTTGCTTTCTTATCATTCGTGCATTCACTGGAGTAGCACTTCTAATTTCCTTCGGAAACTTTTCGTTTGTATTCATAAGTTAGCCAATTATTTGGCACAAGAGGCATAGTTTTTGCCTATCTTGGCTTTTCCTATGTCTTTCTCACTAAGCTTAATAATTTCTAGCTTTTGATTTAAAAGGAGAGACATGCAGCTATTCCTTTCACTTGAACACTTAGGGGCCATTGTGGGGTTATTAATTGGCCCAATTTCAATATTGTTAAGGATTAGGGAGGCTGAGGAGAAGGGGAGAGATGGGAGAAGGGCTGGTTGGTGGAGCAGTCAGATCACACACAGCATTTATTAAGTTAACCGTCTTGTATGGGCATGGTTTGTGGAGTCCCATAACAATTACAATAGTAATATCAAAGATCGCTCATCACAAGTCACCATAAATATAATAATAATGAAAATTTGAAAAATTATGAGAATTACCAAAATGTGACACAGAGACACAAAGTGACGAAGAGCTGTTGGAAAAATGGCACCAATAAACTTGTTCAATGCAGGGTTGCCACAAACCTTTTTGTGAAAAGTTGTGAAAGATTTGTGAAAAATGCAATATCTGCAAAGTGAAATAAAGCAAAGATCAATGAAATGAGGCACGCCTGTACACATGAGGTACACAATTTGTACCTCAAATTGTATACTTAAATATGTGCAGTTACTGTGTGTCAATTGTACATCAATAAAACTGTTTTGAGCCAGATTAACTAAATCCCCAGTTTTGTGGCTTTTCATGTTCTAAAAGCTAAAATTCATATTACAATAAACAGTAAGTATGCTAGTTTATCTTCTGAGAATTTGGATACATATCCAAGATTTTTTACTTCAAGGGTCATGCTACCAAATATTAACCGTGGATCAGATTCCACAGAATTTAAACACCTTGGCACTTTTGAAGAACAAATCTGAAACAAATCAGAAACAAGTTCAACGTAGTGACTTTAAGGAAGAACCAAGATCTATGTGATTACTTGAGGATTCTTAGACATTAAAATCTCTCAGATGTCTGAACACATTTATTTAGTGCTTTAAAATTCAATAAACAAAAAAGAATAGATATGTTACTGGGAACAGGAGGGAAGAGGAGTTAGTGGGGATAGGAAGGGAGAATTCATGGTGAATTTTAGTTATTTTATGAGCAAAAAAATGTAATATTCAAATATTACTCTACAATGAAGCTTCTTAACCTGTTATCGAAGAACCCCCAAGGTCTAGAGATGGGTTCAAAGACACATGAGAATCCTTCAAGAACATATGCATATTTTTCCTGAGGAGAAGGTCCATAGCTGTGAATAAAGTATTGAGAGGATTAATAAATCAAAATATTAATGACTACCCAATGATCTATACCAAGAAAATATTTGTGGCAAAATCTGATGGAAATATTCCAATCTCTTTGATTTTCTGTTCTTTATTAAGATGATTTTGTGACCAGATGGCTGATTTTATGAGCTTTGTCATACACAATGTGATCATGAGTCTCTTTTGCAATGAAAAATTGGCCCTTGCCAAACGTGTTATTCAAGATTTTACACATTAAATGCTAATCTTGACAAACAAAGGAAAACTGGACCAACCCAGTCTTTCCAACCAGTTCTCTCATCACACGTATAGAGTTATCAGATTTAGTGGAGACAATCAATAGTTTAAACTATTATGCCAATATTATATTGCAAATATCCTGTTAGGACAACATTCAGTAAATTAATGGAAGCCAGCTAATTTTATTAAAGGTAGTCAAACAATTTATCCAACTGAACCACCTGCATATGTTTTCTTAAGTCCCTATAACATTTTAACAACAACTTTTTGAAACATTTTTAAATGTTAATGGTAAAAGGCAAATATACTCATGCTATGTGTTAGGAAATGTACATATATCTGAGCAAGCCTTCAGCAATCTTCACTTCTCTTTCCTCAATTATCCTTTTTTACATTTTCTTCCTCAGCTATTACAGTAATCTATAGTTATCATGAAACAAAATATGTAAAATCAAAATCGTTCTGGAAGCTCCAAGTCCCTTCAATCACTCATCTCCAATCAATTATGTCTATAAATGTCCAGATGCTGAGAACATACTCCTCTGTGCTGTTCTATTATTTGCACTTATATTTCCATCTCTCTCTTCTATCCCAAGATGTTCTAAACTACGTCTTAGAAATGAGCTGAAAAACTGATTAGAACCCACTTGTAATGGTTCTGCTTTCAAATATTTATACTCAGTATGGGCCTTTCAGTATTCTTTGATTCATCCTCTATTCTTCAACTATGACTCTTCTCCAATCCCTCATGAAATGTTCTCATGAAATGTTGTCATTTTCATTTTTCTTTGTAAGTCAACGTCCTGATAACCAGAGCCCTCTTCCATTCTCCCAGTTGTAGTTCTTTCTCAGCTAGGCTTTTATTCACCCTTTTTAAATACTAAGAAGCATGTTTGTCTCATTTTTTGTGTTCAACTACAACTTCCCTACTTTATCTCTTCCACCTTGAGAGCCAAAGAATAAGGTTCTGCTCAGCAGCAGTGTTATTTGGTGTGACATTAGCATGTGTTTCTTTTCTATTCCTTGTCTAGTTAAAAAATATGTTAACACTAGGGGAATAATTTGCCAATTAAATTATCTCAGAGGAGGGAAATATGAAGATTGTGGCAAGTGACTTCAGCAAAGAGAATCTGTGAAAACATTGATTACTAACAATGAATGAATGAACTGATAAGCAAACTCTAAACTCAAACATCTCTTCAAAGATAATCTCAGAAGATTATTTTTGTGAGTTTTTTTTGACATTGCAACGTATTCTGAATCTTTTGTCAATGTCACATGTTATAGATATATTCATTTGGTAGAATTTCGTTCAATTACAAAAATGTGTCCATGGTACATTCCACTGCTCTATTACTGGGTTCTCCTTTCTGGGATCATCTAAATATGAGGGGATGGTAACCTGACAACATTGGTATAGTTAACAAAGATGTGACATTGGTGCCTTGCACCTGTTTATACAAAGCTCTATATATTCAAGGAAATAATGACATGATTCTATTCTTTTCAGGAGCAACAAAGGATGGGGAGCCACTGCTGCTTGGCAGGCTGACCTGTGGGTAAATGAGCAGGAGGTGAAAAGGATGCAGCCTGGCTCGATTCCTAGTCCATCACAAAAATGACAGGAAAGTCCAAGGAGTCTTTCTGCACCTAAGAAGCAGCCCTGGGTTTAGAAATACAAAAGTCATGGTGAGATTCCTTTGAAAAGATCTATCTGGCTTAGATTCTCTCCCATGAAACCAAATAGATTCTTCTTTCTTACAAATGTGTTATGGAGAACAAGAGTGTGGCTGAGGCTCTAGATATTTCAGCTTCTCCCTCCAGCACCATTATTCTGTAAATCAAGGGCTTTCCTGGGTTTCTGTCATTAGACTCTGTTTCTGGAAATTATAAGTTCTTGACCCCTTTACCTATGATCTAACCCAAACTATGGGATTAGCACATTTAAAACTACTTTCACCTGTACAATTGAGATTTCCCCATGCCTTCAATGTTTCCATCTGGACAATCATCATCCAAAACGGGCAGAAAAGTGGCAAATTTTGCAGGAAGCTCACTGCAGCATCACCATAGATCCTCATCCTATTCTAGCAGTGAGGCAAATATGCAACCACATTGTCATGTTAACTACATCCATGTCTCTCATTCCTGAAATATTAAGACCCTATTCAAAGTGTAGTTTCTTCTGATCACCTGTTCTCTTCAGTATTCTCATCTCTATACTGCTCTGTGCTTCTCTGTTTCAACTTTCTGAAATAAAACTAGTCTTTGTCTTTCCATCATCCCTCACCTATACAATGGAATGAAATTCTCCTAACTCCTGCAGAAACTTTCAAACTATCCATACCAAGGATAAACTCTTCTCTGAGGTTCCTGACAGCCAGTGAGGGCGTGGTGTGCTTTTATAAATGATGCTAATTTGTATCTCCTGGATTCTCCCAATCACTGAGATTTGGGCCACTTGGTTCAGTCTTTCTCCTAAACCCAACTTTGAAATTATTCTGGATAATTTCAATATTCAGATGAAAGAAAAAATCAGCTTAGTAATTTCATAATTCTTTACCTTCAAAACAAATGACTTGAGCTCAGATTTCACTTCAGAAACACAATTAGGTGACCTGGGATTTTGGTCATCATCTGGGACTATTCCACTTATAAACTTCTAGTCTTCAATATTCCATTTTCAAGCAAAACTCCTGTCATTCTCTTGTCTTACTTCCTCCCTTCCATGAAACCTTCTCCTCCATTTTATTGTTGAGCCATGCTTAGTCTGTTGAACCTCCACTGTCCTTGAGCTCTCAACCAATCACCAAACTTTCTTCTCTATTCACTGTAGATCCACTGAAGAGCATTTAAAGTACTCTCTTAATGCACCAACAACTTCTTAGCCTCTTTGTTCTTCTGTAGCAGTCCTATGAGCTGGCTTCTTTTTAAATACTATACTTGAGCTACCAGTGCAGCTTAACAAAATTTGACAGTCATGGAGATCTGTGCCACTACAAATTTATAGTAGCACTTCATAGCTAGAGCCACAGTGCCACTTGACAATTACTTCATTGTGTTAGGTTATCTTTCTTTTTCATTCCTCTCCACAGCTATTGCAAACCTTTATTGCACCTGTAGCAGAGGCTGAATGCTGGGAATGGAAATGAACATGTAAATAGTCTTCTAGTGCATAAACTGGATGGTAGATACCTGGTGTTTAGTTTTCTATTTTGTATCACAGCTTACATGTGTTACATATATATATATATATGTGGGACAAGCGGGACAGCGGGACAAGTACAATGTATCATCTCTAATTATGTGGTGAAATCTGGGCAACCTATAAGGAAGCTTTGTTTTCCTAATCATATTAACTCTCACATACTTAACAAAGACTCTTCCCAAAATCTGACTTTAGGTGGTCTATGAACCTCTAGTATTCAGTGTTGTTTTTGTAACATTATTTCCCATTGTCTTCACAGGTATTTTAGTGGGAAGTAAGGGAGAAGGCACTGGGAATTACCAACCAAATGCCATTTTAGTGAAAAGTTCAGGTGGAGAAATTTTTTTTCATTCATTCATTATTTTTTTCCTCTGCTATTAAAAGATATTAAGAATCAGTTCCATTATTGGTTAGTTAGATATTTACTCAATTGTTTTATTTATAGGCATCTTCTATAATTTGTTATCTTGAAGTTCCCAGGTTTCTTTGGTATCATTCTTGTGTCCTTATCATGTTACTGCAGAAATTACAGTGCAGAAACAACAAAGAAGAAAAATACAACTGAAGTTTGACAGCATCTGATGGGTTTGCTTTTGTATAGTTTTCTATTTGAATGAAGAGTTGTTTATTTTTGAGAAACGATTGGAAAAATAATGCATTTTGGATACGTACTCTGACCAGCACTATGCTAAGTGCCTTAATGTATCTTTTCCTATTTAAACTTTGAAAAAGAAGATGTCTAACTACAATGAATACAGATAAGACAAAATGAGCCTCAGAGAAGTCAATTGAGCTGTTCAACGTCATACAACTTGTAAGTGGCCTGCTAAATTTTCAGCCCAGCTCAGATCTACGTGACAACTGAGTCTCCGGTCATTCCAGCACACCATGATGAACACTTAACATATGAAAGCAATCACACATTCACAGTTTATGTACTGTCTTTAACCAAATTCTTAACCGGATATAAACAAAAAACGAATTGTACTGCTGACAATATTTTCAGATCTTTGTTATTCTGCCTTTTGCTGAAAGACCAAGTTTGGCAAAGCAAATGTTTACAAAGATTTTTGAAAATCTTTCTACTGTGTCATAATACACGATGAACTGTTTAAAAATTTACAGTATTTGAGTCCTCATTTCCTGCTTGTTATATAATAATCTTCTATTTGAAAATACTTGTTTTGATAGCTGGAATCCATTATTAATAACTTTGGGGAAACACAGGCTTCCAGATAGAAGGACTTGGAGGGAAAGTAAATTTTAGGGCCTATCCCTGCCCTGCTATGTGGGAATTCTAGGGATCCAACCCCATTGTTATATGAGCCATAAGATAGTCAACAATAACTTCCAGCTGGGTGCTACACTGCTGTGCTCTGCTGCCCATAAAGCCTGCTGGGAAGGAATTGGGGTCAAGTTTGCAGGAGTAGAATTAGTATGAGTATGTGGGCAAAACATGGATTAAAGCTGTAGCCCTAATGGTGGAAAGGAGGCAACAGTGAGAAACAGCGTCCAATGAAAGTCAAACAGATACAGACTATTAATGGGCCAGATAGACAGAACTTAACAGAAGATAAAGTGAGCTGCAGAGTTGAATCATGCCAGGAATTCTGCTTGAAAATGAGATGCACGACAACAAGGATAGGGTCCAGCTCTCGAGAAATAAGCATAGAACAAATATAAATGGATGCAGACTCAAGCCAGCTGGTTGAGTCAGACAGAATCATGTCTTCCTACCACAGGTGCTCAGGGCTAGAAAAACAAAGAAACCCTGGATAGTCAAGTGGCCCAGTACAAGGGAACCTAGGTCCCTTGTCCACCTCCACCATCACCGTCATACGCACATTATACAGACAAGCAGATTTTGCAGGAAGGTGCATGTCCTTTCGCAGTTTTAGGGGATGGGATAAACAGAACAGGTAGCTTGATGGTTGTGCCAATACACATCTTGTCAGGCACTGTTTTATAAGGAAGTCAGGTTTCTTATAGCAGTTTGTGTGCTGACACTCAAGCGGATAGCAAATCTCCATTGCCTCCTCTTGTTTTCATATTTCTCCCTGAACAATAGCTGAAAAAGGATCTTATAGATTTTTAGGTTTAACAAAGATGCAAAATCTTATAAGTTTAACAAAGATGCAGAGTTTTGTGAGTGAAAATGATATCGACCCTGATGTCAGTTTCCCCATATTAAACCCATCATATATGGGGTTAAAACCAAAACGCTCATTCCCTGCTTACTCTCTGGCTTCCTGGCTCCAGAATCCACTATCCTCCATGGAGACAGACACCATCAAGGACAAGCACCTGGATTATCTCCTCCCCACAAAGAGATACAGACTGGTGGGAAAGCAGCTGACCAGCAAGGTCACAGGCTTCCTCCTCTCTGCAAGTAGTCTCAAGGCCAAAGACAGGCTGGCAAGGCCATGTGTTCCCCTTCCCCTACCTAAAACTCCAAATAAAAACCCTTCCTTTTAGCTTTTCGGGGAGTTTGGGATTTGAGCATTAGCTGCCCTCTCTCCTTGCTCAGCACTGTGCAAAAATAAAATTCCTACTTTCTTCCACCACACCCGGTGTCAGAGATTGGCTTGCTGCGCAACGGGTGAGCAAACTCACTTCAGGTTCGGTAACAAAAAGTGCAACTCATATTACAGAATTAATTTTAAAAGAATAAGAGATACATATGTATTGATGGTCTATTATACATGATGATACACAATTACATATAGAGAATGTATGTTATTTAATAGACATCTAAAACTTGGGCATAAATACAAACCAAATTACTAATAAGTTAGAGCTATAGAATCGTGTGATTCTGGTGTCAATGATCAACTGTTCCCAAGGATAAACTGGTAACATTCTGATCCACTGCTCCTCTTTTACTTCTCACATTAGTTACGGAGACAGTCCATCCTGGGCTGGTCAATTCCCTTTCCTAGAGGTGATTTAAGATCACAACTATTTCTAGGTGTCAAAGTTAATCATGAGCATTCAAATTTAAGGCATAGGAACTGACTTCATCAATGGTAGTTTATGCTACTTTAGCTGTGTCTTCATTTCTTTGTTACAACATAGAAACTTGTAAATTTCACTTGGTTCACTTTGTTCTAAGTCACTTTCTGGAAAATGTCTGTAACAAAATAACATCCCAGTGCCTCCCTGGAAGGTTGCTTAAAGACATTTTTGACTATTGATGGAAAGAGAACATTAAGGCCAAAGTCTCTAGAAAATACTCTCCCTTCTTCATCCCTAAAACATTTTAGCCTATGATTACTTAATTTGATTTAAGATTGAGTATATCATTGATAGTAAAAATTATCCAAATCAATGTTGTTATTTTACTGTTTAATAGTTTCTTGCATTCTGAATAAGCTGTAGGAATCAACATTTCCCCTTAGGAGTTATTTGATAATAGTCATCAAATGTTTAATTTTACATGCGCTGGCATTTCTAAGAATTTGTCCTTAGATTTATATGTACAAATCCTTAAAGATATACACACAAGCACAGTATTGCAACATAATTGGTACACTGGAAACAGTTTCAATGCCCATAGATATTTGGTATATTAGTTAAGCATCCTTGCATTAGAATGCTAGGCAATTTTAAAGAGAGTGAGGTACATTCTGTAAGAATTAGTATAAAAAGATACCCAAAAAGTGTTAAATAAAGAAAACAAGGCATAGACTTTTGCATATAAGATAATTACAGTTGTGTTTAAATATGTATGCCTTCAAAATTCTTGTATATACATAAAACATTGTTAGAACGATATGAAGATATGGTTTACAGCGCTTATCTTTGGAGAGTATGATAGAAGTAGGAGGGGGGAAGGATGCTTTTCATGTATAAACATTAGCATTGGTTGATATTGTTAATTAAATATTGTTTTTATAGTAAGTTTAGAATATATTTTCCACCCTACTAACCAAAGAGTTTGACAAAAGTAAGCACCCCCAACACCAAGCCCCTATAAAAGGGAAAGAGGTCTTTTTAATGGATGTAGTGATCCAGGAAGGAAATAGTGGCACCAATTTCCTAACCCACCACTCTCCCAATCTTGATTCCTTGCAGGATCCTCTTAAGGTTTATGCATCCCCTAGAGGATGACTGTGATTGAAAATGAAGACCATGTAAATGACACCTTTTGATCGTAACTTGTGTCTTGAGTTTCTTAGAGTTGCTGTAACAAATTACTACAAGCTGAGTGCCTTAACACAACAGGAATGTATTCTCTCACAGTTCTGGACATTAGAAGTCCAAGGTTAAGGTGCTGGCAGGGCCATGTTCTCTCTGAAGACTCTAGGGGAAGATCTTCCCTTGTCTTCATAGCTTCTGGTAATTGTTGGAAATCCTTGGCATTCCTTGGCTTACAGCTGCATCATTCCAATCTCCACCTCCATCTTTACATGGCCTTCTCCCCAGTGTCTGTTATTATGTCTCTTCTCTTCTTATACTAGTCAGAGAGGATTAGGGCCCACCCTAATTCAATGTGACCTCACCTTAACTTGATTACATCTGTAAAAACTCTACGTCCAAATAATGTCACATTCATAAGTAATAGGGACTGGGGATTCAACGTATCTTTTTTGTGGGAAACAATTCAGTACAAAACAACTTGATTTTTTTAGACCCTCCATTTTAAATTGCTTATTCCATGAGATGAATCCTAAGGGATTGTATAGCTATCAGTGTAGCAGCTGAATTAGCAGTGTTGATCCCACAATAATCTCAATTTCTGATGGAGCTCCAAGCCCCTTACAATGCTCCTCTCCATCCTCCTCATGGACATTTCTCTCACAATCTATTTATACCAGAAACAGAGGCTTATCTTTCACTGAGCTTAACACCTCCTAAAACCCAATTGGAAGAGTGAAAGACTTATTTACCCTCAGTTCAACTACTTTATGTAATTTAGGATGATAATACTCAGGAATTAAAACATTTTTATGGCTAAAACTTGCCACATGGAACAAATGATCTCTGGTGTAGTGTATATTTAAATATACTCATTATCTGAAACTAAACACACAGAGTAGAACTCTTCTCTGTTAACAAGGGGAAATAGCCATAACATCATACTTCAGAAATTTCATGATATATACAAGTCAATATTGACTTTCATTTTTTCTTACCTCTTCAAGAAGGGATGATCACAAAGAGCCAATTACGTAGTCTCCTACACAACTACATAAGTAAACCTGTGTGAGCTTGAAGAGTTAAAATATTCTGCTCTGTGACTTTTGAGTAATCCCTTTGGCTGCTTAATCCTATCAATATCCTGGAACTTAAGCAATATGGAAGCCAACCAACCGGAGCACCCCTCCTGCTATAAACTCATGATAATGCTGGAAAATACATATTTTTGAAAATTTTAAAGACATAGCTGAGCTCACAAGAGAAAAAACAAAAGAAAAAGAATACCAGCTGTCAGAAATCAAGAGAAAATTTAGAGTCAGAGTGATAAGCACCTAAGTGACCCAAAGAAATCTTCGGCCCTATAGAGGCTTTAACAGCTAAGGGCTAATGGTTTGTTGGTATTGTTTTATATTTTATTTTATGTTTGAATGATAATGTATCCACATGGTTCAAAAATAAAAACCATACAATAAGTTTTACTTTCACCCCATCCCCATCCATCAGTTCCTCTTGTTCCTATAAATAATGTAGTTTATTAGCTTATTGATCCTTCCAGTGTTTCCTAGGCAACAATAAGCACATGTCAATGTAAATTTGTTCTTCATTTATGCACAAAAGGTAGCCTAGCTTTCGTATGAAATCTTATGAGATTTTTTTTCTGTTAACTGTGTGTCTTGGAGCTATTTCCACATCAGCACGTGGAGACTTCCTTGTTCTTTTAAAAAGCTTCATGGTACCCCTTTCTGTGGAAACCAATTGTTTACTGATGAACACAGGTTGCTGCAGTATATAAACTTGTACTTGCATCGTCATGTACATTTGTAAATATATCTGTAGGATTAATTTCTAGAAGTGCACTCTGTTTTGGCAGCCCAGGTTTCACAGGTTCGGATCCCCGGGCAGACCTAGCACCAGTCTTCAAATCGTGCTGTAGCAGCATCCCACATAAAATAGAGAAAGACTGGCAGAGTTGTTAGCTCAATGACAATCTTCCTCAAGGAAAAGAGGAGGATTGGCAACAGATGTTAGCTCAGGGCAAATCTTCCTGACAAAAGAAAAAAAAAAGATCAGAAAAAGAAATGATTCATGAAAATCTATCCACTAAGCCAGGGAAGATACAGGAATTTTTTTATTGTTTCTGGCAAGCTTATTTCTGGTTGGACTCTAGGGAAGAATAAAAAGCTTTCTATGAGAAATTTCTGTGATTCCATATTTATAACACCTACTTAGCATAAAGATTCTCAAAGCTTAGGGAGCAACATAAAAACTGGTCTATAGCCAGTGAAACTCTGGAACGTACTGAGGATATGACCCACAGTCCACACTTTGCTGGTCTATAAGCTTCCTGATGGCAGTGTCTGTCTATCAGAATTCCTGGAATGCGGAGATGAGAATGAACTAGTGAATGGACAGATTACCACCGTATGAAATGTAGTTCTAGAACAGTGGTCCCTGGACATTTATCAAGAGTTCCATTGCAGGGATTATAGCAGAGTAACGGTGTCTCTCCCAGAATAGGACCCAGGGCAAGGATCCTGACACTAGAACCCAGGCAAGGCCACTAATTAGTAACCCTCCATATTAAAGCACATAGAGAAATTGAACTCAAGAAAAGAAAACAGAAGTATTTTTAATGAGCTGTAATCATGGGAAATTTGAATCAAATATTTGGGGATTTGCTTTGCAGTTTTGACCCAGGAACAAGTTGTTCAGTCGAAGCCTATAATTCCCTATTCCTTAAAGTAGAGCAAATATATGGAAATATGAAAAACAATATTCTTTTAACATTATTTTTAATTTAATTTTAAATATTTCAAACATACAGAAAAATATAAAAAATAATATAATAGAAACCCAAGTACCATCACGAGTCATAATGAATGTTGGTATGTTCTTTTAAGAGTCAAGATAGGCCAGTTATGCTACGAAACAAACACCACAGATATATCAGTGGCTAAAAGTAGCAAAGCTTTATTTCTGACTCATACTTCATATCACTAGGAGTCAACAGCATGGTTCTACTCATTGAAGTCACTCAGGGCCTCAGGCAGACGGAGGCCCCACTATCTCCTCCATCTCAACAAGAGGCTTCTGCATTTGCCACAGCAGCTGGAGACAACGTGCAGATGTGCACATCTAGGGATGACACAAGTCACATATCCTCATGTTTCATTGGACAATGCAAGTCATATGGCCACACTTAGCCTCCAGGTGTGGGTAAGTAACCCTTCCTGTTACTGCAAAAGAAGAAGAGTCAAAATTATGGGCAAGCATCTTTTTCAACAAAAGACCCAATAAAGAGAACGAAAAGACTAAGTAAATTCCAATAAGATTAACTCAGGAAAAAAACAAAAACAGCACAAAAATACGATAATATGTCTGAAAAGGAAGCATTAAGTTTGGAAGAAATGTAGAAGAATGCAGCATGAACAATGTAAATACTAACCAGCAGAAGCCCATACTTGGGTCCATCAGAGTAAACTTCAAGGCCATAACTCCAATAGGCAGGAAAAGCAGCTATAAGATGAAAGAAAATGAATTCATTGCTTAACAACTCCCTTCAAAGAAAACACCAGAACATCTAACTCCAATTTTACAGAAACTCTTCCAGAGACTAGATAGAAAATGCCACAACAAATTTTAAATGGCCAGCAGAAATTTGACAGCATAACCAAAAAAAGGAACATTGTAGATCAATATAATTAATGAAATTTCCTAAGAAAAACATAATGAACCAAATCCAGAAATGTATATTGTATATTTTATAATGTATAGTGACAAAATTTGCGTAACATTAGAGAATCTATTAATATAACTCACCATAATATAATCTCCTTTCACAGGTTAAAGGAGAAAAATTATATAATTGTTTTAACTAATGCAAATTAGCATTAGATTTAAATCAACATGTTCATGTGAATAACTCTTAGCAAACTAGGAATAGAAGAAACAATTTTAATTTTTTTTTCCAGGAAGATTAGCCCTGAACTAACATCTGCTGCCAATCCTCCTCTTTTCACTGAGGAAAACTGACCCTGAGCTAACATCCATGCCCATCTTCCTCTATTTTATATGTGGGACGCCTACCACAGTATGGCTTGCCAAGTGGTGCCGTGTCTGCACCCGGTATCCGAACCGGCAAACCCTGGGCCGCCTAAGCGGAACGTGCGTACTTAACCACTGTGCCACCGGACTGGCCCCAGAAACAGTTCTAATTTAATAAAAGGTATATGTAAAAAACCTACATCAAACGTCATACATGATAATGAAATGTTAAAGTGTTTGCTTAAAAATTAGGAGGAAGACAAAGATGCTGTTGCCCATTCAATATTATACTGGTGTTCCTGGTCCGCAGTATTAGAGAGTAAAAAAATATGAAAATATAAAGTTTATAAAGCAAAGAAAAAAATTTCATTATTAACAAATGATCTGATTTTCTAAATATAAGGTTCCAAAAAATCTACAGAAAACTTACCAAATTAATGAGAGTTTAGTCATGCTGTCACATACAAAATCAATATGCAAACACAACTGAATCTTTACATGCCAGCAACGCGCATTAGAAAACACAATTTTTACACATTAAAAAATTATATGAATTAAGAATATGGTAGTGGTGCAGAGACAGAAAATTGATCAATGGAGCACAAGTCAGCACCCCAAAGCTAGATTCATAGAAATCTGGAAATACGATCCTTGACAGAGCTGGAAATGCAAAACAGTGGAAAAGGAGACACTGTTCAGTAAATGCAGCAGAGACATCTAGTTATCCATATGGAGAAAAAAGTAAATTAATATCCTGCTTCACAATATCAATTTTAGATAGATCAAAGACTTAAATTGGATAGAAAAACTTTAAAATATTTAATAATTAGAATATTTCATGGCTTCAAGGTGGGGAAAGATTTATTAAATGAAATTTTTCAAGTACCAATCATTAAGAAAAAGATGATGAATGTGGCTACATTAAAATGAACAACTTATTTCAACAAAAAACCCTATAAAGAAGTGAAAAGTAATAGCAAGATCTTGAAATAACCGAAGTATTCCTAACGATAAATAATTTTGTTCCCAGAAATGTAATACAGATATTGCATGCACATTTACATGTATGACTTTTTTAGTTTTAATTGTGGTAAAATACACATAACATAAAATAACCATCTTAACCATTTTTAAGTATAGAGTTCAGTCATATTAAGTACATTCATGCTGGTGTTCAATCTCCAGAACTCTTTTCACCATGCAAAACTGCCACTCTATACCCATTGAACAACTCCCCATCCCCGGCAACCACCATTCTACTCTCTGTCTATATGAATTTGACTACTCTAGGTACCTTGTATAAGTGAAATCATACAGTATTCACCTTTTTGTGACTGGTTTATTTCACTCAGCATAATACCCTCAAGGTTCATCCATGTTATAGCATGTGTCAGAATTTCCTTCCTTTTTAAGGCTGAATAATATTCCATTGTATGTATGTATCACATTTTGTTCATTCATTTATCCATCGATAGACACTTGGGTTGCTGTCACCTTTTGGCTATTGTGTATAATGTTGCTATGAACATGGGTGTACGAATATTTCCTTGAGACTCTACTTCCAATTCTTTTGAGTATAGACCTAGAAGTGGAATTGCTGGATTATATGGTAATTCCAGTTTTAATTTTTTAAAGAACTGTCATACTGTTTTCCTTAGTGCTGCACCATTTTACATTCCCACCAACAGTGCACAAGTGTTCCAATTCCTCCACATCCTCACCAACGCTTGTTATTTTCTGTTTTTCGGATAGCAGCCATGCTGATGGATGTGTGATAATATCTCACTCTGGCTTTGGTTTGCATTTCCGTAATGATTAGTGATGTTGATCATCTTTTCATATGTTTAGTGAGCATTTGTATGTCTTTTTTGGAATGCTGTCTATTCAAGTCCTTTGCTAAGTTTTTAATTGGATTGCTTTTTTATTGTGGTCACATGGATGGCTTTTAAGCCAGATAAAATGATAAAAGAATATATGCATTACAATTTTAACATAAAGCTTAAAATAAGCCAATTTAAATAATGTATTGTTTGCAATTACAGACACATATGATAAAGCGATAAAGAAAAACATGATAGTAACAAAATTTGGGCTCTTCGTTACCTCTGGGGAGGCAGAAAGGGAAGAATGATTGGGAGGAGTACACTGGAGCTTCACTATTATTAACGGTGTTCTATTACTTAATATTCACACAAATATTTACATTACTGTTATTTTTAAATAGTTCATATTTATTATGTATGATTTATTTCAAAATAAAAATTTTTTGTGTGCTTTGTTGTGTGTGTGAGGAAGATTGGTCCTGAGCTAACATCTCTGCCACTCTTCCCCTATTTTATGTGGGATGCCACCACACCGTGGCTTAACCAGCAGTGCTTGGTCCATACCCAGGACCTGCAAACCCCAGGCCACTGAAGCAGAGCACATGAACCTAACCACTGTGCCACCAGGACAGCCCCTACAAAGTTTTTTAATAAGAATAGAAATGAGGGAAAATGTGAGCACTGGTGGATAGGAAACATCAAGTTGGTGAATCCTTCATTTAAAGGAAAAAAATTATTAAAGGAAGAAGTTTATGACCAATGAAGTTGAAGGGGGCACAGAATACTTCTGCGTGTGCACTTGTGTGTGCAAAGTTCAAGGACGTAAAATATACAATCTAAATACCATTTGTATCTGAACACAATGGGTGAAGCCAAATTAAGAAATCAGCAAGGTAGAGTCACTGCTGGATATTATTAATAGCAAACGTTGAAATCAATGAGACACAAATATGTGTAAACAATGTTTCAAATAGATTTACAAAATTAAGCGCAGAGTTCAAGATTATCTTTAAAAAAGATTTACAACCTGATTGTTAAGAATAAAAAGAAAAATGAGTGAGCAAATAAATGTCCCCCACATCTTCATCTTCCTTAAAGGGAATTTAAAAACCATTTACCAGTGGAGGTTACTGGGGCACCAACTTATTTCTCTGTAAAATGATAATTAAAGAAAAATGTTAAGCTTTTATCCTGCCTTTCTAGTGACCTGTATGATAGGGAAAGCAAATAGCTCCAGCAGATGAAGGAAACGTGCTTCCATTGAAAACTTTCAGCTAATACAAGCAGGCAAATGATGTAATTTAAAAATTACCATTTTTGCAATCCTTTAGGAAGTAAATGACTCAGGCAAGTGTTATCAATGGATAGTTTAAACAAAAGACAAATGAAAATTTGATGAGGAAATTTAAAGTGAAGAAATCAAGTTTTCAGCTTTTGAACTGAGTAAATAATCTCAGCGTCACTAAAAACCAGAAAGTGCATGCTTCCTGATGTGGGGTGATATGACTGGCTCAGAATGACCTCTGAAATATTCTTACACAAGTACCCGCACATGCTAATTCTAACCAAGCCTTACGTCTAAATTCTCAGGAAATACCAGGATATTAAAGAAAAGTTAGGTAATATGAGGAAACTTTCCAACAACTTAGAATGCGGAATGCTCTACAGAACAACTGAGATGGTTTCTCTGCCAAGTCAGTATGTTGCTTCCTCACTAGAAATGTTAAGGTTGCTTCTAGAGTGATTTCTCTGCCTCTAAATTCTTATTCTTCTTTATAACTAGTCACGCAGATAATATCATAAAATTTCTTGGCAAGCCTTAAAAGCAGAATCACTCAATAACCAATTATTAAGCATCTACTCCACTAAACAGTATAGAGCTATAAATAAAGACATGTAATACATATAACTCCTTCCCACCCACTTCAGCCTCCATCTCTTCTGGGGAAAGGAAGAGACAGCATAGCTTGTTCCTTTTATCTCTCTTTATTTTTCCCCTTTTCGCTTTTCATTTTTCTTTTCTGTTTAAATCAAGAACACACACTTACAAAGTAGAGAAGGAAATATTAAAGTTTGTACTTCTATACTAAATTCTCCTTGATATTATTGTTATAATATTTTCCATATCTCAAAATGAATTCTCAAAGTTTAACAGTAAACATAGGTTAGCAAAGAAACCTGAGGATGGTTTATCTGATCAGAACTACTTTATCCACAATATTTCCATCATGGAAAGAACAAAATACTTACTTCATGCAACTTCCTAACATTTCAAAAATTTTAGTGACAAAAATTTGAGTAATGTATTTTTGCTCTTAAGAGTAAGTCAGTGTACCCATCATGCTGAGAAAAACTAT
This sequence comes from Equus caballus, assembly GCF_041296265.1. Lineage (NCBI taxonomy): Eukaryota > Metazoa > Chordata > Mammalia > Perissodactyla > Equidae > Equus > Equus caballus. Next base: position 19,987,760 of record NC_091711.1, on the reverse strand, counting down.
GAGGCCAGAGAAGTCTCGAGAATGAGAATCATTTATAGTATTGGAGTTCTGACTTCAGGATTTTTTCAAATTTAGTAGGATGTCTTTTATTTACTCTCAGGCAATATGCTATTATTAAAAATGTAGGTCTTTTCTGGAAGTGAAGATTTTATTCAACTCTGTCTCAAGTCCTAAAGAAGCTAATTGTTTCTAATAAAAGTATTTGCTAGATTGAAGGGATCTGCTTAATGCATTCAGAAAGCTTATAAATAGTTAAAATGCAAATATTTTAACTCATCACTAGCAAGTTCTGTCAAAGCTTTAAGGAAAAGAAAGGTTTGATATTATTTAAAATATTTCAGATCATAGAGAAAGAAAGAAAAATTCTAAAGTCTGCATAACAATGAGTACAAAAAAGAAAAACTGTAGTTCAAACACAGTATCATTTCAGAACTTTTAAATAACGTATTAGCAAATAGAGCTCACCTGCCTATTACAGGAATAACACAGTATAATAAAGAGGAATTAATTTCAGCAATGAAAGAAAGATTTAATTTTAAATTATCTATTAATATCATTTCCTTAATAATAGGTTAAAAGAAAGACTTTAATCATCTTCACAGAGGTCAAAAAGGCATTTCATATATCTGTCAACCACTACTATTGTTTTAAACGTTATGTTAGATCTAATAGGATATATCTTTGACTTTATGTTTAAATCTATACCAAAATAAAAAAACCATCATAACGCTAAAATTCTGAAAGTTCTGTCATGAAATCCAGGAAAAGACTAAGACCCAGAATTTTTCTCCTCTCTGTATCTGGTTATGGGGAAACCCACAGGGCTGAGCTGAGGGAGACGCACTGCTGTCATGTAGGTGACATGAAGGTCTTGGCTACCTGATTGCTCAGGCCTGACCCCAAATGAACCACTTCCATAGTTTAATGGATTACTCTGTGCCTGCCCAACCTTATGACTCAGCTCAGATCATAAGGAGGTGCATCAGGACTTGCTATCCCATAATCCCAAGTGGCATGCCAAGAGTTACTTTGTGAATGTTGAATAGGCTCTGCTTTCTAGGTTATAAAAGGTAGGGCCTTGCTCTAGAATCCTGAGGATCTGGTCTGCAACTCCCTGTAAGGGTATGGCCAGAGACTCCTTACCTATCATACTCTTACCTTCCACAATGTGGTACTTGCATGTTGAAATCTAGAGAAAAACTTCTGGAAAAAATATAAATTAACAAAATTGGTCCAACTAAAAATAGGAAAGATTAATAGATCAACAATCATTAAGAAAATAGAAGTAGTAGTCAAAAATCATGCTCAGGGCAGCCCTGGTAGCCTAGTGGTTAAGTTTGCTGCCCTCCACTTTGGCAGCCTGGGTTCAGTTCCCAGGCACAGACGTATACCACTCATCTGTCAGTGGCCATGCTGTGGTGGCAGCTGACCTACAAAAAGAGGAAGATTGGCAGCAGATGTTAGCTCAGGGCAAATCTTCCTCAGCAAAAAAAAAAAAAAAGTCATGTTCAAAAAATGCAAATTGTATTATTTCAAACACACATGGAAGTTTTACATAGATTGATGGGATCATAAAGTAAATCTTAACACATTTCAAAGTAAAGGTTTTCTATAGCACACATTCTCTGACCACAATTCAATTAAGTTAGAAGTTAAAAATATAGATCCAAAAAAAGCATATATTTGAACATTTAAAAATATACTTTCAGATAACTCATGGTTAAAAGGAGAAATCAGTATATACATTAGAAAGATTTTGAACTGAATGGTAAAAATATTCCATATTTAAAATTGTGGAATGCAGAACAAATGGTTTTTTGAGGGAAATCTGTAGCTTTAGATGTTCCTATTAGAAAAGATGAAAGCCTGGAATGAGCTAAATAAGCAATTTAATAAGTTAAAAAAAAAAAAAAAGAACGCAATAAACCCAAAGGACGAACAAGGAAGATTTCTTCTAGGGCAGAAATTAATGAAACTGAGGATCAAGAAACCAACCAAAGGAGACAAGCCTCTGGTGAGATTAATCAGGAGAAAAACTAGATGTGAATAAATATATGAATCAAAACCACTAATTAATTCGAAGTTGAAAACGGGAATAAGACTATTTTATCAACAACTCTAGACCAATAATTTGAAAACTTGTATGAAATAACGGTTTCCTATAGTTATATATCTTAGAAAAATGGGATCAAAAAGAGAGAGCCTAAAACAATTAATAGATTGAAGCATTTAGTCACAAGAAGCATTTGGCAACAAAAACACTTCATATTTAAATTGGGGAATGCAGGAAAAACGGTGTCATGAGAGAAGCCTTAAAAAAGGCAGGTGCCTTATTGGACAACACTTGGCTTCTTCCAGATCTGCCCCACCCACTGTCCTGGGGGTAACTCTCAGCAACCAACTGGGAAGGTTGGGCCTCCTAAATGAAGAGGGGGATTGTACTATTTCACAGTCTGTTTTCTGTTGAAATTCTTCGGACGCATGAAAATGCATTTTGGAGAACAACTTCCATCAACTTGACAGTTTAAATGAAATAAGGTTAGCAGCATACGCAAGATACAGTTTATCACATTTTCTTTTCTCAGCTGCTCTAAGTGCAGCAGGATTCCCTCTTTGTCAAACCTCAGGGTGTCTGAGGTATGGGTGAAGCCACACAGCTGCGGCGAAACACTTGAGTTAAAATGGAGATTCACTGGTGACCCCAGATTTGAAGCAGTCTATTTACAGTAGGACTAGGCATTATTTTTATCCCAATGCCTCCATATGATTCTTATTTTAGAAATAGTGCTTTAACGATTGAAGCATATGCTCTTGGCCAGATAAGAATAAAGGGAAGGAGAAAGGTGGCTTAAGTTGATCTCTGCTTGAATGGGGAGGGGACATGGGGGGCTAGAAGTGTGAGAAGGAGCAAGATTGAATTTCACTGGACTTAAAGATTACCTTCACAGGAGGACGATGATGAATTGAGGTAACTAATCACATAATTCTGTAAAGCAACACGAAACAAAAAACTCCACTAGCCTACACAGCATTTGTATCGTGAGGGCTAATCAATTATCTTAATTCTGCCTGAATAGACACTCAAGTTGAGTTTTAATTAAAATTATTAAATAGACTGAGTTTGCTTTCAAAGCCTTCCTGTTTCTTCTTTTGGTACCACCCTCTCTCTTTTGCACTCTTTTTCTAGGCATCAGTCCTAATACCCCCACTTCACTCTCTTCTCCCACGTTTGCCTCATTCAGACACCGTCTCATGTTCCAAAATAACTTTCATGCTTTCTTTTCAAAGTTTAAGGATTTCCGCTTGTGACTTACAGCATTTTCAGCTGTGAGACATCCAGCAGTTGAAGTTCACATCTGTATTCATTCCCACGGGCATTGTGAGCATGAGAGCTTCGACTCTTTCTTCTTCTCTGGAGAAACAATGACAGGATGCAGAGGACTGAAAGAGATATCATCCAAGGGAAAAAAAAAAAAAAAGAATTCTCTCTAGTTTTTAAAATATATCATTAGTATCAGTAGTATTATTACTAGAAATAAAGTTGTGATACTTCTCAACTGATCCCTACATCAGTGTGCGAAGTAGACAGCAGAGTTAGAGTGGTGAATTAGAGGAGGTAATTTTGATTAGGCCAATTCACCCTAAGGCATATATTACTCACTCTCTCTTAGGAAATCTAACATTTTTTTCAATCATTTTTATTTCTAAAGATCAACTTGCAAACTGAGAAATTCTGCACAAAATGAATGTACACTTTTGTCTCTTTATATCGATTTGCTTTGCTTTTAGCTCTATTTTAGACTATATTTAATCATAAATAGAGGGAAAGTCAACTTTTTCTTGGGACAGGGTAGTCTAACTTGCCTCTAGGACCAGTGGGAAGAATATCGATTTACCTAGATGACAATTCATTTCCTTCTGTGGAACTGAAAATAAAGAAAGGGTTAGATAAAGACTAAACGAGTTAAAGTAAATTACTCAGATGTCCTGAGGATAAATGTATACTAATACACGAATAGAGTATTCTCATTAGAAAAAAAAGAGGACGAGAAGGAGGAGATAGAGAGAAGGAAGGAAGGAAGGAAGTGTAGGAAGAAATAAAGAAAGAAAGAAGAGAGGGAGAAAGAAAAAAGAAGGAAGGAGGGAGAGAGGAGGAAGGGAAAAAAAATTCTCATGGCAAGACACGGTGTCTTCAACAGAACTGTTAGCTCCTGGAGGAGGCCAGGGACTAAATTTTGTATGGCATTGCTTTTGAATCTTCTACAGCAGTGGGCACGTGGTAAGCATGCAATTAATACATGTTTATTGCTTGAAATAATTAGCCTACAAATACACAAAATATATGGGTAAGTTTTTCTTTTAGAAAAATCAAGCTATACACAAAGGAAAAAAAATTCCCAAGCTATAAAAAGAATAAAAGATGAATGTGTTTCTCACAAAGTTGTACAAGCTACAGCAGAAAGGGGTCATATTTTTCCTATGAGACAGTTCCATCTGATGCTGTGTGTGCATCATCGGCCCACTGTATGTAGCCCTGCCAAGCTCAGGCCAACTCATAAGTCAGGCTATTGAGGGGAGACCTCAAAGAACTAGAACAATTGATGAAAGAAGTGGTGTTGATGAGTCAGAGCATTCTCCTCTCCTTTTTCACTGATGGTTTAACATCTTCTAGGCTTAACAATTGCTTTGCTATGTATTACTTTCAAAATTAAGTGCTCATGGACCTTATTGTGCCTAACATGAATCAAAAATGGAGTGGAGGTGGGGCTGGCCCCATAGCTGAGTGGTTAAGTTCTTGCGCTCCGCTGCAGGCAGCCCAGTGTTTCGTTGGTTCGAATCCTGGGCACGGACATGGCACTGCTCATCAAACCACGCTGAGGCAGCATCCCACATGCCACAACTAGAAGGACCCACAACGAAGAATATAATACAACTATGTACCGGGGGGTTTTGAGGAGAAAAAGGAAAAAAGTAAAATCTTTAAAAAGAAATGGAGTGGAGGAATATAACTTTAATCTAGTCAGGATCTGAGTAAATTAATAATATTTCAATGACTCTAAATATCAAGAGACTGTCTTTGGGAAAAGACTCAGAAAAGTCAGATGTGTAAATAATGTAGAGTTGACCAAGTCTAATCAGTGAGAACATTTTTTTTCATGTCCCCAGCTACTAAATTAACTATCATTCTTTCTCTGAAAACCAGGGTAGAATACAACCATAGGGAATTAATTAGTTCTATAAGCATGTATGAATGCATCTTACGTGGCAGGCATAATATTAGATGCTACAGGAGAAAAGAGAAAGAAGAATGGAGAGGAATGAAAGGATTCTTTTATTCCACAAATATATCTGAATATTTACTTTGTGCTAAACACAAGATAGTTTCAAGAGATAAATGAAGAAGACAGAGACAGACTCTGCCTAAAGAAGTTCAGCATCTAGTGGGGACACAGAGTACAAAGAAGCAACTACAGCACGGTTTCATAGACATTAAGGAGGTATAAACAGGATGTTACGAAAAATAACGTTATTGAAACAGATTGTTTGCAATTCAAAGTTAAGTACAACAGTAGATGTATGAATATGTGATGTGGGAGCACAAAGAGGTTCAAACACTGACTGAAGAAGTCAGGGAAAGGCTTCCCAGAGAAGGTGACATTTGAGCTGGTGTAGAACAGCTAAGTAGGATACGCCAGGTGAAAAAATTCAAGTGGAGCTGACAGAGAGAACAACATATCAGAAGACACAAATTTGTCAACGAGCCTGGCTTGGGCAGGAAACACTAAGAATCTTCTTGAGAAGAACAGTAGGGTACATCAGAGGGTGGTTGTAATGACACTAGAATGAGAGATTAGCTGCAGAATGTGAAAGCCAAAAAAGTTGCACATTTCACATAGGCAGGAAGCCAAAATAGCTTTTTAAGTAGAGGAAGGACATAATCAACATTTTCTATTTCTTTCTCTCCCTCCTTCTCTCTTTCTTTCTTTCTTTCTCTCTTTCTCTGTCTCTCTTTCTTTCTCCCCTTCCTTCCATCCCTCCCCCTCTCCCTTCCTTTCTTTCTTCCTTCGTTCCTTCTACTGCTATGTAAAAAGTGAACTGGAGTAAAAGGAGTCATTGATGGGAGAAAATCCAGTTAGGAAACAGTTACCGAAGTTCAAATGAGCAAAAAGAAGCTTCTGGAAAAGGGCAGTTATCATGAAAATGAGGGAGTGAAGACAAAATTGAAAGGAATTTCTGAGGTAGAATTCGTAGGGTTTGGTTACTTTGTAAGTGAGTTTGTATGGAGGGTAAGATAACCGGGAGCAAAGAATAAGATGTAGGAATCAGGAAGACTGAGATTTTCAGCTTGAAGCCCAAGTGACATCATTGACTTAGATGGACAATTCAGGAGACAAGCTAGTTTTAGGAGCAAGAAAACATTTTAGAAAAGAAAAAGAGGTCTACTTTGCAAATTTAAATTCCAGGTCTCTTTAGAGATCTTGAAGAAGTGAAAGAGGATATTTTAAATGGTTGATTTTTCTGGTGCATGATCCAGTGCACAGGGAGAAGTTTCTTCCTAGTCTAAGAATGAAAGTGGTACACATAGAAGCCGAGAGGTAGAGAGCGAGGAAGTTGAAGAAGTTTTCTAACGAACTCTCCTTCCTCTGGTAAGAAGAGGTATTGTTACCTGCTGACCAGGGTGAGGTCAGGCCAAGGTTAAGAAACATGAATAGGGATTGGAGAGATCAATTAAAAGTGGAGATTGAGGGGCTGGCGCAGTGGCATAGTGGTTAAGCTCGTGCACTCCACTTCAGTAGCCCAGGGTTCACTGGTTCGGCTCCCAAGCACAGATCAACACACTGCTCAACAAGCCATGCTGTGGTGGTGTCCCACATACAAAATAGAGGAAGATTGCCACAGATGTTAGCTCAGGGTCAGTCTCCTTCACCAAAAGGGAAAAAAATCAGAGATCGAGAAGGAAAATTTATCAAACACCAGTGAAAGTTTTACCCTGCAGCCAGCATCAAGATGGGATTAAAAACACTAAATTTACAGTTCCAAGATGCCTATAGCAAGAGAGGAGAAAGTAAATGATTGAGTTATTCTAAAAGGTGGAATTCAATTTCTCCTTGGAAAGCCACAATCAGAAAGTTCGTAGCATTTTGGCACAAGCTAATAATACATCTCTGGGACTCGGAAATATGTTAGATTTCGTTAAATACCTACATATGTGAAATAACTGAAGTGCATTCTTGGCTGGAAGGAACCAGACAAACTAAAATGAGCTCTAGTGGTCATTAAAATACCATTACTAAGAGTTAGCAAACTGCTATACTAGATCATCTTGTGTTATTTTATGCAGTTTAGAAAAGTGAAATTCATCTTAATATACATCTCAATTAAAGATAAGAAGCAGTCAATTATTCTTGACTTTTCAACTTCAGTGATATCCTTAAAAGAGTGTTCTGTTTTCAGCCATCCTCTAAATAAAAACACATTCTCATTACGACTTCTGAATGAACATGAGCAAGACTTTGTTTTGTTCTTCTTGTCCTTGATTAGTATCCTGGGTTTTAGATAATAAGATGCATATTGACTGGCTATTGACCTCTTTGCTGACCTGGTTCCAGTGAATATTAAATACAGGTGGAAAATCTGTAATCAGTAGCAAAACACACAGGCAGCTCTTCTTATTCCTTTGTCCCTTGACTCTTTAAGCTGAGAGAAGTGCCAACAGAAATGTAACAGAGCCCAGATATTCCCTGCTTGATATGCATGGGCTTATCTTGTTGTTGGCTATGCGTGAACTTTTTTGGAATGGCATGAAAGGAACTGCTTGAGATACTAAGACAAAATATTCATCCTCAAGTTTGTCTAAGCACACAAATCTCCTTATATTATGCAAAATTATATTTATTTTCTGTAGAAAGAGGATTACCTCCTTTAAAGGGTAAAAGAATGCTCTGTCAATAAGGAGATTCCAAATAATTATGCTCAAACCTAGAGGCCTGAAGTAGAGGGGCATAATTCATATTGAAGTCGACTTAAGTGACTCTGTCCTTGAAGTTATCCAGTTTCCAGAGCTTCTCTCTCCTGACTGTAAGCTCAGAATTGCCTCAAACTTTTTACATGGACCCCTTCCACAGGGTCCAAAGCTTTTTAGAGAGGGCTTGTTTTGACTTTTAATGCCATTAACGTACTTTCACTATTCTTTTCTCAGTTATTGTAGAGATTACAACATGTATGTTGGATTTATCTAATACAAAATATTAACTTTTATACTTCCCTGACAATTCTAGAAACTTACAACTTTAATTCTACTTCCTTTAGTGGTAAATTGGACTAATTTCCCCAACTCTTCACTTCCTCCCTGTAATAGAAGTATATATCCATAGCCTTTGCATGTAATGTTGGAGTGCCCCCAATAGAGCAAGCAGAGTATATTTCCTTGATTTATTGACGTTCAGCCTAGCCAAGCAACTTGCTTCGGCCAGTGGCATGTTAGTGGACATAAAATGAGCAGTTTTAAATGTGCTTGCATAGTTTGTCTTGTCCACTTGTACTTCTGCTATTGCCATGAGAAGGGAGTGCCCTCAAGAAACCCATCGTCCAAGAATAAGACATATGGAATATACTTGTACTCAACCTGCAGCCTTCAGTCAAGCCCAGCTGTCCCACAGACCCATGAGTGATATGTATCTACACACACACATATATGTATACCAATGAGATTTGGGAATTATTTGTTACGAAGCATTATTGCAGGAGATAGATGATAGTAAAACTCCTGCTTCATGTTTTATTAGAAAATAATTGAAGAAAAAAAGAAATAGTGTAAATTAGCTTCTGCTTATTGGTAGCTTCTGCAAACTTTAAAATTTTTCCCAGTATCACAGCTGTTTATTGTTCTTTATTTGTTCCTAATTGCTATTTATGTAATGTTGATTAAATACTCCATTTAAAAATATCACTCTTGGATAAATATCTCCTTGGATAGTTATTCAATTTTCAAACAATTTAAATTTTTTACACAAATTTTCTACTACCTCAATAAGCATATCACTCACATAAGTTTCTAGGGTTTTTAAATTATTATTATTGCTGAGGAAGATTCGCCCTGAGTTAACATCTACTGCTAATCTTCCTCTTTTTGCTTGAGGAAGAGTCACCCTAAGCTAACATCTGTGCCATTCTTCCACTACTTTGTATGTGGGTTGCCACCACAGCAAGGCCACCAATGAGTGGTACAGGTCTGCATCCAGGAGACTAAACCTGGGCCATCAAAGCAGAGTGGAACAAACTTAACCACTAGGCCACAGAGCCAGCCCCAATTTCTAGGTATTTTTAATGCTATACTCCACAAATTCCTCTCTTGTTTTTCCTATCAACCTTGAAAATTGAAATCATGATTTGCTCTTACTATTGAATAAGACTGTCTAGGGAATAACTTAAAATATGTTTTGTAGAAAAGACTTTTTTAATAGCACATACTTCTCTCAAATCAGATAATCCATGTAATATTGAATACAGACCTCGCAATTACTTAACTATATTTTTCCACAAAGGGAATGAATTATTAAATTGCATTAATTCAACCTAATGTAAAGCAGTTTGATAAAAATCTGAACTGAAGATAGTGTCAGAAACCTTGTGAAATAAAGTTTCCAAGTTAAATATGTTAAATGAATGTTTGGAAGCCAAGCATATCAGATGGAAAAAGACCTATCAGTATAGCTTAGGCACATGTGTCCATAAAACTACTGAAGAAAAATCTCCATTAAAAAACTACAGAAATAAATTTCAAAGTGGGGAATGAAAGGCTAATGGTGGGACTTGAGAGGAAGATGAGGTTAACTCTTAGGAACTAAGATCAAGAAATGAAGATGGAGCTTCTCTGTGGCTGAAAGTGAAACCCTCGCCAAGGGAAGGAAATGTCATGGGCATTCGAGGGGAAATTGGAGAAGCAGCCTCAACACGGAACCCCAGCTCCACAGAAAGAGAAAGCTTTGTCTCAGGAAGTGTGCAAGTGAGACTCTGGTGCCTGGCTCTTAGAATCTGTGCAAGGTGTGTGGTGGTAATGACAACATTTACATTAAGGGGATAAAATGTCAGCTCTGGAGCATCCATGACAGTGTGCAACAGAATTGGCAGTGGCAGAACCGCCAGCTAAGAGTTTTGAAAGACAAAGGGCATAAGGGTTTAGAAGGATGCCCTTGACCCCCACAGTGCATGGTGGCACTGACAACATAAGATGAGGTCATAGAGCTAGAACAGTGTCTATGGGGACTAACAAAGATTTCGTTTATGTTGTCTAATTCTAATGATTAATGTTAATTCAAAGTAAGAAGAAAAATCCTGACATCAGTTTAGATGCCTGAACTGCCACGTATTCATTTCACTTAATTGACTTCGTAAAGCTATAGGTACAAACATAGCAAATTGGTTGGGAGGGTAGGCTCTAAAATCAGACTACCTGGGTTTGAATCCTATTCTGCCATTCACTAGCTGTTTGACCTTAGTTGCTAAATTTCTCTGTGCAATTTCCTCAACTATAAACTGCAAATAATAACAGTAACTTCTTCATGGGATTGGTATGATGATTAGTTAACACATATAAAAGACCTTGACCAATTCCTGGTACTGAATAAAAATTAAATAAATACTAGTTGTTATTATTATCACCCACTTTATCAAGGAGAGTTTATGAAGCCTCCGTTGTTTTCTTCCCCTATCCCCCCAAACTAAGAAGACCAAAATCAAAGTACCACCGAGTGGGAGACAAGGACTAGATGTGACTCAGTGATAAATTCACAATACTCTTGGGTTTGTGTGTGCTTGCTTAAGTGTGTATGGGGGTAAGGGAGATACCTCTCTCTTCCCTTCTCCAGGCTGTGGCCTGGGAAAAGAGTAGACAAGAACGCTGAATCTCACATTGTGTAAGAAAGAGACAGATGATAGAATTCCCTTGGTGATGCCCTGGCTCCTGGATGAGCGGTATGTTTGCAAGCATGAAGAATTTTACACCAAACATTTAGCAGGCTATGGATTTCTGTACAAGTTTTAAGAGTGGGTGTGCTTAGTTAGCCTCTACGGTAGGTAGCTGCCCATCATGACTACTCGTAGTTATCAATACAAGAGTTAAGTAAAGATATTGGCAATGTAGAAAAGTCTTGTAAAAGAAACCCTTGTCAATACAAGAAAAATGTGAAAAAGTAATAAATAATTTTTAGAAAGTAAGCTTATAAGAAGATCTATAGAATTAAAAAAGCAGCAATTTAAATAATTTACATTAATATAAAAGCAAAGTGTTTTGAGGCAAAGGAGTTCAAGAGCTGTGGGACTCTTTCAGCTTTATAGGAAACTGACCAGTTATAATCTCTTCATGTGAAAAACAAAGATAACTAAATTCTTTAGCAATGAAATAAGAATGAGTATATTTAGATATATTAATCTTCTTGATGAATTACTCTAATACAGATATCCAGAATGAATGCTGTGTGGGATGGGTATAGTAGCTGAGAAACAAACACAGAAAAAGAAATTAACAAACATTTGAAGAACAACTTAAAACATCCAATTTGGATATGTTAAAATCAACATGGCATGTTTTACTTAAGAATTGGCAGATGGTAGGGGCTGGCCCCGTGGCCGAGCGGTTAAGTTCGCGCGCTCTGCTGCAGGCGGCCCAGTGTTTCGTCGGTTCGAATCCTGGGCGCAGACATGGCACTGCTCATCAGACCACGCTGAGGCAGCGTCCCACATGCCACAACTAGAGGAACCCACAACGAAGAATGCACAACTATGTACCGGGGGGGCTTTGGGGAGAAAAAGGAAAAAAAAAAAAAAATAAAATCTTTAAAAAAAAAAGAATTGGCAGATGGTCTATACTACTAGTCACCCTGAGGATTCATCCCTCAGATGACAGGAAGCTCTCTTGCATGTTTTATTTTAAGAGGACGAATGAATAGGTAAAACCAATAATGATACGCTGATACCCTAATTGGAAATATGGGGGAAAAATTTTATATAAACATTTCCAGATCAATTCACTAGATAATTTATAAGAACATAATGCCTGAAAACTTTAAAAAGATGTCAACAAATTAGGGGCCTCAGTATTCCTAATAATTCACCAAGATTTGTTGAATGTCAAGCACTGTGCAACAGAGGGAGGGAGCCAACAAACCACGGTTTACACAATTATGTTGTTTTATGATAATATTTTTCCTAATATTTATTACTGGGAAAAACTGAAAAGCATAGAGAAGAAAATATAAACTCACCCATAATAAACACGTTAACATTTTGGTATGTTTTCTATTAAAAATTATATGTGTTTTTACATATGGATATGTTTATGTAAATTTTAAACATTGATATATAATTTTTATAAACTATTTTGCAACTTTCTCTTTTCCCACTTATGATGTCAGAGTTTTTTTCCTTATATAACTAAATATCCTTTTAAAAACATGACTTTTAGAATATAACTAGTATTGTGGTTATAATTCATTAAATCTGCTCATATAATGGATATTAGGTTATTTCCAACCTATTTATTTTGTTTATTTTCGATATTCGTGCAGTGAAAAAATGCACTGGTCACTTATAGTGCAGCATACAATCCGTGCTTTCAGAGTTTCTACTCTGGTGAGAAAAAGAGTTATAAACAATTATATTGACATACGGTAAATTCTAAAAGACAAATCTCAATTGCAATACAAGTATAGGCTATGCAGAGCTAGATGCCTTCTGCCTACACAAGCCAGTGAAAGTCTCCCAGAGCTCTCACTTGCCTGAGCCTTCAAGGAGGAAGATGAGCTTTTTAGCCCATGAGCTTAAAGAATTCCAGGCAGGGAGTATCTCCTGCAAGGGTGGCATTTGATCTGTGCTTATCTGTTTTCTTCTTGGAACACTTTCTTTTCTTGATTTCCATGACCCCAAACTCTCCCTCTTTTCCTCTTCTTTCTTGTTAGAGGAGGAGTACATGTATTCTTTTCCATTTTTTGCTGTTTCCAGAGGATGGACTTCCCTAACATAAACCCCTTGCCTCTTGCCCCACCTAACCACTCCTTCCAGTGGAGAAGATGGTAGATTCTATTATGGTTGAAAGTCATTGGTCCATATTTCATGTCAATCACCACTGTCGCTGAGGATTTGCATGCCTTTTCTTCTTTCTCTATCAGAGCAGTGGGAGGCAGAAAGCTTAATTAGTTTTTCAATGCCACGTTTACCCACAGAAGAACCTTCCTAAGACATAGATGGGAGATCTGAGATGAGCCAGGGGTTACGACAACATTCTTGTCACTCCATTTAGCTATCCTATGACTTCAAGAATTTAGCAGCAATTAAGACAATATTGTAATCTCCGCTTTCTGGCACCCTATTTCTCCATGGGTTCTGCACGGAACAAGGAAAAGGGGGTACTATATATTGCCCCATAGTGACCACCTGAAAGCTCAGTGATTTTTAATCTATTTGTAATTATTTTTGTGTGCCGTGAGAAGAATTAGTGGTTGGTTGGATATGGGAGGTGTGGGATAAAGACCTAGAATGACTCCCAGATGTTAAAAGAGAGCCTTTACAGGAAAAATGGCAGAATGAGATGAATACATGATTCTGTTTTTTGAGCTTAAGGCATCTGTGGGGCTCCCTAATGGAGAAGTCAAGTAAGAAGTTAGAAGAAGAATTACAATCTTAGCATGTGAGACTCCAAAAGTTCATTTCAGAGTACACAAGTTGATCACAAATCAATATGACAAGAAAGTTGATTTGCAGATTATTAGAGGAAACACAACGTAATCAGAAATAGCAACATTCTCATAAAAAGACTTACATCCCAGAAGAAAAAAGCTTGGGAATCAGAAGTATTGAAGTCATATCACTAATTTGAAAATCTATATAATGTGAGAAAAGGCAGCAATGACAATAATTAGCTGGTATCTGTATTTCTTTAAAATGAAAGTGTGACAATCTATCCCATCGCCCTCTTCTGCCCTGATCTCAACAGCATCACTGCTACATGATTAATTGGAAAATGTCAGTGGCTTGGAGGCCTAAATTAAATCTTACCAGGCTAGGTTAAGGAAATGTTCTAGATTATAATTTAATGTGTAAACTCTGACTGTGGGAAGTATGCCAGCTTTTAAAGAATTATTTATGGCTCAAAGCAAGTAGGAAAGTACCTAGCAGGTATGTGAAAGTATTAGCTACTAAGATAAAATATAGCTTCCAAGAGGAGTATATTTGCAGTGTGTGACAACCTTCCTTATCATTTTTCTCTTAATAAATATGTGTATGTTTATAGCACTTTGTCAGTTAGCTAGTTCACTAAAAGTTACACACGATGTGTCAAATAAAGCAGCATAATATATGTCAACCCAAGCTTCTGTAAGTTTTCAAACCTGTAAGTCAATTTGATATTTCGCTGTGACAAACTTGTATTCTTTACAAATAGTATAAATAAAATCTGCAGGACTTTAAGGGGAGAGTGAGAAATCACATCCAATTGAAGGACTGAAGAAGATTTCAGAAAGGAGGTCAAACTTCAACTAGACAATCAAGAATTTGGACAGATGAGGATGTGGCAGAAAGAAAAAGACTAGAAATATGAGTGTTTCTCAAAGTACATTAAACATTGTAAAGTGAAATTGGATATTTTGAAAACTGTTTTTTCCTCTCTCCTTGCTACCTTAACACCACTCATTTAAGTTAGCCTGACCTCCCCAGAACCAGTAGCCCAAGTGAAAATGAGCCCCAGGCCCTTCTCGGGAATTCATGGTGATCATCAAGGGCCCCATCAATTCCTTCCTGGCTTGCTTTTATTCTCCTCCTTTATTCTATCTGGCTCTGACTCTTGGTCATGGCTCTTAATTGAAGTTACATGTTTTACGTTTTGGATTTGGTCGTCTACATTCAGTCTCCCTGATTTTTGGTTATTAATTCTCCTTAATAGTTTTTTGACATATACTCAACCCTGTGACACTTCCTATTCTAGGCTGTCTCTGGTAGGATGGATCTCCTGTGTTTTTGCCCTTTGGGACCCACTCCCAGTGTCAGGCTTGGTTGGTACCCCGGGCAGCCTAACACAGATCCATTTGAGAAAGGATTTGGACAACTGCAACCATGGAAGTTACTTTTGTTTTATTGCTATTTTTTTTTCTGATAATAAAACAAACACATATTCACTGGAGGCAAGTATAAAAAAGAAGAGAAAAATCACCTACAATTCTACTACTCAAGATAAACACGATTACCTGTTGATATATTTGTCTTTTTCTATATTATATTATATACATATTTTTTAAATAAAATTGTGTTTATAGTACATACACAGTATTGCTGTGACGTTCTATTGGTGATTTTCTATTTCCTTCATTTCTTCTACATCTTTATTCAAATTCTTCTGTATAGAAGATTTTTCTCTTCCCTTTTCCCATTTACTTACTTATTCAATCATTCAGTTATATCAATTTGGCTCATCAATTTCAGAGGGGATTATAATCCAACAATATTGTTACTTATTTTGTTCAAATTGTTCTAGCATTGGCCATTGGGAACTCTTTCAGGCAGACTCCCTTGTTCTTTTGATATGACCCCATCTCTCCATCCTTTTCTTTTTCTTCCTCTCTCTCTCTTTCCTTTTTTTAGCATTTCCTTATTTTCTAGTATTACACAATGTTCTAGGCTTATTTTGCATTTCCCTTGACTAGCTGTAGTATCAGTCATTTCTCCAAAGAGACTAGATACCTTTTACTGGAGAACTGTATTTAGAAAAGCAAGGTCTAGGCACTCGGTGTGTTTACTGCTACCAGGATGTCACTGCTTGTAGGCCTTCGCAGCAGACAGAACTACGACATATGTGTTTGTATACTAACTGCCTATGCACACATACCTATATTTATTTCGATATCTATCTACCTATATATGAAAATAAACATGAGTTCATACTGTTATCTCCAACTTTAATCCAGCACCACAAGTTTCATTCTAGTTTTCCCCCCACTTGCTTTTTGTAAATTCTTTTTTTGACAGTGAGAAAACTGTTATTTACCACAGCAGGACTATACAGAACATTTCTGTCACCCTGAAAGTCCCATTGTGTGGCTCCTTTGTAGACATAAATTCCCTTCCTTGCTAATCCCCAGAAACCAGTGATCTGTTGTCCGTTCATATAGTTTGCCAGAATGTCATGTAAAGAAATTATACAGTTGTAGCCTTTTAGCAGTCTGGCTTCTTTCACTTAGCAAAATGAAGGCAGTGTTTTAAAAGTGTTTCTGCTAAGCCCCAGAGGATACCGAGGCATCGCAGAAGTCCCACCAGGTGAGAGGGATATAAAACAAAAAGTGCTTTGAGTCTTCTTCCACTCCTGCTTGATCAGAACAAATGTGCTTTTATCAGATATAGATGGACTTCATATGCCATTTTGTTTGCGAATTCTTTCTACTGATTTGAAAGTGTTTTATAAACTCAGATCCTTCTGAACTAAGCTAGTATTAGTAGTAATGGAGAGTTCAGAGCACTTGGGAAAAATACTAAAGAGGGAGAATTGAAAAAATATGAAAACTCGTTTGAATGTGTTGAATAAGTATACTAAAAAAATTATCAGGTATTAGATTTAAAGAGCAGATATATGTAGATATCATTCATCAAGAGAGATTCAGGAAAAGAGAAGATTTGAAAGAAGAGCTAAATTCTGGTTTGAAAATTTTCTAAGTGGAAAGGCTCACTAATCGTTTGGAACTCAGCAATTAGGTCTGGTTTAAAGATACAGATTTGGTGGTTATTGGCTCATAAACATTAACAAAATGTATGGATATGGATGAGTTGCCACAAGGAGAATGTAAGAAAGGAAAAATAATAAAAGGCAAGGATGCTGCTACGTGAAACACTGTTATTTACTAAGTGAAATATGAGAAGACCACAAAGGAGACAAGAGAGCTATGCAGAAGAAAATCCAGGAAAAAAAAAATATCGCAGACTTCAAGAGAAGGGAGTCTTTCAAGAATTAAGGTGCTCAACAATGTCAAAGATCAAAAAACAGGAAGTGAAAGACACCAACAGAAATGCTTCTTCTAGGTTTCACTGTTAGAAGGTTGCTGGTGATGACGAAAGTTCCAGTGTGTCAGAAGCTGAAGCTAGATAGCAGTTAGTAGTAAAACAAAGTAAAGACATATTAGAAAGAGCAGGAATAGCCTATGTTCTCTAAAAGTTTGAATTAGAAGAGAAAAAGAATTAGGAGAGAAAGAAATGTGATCTGTGGAATTCACAGGGTTGCTGGGCAGGATTAAAGCTCTACTTTAAAACATTTAGAACACAGTTTAGTTTTTCAGGTGTTTTAAAAATAATTGCTATCATTTATTTCTCAAAATTACTCTGTTTGGTAAATGTTTCTAAATGTACGTTAGTTAAATTTGTACTTGTTATATAAGAATACATAAAATTGCATCCAGTTTTAGTGGGAAATCTCCAGAATTTCTGGAGTCAGATAAGGTAAAAGAAAAAGGGTTTTAGAAATGTCAAAACTTAGAACTGGCTCACTAGTCCTCCTCTGGGCTCTGAATATTAAAGACAAAATTTTTAAGTGTGTTGGGTAAGAGTTTGTTGAATGAGCCAATTTTCATCTCAAAATAAAAATTGATTAAAACAATCAAATGTAAAAAAATTAAATGCTGAGCCCTGACACTTTGAAGTCAGAGGAAATGAAACAAGATGAGCAAATGCTGAAAGTAAGTATGATTCACATGATAAATTCAACCATTTTGGATTTAAGATGAAAAAATATCTATAATTCAAAGACAACAAACTAAAAACTGGGATAGAAGGGCGAAAAAGCATTGGTTATAAATTATTCTAATTAGAGTAGAACACAGAGTTACGTCAATGAAGTCACTTGGACTGAATTTGTGCTCATTTTGGGGGTACATTTTTTAGCCCTTAAATGCTGTTATTCAAATACATCACATCTCTTTTACGTAAGATAAAATTAATGAATCAGTCAGTTATGTCTGGAAAGCAAAAAAATATACCAAGTGACGAGAATCTCACTTTCTTCCAAACATAAGAGAAAAAGTACAGTTGAACAAAACATCTTTTGCAAACTGTTAAGAAAAAAAAAAGAAAATCAGAACATATCATTTTTCAAGTATTTGAAGTTTATTTGGCACACAAGTTGATTCACACAGATTTGAATACCTTACACGTATGGTCAAAGTTAAAATTTGTCTTGACATTTTGTTGGCCTACTGTTTGAGATTTTTAGAGTAATTCTTCATAAAATCTGATAGGAAACAATTGTTTTGGAGAATTGCCTTTTGAAACCTTGACTTTTTTTTATCCTGATGAAAACGTTATAACTCACTGAGATTTCACTAAATTACTTGAACAGGTATACTTGCTTTCAGAAACACTTGGAAATACTTACTCTGATTATTTATTAAGAAAAAAAAATTCTACTGAAAAAATGACTCAGGAAAACCAACAAAAGGTAAAGGGTTTTCTCAAACAAATGTAGAGTGAAGTTTTTTTGTCATATAAACTAAATATAGATTGAAAGCTAATAGACAATAAATGAAAGACATCACAGTTTTTGGTTTGAGTTTTAAAATGTACACTTACTTGGGATATAGAATAAGCTGTGTGGGCAAAAATCATCTAATTTCTTAGAAAAATATTCAAAGAAATATGCAAATCTGATCTCTTCCAGTTTGAAGTACCCTCCATGGGAAAGCACTTTGGGAATGTTATTTTTATTTGGAAAATTTTTAATTATTCTAGTACTGTTATTTTCAAAGTCAAAAATTAAACAAAAGGAAACATGGAAGAGTAGAGAGTAATCATTTTTATCATAAAACACTTTCTTTTCATATTACTTATAAAATTATGCTACACCTTTGAATCTTATTTTACAGAGTTAGGGGAAATTTTCTCAGTGGGAGTATTTCTAATTGTCTCATTTTTATGTCAGTGAGAATATATTAATTTATAATTAAAATTTATTTGTAAGTAACTAGGAAATAACAAATATTTCATTGAGATACACTTCAATTAGTAAATGCAAAAAAGTTAATTCCCGGGGCTGGCCCCGTGGCTGAGTGGTTAAGGTCGCCCCCTCCGCTGCAGGCGGCCCAGTGTTTCGTTGGTTCGAATCCTGGGCGCAGACATGGCACTGCTCATCAAACCACGCTGAGGCAGCGTCCCACATGCCACAACTAGAAGGACCCACAACGAAGAATACACAACTATGTACCGGGGGGGGGGGGGGGCTTTGGGGGGAAAAAGGAAAAAAATAAAATCTTTAAAAAAAAAAAAAAGTTAATTCCCTTTACATGAAACTTTTGCTAACTTCCACAGGAAGGATTTTCCCTATTGAGGGAGGATTGGTGCTAGGTTAGTTACTGAGGTCAGCTAGGGAAGATAAATCTTTGGAAATATTGGTATACCAAGTAAAGGGTCATGTGATTTGCATATCCTTCAGTTTGCTTGTACCTCAATACAAATACATGCGTGCATACATAAATAAGCAAACAAACATTTATTTATTATTTATATGTTTCTCACTTCATTTGGGCTTTTGCTCAAATATAAGCATCTTAGAAAGGTTTCCCAGATCATTCTATTTAAAACAACCTCATTACCTTACCTTACTTTCGTTTATAGCACTTATCACTAATACTTTATTATATATTTATTTGTATGCTTATCCTTTTCCCTCCTTTTAATGTAAGTTCCACGACAATAGAGACATTGTCTGTTTTATTTACCAGCGTATCGCAGAACCTATTAAAGTGACTGGAATACAAACGCACTCAGTAAAAAATATTTGACTAAATGAATGAATTATTGTTTGTCTTCCCTAGTAGAGGTTGGTGTTGAGGGCCAGAATATTCTCACCCTCCAGCAAAATATTGTGCCTTGTACATGGTTGGCTTATAATAGAGAACTAGTGAATTTTATTTTAAATCTGTTTTTTTTTTTTTTTTTTGAGGAAGACCGGCCCTGAGCTAACATCCGTGCCCATTCTCTACTTTATATGGGGGACACCCGCCACAGCATGGCCGGACAAGTGGTGCGCACGTCCGCACCCCGGATCTGAATCGGGGAAACCCACGCCACCGAATCGGAACACGAAGTTAACCTCTGCGCCTCCAGGCCAGCCCTGTGAATTTTATTTTAATGCTAGAAAAATCCTTGGAGTGTTCAAGAAGATAATACGGCATTGTGTGGAAAATATTTAGACTTCTCACTCCCTAAAATGTTACACATCTAATTTGGGTATGTTGTATAACAGAACGTAATGTTCAAATTTCTCTTCCAAAGTTAGATAAATTGGTTTTCCAAGTGATGTATAGCTTTGCTTATACATATTGCTGTTTCTCGGTGCTTTACTTTGCCTAGAACTGGAACTCCTCCTAGTAGGATTATCTGCATCTGGTCCTACTCACTCCCCAACAACGTCACTACTTCAAGACCTCAGGAAGGCTGGTAATTTCCCCTGATCCAACTTTCATTATTAAATTTAATCTCTCTGCTATCTTCTTTCCAGTTTCCATTTTGTATTATGGAGCTGATCAATTCCTTAGTTTATATTACTCTCTCTATAAATTAAGAGGTTAGCTAGATAGGCTCAAAGTTCCCATGCATGTCTTACTCTCTCTGATTCCATATGTTACATCTCTTGGAAATTCCAATTAGTATATCAGAGGGATAAGACACATTCCAAAATATTTTTATTTAAAACGTCTCCTTCTAAAAATAATTTTAACTTTAAACAGAAGTCATTTGATTATGGATTAAAATCATAAATATGATCTGCCACTAAGAGCCAATGTTTCTTGACTTACTGACACTTCCTAAATTACATAATTATTTGGTTATCATAGCAAAGCCAAATTATAATTGATGTTACTTACAACTGCAGTGACTCTTCTGATAATTTGTATTTGTCTAAATTATATTGCAGCATCATATGATCTGGTACTCTGAATTTCTCTCCCAGAGTGAGAGCTATTTATTATCATACATATTGCTTTTTTTTCATACTATCAGATTTATTCTCTGTGTTTTTAAGGATAGGGCAAATATTGAAAGTGTTTTCTGTACAAGTAATATTACCTATTAATTATAAAAAGTGTAGACATTTAGGGAAATAAATTATTCAACTATTGACAACATATTGTATTTCCTTCTAGTCATAAATTATGAAAAAACAAGATAATTATTTAAGTTCGTGTGTATATATATATATATGAAGTGCTAAATTATGTCTTTACCATGTTTTCAAATAATATCGATCACACTTTGTCTCTTTTAACATTAAAATCAACATTTCCCCATGTCATGAAAGTCTATTTTCTAGTAGTTTTATTTTCTAAGTTTTTATTTTTATTTCTAAAAATTTTATTAGCTTTTTAAGTTATCTACTACTACGTAACAGAGAAATTTAAAGCTTATGGCTTAAAACAACGGCAATTTTATTATATCTCATAATTCTGTGGGTTGACTGGGTTCAGCCGGGCAGTCCTGATGTGCTACAGCATGGTGACTGGTGCTGCAGTCATCTGGGGGCTTGACTGTGCTGGAAGGTCCAAGGGGGCTCCCTCACATGGCTGGCAGTTGACACAGGTTTTGGGGAGCTCTGGCCTCTCCATGGGGCTTGATTTCTCACAGGCTGGTGGCTGGGTTGTGAGAGAGAGTGTCTCAACAGTGAGCATTCCTAAAGAAAGGAAACAGAAGCTGCTGTTCCTTTTAAAGGCTAGGGCTGGAACTGGCACAGTGCTGCCTCCATTGCATTTTATGTGATAAGCGGTCACTGGACTTAATTAAGGGGAGCCAAAATAAAACCCGCCCCTCAATGAGCAGAATGAGAAATTTGGGTTCATATTTAATCCACCAGAATAGCGACGTAATTTCTACTTATCTATGCACCGTGACTTAGTTAAAAATGATCTCGGGTTAAAAGGAGCCAATGAAAAGAGAAAGGCTATTATAATTAAGGCTGAGACACATCTGTACAACTTTTCTTTGGTTTTACCCTGTTTGGAGATCACTCAGGTTCTTGAATTTGTAGGTTTGCATCTTTTTCCACATTTGGGAAATTTTTAGCCATTATTTCTTCAAACACTTTTCAGTCTCATCCTCTTTCTACTCTCCTTCTGGAACTCCAATGACACAAACATTAGATCTTTTGTTATGGTCCTATAGGCCCCTGGGTTTCTCTTCTTTTTCTTTTTCAGTCTATTATCTCTCTGTTGTTTAGATTGGGTATTTTCTGTTGTGCTGTCTTCCAGTTTACCAATTCTGTCCCTGTCTACTCCATTCTGCTGTTGAAACTACCCACAGAATTTTTTATTTCAGTTATTATATTTTTCAGTTCTAAAATTTCCGTTTCATGTCTTCTATTTTCTTTTTTCATTTGTTTCAAGCACATTCATAATTGCTTGATGTATTTTTATAATGGCTGCTTTGAAATCTTTATCTGTTAATTTCCACGTTTGTTTCATCTCAGGGTTATTATCTATTAACTGTCTTTTCTTATTCAAGTAGACATTTCCCTGGTTCTTATTTTGACGTGTACTTTTCCCCCTCTCAGCCAGGGTGGTGTTGCCAGACTCTTAGTGGAGAGCATGAAATATCACATCTGCTTAGCTGTAACATGCCTCCCTGTCAGGATGTCAAAGAAAGCTCACTGGAGAACCAAGACTTTCACCCCTCACATGTCAGACGAGGTCTGCTAAAGCAGAGATCTCAATAAGGTCCAGAGTCTCATAACATAATACACAAAATGTGCAGAATATGATTTAAAAAATCATGTGCTCCCAACATGACCTCCTCTAACACTGCAGTAGGAGAGGGCTCCTTACCACTGGATCAAGGTGAATGTTTTGGCTTCCCAGTTGGTCTCCAATGACACTGGTGGGAAGAATGTGGGCTCTTTGTATGGTTGGATGGCAGTAGAAATCCAGGATCCTCAGGTGGCCTCCAGTGAAACCAACAGGGGACAGTGCCTGGTTATCCCTAGGTGGGAATGAAAGTCCCAGCTCCCTACTCAACCTTCTCTGACACCATCCTGATGAAGAGTTTGGGGCACCTCATTAAACCCGGGTAAGGATGGAAGTCTAGGCTCTCCTTTGGGGTTTTGCTGACTGGGATGGGAGTGAAGCGATGTTTTTTCTGTGGTGTTTGGCTGAAGTAAGGTGGTTATTGTCTAAAAGTTTTCGGTTTTGCTAGGTTATCCCTTTCCTGGTCCTTTGGCTAGAGAGAGTAGGAGGTTGTTGTACTTAGCAAGAGGAATAGAGAGAAGTATGCCTACTTGCTCCAAAACTGTGTTTTTAAATCTGATTATTTTCATTTCCTATGTCATGAACATTTTCAAATGTTAGCACACCAACTTCTCAAACTGTAAAGATTTATACTAAATTATAAGAGAAATATCTTTAGATGGTGGAATTGCATGTCATTTTTCTTTTCTTTCTTTCTTTTTTCCTATCAGTAATGTCTAAATTCTCTTGTGAACATATATTGCTTTGGTGGAAGGATATTACCAGGTAATTGCTATTAATTAAAAATCATTTTTCTAAATCAAATTAGCATTGCATATAGCAGTTAAAAATAAATAGTACAATATTTATACAGGCAAATCTTTATACAGACAAGAATTCTATGTAGTTTTGAAGATTTGACAGAAAAATTTTAAGAATGCTATGTCCTTTATTTATTTATTTATTTATTTTTTGGAGGAAGATTAGCCCTTAGCTAACTACTGCCAGTCCTCCTCTTTTTGCTGAGGAAGCCTGGCTCTGAGCTAACATCCGTGCCCATCTTCCTCTAGTTTATACGTGGGACGCCTACCACAGCATGGCTGCCAAGCAGTGCCATGTCCGCACCCGGGATCCGGGCCAGCGAACCCCAGGCCGCCGAGAAGCGGAACGTGCGAACTTAACCGCTGCGCCACCGGGCCGGCCCCAAGAATGCTATGTCCTTTAAGTAGCATTAACTTTGTAAAAGTTAAATTCCTATTTTCTATCTTATAATTCAGTAATATTTAAGACATATCGCTTTGCATTCCCTGTCCTCCTCCATACCCTTCCACCCACCTAGGTATAGCATAGAAAAACATTTCAGTTCTTTTTTTCTTCTTTTTTGTTTTTACATTGAAAAGAACAGAGCCAAGAATATCCTTAATAATCTAGTTCAGGGACAGATGGTCATACAAAAATAATCAAGTTTACCAAAATGATGGTAAAAATGCCACATTTCTTTGAAGATTGTCACTGAGCAACAGGAATAAAATTCAAGGTTTTTATGCCCCCTTCCTGAAAACTGAAGAGGAAAGTAAAATAACACTATCAGAATCAATTAAAGGAATTATTTCCTTGTTTACTTCATTTTTATTAGTTAAACTAAATCCTCAACATAGAATAGTTTGACCTCTATCTCAATAGTCTAGTTATTTAAAACCCACAGGGCTGTGTTCTCTTTTCCTCTGTGCTAGACAAAACAGGACTTCTTAGATTATTTTGTCTTCCAGCTTCCTATCTGTAAAGTAAGGTGTTACATCCTTGAATGTTTCCCAACTTTGAAGTGATTTTGATTCCAGAAATGAGAAAATGGCAGTGGCTGTGACTTCCTGGGAGGTCTTGGTCTTTACTCTCACTCTGCTCACACCTCCTCACGACACCTCACACACAATTTAACTCAACATCCTTTGTTAATTTCTGTTAAGCTAAACATACTTTTTACTTAAGTGATAAATTCAGTAGTTCAGTCAGCAGTCGATCGGAGAGAAGATTTGGAATTTACTAAAATATTCTTTTAATATCAGTATTCAATAATTTCAAATCTCCAATGGAAACTGTCCTCTTCTGATTTGGTCAGAGTACCTCCAAACATGAAGGAAAGGAAGCTGTAGACACTGACAAGTGAGATTTCTCCATTTCTAAATCAGAATCAAAATGGTAGGAACTTCTGGGAGTCAAGAGAACTCTCTTTTTGTAAAATGAATAGGAACTAGAAGCTTAAAATGTTAATTTTTAAAAAAAGCAGTGTTGTGCCTTTTTGTTCATGTTGATAAAGTCCAAATTTCTAAGCTCTTTTCACTCACTCATTCATTCATTCATACCTAAAACAGACATTGTATTAAGTACTAAAATTTGTATTAAGTACTAAAATATAGATGTAAGCCAGAGGGACATCCTCAGTACATTCATGAATCTTAAAATTTCTTCATTTATACTGGAGTATGTCTTCAGAAAAGATCAATTAGTAATTTAGCTTGTCTGTTTCTATAATGAAGACAGCTCCAAAATGAGCTAATAGATTTACAAAAGCATAAAAAAAAAAGGTGCTAATGAAAAAAGATACACATGGGAGCCATTTTTAGCTCCGCCTGAGGAGGTACTCCCTATATTTAGAGACGTGTCAGTCAATTAATATAGACAATGTATCCATTGTCTATGAAATTGATTTAGGGAGGGGCGAGGGTGGAGGGAGAGAGAATTTATGTAAACAAGCTGACAAAGGATCACTTCTTTGAGATCCTGTATTAAATTTCGCTTTCTCTATCGAACTAATTGCCTTTGTTAGTGAGGTTACCAAGACATTAGGGCTCCATTCCTCTGCTTCATCTATACCTTGTTGCAAGGCCTGCCACTAAACATGGCTGAGCTATATGACAGTAGCTACACCTCAGCAAAATGTGCATACATTATTCCTCACTAGGGATCCTTTCCTAAAGTCCCACCATAATGAGTTTGGCTGAAAAAGTCATTAAAATCAAAGATTCCTCTCACTTTTATATCTATTTCTTAAAGTCTAGTTCACAGCTTGTCCATCTCCCCTTGTTCTCTTTTTCTGGCTCCACATGGCCATCCAGAGCTGAGGACCTCCAAGACTGTTTTATGATCCTGTTGGGAGATATTAGTTCTCTATCACAGAAACTTTTCCTAAGAAGACATTGCCAACTTAATCATAACAGTCCATTGGAGAAGATAAATCACAAGGAGAAAGGGAACTCTGACACTCTTTTCTTCCCTTCAAAGGATCTCATTTTGTGTCCATTAAGCATTAGCCTCTCACCAAAGCTAGTGTGTCATCACTATCTCTGTAAAGCTAGAGAGATAAGAGTGTGGGAAGTAATCTTTACTGAAAAGAATAAGATTACAGGAAATCCAGTGTTTGAGAAAAATAGTAGCTATGGCATTGTTGAATCAAACAGAGGAAAAAGAGACAGAGCATCTAATTGAAAGAAATTCTTGGGTAATAAAAAGCTATGTCAATATTTTACAGGAAAAAGAGAATCTTAATTCTATCTTTAAAACAGAGACTCAGCATCATTTGTTGCTCAGCAATATTTACCTCAAAGATAGGGACAAGTCTGAATGCTGAACAATTCTTGATGGGGACATTAAGAATACTGGGCAATTGTATTGAAAGCCTTATGCAAAGCAAGTGGCTCTTCCAATTTAGACAAGGATTGAAACAGATTTGAAAGGAGAAATGAATTTAAGACTGAATAAAAAGAGAAATCAAATAGTAATGGACTAATCTCTTTAGAGATTTTCCTTGGCCACATATGCCTAAGTGTTTCACCGGAGAATCCAGGATGGAGCTTCCTAAGGACCATATTGTTTAGATTAGACTGTATTTATAGTTATTCTTAAGGTAATTGTATAGTAAGGTAGTTTTTTTCAAGTCTTAGTGTATATTTAGTTATTTTAAAGATATTCTTATATTATTTTTACAAAGTCTCAAGTAAAATAACTATTTAAGCTTTTATTAAAGGCAATTATATAATCCAATTGATACAAAGGAATTGCTAACATTCAGATGTCCAAAATGGCTAGGGAAGCAGAGCCCTCTGAGAATGGTTCTTCAATATAACTGGTTCCTAAGGAGGTGTGCAAAGAGTTCCTGGGCAGCGACCCCTTCATAGACCCTGCTACTGGTTGGCGGATAAAAGAAAACTTTTTATAACAATTTGGATTATCAGTGAGCTAAAATGTTTATATACGTCCATTGTCAGTGAAAGGATTTCTGGTTTCCTAATCAAAACTATAAGAGAAGAAATAATAAGTAGCAACAAAAATTAACACTAACGTAATCCTAAAAGATACAGATTCAGAATATAGATTTTAAAAGCACCTTACCAAAACGATAGCTAAATTAGTGATAAAACAGAACTTAATGTGCTCTAAAATTTATTCTAGACTTAAAGTACATTTGTTTTCTCTTGATTTCAGACTTACTAGCCACTCCTACTCAATGCTTTAAGACCTGTTTCAAATACCACATCTTTCATGAAGCTGTCTTTGTCTTCTCTCTGCAAATGCACACATCTCCTCCAGAAGAACTCATCGTTCTCCATGTGGGCTCTTAAAACACTTCGTACATAACTCTGCCATAATTTACTGTTAGAGTTGTTGTTACGTATTCCTTTCTCAGTAGCTGTGAAATTATCTAAGACATGGACAGCATTTTATTAGTATGTTTATCCCCAGTGCTTAATACAATGTCTAAAACTGAGTGGTCACTTAGTAAACATGTGTTTGGTGGAATGGCGAATAGCCAGCCCAGTTCCCCTGAAAAATGACTGGAGATTACACTAGCAGCTGCCACAGACAAGACTTTTTCACCAAAAAAAATTCTACATTCAGTTTGTTTATCTTTGGTCTCTTAGATCATGCTCCACATGCATCTTTATTTTCAAAATTCTCTGCAGACTATGTTCAGTCGAAAGACAAAATATCTACAGATTTAAATTAAACAGACTTCCCTTCTGTTAAGAGCTCTTTAAGCAAGTCTCAGAATTTGATGCCTTTGTACAACTATGGAAATATATCATGAAATGCATTATGAGATAGATTATATGTCTGGATCAAGTTTTTAAAGTATATTTTATTTAAAGGTACTATAATCCATCAAGAAATAGATCAACTATTAAGAAACAGAAAACCTGTGAGCAGCTACTGAAGAACGTATGTTATGGGTCAAGTTCTTCTGAGTGCCTGATAGCAGTATCAAAGGGCTTCTGATGCAGTTGTTAAAGGAATTCATCTTTAGAACCCTTTTAAGAATAAAATGAATATATTGTGATTAAATAGTGGCCAGCTGACAACAGGGAGTACTGAATTCTCCTTTTGTAGCTTCATTCAGAAGTATCCTAATTGAAGTTGCTTTAAAAAACTTTGCTTATTTATAAGAAACTGCCAATAATCATGAGCACGTGGTGATCATTAGATTGACCAGAAGCAAGGTTTTCCTTTTTCTGATTTATAACCATTTGTTCCTGGCACATTTATTATGGTTTCCTCCTTGTAGTGTTAATGAGTGTTTGTTTAGATGGAAACTGTGAAATTTTTGGCTAGGTAGAAAAGATAAAAATTACTTTAGGATTACTCTGATCTCTTCAGACTAGGCCACACACAGAAGGTAAGACAGTCAGTGATATCCTCAACAAATAAAAGGATGACCATGTAGAGAATGTATTGAATTAACATTGAAATCTAATTTAACAAAATCCTGTAATGTTCAGTAATTAAATAATTATTCCTATTAGGAAAACTAGGACACTCCTTATTCACCAGCAAGACATCAAGGATAGCATCAGTCCCAATCATTATCCCAGTAGGATTTTTGAAGAAATTGACAAGCTAACTTTAAAATGTGTATGGAAATGCAAGAACCCAGAATACACAACAGTCATGAGAAAGAAGACTAAAGTAGGAGAGCTTATATAATTTTATTTCAAGACTTAATATAAAGTTACAATATTTGATGAGTGTGGTACTGGCATTTGGGTCAACAAATAGCTCAACATGACAGAAGAGAGAACTCAGAAATTAACTTACACTTATTCAGTTTTTTGATTTTGGACAAAGGCTTCAAAGCAATCCAATGAGAAGTGAAAGTATTTTCAGCAAATTGTGCTGGAATAAATAGATATACATATGAAAACAATAAACTCTGAGCCCTAGCTCACATGATACACAAAAATTATTTTGAGATGTATCATAGACCTCAATGCAAAACCTAATATTGTAAAACTTTTAGAAGGAAATATAGAAAACTATTTTTGTGGCCTAGAGATGGCCAAAGATTTCTCATAGAAGACAGAAAAGGCAAAATAACCATAAAACAAACAGTGATAAATTAGATTTCATCAAAAATAATAATTTCTACTCATTGAAAGACACCACTCAGAAAATTAATAGGCAAGTCACAGAGTGCGAAAAAATATTTATAAAACTTATGTCTACTAAAGGACTGATATCTGTTATTATAGATACAGATGTGGCCATATCAAGAGCATAGTGGTTTTGTTTGCTGCTGACAGATAGGAACTAATGAGAAATGTAGCCAGGTCAGCCTTGGTGAGAGGAAGTTCAGGTTGTTGAGCCTATGCACAGCCTTTATCGCTGTCCCTATGGCCACTTTACCTATGAGCTCATTGAGCAAGCACTTGCGTGACTGGAGAAACAGGCATCTGACATTCAGAGAACATGTCATTTGGTCTACCTAATTATTGAAAGACTTCTCTGCTGTAGATGCCATTTGGTGAGCATTCACATGAGACATTATTTTCACACTAGGTGTCAAGGTTGAGCAGTCTACCCAAATACATCTTTCCCAGACCTCCTTGCCACTAACCTTTCAATCCTGTTCTTCCTAAATCCCTAACCATAAAAGCAAACTACCAGCAATTTCCCATAAATCAGTGTAGATCCATTCTTCTACTCATCTCTTCGTCCAAACAAGGTAGATAATAAAATGTCCCACTCAACGTTCTGCCTACTAGGATGATTTCCATTTACCCTTTCCTTCCAGGCCACTCTGGAATGGGACTATATGCTATAGCAGTGTGGTTGATGTTAGCAAATTGTAAAGAACCATCTGTAAACCAGGCCCTGGTTTTTTTCCTCCTCAGCCAGCTGGTCATAAGGAGTTCCCCATGAGGTCATAGGTGGGTACTGACAGAGATGAGACAATGCAGCAGGAGTCAGTGTCAAAGGAGCCTGAGCATATATACCATTTCCATGTTATGGCAGAGTGCTGTTGTGCATGCCCAACTTCATGACCTGGTGAGTGAGAAATGAGAACCCAGTTCAAGATGAAAAGCTCAGGCCACATGGCCACTTGATGTCCCATGGCTAGACATTCAGTCTTTACCCAGACCCAATAGGAAGCCAGGATGTATTTCTCAAAAGAGGTGTAATTATCTGCCAAAGAAGGCATGGGTTTACCCCAAAACTCTACAGGTCTGACATTCTTCTATTGGTGCCTGCAAGAGGCTCCATACTGCATCAATATTTGCCACAAACACTCTGAGTATCACTGGATCTGCAAGACTATGAGTCCCACTTGGCAGAGCAGCTTGTACTGAAGACAACATAGTACAGAGCTTTTTCTTGCTCTGGTCCCCATTCAATATCAGGAGCTTTAATGGTTACTCAGTAAATGGTCCCAATTAACACATTCAGATAAGATATATGTTGTATCCCAAACCCATAAAGCCCACAAAGCATTGAGCTTCTTTCAGTTCTTTGTGGTACAAGGTGCAGCAATGTGTCTTCCACTTTTTTTTTTTAAAGATTGGCATGAGCTAGCAACTGTTGCCAATTTTCTTTTTTTCTTTTCTGCTTTTTTCTCCGCAAATCCCCGCAGTATATAATTGTCTATTTTAGTTGTGGGTCCTTCTAGTTGTGGCATGTGGGACGCTGCCTCAGCGTGGTCTGATGAGTGGTGCCATGTCTGCGCCCAGGATCCAAACCAGCAAAACCCTGG
The DNA here is from genome assembly GCF_041296265.1 of Equus caballus. Classification (NCBI taxonomy): domain Eukaryota; kingdom Metazoa; phylum Chordata; class Mammalia; order Perissodactyla; family Equidae; genus Equus; species Equus caballus. Next base: position 19,957,001 of record NC_091711.1, on the reverse strand, counting down.
GCTGCAGAAGCGGAGCGCACGAACTTAACGAGTCAGCCACAGGGCTGACACCTGTCCTCCACTTTTGAGGGGATATATTCATAGGTTCCAAAACACTGGGCTCCAGAAACTTTACTGAGGTGGCAGAGCCCTGAATTTTTGTGGGATTTGTCTCCTTCCCTCTGCTTTGCAAATATCTTATCCATTAATGCAATCTATGAGTTGTGGTTTCTGTTTTGCAACAACCCTAAGACAATTCTATCTGTGAATTATCCTTTACAATGATTAGACTGCCTCAGTGGGTGGAGCTTTACATAACTCTATGACTTCACATGGCAAATAGAATATCTTCTCTATTAGTTTCCCATTGCTGTCATAACAAATTGCCACAAATTTATAAACAGAATATATACCTATTATATTATAATTCTGGAAGTCAGCAGTTCAAAATGTGTCAGCAGGGCTACATTCATTCTGGAGGCTCCAGAGGAGACTCCATTTCCTTGCCTTTTCCAGCTTCTAAAGGCTACCTGCATTCCTTGTCTCATGTCCGCACATCACTCTGACCTCTGCTTCCATGGTCTCTTCACCCTTTCTGACTCTGAACTCCTGCCTCCCTCTTATAAGGACTCTTGTGATGACATTGGACGCCCTCAGATAATGCAGTATAATCTCCCTAACCCAAAACCTCTAACTTAATCACATCTTCAAAGTCCCTTTCACCATGTAAGTTACCATTTTCAGGTTCCAGGGATTGGAATGTGGACATATTTGGGTAGCATTCTTCTGCTACCACATCCTAAACCAAGGGCTGCCTAGAACACAGTTCAGAAGTATTCCAATCCTTTTTTTTCTTTGTGGTTGTTGCTCAGAACTGTTATGAAAATCAAAGACAATACTTTTTTTTTGGCTGGTTGCTGACTGATCCAAGTGTTGTCTGTTTAACCCTTGTTTTGCCTTACGTTACAGTTGGAGAAGGAAAGACGTCTTGGAGCATAGTGAAGAGAGCAGGGTCTGAGTCTTGGCTTTTGCTACTGACTAGTGGGGAGTTTGGGTGAATTTTCTTACATGTAAAGTAATATCATTTTTCCTGTAGAGATAAAATTGGCTGATATATGTTAAACATCTATTTTTGATAGGTGTAATAAACACAATATTTGACACAGAGGGGAGCACTCAACAAGTGAGAGTGGTTGTTATTATCACAACTACAATTATTCATTTAGATTAGATGTTCTGAACTCTGAACGTCCATGAGAATCATTAACAAAATAACAAAGTCAAGGAACCACTCTTAGAGATTATAATTTAATTGGTCTATGATGGGTCCTGGACATCAATATTTTTAAAAAATTCCCCAGGTGATTCTAGTTGACACTCAGGGTTGATAAAACACTGACTTACATGAAGTTGGCTAGGATATTAACCAAACTTTTGTGTTTACCATGAATATCATTATGGCAAATCTTTTAAAACTCTTTTTTTGTCATTATTTAAAAATGTATTTTTACAGATACGGTTTCACTAAAGCATGTGCAGTGAAAGGATATATATATATATATAGATTGCAAGAGATTTTTTTCCTTTTAATGTGTTTAAGCTTGGAAAAATATTCTGACTTTATCTTTTTGCAAGTGATGAGTTTTGAAAAGAAAATTCTTTTTTCTCTATTTGGAGTCCATAATAGGCTTTCAACATTTTAAGGCAGTTTCTGAAGATAATATGAGAGATAGTGACTTATTTTAAAAATTATCATTTGATATTTAATGTCAGTATTTTAACACAGCTCAGAAATTAAGTTTGAGGGTCTGCTCTTGTTGAAAATAATTTCTATGATTTTTGCCATGTGGCTTTAGAATGAGCATTTGTCTCAGATTATCTTTTGAAATAAAGATTCTGATTGTGTCTTCTCAAAACTAAACAAGATGATTTAATGAAATCAAAACAACCAATTAGTGAAGGTAAGATTGACAGGTTATTTGAATTTATCTACTTTTCTAAATGTCATCTGCAGATTTAAAAAATAAATTATTTGTGATGTATAGAAAAGAGATTTATATCCTATTCTAAATTGCAGGGGTTTGCATTACTGTTATTGTTTCTTTGGAATCAATAACGTAAAGATAATTTTTAGAGAAATAAGCCTTTATTTGAGTTCAAATAGACTCTGACTCATGCTTAGATATTCTTGTGGAGAACATAATGGAGCTGTGTATCCATCAAAAGTTATTCTTGAGACTAACTGGAAAAATTGTTTCATAGACAACTATTTAGATGTCATAAAAACAAATAATGAGAAACATAATTATCTTCCTTTGAAATATGTATCTGAAATACATAAATACTTCCTTTAAAATAGTATCAAACTAACCAAACTAAGCAAAAATCAACGTTTTGTCATTATTGAAAAAATTATGTGTATTTCCCCTTAGTAGAGAGAATTGCTCCCTGAGTATTCTCAAGAGAGTAAGTCCTGTTGATAAGAGTATTATTCTAATAAGTACCAAAAGAAAAATATTTCTTCTTACATTCTTTTTCATCAGTTAATTACCATGTGCCTCAAATATTATTTTGCTAGACATAAGGAATGTATTCCTTTTGTGCAAAGGCTTTTCATTTTCTTGTTAAAGGATAAATAATCTCAGGTATTTCCTGGTTCCATATGTTGATAAAGTTATGGCAAATCAGTAGTCTGCAAAATGAGATACTCCTATCCCAGTAGGCTTGCAAAGCAATCCATTGGGAAATGGGAAGAAAATATTAGAACTTTTATTTATCATATTTCTTTCATAAAGAAAGAAGCAAAACATATTTATATTTAAAATATGAAATGATGATAGTATGTGTACATAATTTATAAATAAATTTCCATATATTGGGAATGTATGCAAAACCTTTTTGCTGTTAGTGATATGTGATCCAAAGAGGGTGGAGACTACTGGAGTGGGTGCACTTTTTCCAGGTACATCCCTTGTGGGCTTTGGATATGCAAGATGGATTGTAGAGTGCTGAATTTAGAAGAGTCTGAAGAAAGCTAAATTTCTCTACATAATAGAGTGAGAAGAAATTGAAATAAGATGAAGTGAATGGCACATTCCTATAGGAGAAAAAGGATCCAGGAAAACATTGAGGGATCAGGTTATTCCCTGTGGAAGGGAGCATGTTGAGAAGTTTTATGGAGTGGGTAGCTACAAACACTTTTAAAAACAGGGGCATCTTTTACTTAACATAAAGTAATTTGAGTGTTAGTTAATAACCCCTCTCCCATGACACCCAAACCTTTAGTAAAGGTTCTTCTCCCTGCAACAGCCTCAAAAGTATGATACTGGGCAGAGGGAATAAAGGCGAAGAGGCCACATTGGAGTCATTGCCAAGGTAGTAATCAGATGCCAAATGCTTCATCTGCGTCCCAGTTGTGGAAACTTGAGCATCATATGACATTCAGGCTTAACAGTCTAACTTAAAAACCCTTCTTTCAGCCCAGAATAGCCTATCCCTAAAATCCTAACCCAACACTATGCTGTCTAACCTGGAATTCACCGTTTTGGGTACCTCCATTTACTTTTTCTCAGTTACAATCCTTGATATTAAGCTCTTGTCAATATCAGTAAACTATGGTTAGTATGTTTTATTAAGTTACTTTTAGAATTTTGAAGTCTTTTCAGAAATATGAGCATACTAATGATTGTGAGGCTGTGCATGTTGGTAGAGGAAGAAAAGACAATCTTGCCAGGAGACTATGGCTGCCTTCCTAGTGTGTAAAAGGGAGAGCACAGTCTCTGGAGTCCATCCAAGAAAAGTAGGCTCAAATTCCAGCCCAGGCCCAGCACTAACTTACTATGGAAATTTGTGCCACAACATCACCACTTTGAGTCTTAATTTTCCCATTCAAAAAAGGAAGATAATAATACCTACTTACCTAGAAATGTTAAAAAGTTAATTATATATGTATATAAAATGTCTAGTGCAAAATAGATAATCAATGGTAGCTATTGCTACTGTTATTACATATAATTAAGTCTGGTGGTATTAACATTTATTAATCACACACTGTAACACAGGATAAGTTGGACAGCCAAACCAACTACACAATTGACATCCCAAAGGACCTTATTCCTCTCTGATTAAGCTGGACAAGCACCCTCTTCCATATACATTAAATTTGTTTTACTCAAGCTGTTATATTTCTCTCCTTATATATCACATAAACAAACTAGAAAATAAAATATGTTTTTAAATTTCCCCATAATTTTTATTCTCTTTTCACATAACCTTACCTTATCCTTATTTTCATCTTTAAAGTTTATTTTTCTGGCAAAAACAACTAAAAGTCTTGAAAAAATTCCATGCCATGGACAGAAGCAGGAAAAAAAGTTTGTTTCTCAAAATATGTGCTTTCTGTGTGTGTGTGTGTGTGTGTGTGTACGCCACAACAGAAACTTTAAGGAAAAATTTTTATACAAAACAATGATATAGGATAATAATTTTAAAATTATTAATGTTTTTTTCTCGTTTCCTTTCTTTGTCCAAGTCATCTTGATGTATCCATTTAACAGGAAGGAGATAACTTGTTACTAGAGAAATACAAGAAGTAAAGTGGGTAGTTTCAACTACTGATATGAAAAATAGAATCATGCAGTAGGTAGCCAAGAAGCAAGACTACAACTGAGAGAGCAAGTCAAAAGAGAAAATTATCCTGATTACTTCATTTCTTCCATTAAAATATCAAAGGCTTGACGGACCCGTCTCACAGAGCTCTGTGTAGAAGAGAAGTAATTCTTCATCCACAGAAGAAAAGCAGCCAAGCTTGCTGCTGTTCAGTGGCAGGAGAGAGATATGACACAGAGAAAGGAAAACAAACAAAATCTCCATTTTTTTTCTCAGGACTGCTCCACAACTATTCTAGGACTTTCTTTCTAACATCATCATGGGAAATCACTATACTGTTCGTGGGTTGAAATATCTGTTTCTTGAATCCCATACTTTGTTTTCATCCTCATTATTTTCTAGAGCATAGTAGTTTCCTGAAGGCAGTGTTTTGGAAGAAAATTTTTAAGACCTTAGGTACCTGAAAATATCTGTGTTATACACTTATTCCCTAATTAACAGTTTTAGTTTATTCCTGAGGACTCTATTACTAAGTAAAAAGTTGCTAAATGAAAAAGTAGTTCCACTAATTTTTTTATTGATGTCATAATAGCTTATAACGTTGTGAAATTTCAGTTGTACATTATTGTTTGTCAGTCACCATATATATGTGCCCCTTTAGCCCTTATGCCCACCCCCAACCCCCTTCCCCTCTAGTAACCATTAATCTGTTTTCTTTGTCCCTGTATTTTTGTCTTCCACATATGAGTGAAATCATAGTGTTTGTCTTTCTCTGTCTGGCTTATCTCAAGTAACATAATGCCTTCAAGTTCCATCCATGTTGTTGCAAATGGGACGATTTTGTCTTTTCTTCGTGGCTGAGTAGTATTCCATCATATTTATATACCACATCTTCTCTATCCATTCATCAGTGGAAGGGCACTTGGATTTCTTCCATGTCTTGGCTATGGTGAATAATGCTGCAATGAACATAGGGTGCATAAGTCTCTTTTTTTGTTGTTGTTGATTCCAAGTTCTTTGGATAAATAACAAGTAGTGAAATAGCTGAGTATAGTATTTCAATTTTAAATTTTTGAGAAATCTCCATACTGTTTTCCATAGTGGCTGTATCAATTTGCATTCCCACCAGCACTGTATGAGGGTTCCCTTTTCTTCAGATCCTCTCCAACATTTGCTGATTTTTGTCTTGGTAATTACAGCCATTCTAACAGATGTAAGGTGATATTTCATTGTACTTTTGATTTGCATTTCCCTGATGATTAGTGATGTTGAACATCTTTTCATGTGCCTGTTGATCATCCATATATCTTCTCTGGAAAAATATCTGTTCATAACCTCTGCCCATTTTTTGTCTGGGTTGTTTTGTTGTTGTTGTTGAGTTTTATGAGTTCTTTATATATTTTGGAGATTAACCCCTTGTCAGATATATGATTTGCAAATATTTTCTCCCATTTGGTGGGTTGTCTTTTCATTTTGTTGATGGTTTCCTTTGCCTTGCAGAAGCTCTTTAGTCTGATGAAGTCATGTTTGTTTATTTTTTCTTTTGTTTCCCTTGCCTGAGTAGATATGGTATCTGAAAAGATCCTTCTAAGAGGGATGTCAAAGAGTGTACTGCCTATATTTTCTTCTAGGAGTTTTATGGTTTCACATCTTACCTTCAAGTCTTTAATCCATTTTGAGTTAATTTTTGTGTATGGTGAGAGATAATGATCTACCTTCATTCTTTTGCATGTGGCTGTCCAATTTTCCCAGGGCCATTTATTGAAGAGACTTTCCTTTCTCCATTGTATGTTCTTAGCATCTTTGCTGAAGATTAGCTGTCTGTATGTGAGTGGTTTTATTTCTTGGCTTTCAATTCTGTTCCATTGATCTGTTTGTCTGTTTTTGTACCAGCACTATGCTGTTTTGATTACTGTAGCTTTGTCATATATTTTGAAATCAGGGATTGTGATGTCTCCAGCATTGTTCTTTTTTCTCAGGATTGATTTAGCTATTCAGGGTCTTTTGTTGCCCCATATGAATTTTAGGATGGCTTGTTCTATTTCCATGAAGAATGTCATTGGCATTCTGATTGGGATTGCATTGAATCTGTAGATTACTTTAGGTGTTATGGACATTTTGACTATGGTTACTCTTCCAATCCATGTGCATGGAATCTCTTTCCATTTCTTTACTGTATCATCAATTTGTTTCAATAATGTCTTGTAGTTTTCATTGTATAGGTGTTTCACCACCTTGTTTAAGTTTATTCCTAGATATTTTATTCTTTTTGTTGCAATTGTAAATGTGATTGTATTCTTGAGTTCTCTTTCTGTTAGAGAGTATAGAAAAATACAACTGATTTTTATAAGTTGACTTTGTACCCTGCAACTTTGCTGTAGTTTTGAATAGTTTCTAATAGTTTTCCAACAGATTCTTTAGGGTTTTCTGTATATAAAGTCATATCATCTGCAAACAGTGAGAGTTTCACTTCTTCCTTGCCAATTTGGATACCTTTTATTTCTTTTTCTTGCCTAATTGCTCTGGCTAAAACCTCCAGTACAATGTTGAATAAGAGTGGTGAGAGAGGGCACCCTTGTCTTGTCCCTGTTCTCAGAGAAATGGCTTTCAGTTTTTCCCAATTGAATATGATGTTGGCTGTGAGTTTGTCATATGTGGACTTTATTATGTTAAGGTACTTTCCTTCGATCCCCATTTTATTGAGAGTTTTTGTCATAAATCCATGTTGGATCTTGTCAAATTCTTTCTCAGCATCTATTGAGATGATCACATGGTTTTTATTCCTCATTTTGTTAACATGATGTATCTCATTTATTTATTTGCAGATATTGAACCATCCCTGTGTTCCCAGTATAAATCCCACTTGAACATGGTATATGATCCTTTTGATGTGTTGCTGTATTTGGTTTGCCAATATTTTGTTGAAGATTTTTGCATCTATGTTCATCAGTGATACTGGTCTATAGCTTTCCTTCTTTATGTTGCCCTTGTCTGGCTTTTGGACAGGGTGATAATAGCCTTGCAAAATGAGTTAGGAAGTGCTCTGTTTTCTTCAAGTTTTTGGAATGATTTTAGGATAGGTACTAAATCTTCTTTGAATGTTTGGTAGAATTCTTCAGAGAAGCCATCTGGTCCTGGGCTTTTATTTTTGGGGAGTTTTTTGATTACTGTTTCAATCTATTTACTTGTGATTGGTCTATTCACATTCTCTCTTTCTTCTTGATCCAGTTTTGGGAGATTGTATGAGTCCAAGAATTAATCCATTTCTTCTAGATTGTCCAATTTGTTGGCCTATAGTTTTTCATAGTATTCTCTTACAATCCTTTGTATTTCTGTGATACCTGTTGTAATTTCTCCTCTTTCATTTCTAATTTTATTTATTTGAGACTTCGCTCTTTCTTAGTGAGTCTGTGTTTGCCAAGTTTGTTTATCTTCTCAAAGAACCTACTCTTAGTTTCATTGATCCTTTCTACTGTTTTTTTTTTGTTTCAATTTCATTTATTTCTGCTCTAACTTTTATTATTTCCCTCCTTCTGCTGACTTTGAGCTTTGTTTGTTCTTCTTTTTCTAGTTCTGTTGGTGTAGTTTAAGATTGCTTATTTGAGATTTTTCTTGTTTGTTAAGGTGGGCCTGTTTTGCTATGAATTTCCCTCTTAGGACCACTTTTGCTGCATCCCATATGAGTTGGTATGGTATATTTTCATTTTCATTTGTCTCAGGTAATCTTTTATTTCTGCCCTAATTTCTTCAATGATCTATTGGTTGTTCAGTAGCATATTCTTTAGTCTCCACACATTTGTCACTTTCCCAGCCTTTTTCTTGTAGTTGATTTCTAGTTTCATATCATTATGGTTGGAAAAGATGCTTGATACGATTTCAATCTTCTTAAATCTATTGAGGCTTATCTTGTTTCCCACCATATGTCCTATCTTTGAGAATATCCCATACGCACTTGAGAAGAATGTGTATTCTGCTGTTTTTGGATGTAGTGTTCTATATATCTCTATTAAGTCCATCTTTTCCAGTTTTTCATTTAGTTCCACTCTTTCCTTGTTGACATTCTGTCTGGCTGATCTATCCACTGATGACAGTGGCATGTTAAGGTCCCTTACTATTATTGCATAGCTGTTAATATCTGTCTTCAGGTCAATTAATAGTTGCTTTATGTACTCTGGTGCTCCTGTGTCAGGTGCATATATATTTATAAGGGTTATGTCCTCTTGGTGAAGTGTCCCTTTTATCATTATACACTGCCCCTATTTGTCTCTCATTGTCTTTTTGATCTTGAAGTCTATTTTGTCTGATATAAGTATGGCAACCCCCACTTTCTTTTGTTTGCCATTAGCTTGGAGTATCATCTTCCATCCCCTCACTCTAAGCCTGTGTTTGTTTTAGAGCTGAGACATGTTTCCTGGAGGCAGTCAATTGTTGGGTCTTGTTTTTTAATGCATCCATCCACACTGGGTCTTTTGATTGGGAAATTCAACCCATTTACATTTAGAGTGATTATTGATATATGAGGGCTTATTGCTGCCATTTTAGCACTGATTTTCTAGTTGTTTTGCATTTCCTTTGTTTCTCAGCCCATGTATTTTGGACTGCCAATCAGTTTAGTGGCTCTCTATGATGATTTTCTCTTTATTTATATTTGTGTCTCTCTTCTGATTTTTTGCTTAATAGGTACTGTGAGGATGTATAAAAGACCTTGTAGATGAGATAGTCCATTCTCTGATAGCCTCTTATTCCCTTAGTCTAAGCAGGTTTCATCCCTCTCCTCTTCACCTTCTAACTTGTGCTTGTCACAACTTAGTCCATTATGTGTTGTGAATTTGTGGTTGACAGAAATGATATTTATTTTTGATGTTTTCCTCCTGTTTATCTTTAGAGTTATAATTGTTTCTAATCTATTCTGATAGAGAGTTGCAATTTTCTGATTTTGTCTGCCTATTTATCTCCTTGCGCAAGGCTTTGTAAACACTTTCTTCTTTTTTTTCAAGTATGAGGGCCTTCTATATCAAATCTTGTGGGAGTAAGGGAGTGCTGTGGTGATGAACTCCTTCAGCTCTTGTTTCTCTATCTTATCTGAAAGACATTTTCACTGGATAGGGTGTTCTTGGCTGAAAGTTTTTGTCTTTCAGAATTTTGCATATGTCATTGCACTCTCTCTTAGGCTGTAAGGTTTAAGAAATTCACTGACAGCTTGATAGGGATTCTTTTATAGGTTATTTTCTTCTGCCTTTCTGCCCTTAATACTTTTTCTTTGTCATTGACTTTTGGCAGCTTTACTAATATATGCTTTGGAGAAGGTCTTTTCACATTAATGTAATTAGGAGTTCTGGTGGCTTCATTTACATGTAATTCCAACTCCTTCTCCAGGTTTTGGAAGTTTTCAGCTATTATTTCTTTGAACAAGCTCTCTGCTTCTTTCTCCCTCTCATCTATCTCTGGAATACCTATAATCTTTATGTTCCATTTCCTAATTGAGTCGGATATTTCTGGGAGAATTTCCTCCTTTCTTGTTAGTCTTCGTTCTCTCTCCTCCTCCATCTGAAGCATTTCTGTATTCTTATCCTCTAGACTGCTGATTCTATCCTGCCTGATATCAGCTCTGTTATTTAAAGTTTCCAGATTTTTATTTATCTCTTCCATTGTGTTTTTCATCACCAACATTTCCAATTTGTTTTTCTTTATAGTTTCACTCTCTTTTGTGAAGAATTCCCTCTGTTCATTAATTTTCTTATGGATTTCATTCAACTGTCTTTCTGAATCTCTCATAACTTGAGGTTTTTTATGATGGCTGTTTTGAATTCTCTGTCCTTTAGATTGTACATTTCTGTGCCTTCAGGATTGATTTCTCGGTGTTTATCTTTTTCCTTCTTGTCTGGAGTATTAATATATTTCTTCATACCATTTGATGGAGTGATAGTGATGGTATCTTGTAGCAGGTACCACCTGCCATCACTGGCCAGGTTCGGGGAGGCATGAGCTGTGTAATCTGAGCCTACTGTGATCCCTGTTAGCTGTGCCTGTCTGAGCTTGGGCCACTCCTTGGGATTGCAGCAGCCCGAATGGGGTCTCCCATGAAATGGGAAAACAATCATATGGGGGCTCAGGGCTGCTGCCACCTTTTCCTATAGTCCTGTTGAGACATGCTTTCCCCTTCAGGGCCATAGAGGTACTATGGGCATCCATGGAAGCCATGAGCTCATTCGCCTGGACCACAGCTTCAGCACCATCTGCTCCTAGGTTGCACCAGCCCTAGTGCTTGGTGGGAGGGGCCTCCCTACTGGGTCTGAGCCAGAGCCATTCCCTGGGACCATGGTGGGACCATGGACTCTCACACTAGATCAGAGAGTGATCACATGGGGGCTCTGGGCTGCTGTTGTTTCCTCCCACTTTCCCACGAAGTTGTGCTTGCCCCTTTGGGGCTGCAGCACTACTATGGGAGTTTGTAGCAGCTGGGAGCTTATTTGCCCAGACCACAGATATGCCACCTTCTGCTCCTAGGTCTGCTTCTAGATCGCACCAGCTGCTGTGCTTGGTGGGCGGGGCATCCCTACAAAGTCTGAGCCAGAGCCACTCCCTGGGACTGCAGTGGGCTCTCCCACTGACCAGAGAGTGATCATGCATGGGCTCAGGGCTGCTGCCACCTGCTCTCACAGTTCTGTCGTGTCATGCTCCCTGCTTTGGGGCATACTATGGGTGTTTGAGGCAGCTGGGATCTCTCTCACCCAGGCTCACAGCTCCTCTGCCATCTATTCCTAGGATGCACCAGCTGTTATGCTTGGTGGGCGGGGCCTCCCCACTGGGTCCAAGCCTGAACTGCTCCCTGTGGACCACGTGGCCCTTTGGACTCTCCTGCCAGACAGAGAAGTGATCACACAGGGGCTCAGGGCTGTTAGTACCTGTTTCCACAGTCACACTGAGTCTTGCTCCCACCCTTGGGCCTGCAGTGGTGCTATGAGTGTTCCAGCCAGGAGAGCAGTCACATGCATGTACTGGGCTGCCTGTGGGCCAGAGAGTGCTCACCTATCCTCACCACCTCCCTGGAGGTAGCCCATCCACCTTCCAATGCAGAGCTGCACAGTTCTCTCAGGTATCCTGATGTGCTGTGTGGGTATCCTCCTCTGATAAATGAATGTCCGTTTAGTTGTAGTTCAAAGGGGGAGAGACAAAGGGAACAGCTCACTCTACCATGTTGCTGATGTCCTCCTAGTTTCACTAATTTTAACAGGAAAAATTATGATGCTTTCCCAATCCAAAATACACAAATGATTTTCACAGATATAAAATTATATCAATTCAGAAATGAAAATATGTTTATATAACTAAAATATATAAATCTGAAAATAAATATGGTTTGTATGTGAAATGCAATGTAATAAACAATTATAGTACTCACTAAGGGAAGAAGAGTAGACTTGACAATGGGTGGTGGTTCGTGAAGGAAGGTACAAGGAAGCAATTCTTTGAAAGATAGTGGAGAATGAGAGAGATAATCGACCTTCAGGCTGGCATTCAGTATCTGAATCAGGTATGCTTGATAATAATTTTGTGTTCTTTGAGACTCTGGTAAAATAAAAGCTATGAATGAGAGCACTTTGAAATATGCGAACATAATATATATGCATTGAAGGGTCCTAGAAAATCATACCTCTTTCTCCTTCTTGGCTGTTCATTCATATTTAAGAATGAGACACTAAAATGCTGACTGGGCATTGTAGGTTCAGGGGTGAGATGTGTTGATGGGAGGTTTATGACTGTGTGGTGATTGGATGGGGACACCGATGCTTGTTTTAGGACCTCCAAATTATAGAATCTGTGGGATTTTCCTTTTAGGTTGGTCTGTTTCCCCACGAATTACTGCTCTAATCTTTTACTAAGGAATGTGTTTGATGGATGGCATAGGCTTAGCTGTCAGTATTCTCAAAGCTGAATATGGGAAGAGGATTGGAGTATCATAGCTCACTCTGTATAGTTTCAATTAGTCATCAAATCTTTTTAGTATATGTCTCTAAGTCTAGTGCCAGTCTGATTCAATTCTCCAGAGAACAAATTTTTTGTTTACTACCAGGATGCTGCAAGGTAGACCCTAGCAAAAGGTAAGGACAGAATCAAGATGCTTATCCGCTTCTTAGACTTTCAAACAATCTTTCTACCTTCCTGAGTACTTAATGCCTCTGACTCTTGAATCTTTATGGTTCTATGATGCATACTCTTGTGTCATTTATTTCTTTCTACAAAAATTTAGATTTAAGCTTTTTCTTCTTTGCTTAAATCAGTTATCGATTCATCCATCAGCTTTCCATGTTCAAAAATTTGTTGACATCTTTTGTGTACCATCATCTCCCATTTATTTTGCCCCTTCTAGTTCATGAATTGTTTTCCTTTATAGCAGTATTCAAGGGAAGAGTGCAAACATGATTTCACCTATAACATTTAATTAGAAATTTCCTTCTCACTCTTCTTCTCATTCTCACTGGAAGTTCGCTCACATCTAATGAATTTGAGCTAAAATTTCAGTATACACTGAAGAGTAAACTTGAAAGAGTAAAGTGACAAAAAAAATTAGAACTTAAAAAGTGTTTCAGTTGATCTAGAAGTGAAACTTGGAATAACGTGTTATTAAGAGTTTAATTATTATCAAATGGTATCACATTGGTTAATGTGCAAGAGGAAAGACTTCGGCATCAAGTAAACCCGGATTCCATTTGGGCTCTGCCACTTATTAGCTGTGTTACCTGGAAAAAGTTGCCTTGGCTTCCTCCTTTGTTAAGACAACTAATGCCTTCCTGAAAAGGCTTTGTGAGGACTAAATTAGATAATATCAAGTGCTTAATCTAGCACGTCACACAAACATGGAGCTCTAAGGTAGTTACTACATTAAATTTGGCTACCCATCACAACATTTTGTACTCCTGAAGAGTTCTACATTTTATAGTACCATTATTCTTATTATTTTTATATAGGATGTATATAGTATATACATACTATATAGGATGAATGTATTATATAGTATGTAGTGTGAGTGAGCAATTTGAAGAGGCACTAGCAGAAGAGCAATGCAACAAGAAACATAAAAAAGGACTAGAATGTAAAGTTTCACCTTTAAAGTCACCTATTCCTATTCTACTCTATCTACCTTCCACATTGTAAAGACATTTCTACTAGTACTGGTTGCTCAAGGTTATCCACCAGGCTCTCATGGTTGTTGAAAGATTTGATCTATGCCAGGAGAAACAAAAGAGTAAAATTTATGGCTCATGCAAACTTCTGAGTGTCAGGAAGGGCTGAGGTTATGAAATGACACTTTACCTGGCTTCTCCCATTGACTCTATTCTCTCTTTCTCTGTGGTCTTCTTGGGCTTTTAGCATAAGTCTATCTTCAGAACTATAGGCAAACTTCCCCAGAGTCTTTGACCAGGGATAAAATGTGCAGTACCATGTTTTGGTATTTGCTTGAAGTCCCTAATTGTCTCAAACCCTGCAAAGAAAGCCTGGAACAATGCATGTGCTGGTCCTTCATTCAAATCAAATATGCTTAAATTCTAAATCTGGAACTTGAACAGCAAGAGGAAAATTATATTAAAACCACTTTTCAATCATTTTCCAAGCCAGCCAAATTCCCCTTAATCCAGCCTCTAGTATATATGTCTGTCTGTCTATCTCTCTCACTCTCTCTCTCTCTCTCTCTCTCTCTCTCTCTATCTATATATCTGTCCACCACCTCTCTCTCTCTCTGTCTCGATACCATCACGGAGTTACTAAAGTAATTCTCTTACTCAAAGCCTTTTTTTTTTCTGTTCTAAGTTGAGCATGGTGACAGACAGGATCAAAATGTTAGAATAATTTTTCAAATAATTTAAATGGAAAATTTCAGTAGGAGGAAAAGAGAAGAGCTCTGCACATGTATGAAACTCTACCTAAATAAATAATACTACACGCAAATACAAAAACATTGTATTTTAACAACTTTTAATAGTTTAATTCATCCATACTTATTTTTTTGACACCTTCAATTGATATCCAGATTTATAGCCTGATAATCTCCTCTGGGCATAGAGAAACATTCTTTTGTCTATTCAAAGAATAGGAAACAGATTTTCCACCTCCCTGTCTTTAATAATACACTTTGTCTTCTCAGTTATTTGCAAGGAGAAAATGATTAACCGGCCGTTACAGACAAGAAAGCCGTTAAAGCCTTCAAGGAAAGGAGTCAGGTTTGAGGCTGATTTTACCATCTTCTTGACGCTTGAAATAGATTGAAGAAGGTAGGGTATTTTAATATACTAAATTATAATCTTTTGAAATTTCATATGTGGAAGTTAAGCTGGCGTCTTTTAGATTTTGGGGCCCTAACTAATTACAGGAGTCATTCAAAGTGGAGAAGCTATCCTGGCTCTGATAAAAGAGAGATGCAACAGACAAAATGATCAGAGATAGGCCACCTGGGAAGGACTTGATACAGCATTGCTGGCTTTGGAGATGGAGCAAGGGAAGCACAAGCCAAAAAATGCGGGTGGCCTCTAAAATCTGAAAAAGGCAAAGAAGCAAATTCTTAACTAGAACCTCCAGAAAGGAACACAGCCCTGCCGGCACCTTGATTTTAGTCCCATGAGATCCGTCTCTGACTTCTGACCTACTGAACTACAAGATATTAACTTTCTGTTGTTTTATGTTGTTAAGTTGGTAGTAATTTGTTATGACAGCAATAGAAAACTAACACACGAACTTCAGCAAATTTTATAATCTATGCATTTCTTTAGTGTTCCAATTGTGTTAAAATAGAAATTATCTTGAAAATATTTTTCACAATAGAAAGAGTAATTAAACTTTTCCAATTTTTCATACGACAAGTCTAGTAGTCAATAATTTTGCACACACAGTCTTTGCTCACAAGAAGGCAAATAGCTATCTACATGACAAGTAAGTTCTAAAATTCAGAAGAAACTTCCAGTTACAAGATAAATAAGTTCTTGGGATGTAATGTACAGCATGGTGACTATAGTTAAAAATATTGTATTGTATATTTGAAAGTTGTTAAGAAAGTAGATCTTAAAAGTTGTCATCACAAGAAAAAAAATTTATAACTATATGAAGTGATGGATGTCAACTAAAATTATTGTGGTAATCATTTTGCAATATATACATATATCAAATCATTATGCTGTACACTTTTAAACAATACAATGTCATATGTCAATTCTATCTCAGTAAAAGTGGAAAAAATATTTTAAAAATTCGAAAGAAAGTGCTTTCATAATACTGAAGAATTAATCTTATATAAAGTTTTTGAGGTAGTGTGCAATATCTGTTGTCACAAAAGAACTACCAAATTAATTTATTTTTCTAGGTCTCAGAGCCTACATTAGTCATAGCTAAGTCTCCAGTGATAAAATATTCTTTTCAATGCTTTAAGAGGTGATTCAATTAAAGCTATTTGTGACATGTACCAAACGTATTTCAATTCCAGGACTTTTGTGTATGAATAAAACCAAATATCAAGATTCACAAACAGATATTGACAAAAACACATCCACATCTGAAAATTTACATCGAAGAGAGAGTTTAATGGAAACAAAGGAATAAAAGACTAATCTTCTGGAAACGTTTGCTTCCTGGAAACTAAAGGCAATTTTCCTATAAAGTGAGAAATGTTGTAAATTAAATACCAAAACAGAATAGAAAGAAAACAAAACAACCTAACATACTCAAAAAGAAACTCATAGCGTAGAATAGACTGGAAATTTTCTATAATAACATGATATTTATTAACACATTTAATTAGAATTCCAGAATAAATCACTAACCATGTTTAGATCTCCACTGTACAGAGCATTCTGTTAGGGATTGTGAGATGGTTGAGAAAATCTAGTCTGACGTTAAGGAGTTTAAACACTCTTTGGGGAGTCAAGATAAGTTCAAGTAAAATGACAATTATCAAGAAGTGCACAATATTAAAATGACATGGAAGACTGACAGGAGTAAAATATGATTAGTCAGGGGAAGACAAGGGCTGGGCAGCCATACCCAGAATTAAATTGGGTTGCCAGGTGCATGACACAATTGGAGATGTGCTGAGAAGCCACTTTTAGAGAAAAAATATGTCCCCCACCAGTCTCCTAAGATGGCTTAAATTTCCATCATTAATCTGACTCATTAGCTATTAATTTAATCAGAAAATATTTATTGAATACCACACACCAAGTTGCATGGGTGTCAGTGTAAGCATTTTCCTTTCTTCCTCCCTTCCTTCAGTGTTGGGCCATTTTAAATATGATTGCTCTCAGGAAGAGATAACATAGAAAGTCATTATCAGATGCTAACATGTAATTATGACCTGCACCTTCCTCTCCTCCCTCGTTTCTAACTTGGCTAAAGAATTAAAATAGCCTTTTAGGTATGTTCCAACTATCAACTGTCTACATTCTTACCAAAGCAATCTTCTAAAATTATAATTCTCATCATCTCATATTTACTATTCACCAGTCAAAATTTACCTGTCCAATGGCCCCATTCTTCAGGGCCCTGAAAGAATAGCTGGAGTGAACTGAGAAAAGTTTAGACAGAGACAGGGAGGAGTTCAGAGTTCAGGAAATGACTAGAGCTTGATCACTTTTATGAAGTCTGTTGGTTCTGATAAAAGACCCAAATGAGAGGTAATAGGTTATGATACAATGGGAACAAGTGGATGAATATGTATTTGAAAGTATCGTTTTCTGGGAACAAAGACAAGAGGTTTAGTATTTGATTTGAGCATGATTGATCCATAGACAATTATCAAGAGTTTGGAACTTAAGGTAAACATTTAGCAATCAATCCATACAAAGTTGGTAATTCATACCATGAAAATGGAGGAGCTTCTGAAAAAGATAAATGTTAAGGGAAAGGAGCAAAGAACAAGGGATTAATTCTTGGAAATTCCTAAAGGATGGTAGAAAAAAAGAAGTCAGAGAAAGAGCATTAAAGGGAGAAATGAACAGAAGAAATGAATGTTATAAAATTTGCATTAAGGCTTTTTAAACATTCTATTTTATTTGCAGTCAGAGTTTGTGTACGGGATGATGTAAGTAAAATAAAGTGTTCTGGGAAATTCCTCCTGATTCTCCTTTGGGTCAGGTAGGTTTTGATATTAAGCAGGCTAAATGGTTCCAATTCTTCTTTTCTGGGAATTAAATAAACCAGAGCTGCTGTTTTGACTGTTTATAAAAGAAGAAAATGAGCTGCCAAGACACAGTTAATAATATTGTATATCTTTGAATTTGTCATGGAGGAACTTTTAACAAGCCCTAGCATGACATCTTGTTTTTGCACACCCCAGCCAAATAACTTCCCAAATTTTTATTCTTAAAACAGCTTACTAGTATAAGCTGGTAGACAAACTACAGCAATAGCCAAGAAACATTGCTTATTCAGCCACTAGAACAAACTGAGTTGCCTTAAGTGATTTTACCTACTGACTCATTAAAATGAACCATGATAGTCCAATCTTTTTATTTATGTTGAAGTAGCTAAAGTCTAAAGGTGTTTTAATTTATCAATATGAGTTTATATATAACTTGACCATGAAGAAAAACATCACTTTGGGATGTTATCCAAGAACATAGACCCTGTAAGAAGAAATAGGAATCAAGGATTGAAAAAGCAAAAGAAGAAAGTTTATACAGCCCCACAACTCTTAAATTCCCATTATCGAAGTGTTTCAGAGGTTGATATGCCCACGGATGACATCTACTGCCTAATGTCATTAATCATGCACCTCCTTTCTGCTGAATAGGGATGAACCAACATGGGCCTCTAGGCAGCCATTAACAATTGATCTGAGCTAGAATGCTATTTGAAAACAAACTGCCATCCCCCAAACATTCAAAGTTATCCAGGAATAGAGTTTGAAAGAGACTATTTTAATTCTCTTTCAGGGTAGGATATGACTATAGTCCCATGAATCCATAATCGAGGAGAATGGCACACTGTTATCTATTTTATCCATCCATCCATCCATCCATCTATCCTTCTGTTCTTCTATCCATCCACCCACTTTTATGCTACATTTCTCCTTAGCACAGGCTCCTGTGAGCTATTGCTTTAGAAATAGCTTAAAATTGTCATTTTGAATTTCACCCAAATTATTAATTATATTGTATAAACTCTAATTACATGTGAAGGATACCTAATTACACTTGTGATGATCTTATGTTGGCTTTATAGTGTTTTTTTACAAATCTCTGCTTTACCTCATCTAATCAGTAGCATCCTCTAGGGCCAACTCTTTCAACTCCTAAGAGAAAGAGAAAGCATAGCTGTCATGTGTGTTATTTGTATTTACCTGGAGTGTTGCAAGCATGTGATTGGCAGTGGCAGGAGCTAGGAAGACAATGGGCAAGTCACTTAAAAATATGCTGTGAGAGTAAAGTTGAGAGAGCACTAAGCCTTCTTGGGGAGCTGCAAAGACCTCACAGAGGAGGTGATGTTTTCCATAGAAATAAGGTTAGACGTTCTTCAGCAGGGGAAAACAGGGCTTGGCATTTTCCAAAAGTATTCAGAGGACTCATGAGATGCAGAGGTGGATAATGAAGTATAATGAATATCGTATGTAAGACCAGATGTGAAGGTACTTTGGATGCCAAGATAAAGCGGTCAAATTTTTATGCAATAAATGAGTCAGTACAGTTTTATAAGTTGGGCAGTAAGTATAGGATCTGATTAAGAGTGAGGGTAACTATAATCTTATTCTTTTATCAATTTTAGTTTTTCTTACTTTTCTTTTTTATTATTATCAGAAAACAATATATTTTTATGTTTGAAATATAAAATATAGATGAGTAAAATCACGGAAAATAAAAATCACCTACAATCCCATCCACGCAGAGATAAATCATTTTTAACACTTTGGCGGATAAAGTACTTTTCCCCATGAATTAGAATAAATGTAAATATACACATGAAATATGGAGAGGATTTATTTAAAAGTAATTATATCTTTTAACGAATCTTATTAGACTTAGCTTTTTGGAATCTACTTTTTTCACCTAATATTATACTGTAAACATCTTTCCAGTAAATTCATATCATTTTCAATTTTTCAATATCATAAATGCTGAGATGATGTTTCTTGTTTTATATTTTTACATATCTATTTAATTATTCATCTAGGAGAAATCCACATAAATGGAACTGCAGGATCAAAGAGTACGTGTATTTTAAACCTTATGATCCCATTTTCTAATTATTCCTTCTAAAAGGCTGCATCCACTTACATTCCTGTTAGTGTTCCTCCCACGGCTACAATATTTGGTGTTACCATTTCTTAAATCCTTGCCTATTTGATTGGGAAAAAGACATCATTGTAATTTTTTTTGTACTTGTTGAGTACTCCTGAGGTTAAATATCTTTTATATACTTGGCAACCATTTGTTTTATATCATTGGGGGAACTTCGTTTATCTATTTCATTTTCTACTGGAGGAATTATTCTTTTCTTTTTTATTTGCAAGAGTGCTTTAAATATGAGGAGAGTAAATATTCAAGTTTATAAAATATGGAAAATATGTAAACATGAAATATATTATATGTTATATACTATATATTTCAAACACTCAGGTTTGATTTTTATTTATGATATTCTTAAAGTACAAAATTTTAATTTTTTTATAAAATCCATCAAGTTGTTTGTCAACTTAGTGGTTCTATTATGTCTCAAAGTAATTTTGATAAATGATGAGACAAAGGGCTTTAAACAGTCATCCCAATATTATAGATTTAAAAAATAATTTTTTACTAATGAAACTAAAACGCCACCTTCATCAAATTTTAAATTATTAAAGTCAGTATCACAGAGTGGATAAATACATAGGATTTGACATCACAGAAAACCTGTTTTTACCACTCTGACCTCTTTAAGTCTTAGCTTCCTTGAGAGGGAAAGATAAAAATAGCAATAGATTATTGCATTAAAGAAGATAAGGCATTTAAAGCACTTAGCACAGTGCTTGGCTCACAGTATGCATCAGAAGACCATAGTATTGTTACTTTTAGAATACAGTTCTTGATTTTTTATTCTCTTCATTGATTAGTATGTCTATTTTTATATCAGTATCATAGTTTTGATGATTTTGTAATTTTAAGTTCTTTTTAACATCTAATAGAGCAATTTTATTCAACGACTCAAAAATATCTTTTGAGTGCCTTTTACATGCCTCAACCACCTAGGATCTGAAAGTATATGGTTGAGCAAATCAGCATGTGTTCCTGATCAATTAAGCTTATAATCACATTTAGAACTTGGCGAGTTTATCAAGATCAAAGTTTTAAAAATATCTTTTACTTTTCATTTGGTTCTGAAGACACCTTTGTCCAAAAGCAACATAATTTTAGCAATTTGTCATTAAATCTAGTTTATATCTACTGATAGTTTCATCCATTTTAATGTTGACTTTATTAATTTCAATCTCAAAAGATAAGTTTTTCATATTCCTATGATAATACTCTTAAGCATATCTTATAAGATCGGAACCCTGTCCTCTTCTTGAATAAATCATGTTGGATATGTAAAAAACCACCTGAATTATACCACTTGACTTATAACATAAAGCAAATTTGTCTGCCGATAGATTCTTGCAAAGAGGGATTGAATATCTGGATTTGTCGATATTTACACAGCACTGCCCAAGAGAGAGAGAGAATACAATCAGGGAAAAAATGTCATGTTTGAAAAGGAATGGACTCTTGGGGAAAAAACGGACCTGAATTTTGAACCCCAGTTCTATCCGTTCCCAAGGCGTGTAGGATATGATCACTGTAAGTTTCTCATTGCTGCTGTAACAAATTACCACAAACTTAGTGGTTTAAAACAAACAGGGGTCAGCCCCGGGCTGAGTGGTTAAGTTTGTGCGCACCGCTTCATCGGCCCAGGGTTTCGCTGGTTCGGATCCTGGGCCCGGATACGGCATCGCTCATCAGGTCATGCTGAGGCAGCGTGCCACATAGCAGAGTCGGAAGGGCCTACAACTACAGTATACAACTATGTACTCAGGCGCTTTGGGGAGAAGAAGAAGAAAAAAAGATTGGCAACAGATGTTATCTCATGCATCACGCAGAGGAGAGAATTATTAAAAGGACGTATTTTACAGAATCATAATCCCTTTACTCCACTCCCTGAAATCTCCACAGCCTGCCACAGTTACCTTTGTGTGTTCTGTCACCAGGTACATCCATCCTGGGAAGGCAGTGCCCTAAACAGTGGACTTGAAGGCATGACCTCCATGATAATTCATGTATTTCCTTTTTTCATTTTTAAGAATTCTCTTTCAAGAACTAGTCTCCCTTTATGATGTTCATTTATTATGTCCATGTTATGATGTTCTGGCCTATAATCAATTGTTCGCTCTTCCATAGCTCTTCACCCTTATGCATTCTTTAATATTTCGTTGCATTTAGTGTTCAATTTTGTTTGAGAAGCAATCTAAATGAGTTTTGGAACCCACATGGATACTTAGAAGAAGAGTATTCCAGGCAGAGAGAGAGGGAAGTGCAAAGGCCCTCAGGTGGGAGGTCAGCAAGGAGGCTGGTTGAGCTGGAGTGAAATGGATGAGAAGGAGAGAGGTAGGAGATAAGCCAGGAGAAGAATCATCTAGGACATTTTAAATCACATTAATTAGATATTTTATTTTTTGAAGATTTTTGAAAGAGGATACAAAACCTAGAAAATGTGAAAAAAATTTCCTGATATTCCCTCCTGTTGTGCAATTTCATCACTTCCAATCTGTCTTTGATTAATGTCAGACTGACTCCAGAAAAACAACATGTTGCTTTGGAAAAAGTTTTTCTTGGATTGCAAAGCACTGAAAATGTATTTAAGTGTTCAAAAAAGTATGTGTCAGTAGCTGTTATTCAACTTCATGTGACAGGGAATCTAATCCAAAAGGATTTAAGAACAAAAGGAAAGTAATTGTTTCAGGTATGTAAAAAATCCAGTTTTGGGCTTCTACTTCATCTTGATTGGGGACCAAATGATGTTAATGGGACTCAGATTCTTTCTGTCTGTTTCTGTTCATTCATCGTGCTCTTCTACTGTTAGATTCGATGTCTTTTCCTTTTTGGAGATGGCTGCTCTGACTCCAGACTTAGATCATCTCTCAACGAAATCCAATGGAAAAAGAGCAAGAGAGTCTTGGAAGTTCCAGCATCTTATTAATTCTGATTATGTCACATACAAATTCCTGAATTTGGCTACAAATGACCACAGCCAAGGGGATAGAATATACTTATTGCTATCAGTGTGGCTCAGATGCTTCCCTTCAGTGGAGCATCCCTGAATGAATCTTCAAATGGCACTAGAAGTAGGGTGAATTGATGATGGACAGGAAATGAAAAGATAACGTTGAAAACGTCCATTCATTTGTCCACCCCATCTTCCTATCCAATCACCTTCAAAAATATTTCTACGGGGGGCTGGCCCCGTGGCCGAGAGGTTAAGTTCGCGCGCTCCGCTGCAGGCGGCCCAGTGTTTCGTTGGTTCGAATCCTGGGCGCGGACATGGCACTGCTCATCAGACCACGCTGAGGCAGCGTCCCACATACCACAACTAGAAGAACCCACAACGAGAAATATACAACTATGTACTGGGGGGCTTTGGGGAGAAAAAGGAAAAAATAAAATCTTTAAAAAAAAAAATATTTCTATGTACTTAATAAACTTAGGCTATGTCCCACAGAAAACATACTCTTGTTTCCCTTACCAAAGCAGTAACACGCAAAGTCTCATTCACTTACTGCGTACAGCTCTAAGTCCAAAGTAGCTGTTAAGTGCAGTCTTCTCAGACCCATCTCTGACTCCCCTTGGCCCAGAAAACTAATGCTAAATAGTAAGTTTAATGAATCCCAAAACATCCAATACACATTTTTGTCTAGGCTGCTATTGGAGAAGGGAAATAACATAAAGTGATTGCTAGTACATAATTCATAGCATATCTTGCATGACTGACAAGGCAAAGGCTCAATCTAGAAGTGGAATGTAGTTCCTTGGGCCTCCAGTCTGGCTGTCCTAGCTTTGCTCTCTAGAAGAATCTTCCTTCCATTGTTGAGAAGGAAGTGGTTAATGGTAGGTTAATAAACCACTTCTTCCCTAGGGGACATAGAGGGGAAAGAATGACTTACACCAGATCTCCTTGCACTAAGCATAATACTAAGCACTGAATGACTTAGTTCTGAGTCATACGTTCTGGCCTCTACAGCTCAGGAAACACATGGACTGATTATGAGGGAGGACTAAATTCCCTATCTACAAAATGTTTTAGTAGGATATTTCTGATACATCTATTTTTCTTATTGTAGGAAAATCTGAAATTTATGGATTTTACCTGTACCTGATGTTTGCCTTTATCCTTTGAATTATTAGTACAGTGTGATGTAAGATCTATGATTTGTGTGGGTCTGCTTTGATAATTCAACCTATTGAGTTAACACTATTGTTTTTCACGACCATATCTGAGATGCCTCCTGTAATTCTTTATCACTGTACTTTGATTTACCCCAGGTTCTGGAGCCTGAGGATTATTTTAAGATGAGCAGCCCTAGCCTCTTGTTTATAAGACTCAGGATTTCTCTATGGCAAAATTTATTTAAACTCTGGATATATTTTTAATCTATTTCCATTCACTCTATACAATGGGATAGTAAACAGAGAGATATCATGAAGAATCAGTCTTTAAATCTGGAAATCACCCTTGGATTTCCTGTCTTCTAGAAATTGATCATGGCCATTGTTGCAGCTTGAATTATGTCCCCCTAAAAAATATGTGGAAGTCCTGACACTTGGGACCTAAGAATGTAACTTTCTTTGCAAATAGCATCGATGCAGACATAATTAGTCAAGATGAGGCCATACTAGCGTGGAGCGGGCCCTTAATCTAATATTATGAGAGAGAAAACACCATGTGAATGCAGGCAGAGGTTAAAGTGTCAAAGAACATTGCCGACAACTGCCAGAAGCTAGCAGGATGTTTTGGAACAGATTCTCCTTCATTGCTTCCAGAAGGAATCAATCCTGCCAACGCTTGATCTCCAGAACTGTGAGACAATAAATTTCTGTTGTTTTAAGCCATCCAAGTTTGTGGCACTTTGTTACAGCAGCCCTAGGAAACTAAAATAGGCACAATGCCCTCCCAATCTCTTCAGTCCTGAGTTGAATGTCCTTTTTCTCAGTATCTGAGCCCCTGGACTGTATCTTCTCAATGGGAGTAATTCATCCCCTTCATGGGCAATGATTGCTTAAATGGAAGAATGTGGGAGGGGCCTGAGATACTAGGATACAATTTTCTCACCTACCTTTCTGGCTAAGTCTCCGACTTCTGATTTTGCTTGAGTCAGCGTTAGCTTGGGGCATAGAATTTGGCTTGCTAACGCTTGCCTACCCCGCTACTGTAGTTGCAGCTATCTCAGACTTCAGACTGCAGGGAGAAGGAACCCTTATATCAAAACAATACTCTCTCGGGGGCCGGCCCAGTGGCCCAGTGGTGAAGATCACATGTTTTGCTTCTCGGCGGCCCTGGGTTCGCCAGTTCAGATCCCAGGTGCAGACATGGCACTGCTTGGCAAAAGCCATGCTGTGGTAGGCGTCCCACGTAGAAAGTGGAGGAAGATGGGCATGGATGTTAGCTCAAGGCCAGTCTTCCTCAGCAAAAAGAGGAGGATTGGCAGTAGTTAGCTCAGGGCTAATCTTCCTAAAAAAAAAAAAAAACAAAAAAAACCAATACTCTCTCATCTCTTTGTTTTCAGATTGAATGGATCCAGCTTAAACTTTCTCATTCTTGTTTCACCTTACTAAAGGCTCTAACATGCTGACTTTTTCGAAACAACTTTTCTCATCCGGTTTCCCTGTTTGGTACAAGACACACAGTGGACAGTTTAACCAGATTAAGTGCTTACACTTAATCAAAACTGCCAACTTCCATGACTTGCATTGAGTGCCTACACTGCCTTTCATGTGACCTCATGAGCTTGGATAGACTACATACAAAGTCTGGTCTCAGTTCAAAAGTTGGCACAACCACTCAGATATGGCTGAAGTGGCTTCCACTTTGGTTTACTCTATCGTCTTTTCAGATGCAGTTTAAGCAGGTCTCAAACAATGTCCCCTTGACCTAATTTATTGCCTTTATGATCTGCCTACTCTGTGCTGGCTCCATTCTCACATAGGATCTCTTTATGGTGGGAAGATGGTTACCATAATTTAAAACTTACATTCTCTCCCATTTTAAGTCAATGAAGTGTTAGCAAAATCATGGATCATTTTATTGGCTTTGATGTGGTCACATTCCCTTTCTGAAATGAATCTCAGCAGATGGGTCAATACTAAGCGTTGAATGACTTAGTTCTGAGTCATATGTTCTGGCCTCTACAGCTCTAGAAACACATGGAGTGATCATGAGGGAGGACTAAATCTCCAAATGGCCATTTGTAGAAGTGGAATAAATTGAAGCTAGATAGTCAAAAATGTGCAGTACAAACAATAGAAATAAAACATTTTTATTGATTAGTATTTGAAAAATATATAACACTTAAAGGAGAAAATAAAAATCACTGCACCAGAGAAAAAATTTGCATTTGTATGTCCACCAAGAGAGGAATGAATAAAGACTGCGGTATATCCATACAATGGAATACTGCTTAGTAGTAAAATGAAAAGAATTATTGATACATGCAGCAACAGGATGAATCTCAAAATAATCATTCTGTGTCTTAGCTTGGGCTCCTTTAACAAAATGCCATAGACTGGATGGCTTAAGCAACAGACATTTATTTCTGATAGTTCTGGAGGCTAAGAAGTCCAAGATCAAAGGGCCAGCAGGTGTGGTTCCAGGTAAGAACCCTGCTCCCTGGCAATGCAAATAGCTGCCTTTTTGCTGTGTCCTCATACGGTGGGGAAAGAGAGAAAACTCTGATCTCTCTTCCTCTTCCTATAAGGACACTAATCCCAGCATGGAGGCCCCACTTTCATGACTGTATCTAAACCTAATTACCTCCAAAATGTTCCACCTCCAAATACAATCACATTAGGGTTTGGGGCTTCAACATATGAATTGGGGGGGCTCACAAACATTCAGTTCATCACAGAGTGGAAGAAGCCAAAAGTATGATTCTATTATATAAAACTGTAGAAAAGGTAAACTATAGAGGCAGAAACCGTTATGACTGGTTTGGGGATAGGGCTGGAGGGGAGGAGAGGGGCTGGAGGGATTATGAAGGGCACGAGGAAATTTCAGCTGAGGCGTGATGGATATGTTCACTAGCAGGATTGTGGCGATGGTTTCACAGGTGTGCATGAGTGTCAAAACTTAAGTTATACACTTGAAATATGAGCAGTTCATTGTACGTCAATTATATCTCAATAAAGCTATTTTAAAAATTAATATTCTATGGTACATTCTTCCATCATTGTTTACATTCTTTGATATTTACTTACTTATTTACTTATCACTAAACTGAGATTGTAGGATTCTTTTGTATACATTTCTCCTAAATTTTTACTGTATTTTTTCCATTTCTTTAAATACATCTTTTAATATTATTGAACTTCTTTTTGAAGTTTATTATAAATCCAGAAAAAAGCATATATCCTGAATGAATTGTCAAAAGTTGAACATACGTGTGTAAACATCACCCAGATGAAGAAAGAGAACAATACCAGAACATCAATGCCCATCTCATGCTCCCTCCCAATAAACACCCTATTTCCTTTCCTAAGGTAACCACTATCCTTACTGGTGCCAGCACAAATGCATCTTGCTAGGTTTTGAACTTCATATAAATAGAATCATAGTAGCACCTTTTGTGTTTGGCCATTTTATCCAATATTATATTTGTGAGATCCATCCAAATTACATGTGGCAGTTCATGCATATTCATTGTATATTCAAAGCATTTCATTATATGACTATAACATAATTTAAATATCTTGTCAATTTTTCATGAATATTTTGCTGTTTTCAAGGTTGGGGCTCATACAAATAATACTGCTAAGAACATTATTGTGTCTGTCTTTTAGTGCACATGTATATGTACTTCTGTTGTCAATACACCTCAGAGTGAAATTACTGGGTCATGGATATTTCCATCACCCTAAAAAGTTCCCTTGGGCTCCTTTGCTTCTGCCCCCACCCTGTAGTTCTAGATGTGGAACTGCAGTCCGCTACAGATTAGTCTGTTCTAGGGTTTCATATAAATGAAATCATACATAACGTACTCTTTTGCGTATGACTTCTTTTGCTCAGAGATTCATCTAAGTAGTCATACATATCAGTTTTTCGTTGTTGTTATTGCTGAAAAGTATTTCATTGTTTGACTGTATCACAACTTGCTTATCCATTTACTTGCTGATGAGCACTTGGGTTGCTTCTATTTTTGTGTTACTATTATGAACATGTGCATTATGGTCAAAGAACATAGTCTTTTGGAATTTACAGAGATTTCCTTTGTGACCTGATATATATCTACTTCTGTAAATATTCCATATGTGCTAGGAAATAACACATATTCTCTGTGTCAAGTGTGAAAGTCTATACAAATTTAATAGTTGAAACATTATTTAGGTCTTTATCTGTATGTTTTTTTCTCTGCTTGATTCATTAGTTTCTCAGAGGGTTTTGTTATTTCTGATTTACCTATTTCCCTATACTATTGTTTGTTGTTGCTTGATCTATTTTTAGGTTGTATCATTAGATGACATATATTTATGATGGATCTATCTTCTTGTCCCATTGTTCCTTTTACCAGTATACATCATTCATTTTCCCCTTATGCCTTTTTTTCCCTTTTGGCCTTAAATTCTATTTTGTCATGTATTAAAACTGCTACTCCAGCTTGCTTTGGTTCATATTTACTGGTAGACTTTTTCTCATAATTTTACTGTTTAACTTTTCTATATACTTTGAAGCGTTTTTCATAGACAACATATTGTTGGACCTTGTATTTTAACTCAGTGTAATTAAATATACAATATATAAAATTTAATTATCCAAAGAACATTAAAACACTAATTCAAAAAGATATATGCACCTCTATGTTCACTGCAGCATTATTCACAAAAGCTAAGACTTGGAAGCAACCCAACTGCCCATCAACAGATGAATGGATAAAGAAGTTGAAGTATATACATACAATGGAATACTACTCAGCTATAGAAAAGATGCAGTTGTGCCATTTGCAACAACATGGATGGACCTTGAGGGTATTATGCTAAGTGAAATAAGTCATATAGAGAAAGACAAATACTGTATGACTTCATGCATACATGGAAGATGAACAAACGCATAGATAAGAACAGATTGGTGGTTACCAGAGGGAAAGCAGGGGGGAGAACAAAAGTGGTAAATGGGCGCATATGTATTGTGATGGATGGAAACCAGACTTTCAGTGGTGAACACTATGCAGTCTATACAGAAGCTGAAATGTAATGATGTACACCTGAAATTTACACAATGTTATAAACCAATGTGACCTCAATAAAACAATTTTAAAGAAATTTAATTGAATAGAACTAAAATATGAAAAATAGAACTTCGAGAGTTTGATTTTGGTTAGGTTTAACCCTTTTGCATTCCTTTCAATTATATTAGCCCTTTAGTCTAACATCTTCTTTTTGTACTGCACTTTCTTTTTATTAGCTCTGACCACATTACTACATCCCATCAGAGTGAGTTTTCTCTTCATGGATTAGAAGTCATACATTCTCTGTAGTCTTTGCTTTTAATCTAAGCCCCCAAATCATGTTTATCTACCCTATTGATGTCTTAAACTTTGCCAATGTTTTGAGTAGATAAACCATTCGCAAGATCTCATGTCCCTCTGTTCTCTCCCCTACCTCCCTTCCTTGCTCTAAGTTGGCTATTTTTGTTTTCTTTCTTTCTTTCTCTTTCTTTGTAAACTTATCATCAAGCAGACACGAAATCTGGAAGAGAGGTTGGGGGGAATGAATGCCTGTGGATGTGATGTCTAGTAGGCCACTGGATTCATGGTTCTGGAGCTTAGAGAAAATCTGGGCTGGAGATTTGAAATCATATATAGCTGAAAACACTGCTCCAAGGAGAGGAGGAGAAAAAAAGAGTGGAATAGAGAACATGAGTATTACAGGCAGAGGAAAAGAAGCCTGCAAATGACACTGTAGTTCCACTGAAGGCAATCTTATCATATAAAGAGATCATGTATTTAAAATGCATACCTATATCCACTGCCCAGGAATTAATTTTACATATATCACTATTGGGCCCACGTCCAATTCTGCTGACACTCCAGTTACTCTGATTCCACTCCCAAAGGGCAGTCACCTGGCCTGCCAGGGCCCATCAAAAACAGGACTCTGGTCAGAAGTGGCTTTGTTCAGGTTACAAAATTTTTTTGTGGCCTCTCTGAATTCTTTGCTTAGGTAGGCAGAACGGTGGAGAAACTCCATATACATCAATTAACTGCCAGTATACTGCCTGCAACTTTACAATGCAAGAGGTTCACTTGAATTAAGTGTTGAGATGGCGAACAAGATCCACCTACCATTCACACTTTAGTATGGATTAACTTAAACTACTTTCCTAATATCAGAAACTAGAGCCATGGGGAAGGAAGGAGTAAAGAAGACTGAGTTTTAACCATGAAAGTCTTTAAGAAAAGGCAAACTAGAACGGTTTGGTTTGTTCAAGGCAGAAACACGAGGTAGCAGGTTCTCATAGGCTATAAATGCTACTTGATGGGACATGTTATCCATTGGTACAGTCACAGAAATGTTATTCATGAAGAACATGAATTTGCCTGAGATCAAGTGTTAGGAGACATTTAGGCACTAATATTTCATCTTATGCTACCTCTCTGATGGCAGTGAACAGCAAAAGAGCAAGAAAGTACAATTTTAAGGTGTCAGTTTGAGTTCTCATTTATGCATTTTAATAATTTAATGTATTAATTTATAAATTTAATACTTAATATTTTATTTTAGGCTATCTATGTACCTGTTGGCTTAAATGGCTAGAACAAGCATTAATATAGATTCCTAATAATTTGTTTGCTATCATGACCATCACTGACATTATCTCTCCTAAGACATATATCAAACCATATGCACCAAATGCAAGCCTAACCCTTGTGATTACATTAATAACCTCCATTATTTCCTATGTGCCAACAACTGTCCCAAGCAATTTAAATATATTGATACATTTAATATAAATATATATATTTCCATTTGCTGAATTTATTTAAACAAACCAATTTAGAAATGAATTAAAACATCCGACATGTAAAGATACTGTCATGTTCCTAAAACAGATATTAACATCTGATAAAAGTTAATAATCGCTTGTTAGGAAAGCTGCCCATTATTAAGGCCACTCTTTAGCAAAATTAAAATCATTGTGTTTCTTTTTTTTCCCCTAGTCTGACAATGCAATACTATCAAACCACAATCAAACATAATAATGACAACACTGGATGAATAGATCAGTACGACTGGTTAAGGACATTAAACAGTTGTCATTCTTGGTGCCACATAAAAAGAATTATGCCTATCACATCAAATAAATCATGGCTTTTTTAAAAATCACAATTCACTAAGTGATGTTAATTATGGTCCTAGTCAAACATGTCTGTAAAGGCTATTTACAGTATACACAGCTAAGCATGCACTATTTATAGTTTCAAAGACACCTGCCAGTTTATTACAAGAGGATATATATCTCCTCTTATTAAATTAATGAGCAAACTATTTTCCCGTAACTTGCAGATGAAGAAACTGAGGACATATAGGTAAACAACTCCCCCTAAATTATAGTAGTAAGGGTGGTACCAGGATTTAAATCCAGGCAGATCCATTAACCAGAACTCCTAATTATTTCACTACACTGACTTCCAACTGAGTATGTGCATAAAATTCTACATTTGAGTTTAACTGTCTCATTTTCTTAATTTACTTTCTGTCACTCAGAGTTGAAAGTGTATCACTATTAGGAACTAATTTAAAACATGCCTCTCTCAGATCACTGTTAATAAAACTACCCGCCAGCTCTTCCTTCTTTGTGGGGGCAGAAATCTCTTGATAGACTTGTATTTTTCATTTTAACACTAAAAGGCAATTCAGGTTAAAGTTTTAAAAAGTAATTTAATATTGGATATTTAGAAATATGGTACACACAGACACCATAGTAATATAAAATGCATACAATTTAAAACTATTTCCTTATGAAACCTTAACATAGATGTCTGACAGCTTCCAACAGATAACATTTTGGACAAGGTCCCAGATATTTCTGAGGGTTCATTTTAAATTCCATTTAGTCATGCAGACAATTAGGAGGCTTTTAAAAAAATAAATATGACAAATATATGGATTTCTGAAGTATAAATTGACATACAAATCTATATATTTTCATAACATTTTTTCATTAAAGCATCTTTAAAGAAGCATTCTGTAATATGAAGTTGAGAGCTTAAATTAGATGTAATGAAAAAGCATGATGTTTTACTAGAATTGTGTAATTCACATATCATATATTTACATAAAAGTCAACACAAAATTGCAAACATGTTTGTTTTATCCTCCAAGTCATCAACTTCATAAAATTTTACTGGAATAATTATAAGATAAAATTCCCAATTCTGAATGTTAAGAAGCAAACACATATAGGAGCAATATGAGAAAAACGTAACTCTACCTTCTGAGAAGCTGTGAAGGAGTCACATAATTGCCCCTTGGGGATTGTCAACGCTTTCCTAGAACTCCTGGGGAGTAGATTCTTTTGTAAAACAGTGAGAACTAAACTCTCTCTTTTCACTAGCACACAAACATATGACAAGCTTTCTTTTCCAAACAACAGCTCACAACTCTCAACCATAGGTTAGTAAACTGTGCTAAAATGTCCCTACCCTCGATTCCTCCAAAAAGGCAGCTCTAAAGGTGAAAAGAAAATCCATTACCTTTTTTTCACCTGAACAGACTGGATAAAATTCCTGTTGAGTTGAAAGAGAAGAAATAATCATCTTACATATAAACAAGTTTGATGGAAATTAAGATGAAATAAATACTAGTTATCAGAATAGTATATTCTTTAACGCAACTTAAAACATCAAAACTTAATTGGGTTATATTACTAATTTACAAAGTTAACGCAGGAGAGTTAAGGACTTTCTTGAACTAATTTAGAGCAGTGGTTGCTAAGCCTGACTACAAATTAGAATCACTCAGAGCTTTAAAAAAAACTGAAGCATGGTTCCACACCTAAGAAATTCAGATTTAATTGTTATGGGGTGAGGTCCATATTCAGAGCTCTCCAGATGATTCTGATATGAAGTGAGGGTTGAGAAGAAGTGATTTGGAAAAATTATTAATTATGCAGAGTGGATTCAATTTAAATTATTAAAAATTCAAATATATGAGCACTTCCTATATGACAGGTACTGTTCTAAGTGCTAATAAGGAGAAAATTCTTTTTTCTATAAAAATCATGGGATAACATTAATGTATCTTTTATCTTTGAGTAGTTACATAACTATTAAAACATTACTCAAGGCTTTATTACAGTCTGCTGTCATGAATGATTTCTTTCTACTTTTCTGAACTATCCTCACTTGATACTATATAACAAAAAGAGACCAAACTCAGAAACTTTTTCTCAAGATATGTGGAGAGAACACAAGAATAACAGAGATTTCGTTTTTCAGTCATAATATATAAGGTATACTCAACCTTATATCTGGAGTCAAGAAGCCACCGTTTAAGAACTGAAATTAGGTATTGCTTTAAGGCTTAACATAATCTGGATCAAAATGAACTACCACTGGTGTCAGTGCTTGCTTTAAAATGCCTAAAAGAAATCTATGACAGAACCTCAGGGAACCTAGGAAGAGTGGGTCTTTAATGCAGACCATGATTCTTGTGACCTATTTATAAAACATTGCTTCAGAGGAAGTTACAGGAAATATGGTTTTGAAACACACATAATTAGAAATTAGGTATCTCAAAGGAACAGAAGTACAGTTTTTGAAATACTGCATAATTAGAAATTAGTTACTATCCCAGGATGATAGCTTGAGCTTTAACATTTTAAATTAAAACCAACTTTATTAGGTAATATAAAACTCATCTGAAACGTATTTTAACTCAAGAAAAAAAATCAGATTTAAATTAATAAATTTGATTTGTATCAACTCAAACTAACAGTTTTCAGGTTTAAATTTGCTAAAATCAATGGATTAATTTATTAATTCCATCCTAGGCTAATTATCCTTTATAGCTGGACAGCAGGCCAAAAATAATGGAATTTTGGTTAAACTGTAACATATGTACATATAGAAAATGCAGTAGCAATTTGTTTTCCACACTTGATAGAATTAAAACAGCTTTAAAATTTTTATGAAAGCTCAGTAGTCAAAATAAATATTTAATAAAAATATACACAGTAACAAGATACCACAAACTTAGTGTTTAAAAATAAACTTTGTCACATTGTTTTGCCTTCGGTTAGACAGAATTCATTTTAGTTGTTTAAGGTATCTAAGAATGACTGAGGTGTTTCTGGAAACAAAATTAAAAATCAAGTAACACTAAGGAGATAACACTAAGATGAAACATAAACTATGTTTTAACTCAAAAGTTTAAATAAAATTATAGTAATTATTGGGACTTCTCAACATGACTGTGACTCTAAGAAATAAGAATAGTTTGGGGAGTAAAAGTCAAAGATAGTCATGATTATGTGGTTCATGCTGTGAAACTCCCAGTATGTAAAAAAATGAAAATGCAGTAAATATGAGCACCATTAGAAATGTGCATGTGTATGTATATATATTTTAAAGTTTACCTGATTAAAAATTGCATTTTAGAGTGAAGTTAAGGACAAGTACACAATTACGAAAATACATTTTTAAGCTAACATGTCATATGACTTATTTTAAAATGTTTCATCTGGCATTCTTTCTAAAAAATCAACAAAAGAATACCACATGAAAGAAGCCAGTATTCTTTTGTAGTGCAAAGTCCCTTGGTTAAATAGGTTACTGAAGAAAAAAGAATGTTTTCAATAAGCGTTTTTAATCCATAGCGAGAGATTCTAACAGGTAAAGGAAAAATGAAGTCAGGTAATAAATAGGAATTCACAGGATAATCAGCACATGTTGGATTTGCCCCCAGGGGATTATCATTCAGGCCTCAGATTATTTTCAATTGACAGTAGTCAAGATTATTCAGCCAGAAGAATCTTCCTTCTATAATAAAAGATCCAAATCTGCCACCTTTAATTTTTCTGCTACATTCACCAAAACTCAGAAAACGACTGCCATATCTTATATAACACATACCCTGGGTTAAGATAGACCTTTAATGAAAATCTTATTTTGATCATACGTAGAGGCAGCTTATAAGAGACTGTTAGGTATCCTTGCTATTTTTCAAAGCTCCCAGTATAAACCACCAAATGACATAGACTGAAGTTCTTTTTTTTTTTTTGAAGGTCTTTGAAACCACTGTCACATGGTAAAGACTAAAGAGCAATGCTATTCACCGTTTAAAATACGTTCAATCTCTTCTAGTCTTTTTAAAGCTGCAACTCTTTTCTTCTCAATTTCTTTTATTTCTTTTGTTGTTTTGTGAGGGGTCTCTTTGTCTGTATTTTTTCCTAATTGTTTGTTGGATTTAGACTGACTTTTATTATCACTTGTATTTATTATCTGGGTGGGTCTGGGTTCATTTCTGATTTCTTTTACATTTTCAGTTGGAATTTTGTCTCCTTCTACACCTGAGGTTTTACCAGCTGGGAATATTGGCTGTTCTACAATATTAGATGAGGAAATTTTATCCCTGACTATATTCAAATGGCGTTGAATATATTCTTCATGTGGTGCTAATGCCAATGTTTCAACCAGGCATCTTTCAGCTTTTAATAAGTCCTTCTCCTCAAAATAAACAACACAAAGATTATGTTTTCCTTGCACATTGCTTGGATCCATCTCCAAAATCTTTTCAAAACATTTTTTTGCTCCAAGTATATCTTTCTTTTGATTCATCAGAATGTCTCCCTTTAAAATGAGACCCTTGATATGATCAGGATAGTATCTAAGTAACTCTTCCAAAATTGGCAAAGCCATTAATTCCTTTGCAGTCTGAGAATATAGGAGAGCCAGATTAAACAAAGCACTTCTGAAGTCAGCTTGTAACTTTATGGCTTTCTTCATCCACATCTCTGCTTCACTGTCCTTTTTGTCATCCATGGCAAGCATTCCCAGATTGAAATAGCCATTAGCGTCTTGTGGCTCTTCATTTATATAGCTCAGAAGTCGTTTTCTAGCTTCAGGTCTGAGTTTAACCTCACCTAAGAATAATTTTTTTAAGAAGAAAAAAACTATATTGTTAGCAAGTGAATTAAGTCTGAGGGAAAAAGCCACTTTCAAGTATTTATTGAGTTAGATTACAAAAAGACAGCATCAAAACAACTAACTGCTGTACCTAAATCAAAAAGCAGAGAGTGAAAACCTTGAAGTCTTCATAGGAAAGACAGTGTGTTTGAAACATGGAAATGATAGCTTATTTCCTTTCCTTTAAAGCAGTAAGAGCATCTCAAAAACCAAAGTGGGTGAAATATCTCTTTATAGTTTAGACACTAGCTGGCAGTAGCAGAGGAAGAACAGAGAAGTAACGGGAAGAGGTACTAGATTTGCCCACAAAGACATGTATTCAATGTTGACTCTGTTAACGCTATGACTTATGCACCGAACAAGTTATTTAACTGCCTGGGTTAACTTATTGAATTGTCTAAGAACTATATGAGCCATATGTAAAAATGCTCCGCAAACAGTAACTATTACTGAGTAAACAAAATGTTTCAGCCTTACTAAATCAGAGATTTTTGTATGTTACTTCAAATTTTTTAGGATGTTTCAAAGGTAAAAATATACCATTAAATATAAAACATAAATATAAATTAGGATTTAGGAAACATATATTAAGATAATTTCTACGGTAAATAAAACAAAAAAAATTCAAGTTCTACATCTACAAACCTTAGGGTGCAATCTTGTGTTGGATAACAGGCATCTTTCATGATTACTAAGGTTAGCTAACTTTACAACCGTACTATTAGCTTTTCTCCAAACTCACGTTTTTTTCGAATACCAGGCATACAGTTCTCCCTCTATTCTTTTATTTGACAATACAGTGAATAAAGAAAATTTGAAAATAAATCAGTAGGCTTAAGTTCTTGTCTTGGACTAGTTACTAAACTAGCCATATGAAGTTGGGGTAGGTATTAGGCCTACGTGATCCTCACTCTCTAATCTACTAAATAGAAGATTGGCAAAAATAGACTCAAAGGTCCTTTTTAGCTCTAAAATAATATGATTTTATGATTTTTTCATTTTTTGCAAAGTTTTAAAAAAGTATCTAAGAATTAACCAAAAAAGTGTAAATATACAGACTTTTCTGAACATAAAAATTAAGATTATAAATGATATATACAGCTTTCTGAAGTAGTACTGAAAGTCTTACATATCAAAGATCCTGATTTATTGTGATTAATAATTTAGTTCTGCTAAATTATAGAAAATACCAGATATAACAATAATATCTGAGAAAACAGTAAGACTGGATATAAAATGATATCAAAAGTATTCGGTCTTATAAACCAAGAGAAAATAGGACACTATTTTTTTCTAGAACATATAATGCTCTTGGCTCCCTAGAAAAAAATAGGTAAAAAACTTTTACAAGTTCAGATTACTTGGATGGTGTATGTACATAAGAGATTATATTTCCATGCATAAAATGACAGAGTAGATTAATAAGGCATAGCTTAATAGACTGCCTAAAAAGTCTTAACACATACCAGAAGAACTAACAATTAGTACTGTCATATATGTTAGTGCACATTATGTGAAAAGTTTACTTCAAGTATTTTAAATATTCTTATAAATCATTTATGCACAGTTTTGACAAACTATCCATTCATAAAACATTTGCTATGGGTAATGTAAGTTAAGCTTTTATTATATTTCAAACTATAATATGTTTAAATATAGAAATATTTTGAAAAAACATACCTGATTCTTGCATTAATATAGCAGAATTGAATAATGCTAACTTATGCTTTGGATTTAGTTCTAAAGCACGATTAAAGTTTTTTAGGGCTTCAGTTGGTTCTTTCAGTTCAATATGAACAATTGCCAAGTTGTACCAAAGATCTGCATTATTTCTGTCCAGCTCTAGTGCTTTAAGATATGCTTCTTTTGCCTTCAGAGGTTTATTCATTTTTAAAAGCAATTCTCCTCTGTGGAAAAAATCAAACACAAGCTTTACTTCAAACATTACACGTCAGTTTGTAGATACTATTTTCCACAAGTTTTAAGCTTTTCCACATATTCATAGCTTTCCTTTTTCCTTTTAACTTAGGCTCTTACAGTTGTCTTTCAAAAATAACTATCTGAAACTGTCCTCAAACCTGACCTCATTAGCTTAAGTAAATTCGGCCTGAATATGTTTTTAAATATTATTAAAGAACGAAAAAGTATGCCTGACTTTAGAGAGTAAGATGTGGGAGGTACCCAAGAAAGGGGGACAGAGAAAATAGATTTGAATATATCTTGCAAGAAAGCAGACTAGACCACATCAGAAAAACGACAGCAGCCAGAGTGGGAGACCAATTTGTCAGCAGACGAAGTTGCAGCCTTTGTGATAGGGAAATTTTACCATGCAAATCTATGTTAGAAGTCTCACCATACAAAAAGGAGGACATTTGAAACTTTTAACCCCTTCTTACATTAATTTAGTCTTCTTCAACATATCCTTATAAAATGACCATTCATAAAAGAAAAGAAAAAAAAAACTAAAAGAGCTGACTGGGTAGGGAAGGTGCTGGTGCCACCTGCAGACACCTTTGAGGAATACATCTGGAACTGAGGACTACAGTTGAAAACCATTTTACAAATCTTTCTAAGATGGTTCTATTTTCTGTTACAGAGCTTCAAAAAGTCATTTTGCCTAAGTACATATGTGCAAATCAATTTAAGTGGTGATATGAGAGTAACTTTTACTATGATGCTATTCTTTCCTAAAGTATCAGCACAGGAATGAAATCAAATGAACTATTAATATTCTCAATTAAGTAACTGCCAGAATGAGTGTTTGTCCAAAATGCTATTTTTTAATGCAGAGATTGTTGAATAATTCTTTATATACTAAGATGATAGGTTTTATTTACAGATGCAACCCCAGTGAACTTAGTGAATTTCAACAAGTACTGGATAAAGCTGAATAAGTACAGCCTCCAACTTATAAACAGATTTTATCTCAAAAACTTACTAAATTCTGCATGATTTTCCCCATAGAAACAGTCACAAATTATGATTAGGTTTCTGGGTCAGACTACAAAACATAGTTTACTATACAATCTTCCTCAAGTATAATAAAAACGACAACACTTATATGGGAAAAAGTATCAAGTCCTAATGCGTGATACCAAAATTGTTTTTTATGGACAACTAAAAAGTTTCTTTGTGGTAAAGGCATCAATAACCAGTCAATTCTCAGTATTTATTTAAGAAAGCTCTTGAAAATTGGAAATTAAAGGTAATTATTATAAAATGTAAGTCCCAAGGGTTTTAAATAAAAATGAACTTGGTATTGAGAAGCAAATGAAACTAAGCAGCTTCTTCTACCCTTTCATCTAAAACTTAAGTTTGCCATTATAGGTTATAGACTCTCTTATCAATTTCAAATCAAATCAGTTAAATTTGTTAGTCTAAAACAGGCTCTATTTCTATGCTCTTGGTTGCCAACTAAGATTGCTAAAAGAAAAAAAAACCAATTTAGACAAAAAGTCAAAATGTACATGCAAATGCAGCTTCCATCTTCTAGAGCGACAGCGTAAAGCAGACTACAGCACCTGCTAATGTAAGCCTGCTTGAAGTCGGGCCTCATGCTTATCGCTTGTCGGTACAGCTGATCTGCTTCTTCCAGTCGGGACTCATTTGCTCGGATCAGGTTGGCCAGATTGATATAAACATTTAGGTGGTTAGGGGCAATTCTGGCTGCATATTTTTTACCAGGGATAATCTGTTCAGAAGGAAAGGCATTTTCATAATTTGACATTGCAGTATCAAATAAAAATCAAAAGTATTTCTATTGGCTTATTTCACACAGAACATAAAAAGATTATCCTACCAGTTCTACTGCTATATTAAAATAGATCACAAAAATGTGAAAACATCAGTATTCATGAAACATAAATAAAATATTTTGTGGCACTTAAGGATATATTTCTTCATTCATGCCAGCTCAGCAAAATATTATTAGCTTTTTATTTATATGTATAATTTTGTGAAGTCACATAAATCACAACTTTTAGAGGCTTACTATGTCTTACATAGTCTCTTACTATGTTTGTGTCAGACCAGGAATAGAACTTAGTTCTCCTTTCTCTCAGTCTAGTGAATTTTTTACACCATGTCAGCTTTCATGTTGTCAGCAAAATATTTCCTGGTTGTGACAAAGGGAAATTAATTTTATTTCAGAGTTACAGTAAAACCTCACTTATCTGGTGGAGTTAGGAAACAAAACTCTCTGATTATTCAGATTAAGTAAAGGTTATTATATGTAATACATATGTACACAAATTTTCA
This sequence comes from Equus caballus, assembly GCF_041296265.1. Taxonomy (NCBI): domain Eukaryota; kingdom Metazoa; phylum Chordata; class Mammalia; order Perissodactyla; family Equidae; genus Equus; species Equus caballus. The sequence goes on along the minus strand of NC_091711.1, from coordinate 19,916,773 downwards.
ATGAACATAATAAATTGTATCCAGTAAGAATCTACACTGAACAGAATTTAACTTTAGAATTTTAGGACTGAAATAATTCTTAAGATACCATGTGGTCCAACTCTGTTTTTAAAACATTTACCAAACTATGCATTCAATCATTTTAATATTACTATTATTATTACCATAGTATTAATATATACTCCAGTTGAGAAAACTGTAGCCCAGGGCAAACTATCTTTTCTGATGACACACAGCTGGTTGAGGGGAGGATCCGATTTGCCAGCTTTGACACTGTATTGTGATAGCCAATGAATCCTGTACTCGTGTCATTATAACACTGATGGGCACAACACAGCAACAGAGGTATCCATTCATTTTATCGCTTTGTTTTAGTCATTTACTTTTTGATAGGAATGATGTTGAATTTAGTGCTTAACATAAATAAAATTCTCTTCAGTCATTTAATTCATCAGTAACTTATAATCAAGAATATCAAAAATTCCGAACTTTATGGATTTAGTTTTCATAAATAGACTAAAATTTTTTTAAAAAATTAAGTAGCTGGAAAAGTAAATGTACTACTTTATAAAACTTGCAGTAAAAGATGGTTCATTGGACACCTTACTTTTATATCAATAAATTGAAAAAAGAAAGATTTTCTCTTTAGATAATTCTATTCAATATGGACATCTAGTAGACACGACACAATAGATATAAACTATGACCACTTACTTGAGGCATCAGGGACTTCGCCATCATGTAAGATTCTTCAGCTTCTTTGGTTCTATTTAAATTTTTATAAGTTCTTCCTACATTCATGTGGGCACCAATATCATCTAAAAGTTTAAAAGAATCATCTGTTGGCAAATATACTAAATAGTATTCAATGCAAACTACTAAGAAGACATGTTTCTAGCAACAAACACACTAGGCAAAAAATGCAAAAGCAGGCAATAGGTCCTGCTTCCTCCTTAAAGCTCTTCTAACACAACTTCATATAGCTTAGGATCAATGCTACACTAGAAAATTATTAAATAAAGTACGGTAAGGACAGAAAATATACATACGACATGAAAAAACTATTTGAATGGATCCTTGAAGAGTTAAGACATGAGAGGGGGAAAATAGAAGTAAAGAAAAATTTACATCATTTCCCTTCACTATATTTTACTATACTATACTAAGGCTTATTTCCATTTTCTTAATCACATAACTTTGGAATTCACTCAAAAACTGTGACTCAACTCTAAAAGTGAAAAGGATCATCATGATTCCTAGAATTATTTCAAGTATATAACTAACAAATATGCACCCATGGCTGAATAGGGGTAGAGACTGAAAAAACTCTGTGATTTTGTTTTCAAAAATTTTTGTGAATGTGGTTGGAAAGCACATACAATGGAATATCTGGATTCTATAGCTATTACTTAAGATACAGCAGCCCATCTCTCTTAAATGATGATAAATTCCTATACAATTTATTTAAAACTTTTAAAAAGATTGTTTAATATTAGAATGTCAGGAACTTTTGTCTCATTTTCTAATATGGAAAACCCAATCCTCAGCAAATGTATTCAGGGATAGAAAAATATGTAATTTAAATAAGAAAAATCCTAGGGTTCATTGCACACTAGTTTTAAGACACATTTCCCAGTATATATTTCAAAAAAGTAGAACAAAGATAGAAGGGAGAAGATCTTAAATCAGACAAATTTTACTCAACATGAATCTCTAACAGACATGACAAGGTTTCAAATTATGATTACTACTTGCCTGTGAAACCGATGATTTTGCAATTGTGGAATAGTTCTCTGCCTGCAACTCCCAGGACACATAGGGGCCAAGCATATATATTTTAGGCATTCCCCTAGGAGGAGAGTAACAGTCCTAAGATCTTGCTACATTATGTTTCAGGCTGGCAATTGTGTGCACTGAACAAAAACTGTCAGATGCAGTACAGGTTTGGTTAGAGAACTAGGGGACAAGGTTGGAGGAAAGGGGTTAATGTCTTGTTTTTAGATGTATTGCTGAGTGTCATGGGGTCACAGGTGCGGGTCAAGCGAAAAAAAAAAAAAGCTTATGCTAACCATTCCCAATCTTGGCTGCAAATCAGCGTACCTATGTAGCTTTTAAAAATTCAGATTCCTTCGCACCATCCAGCTCTATCACAACAGAATCTTCAGGAATAGGATCTGCACAAATGTTTTTAAAGAGTTTCAAAGGCAATTTTGATGTAGAGCCAAGGCTGAAATTCACTGCATTACCAAGTACATATAAAAAGAGTAGGCAGTCTTTGTTCTTATATAGCTCCTTTTTTTTTTTAAGATCAGATAAATCTATACCATTTACTATAGAGATCAGAAAGTTATTTAGGAAAAACTAAGGATATATAGAATCTGAAAAAATTAATTATACAATAAGAATCTAAGGAAAGAACAAATAAACTGACAGTTTAGATAAATAGAAGTGTAATTATGTCTACTAACTATTTTAAAATGTTACTGAAATCAGCCCCAACCAACCTTAGAAAAGAAAGAGGTGATCTATTTGTTTGCAAGGTGAAGCAAATTACTACCCACTGCAATCAGATTCTTAGAATTATGGCAGGGAGATACTCTCAGCAATGAAGACTTTAGACACTAGAGTAAAGCAGCCCTACTTTCTCAAAGAACAAAGACAGCAATTACATAGCCTTCAGCATCAAAAAGACTACATAACACAGCTAATAAAATGAAAGACATAATTTGTAAGCAATTTCTTTTTACCTTACAAAGCTTTAAGATTCCTGAGGAGGAAATAGCATTATTGGTAAGGTAAATTTAAATTTGAAAAAGAAGGTAAGAAAAGCAGGCAAGATGTAAAAATCAATGACATTTAAATGACTAAAAAGCTATAGAATTTCAAAGAAAAATCTTGCTACTATAAGTGGACTACCCATACCAACAGCAGCACGAATCAGGCAGTTCATCTGTGACTCAACGTACATGAGCCCTGGCAAGCAGCAGGCAACCCTGTGCTGAATAGCTCTTCAGCTACCGACAGTGAGTTAAGCATTACCACACTGACGGCCCCAGGCATCTATGTTGCTTTCCAGTATTTCTTGTCCACAAAACTGTCCGTCAATTCATTTAAAAAGATAAATTTATAAACATCTGGAAACTCTTAAAAACTCTTTAAAAATCACTTTCAGAGGCCGGCCTAGTGGCATAGTGGTTAAATTTGTGCGCTCCGTTTCGGTGGCCCTGGGTTTGCGGGTTCACATGCTGGGTGCAAACCTACACACCGCTCATCGAGCCAAGCTGTGGTGGTGGCGTACCAGATACAAAATAGAGGAAGACTGGCACAGATGTTAGCTCAGGGACAATCTTCCTCACTGATGAGGATTTTAGGCTGGTTACTTTTAAAACTGCACATGAGAAGCAGGCTCCGAGGACTGGAATTTACTTGCTCTTTGAGAGATATTTGCATTTGTGAAGGAAGGGGGGATGACCCTGTAGGGACCTGAAATTGGCCACCCAGGATATGTCTCTTTGGCATCGGGATTGTCTGGGGCTGATTGCTTTCGATAAACTGGGACAGGGAGGGAGGCTCTGGGGAATGGAACTTGCCCTTGTTGGGACACATTTACATTTGTAAGGTAAATCTCTGTCTGTAAAAGGTGCCTCCCTCTCTGTACCAGGAAGAAGAGGAGAGATAACCTTGTCCCTAGAAACTCTTAATGGGGAAGGCAAGAACTTAAGTTGGTTGCTGTCTGGCAATCTCATGTAACTGATTTAGGGTGGTGGCTTCTGACCTTTACTTAATCTGATTTGATTCTTGTCTAAAAGTCCTGGGATCACCCAATGACCAGACCCTACCTGCACTGATACCATTTTAACTTTTTTACATATTCTTTCCTTTGTCTTGTAAAGAAATGACTCACATACCCATGCCTTATAAAATTAGCCCTAACCTTCAACTCGGGGCAGCAGCAGTGGCTCCTCCTGCCCGTGGGCCCTGTCCCCACGCAGCAGCAGCAGCTCTGACTGCCCATGGGCCCTGTCCCCATGCTATTCCACACTATTCTCTAAATAAAAGAGCACTACTGCCAGATCTTGAGAGTCCAAGAAATCTTTCTTTCGACTCCTTGGCTCACTGACCCCACATTACTCACCAAAAAAAAAAATACATAATTTCCATCTTGACAGAATCAAAGTTGAAGTACAGGTCCATGATCCATTTCTGACAACAAGAGTTTCAAAGATTCGGAGAATTCCGGTGTTCCTTGAGAAAAACTACCCTCGTATTGTAAAGGTGTTTATGGAAACTGTAATTCCCTTTGCAAAAATTTTATCTTGGTGAATTGGGATCTTTGTTAAACACTTGTAACCACAAAGACAAAAAAATCGCAGTCGTTGAACATGACATACATGTCGCCTGGTCAAGGACCACTGTATAGCTAGCTTATGTTCTTATTCTGGCTAAGCAAGAAAAGCTTCACACTGAAGTTTTTGTTTTTAAATAACTTTAAAACGTTACGAATCCCTACTCCAAGTGATGCTAGCCTGTTCCAGGGTTTTAAATACCACTTACATGCTTGTTCCAAATTGTTATCTCTAGTCCTGACTATTCCCCTTTATCTCCAGACTTATACATCTATGCCCATCTCCATCTGTATAACTAAAGGGACAAAAAACGACTCTTGATTTCCCTCCTTACATGTTAACTCATCTGTTAAATCTAAGAATAACGAACGTAGCTAAAAAACAAGGAATAAGCCAAGAAGCCTGTGAATGCCAAATTCAATGTTTCTAAGTTTATGTACTTTTCCATAGTAAATTGTAATAAACTAATTTATTTGTTTTCCTAGCCCATGGCTTATTAGGAACAGCAATTTTGAGAGTAGGTAGAGAAATCATACTAAAGGACATAGGTTCAGCAAGGACAGTACCTCAAAAACAGCAAAAAGTGACAACTGACAATGAAGGGAAAAACTACTCTAAAACTGAGTGCCTATACCTGGCAACATCCTGTCATATGCACACTATTCACTAGACAAAACTAAACATGCACATACACACCCACCCACACCGTTCAATTTACTCTTAACAACAATGTAATGAGAAAAGAAATTACTGTCCCCATTTAGAAATGAGAAAGATAAGGCTGAAGGGGCCTAAATAATGTATTCTAAGTCTCAAAGTCCCTGTGCATCTGATATCAAAGATGACTTTGATTCTCTAAAAACTCCTAGAACAAATCTAAAAGACTTTAGAAAGAAATGAATTAAAACTACCAAAGTTAGTGACCGCTGACTGTGTGTAAGACTGTGCTAGATGATGCAGGGAGTACAAAGATAAATCAGATGTTCATGCTGCCTCTAGGGAGCTCCTCAGTTTAAATAAATAAATATTTTTAATAAATAAACATTTAAATAAATACAATACTTAATACAAACTTACAAATACCATAGGAAAGATTAGAAGAAGTCGTAAGAGGTTTTAAACATGAGAAATATTTGCTTCTAACTGGAAAAGACAGGAGGGTTTTTAGAAGAGAAGCCATGTGAGATGGGTTGTAAAAGATGGGTAGGCTATGATAAAAGGTGGATGAAAGGAAGGAAGAGAGAAGTTCTAGACTCAAGGAAGAACATGAGCCAAGGCAAAGAGGTGAGAAAGCCCAGGACACATACCCTATATTTCAAAAAAAACTAAACTATGTGAAGAGCCAGGGGAGATAAAATTGGAAGCTAGACCATGAGTTATATTTCTACAACTTTCTCTTCACCTTTCTCTAATTGAAATTTGGCTTTGCCTTGGGGACACCGTTTACACCATAGTTCTTCCAAGTGGTGAGTGTGTTCTTTCTCTCATCCTTTGCAACACTGGGCCTGGAGGAAGAGTCGGTGTCCTCCTTGATCCTTACCACTTCCAGACCATTCTCACTCCTTAAAATCATTCCATATTTCAGGTCATCAAACTCTACTATCCACTATCCCTCCTTGTTGCAGTCACCAGTCTCTAGGTCATAGCTCCTGGCTCCTTGTCGTTTTCTTCAATATTACAGTTGTCAAAATTCTTGGTGATTTCAAAATCTACATAGCTGAATCTTCTAACACTTGGCTCTGATGTCCTTTCTTCCAGTGATTTTCACCTCTGTACTCCTTTAACTATGGCCAATGGCCCCAGTCATAGCTAACAGAAAAACAGGGGCAATCTCCACCACTTCCCACCCCTCTGAGGATATTTAGAAATGTATGGAGGGGGTATATTTGGGTCATCATTCTGAATGAAAGGTAATGTTGGCATTTAGCAGGTGGGGACCACATTTGGTACATATCCTGAAATACAATTCTGCACACTTGAAATGCCAATAGCATTCCTATTGAAAAATACTAATGCTCTAGCTAGATCCTACTCAGACACAAACAATTCTTTAAATCTATAAACTACTGATCCCTATTGCCTTTCCTCCATCTCTCACGCTCCCTCACATCCCTTCTTTACCAGCTTAGATTGTGCATCCCAGTATTATAATCACTACCTTACCCCTTTCTTGTTTAGCAATGGACATCTGACAAAATCCTAACTCTGTTTAACTGAATTCTCCATGCCTGTACCATTGGAGCTGTAAAGCAGCTGGAGAAAATATATAATCACATCAACTGGTTTAATTTTAGACTAAGTATTCCTAACCTTCACTAGGGTGTTAGAACTACTTGGCAATCACACCACATTTTGTAGTCTATATACTTTCCTAGATCTTTGTTTCTCAACATGTGATCAATGGGCTAAGAGTCACCTGAGAACTTACTAGAAATGCAGAACTTCAGGCCCTTCTCTAAATCTCTACACATCAAAACACGTGCCAAAACAAGATCTCCAGGTGATTCTTAGGCACATTAAACTTTGTGAAGCACTGTCCTAGATGACTACCTCAGACCCTGTTCTTAGATCTGCAGCACTTCCTCCCCCTTCCTCACTCTCTACTGATGATTTCGCTTTCTAATTTGCTGAGAAAACAGAAGCAAACAAAGGACAACTTCCAGAAGCTTCCTTCATGTCATCTATTCACCTGCCTATATCCATGTCCATATACTCTGCCTTCACTGTTACCAGAGGTTAACTATCAGTTCTACGACTGCATGAAGTCCTCACCTTACGCACCAGATCCTATTTATCTTTTCTCATCTATTCAAGGACACTGATCCAGTAGTCATCCCCTAACCCTGAATTATTACTTTCCCCAGCTTCAATGGATTAGCCGCACAAATGCTTTGTTTCTCCCACCTTAAAACAAAACCCAAAAAACTCCCTATCATTCTACTACCCTCTCTTGATCCCATACCCAGCATTGCCACCATTCCTTATCAATACCCTTTAAAAGAGTTTTTAATATCAATTGTCTCCAATTATTCTTCCCCTTCTCTCCCAAATTTACTATCAGGCTTTTGCATTTATCACTCTACCAAAATTGTTCATCAGTGCTACCCAATAACTCTATTACGTTTTAAAAAACTCCTTAAATGTCTGATATAAATAGATCTAACATATAATCCAATTCAAAATAAGCCAGCATCAAACATTGTAGTATTGAAGTCACTTGGAATAAAGCTTGACAATAAACTCTACCTTATTTTCCCCAAATATAATCAAGGTTTTAAAAAGAAAATCAACTATTCAAATAGTTTTATTAATTAATAGTGCTTACCTGGCTGAACATGGGTAGCCTGCAGGAAGTATTTCAAAGCTCTCTCAAAGTTCTTTTCATTTTCCAGAGCATGACCCACATTATTCCATAATTTGGCATTATTTTTATTTACCTTAAATACACAAATACAGATAGAAATCAATTATAATTAAAAAAATACAATTCCAATTAATTCATATATTTGTTTGGTATACTATTAGGAATGGAGTGTCTCCATGAATGGATGAATGTCATCAGAAGGTACAACTTCCAGTTATAAGATAAATAAGTTCTGGGATGTAACGTACAGCATGGTGATTATAGTTAACAATACTGTATTGTATATTTGAAAGTTGCTAAGAGAGTAGCTGTTAAAAGTTCTCATCACAAGGAAAAAAGAAATTGTAACTACGTGATGTGATGGAGGTCAACTAAACTTGTGGTAATCATTTCCTAATATATATCAAATCATTATCTTGTACACTTTAAACTAATACAAGGTTATATGTCAATTCTGTCTCAATAAAACTGGAAAAAAACCATTCAGATTTTCTCCCAGAAAAAAGTATACATACATGACTCCAATTAACACGGATATTTCTTTGGTATATTATTAGGTATGGAGTGTTCCACGGAGATGTCCCTTGAGATGAGGAAGCAGACAAATGAACACCACTTCACCAAATGTACTCTCCTTTCTTTCAACACCAGCACACTAAAACCACAGCAGCCTGATTTCCTTTACTTTCTATATTAGAATTTTACTAAAAATTTTATTTGATCAAAGCATAGTGCTGTTTGAAAACTCCTGCTCTACTATTTGTATTGTGGGGAGAGAAGGTATTGGAACATGAGAATACATTTCAACACTGCACTGATTACTTATTTTTAGGTTCTACATAAAGCTATTTATGTAGTCTATTATGGTAATGGAACCCTAGGATTAAAGCTCTAAGATGATCCGTGCTTTCGGAGTTCACAGATGGGCACAGTGTTCTTGCAGGCAGAGGATGGTACCAACCAAGGAACTAGCTGCAGTGATTAGGGCTATGGTTTCCAGCACTGTCTTGGGAGTGAGGACAAACAAAACTCCTGAAAATTATGGGGCTCCGGGAGTGTGGATTAATAAGAATGGTAATGAGGTCTCATTTGTTTGCATATTTCTGAGCTAGGAGAGAGAGTGGAGTTACTGAGTGCTAAAAGAGGAGTCATCTGATCTTAAGTAGACGCCAAATCAAGAAGTCACACAGACTACTGGAATGAGGCAGTGACCTACTAAAGCTAGGCAACAGAGAGTACAGAAATAGCCAAAAGGAAGGTAAGAATTTAGAGACTGGAAGAGAGGCATTGGTATAGGAGCACCTGAAAAAAATATCTTTGCTTATAACTTTTATAGAAAACAAATTTTATGATTTGTAAAAAGACTTTATTTCCATTTATGTTGTCCACTCTATAGAAATGCTATATCACTCCTTCCTGCCAGTTCCTATCTTTCCTATAATATTGTAACCATTGGTTATCTTTCACATAGTAGGGTGCCAATTTTTGTCATGTATTTTATTTCATTGAATCTGAGAAGCCATCAACTATAAGATTCATCATTATTTTAGGTACCATTAAGAAAGAAAAACGGTCACTAATTAATTATAAGATGCCTTTCCCTGTAAGATTTATTCTAATTTCAGAGCTGTTAAAAGGTAAAAAAATGTGCACCTTAAGAACCAATGAAATATAGTATTTTTATTTAAATATTTTATCATCTGAGCTTCGAACAACTATAGTGAATTTACGGTATTCACATATGCTGTAGACACACAGCTAAGTAATATTCAGAGCATTACTTATGGTATATCTAGTATGAAGAACAAATTATTTTTATTAATCTTTTGGTGAAATATTTAACATTGACAGTTAAATGTCTAACTAAAAGTAAAGTTAAAACATCTTAGACATAGCTATAAGAAATAAGTGATGACATACTTTCCTGTCATTCTGGATAATACTTTACCTTCAAGGCTGACATAAACAGTGTATATTCAGACTCCCAGTCCCAATTTCTGTGGAGTGTTTTTAAGGCATGAGTGAATAGCACCATCGACAGACAAATCCAGGATAACTTTTTTAAAACACTGTTTAAGAAAAAGAAGCAAAACAAAAAAATTGTCTACATCACCAAAAGCATTTTGCCTTTTAGGAAAGAGGTAAGAACTATGTTAAATAGCCCCAAATATGTTTGAATTTATTCTCAAGAGTAAGGAACATCTAATAATCATTCAACTTCAGGGCAAACACCACCAAAAAAATTATATAAATAGTCCCTTTCACTTCAGTCTTCAAATATATTAAATATCCCAATATTTGCCTCTATTTCAAAAGTTTTATTTAGATTTAATGACAAAAAGTTGATAAAATCAGTTTTTAATTGTGACTTTTTATATTTAGACTCTTCTGTACCATTACCTACAACGTGAATATTCTTAATTGTGTTTATAAAGGGTCAATCTTACCAATGAGTATACTTAAATACCTTTGCTTACAATATATAACACAGATGATCATGGCATTCTTAGAATAATTTTACATTTTAAAGCTACAGTTATTTATTAAAAGCCATAGAAAAATTAATTCTCTATAAAATAGATGCAAATTAATTATACAGTTTAAGCTAATTATTTGGGACTCAATTTCTCATCTATAAAAATATGGTTATATTTCCACAATCCCTATGATCTCATTTAGTACTAATATTCTCTGAGTCTGTTTTTAACCTGGTAACAGTTCAATTTCTTTCATTTTGATAGATCCACTTAACCAGGATAAAAAGGTATGGATCAGAAAAAAAATGGACATAGTCCCTTTGGAAGCAGTCAGATGTAAATTTGAATCAAGACTCTGCTGTTTACTACACACACTCTGCTGTGTGATCTTGTGTAACTCAGGTAACCTGTACGAGCTTTAATTTTCAAATGTGCAAAACAGAGTTAAGGAACGTCAAGATTAAATGAGAAAACAAATCTAAGAGTCTATTATGGACCTGGCACATGGTAGGCACTCAGAAAATGGGTAGCCATTATAACTGGACATATGGATAGAAACTAAGAGAAAAGGTTTGGTAGATGGTAGTAAAAATTGTAGACACAGATGAGATCATCCAAGGAAAATATACAGTGGGAGAAAAAATGGCTGAGTAAAACTCTGAGAAATAAAAAGATATTTAAAGAGTAGATATAGCAAGAAGAATCTGAGAAAGACCGAACAGAAATGAACAGACGTGGAAGAGAATGAGGAGAAAGACTTCTTACAGATGCTGGGGAAATAAATTTTAAATAAAAGCATTGACTGGATTTAGCTACTAAGAGGCAGTTTGTTATATGTGTTAGTAGAATGATGTAGAGAGAAGTCAGAATTCTATGGGCTGAAGAGTGACTGGAAAACAAGAAAGAAGAGACAGTGACCATTTCTTGCGTACATACAATGTGACTATTCTGTTCCTTAAGTGTTAGTTTAAGGCAACTAGGCCATGGTGGTTATGATGAAAATAGTGATGACAGCAAGAAATTACGGACTGCTTATTATATTTTACATATATTAATTCAATATGACTACCTTAAGTGAGAAGACTATATCTTAGTTCATTGTATATGGAAGTGGCAATGGTCATTTGTAACCTTAGTCTCAATAATATTCTTGTTTTCATTTGGGTCTGACTCAAAGTTTGTTATGTCTCAGGCTGTAAAATGAAATTATATAAATATGAGGAAAAATTAGGACGAGGTAGGTGCTACAGAGCTTTCCTAACTTGTGTTACAGACAAATGAGACTATCAAGATGAAAACCCAAAAGGTATAGTATGACGTACAAAACTGAACTAAATAAAGATTTTAAATACTTAAATGTACCACACTTGATTCTACAGTCAGTAAGCATTAAATGAACTAACATTTTAATTCACCTTTTGTTTGATATTCTCTGCCATCCATGGGCTACCAAAATACAGAACCCCATGCTAGGAACATATAATACTCGCTCAGCAACAACAAATCCAACTGGAAAAAAAAGGTTTGATGCAGGAATAAATGGTAATGCCATTAAGCAAAGTGCCTACAAAGAAAAAGAAGATATTTTATTAAATTAAAAAATATTTAGATGCTCAACAGTCAAATCCAAATATTTTATCATTTAATTTGAATAATGTACTGGTGTACCATTTTTAATAATACTATAAAGAATACCAATTTAAACATAAAGAAGGCAACTTAGGAATGATAACAACAAACATCAGGATGTATGTCAGCAGGGTGAGGTGAAGTCTTCCTGAAGGCTAGAACTTATAATTAAGGCTCATCTAATTAAATAAAAAAGAAATATTTTTGAAAAAATATCTAAATTAAGACTGATAATTTTTATACATCTAACTTTACGTGCATGTGGTAAAAATAAATTGACAGAGAAAGATGTTAACAGGTTTTAACAAAAAAAGTACAAAGGTTGATAAAATTGCTAAACATGCCAGTTGTTATAATTTTACTACTATAAATAACCACATCATGTTGGAAATTGATAAGGTGCATTTCAGACAAGACAGGAGACTACTACTTCTGTACCTCAGCATTACTTTGCGTAATATTTTTACAGGTCACATATTTTTAACAGAGGCTCTGTATAAAACTGCCCCCTTTAAATCAATAGTTTTTTATTCTGTAAGAATTTCTAAAATTCTAACACTGTAGACTGAAATAAAATTTCACAAAAATGCTTAGACTTTTTTGCCGTTTTGAAAATGAGATGGCATATGGTTTCCAGATTATAAAGCCATTACAAAAGGTAGGACACAAATAACTAGCACACAAATAACTTGTGGAAGGAAATAAGTTGGTTGTCATTAGGACATCTGTTTCTATGGACATCTGCTTTTTCTCACCCTGATTTGCTTTTATAGTACCTAATCAAATAAGTAAGTTGTTCCTTCAGCTTCAGAAGTTTGAGAATATTCTAATAGTTTGAGAAAAGAATGTCTTTTCTTTATTATACTTTATTAGTGAAATATAGATGTAGAGATGTACACACAGTGAAAAGAATACTTTTTCCAGGGGCCGGCCCTGTGGACGAGTGGTTAAGTTTGCAACTCTGTGCTTCGGCGGCCCAGGGTTTTGCCGGTTTGAATCCTGGGTGTGGACACGGCACCGCTCATCAAGCCATGCTGAGGCGGTATCCCACACACCACAACTAGAAGGACCCACAACTAAAAATACACAACTATGTACCAGGGGGCTTTGGGAGAAAAAGGAAAAATAAAATCTTTAAAGAAAAGAAGAATATTTTCTCCATGAATCACAAATTAATAGTCTGTAATGAGGCAATATTGAATCTGAAAAAAGCACTAACCATCAAACTGCTCAGTATCATACCAATTTGTATGTCTGAACTTTTAGTGTTTTCTTTTTAATCAAAAAGGTAAAACATTAAAAGTGCATAATTCACCTTCAATTTCCTAGAAATCCTTGCTAAAAATCATCAGCTAGCTGTGAAACAGACAGAGATGTTCTTAAATGTGTAGTCCTTTTTTCATCAATACTCCCTATTAATTCATGGCTACCCTAAAGCAAATTCATTTGAAAGAGTTAAAAGTGTAAATTTCTCGAAAGATGCATCATGGACTGATACATAAGCTACACAAAATAGAAAGGAATTCTCTCAGAAAATCTATTGGTTCTTGGATAAGAAATGTCTCTAATGATTAACTTATTCAGAAGTTCTAACATGCTCTCTATTAACATATGCCAACCTAGTTAACTATGATTAACATAATTTTCTTCTAGTGATATGAACTCTCTTAAAAAGGAAGGATGGCAGTGGAAAGAGCAGAGTTTGGTGACAAATCCGTTTCACTGCTTACTTTCTATGTAACATAAGGTAAACTACTCAATCTTCTTGCAACTGTTTCTTTATAAATATAATGGGAATTAATAAACTACTTACATTATAGTGTTGAGATACATATGACATCTTATTTAATAGGTGCTGACCATGGAATCTGGTACTTGGTAGGTACTTCTTTGATCTACTTATCCTTTCTAGAGATCTTCAGAAGATGTCACCAGAAAAAACAGCATGGTTTAGGAGTATACTTAAAGCAGTTATACCTAAGGTCACAACTGTTCCTTTTTTGTACACATAAAATAAAATTTATATAAATCTATGTTTATTTCATTGACACTATCCTCTATTTTTTATTCAGCTTACATTATATAAATCATTTTTAAAAAATTCAGTTACCCCTCCTTTTTTTTTACCTTTCAGCACTACTTTGGCCTTGGATGCATTCTACCATGTATCTGCTTTGTTTGTATTTACCTGAGCAGCAAAGCACTACTAGAAACACTCCCAAAGCAGAACAGATTAATATCATCATCAGTTCATGCTCATCAACTTCAAACTCATCCTTAAGACTGCTCAGGATTCACAGGTTTCTATGGTAGGCTCACTCCAACTCTCTCCTTGACTATTTTGAATCTTGACAACTTTTCTCAAACTTTTGATCCATGTTACTTTCAGCAGGTGACCACACTTCCAAACTTCACATAGAAAACCAAAGCCATAAAACAAGAATTGCTTCAATTGTTGCTACTAAACCTATTAACATCCACATTCATGCTCATTTCCATCTTCCTTGTAACATACGAGGTGTCGCCATCTATCTCAGGCCAGACCACAGCTGTACATCCCCTGCTCCTTACAAATCTCACTATCAATCATCTTGTCTTTCATTTACTCAACCACTGTCTAATTAATTACATCCCTCCTTCCTATATTTAAATATGCCCCGGCCTCTCCAACCTTAAAAATCTCCTTTGACAACAACACATCTTTAAGCTATCTTACCCATTTATTATGTCCCTCAAGTACAAAACAAGTTTCCACACTCTTAGCAAACACCTTTTGTAGCCATGGTAACAATTAGTTGATTTTAACTCTACTTCATCAGTCGACATTTCAACTCAATGAATATGTTTTTGCAAGCCAATCCTTTAGTGATATCCTCTTGCTTCTAAAAGTCAGCCAACTGAGTACATCAATAAAAGTGATTCTACATGCCAACCAATCAACAGTCTCCCCCTGACATCAACCCACTCCCAACTCTAAAGGACCACCAATTCCAGGTCTCTATGCTTCCCCTAAGCCTGATCAGCAGTCTATGATACTTGAAGCCACTGCCTGACCAGCAGTCTCCTCTTACTCAAGTAAGCAACAAATTCAAGCTTGTTTCATTCTTCGAAATAGTGAAAGCTAAATTACCCTTACAGGTTATCTTCACTAGCAATCTTCACTTCCTCATCTCCTAATCAAATCACTCCACATTATTTATGTTTTAATAAATATTATTTCATTTAAGTAAATAATACATCTAAAAGTGGTCAAATCCAACTGATCTCACGTTTCTAACAGACAGCATCTGTTAGTGTTACCCATTCCATCTCTCTTGAAACACTTTCTTACCTTTCTGTCCATTTGGCCTATTTCCTGTTTACGTTCATTCTCCTCTATACAACATCTAAATATGGAAGTTTTTAAAGATCTGCTTGTAAGCCTCTTCTCTTTCACTCTATTTAGCTCCTCAACTATTTTCTGAGGGAAAATTAAGAGCAAACATTCGAAGACGTTCACCATGTGTATGAATTAATGTCTATTCTATGCCTCTAGAATGGTACTAGCTGGTTACCATCTTTGAGTGAAGTGACAAAACCTGGTTGAGAAGGGCTGCTCTATAACCTCTCCATAAGCCTTCTTATCCACATCCCGGCTTCAGTTATCATCTCTTTGCCAATCAAACAAATGTTTATGTGCAGTTCAGGCTTCTCCTCTGAACTCCAGACACAAAGTGCTACTCAAGATATCCACCAAGACATCTCAAAGGCACCCGAAACTCACCAAGTCCAAAGACAATAGTAAATATAATCTCACCCCCAAACCGTATATTCTTTTAATCCTCTGTGTATCTCAGAGATTGGTTTCAAATTTCTCCAGCATTTAAGTTCCCTGGAGATGGAGACCTTGTATTTCTTTTTCCTACCATATCTCCACTGCCTAAAATGCTGCCTGGGGTACATAGGTTGCAATAAAAAATTTTCATTGAGGGGCAAGCCTGGCGGCGTAGTGGTTAAGTTCAAACATTTCGCTTTGGCAGCACAAGGTTTGCTGGTTCGGATCCCAGGTGCAGACCAACACACTGCTTATCAAGCCATGCTGTGGCAGGCACCCCACATATAAAGTAGAGGAAGATGGGCACAGATGTTAGCTCAGAGCCAGTCTTCCTCAGCAAAAAAGAGGACTGGTGGCGGATGTTAGCTCAGGGTTAATCTTCCTCAAAAAAAATTTTTTATTAGTGAATAAATGAATCTAGTGGCTGCAGCCAGAAATAATATTTGCAAAGTATTAAAAACACTCTCTGGCATATAGTTAATACTCAAGAAAATGTTAAAGACTATTATTGTCTTCAATATTTTAAAAGTGGCAATAGAACCACTACGAAGAAGAAGTGAGGGCAGAGTGAGAAAATCATAAAGAAACAGACTTTAGAAAAAACAATAACAAAAAGATTTTTCAAATAATCAGAGTTCTCTGAACATAACTTAGGAAGTAAAAATCTTGCTAATGAGAACTGAAGAGCTATATAATTCTAGCTGCATATCTTACATGACATTCCATGCTAAGAAAACAAGTATATAAGATCCACTTCTTCAAAAAGCACATAATCTAGTTGGGTAAAGGTAAGAAATATAAGAAAATGATGCCAAAAGGGATGGTTCAGGATATCAGAGTTCCTATCAAATTACAGAAATTCATAATCAGTTTTTGTTTTACACGCTGAATATATATGTCAAATTATGCCTTTCATATCCTGATACATAAATCTTGAAACATAACTTTAGGATAACTTAAAATAAGTTCATAAATTAGGATGATGTTGAACAAAAAAAGACGCTGTTTCCAAATAGATGCTTTTGATGAATTAAAGGCAGTCTCTTAATCAACTGAATGTAATATCCTCTGAAAAATTAAGTAAGTTTCTCACCATTAAAACAGTCTTGGATGAATCACCAGGGTATCTGAGACCGAATACTCCCAGAGCCCCCAAAAAGCAGAAGAAAGTAAACGTGGCAAGATTTCGAATATCTAGAAACGACTCTATAAGTGGTATTGTTCCCATGGTCCAGTCACAGCAGAGCTCTGAAGGATTTAACAGAAGCCAAGCATTCACAGGAAGGAGGTAGTTAAACGTTAGCTGCCTTGTAGGAGTTGGGCTTACAGCAGCTGGGTTATCAAACCTGTATAAAGAACGAACAAAAAAGCTATTTAAACTAAAAAACTTTTTAACCACAAAATTAATATACATCTATAAGTAAAATACTGAACAAGAATAAAAGCAATATCTTATATGTAATCTTGTTAAACAGAAGACACGAATATTTTTTATGGATACTTAGCTTCTTGCCAGAGTTCAAACTGTCTGTGCTCCATGAAATGTCTATGAGAGGAGTGATGTTTACGAAGAACTGTTTGAAGGGCAAGGAGGTTATTTACTTCTAATTTATTATTAGAGTAATTCAGACTTATGTATTATAATATTATGACACTCTGCAGAAGTGTTTTAATTAAATTATGAGCTTCTGATTAAAAGTAACAGGAAAAGTTTTAAAGATCAATTGTTGCCTGTGTTGTATGAATGCTTCTGAGAACATGAACCAATGTTTTACTACATGAGATGCTTCTTTCAGCCCTAAATGCTAATAAAATTTATGCTTCCTAGAAAGAATTAGTACGTTTTTCTCGTCATGGGCAGCCGAAACTATACTAGCTACGAGCTTTTTCTCTTTGCTTAGACATTCAGGAAGCTAAAAACCAAATTTCCAGTACAGAGTGGTAACTGTACAGGCCTATGTAACATTTTATTTGTGTTCTACTTTTTATCCTAGTATAAGGCTATATCCTAGTTTATATTTCCCTAGGTCATGATATATATTTTTTGGTGAGGCAGATTCAACCTGGGGTAACATCTGTTGCCAATCTTCCCCTTTTTGCTTGAGGAAGATTGTTGCTAAGCTAACAGCTGTACCATCTTCCTCTGCTTTTTGTATGTGGGGTGCTGCCACAGTATGGCTTGATGAGCAGTGTGTAGATCTGTGCCCAGGATCCAAACCTGTGGACCCCAGGCCATCGAAGTAGAGCACGCGAACTTAACTGCTATGCCACCAGGCCGGCCCTAGTATTTACTTTTTATTAACCATTTAACATTTTTAAGAAGACCAAGTCAAATAAGTGGTAGACATTGATTCTTCATTGACTTAACCAATTTAAAATGAGAAATTGAGTTTTTAGGGAACTATGTGTTAATGTAGCCAATAAAAGTAGAGCATAGCCCAAAGAAATAAAAATCTGAAGCTGTTCATTTGAAATGTACCTTAAATACATAATTTGACTTAGTTTCCAGGAAAGAGGCTAAATTAATGAAATGTACATTACATATATCATGACCATAGGGCTGGCCTGGTGGCTGTTAAGTTTGTGCACTCCACTTTGGCGGCCCAGGGTTTTGCTGGTTCGGATTCTGGGTGCGGACATGGCACCATTTCTCAGGTCATGCTGAGGCGGTGTCCCACGTGGCACAACCAGAAGCACCTAGAACTAGAATATACAACTATGTACTGGAGGGCTTTGGGGAGAAGAAAAAAAAGAACACTGGTGACAGATATTAGTTCAGGTGCCAATCTTCCTCACCAAAAATAAATAAATAAATAAAATAAAATAAAAAAGAGTAAATACTATTTGAACAAATAATATTTTGAAACTTTCATATTTGGGGGCCGGCCCGGTGGCACAGTGGTTCAGTTCGCACACTCTGCTTTGGTGGCCCTTGGCTCATGGGTTTTGATCCTGGGTGTGGACCTGGCACCGCTTGTCGAGCCACACTGTGGCGGTATCCCACAGAACTTAGAGGAAGATTGGCACAGGTGTTAGCTCAGCGACACTCTTTCACAAGAAAAAAGACAAAGATTGCCAACAGATGTTAGCTCAGGGGCAATCTTCCTCACAAAAAGAAAAAAAAATTTTTTTTAAACTTTATATCTGAATATCTTCATATATGAAAAACAATAAATCTTAACAGTCAGGACTTGAATTCTCAAAATAACCAACAGAACTAAATATAGACTTGTTTTTTTCCTGTAATCCATTATTCAGAGTTCATTTTTTACAATTAACAGTTTATTTAGGATAGCTGATTTAATAACTGAACTGTAGAGAAAGAGTATACATCAAAGCAAGCCAAATCATATTGTAATCAACATCATAGGGTAATGTAATAGAATAAAATATATACGCACATAAACAATTTTTAAATGCTTACATTTAGAAAATATGTATTTATACGTAACATACCCCATATCACCCATCCACACATACACACAAAAAATACATTCACACCTATAAATCACATTTTCATACTGTAGAACTGGAGACAGAAAACAGTCGATTCAAATTCTCTAAAAGAACTGATAAACAGAACAAGAACACTGAAACTAAGGGGTAGACAAGTAAATATAAAGTATATATCTACAATTCAATCTATTTTCCATACTTTAATACTTAACGTAGTAGCATGAATAGACCCAGAGGTAAAAATTCAGGAAGTTAAAAAGTAATTATTCTTCAAGGAAAAAAATGCTATTGAGAAGGCCAATTATGTGAAAAATATCACAAAGAAAGTGTTGGACGTAAGACAATTATATGAATAAAATTTGTTCTAACCAGAGCCACCAATGCACTGTCATGGATAGCAACATGAACATTTTGACCTTTTGTTAAAAAATCTTCTGGCATGTAATGTCAGTCACTTAAATAAAATTGAATAGGAAACTAGTATACATTTCATTTTAAATTTCAGCTGAGGAGGTGAAATGGAAAAACAATAATGTTAGAGCAGGAAAAGATGATACGCAGACTGTTAAAATTCAGTATAACTTTTGTGTCTAGCCTTAAAAAACTGGAGAAGATATATAAAACTTTTTTTTTTAACACACTGAGCATCAGGCAAAGAACAGTGATAACTGAGAGAAGAAAAACAAATGAGGGAGCCCTACATGGAGAGTTTAGTATGGATAGACTTTTTAGTCTGTGGAGCACTGAGGGGGAACCTGGGTGGAGACCAGGAGTATCCATGAGCTGAGAAGATGGAGCTAGAAGACCTAGCAGTACAGGGAGCTAGAGTTAGTGGGCAGGATATGAGAGAGAAGAAAGCTGCTGAGAAAGAGAACTCAGGAGATCTGTAGAGGGTCTCTCTCCAGTTTTCAGTGCTGATGAGAAATGATTAGCATACACATGTGAGGAATTAACCAAGGTCAGTGTAGTGGGTTGAATCATGTCTCCAAAAATTCACGTCTACCCAGAACCTTGGAATATGACCTTATTTGGAAATAGGGTCTTTGCCAACGTAATTAGCTAAGATGAGGTCATACCGGATTACAGTGGGCCCCAAATCCAATGAGTGGTCTCCCTCTACAAAGAGGAGAGAATAGAGAAATACACAGGGAAGAAGGCCAGGTAGAGATGGAGCAGACTGGAACACACCAAGGAATACCAAAGACTGCCAGCAACCGTCAGAAGCTGGAAGAGAGGCACAGAACAGATTCTTCCTTGGAGCCTTCAGAAAGAACCACTGACACTCAACACCCTGATTTTGTACTGCTGGCCTCCAGCACTGTGACAGAATAAATTTCTGCTGCTTTAAGCCACCCAGTTTCTGGTAATTTGTTATAGCAACCCTAGAAAAACTCAAAAACAGGAAAGCACCTCCCAAAAGGATTAGATAAAAGTTCCCAAATATCACATAGAGCCGGGAATAGTTCCTCAGCAGCCAGAGTAGAAATAGTCATAATTCACATTGCACAGGGGAGAGCAGTCAGAAGGGTCTTGCGTCAACAGTGCAGCAAAATTAGCCCTATTCTAAATGCTGCCGTGATCTCACAAAACAAAGCTTAAAAGCAAGACTAGAAGATGAAACATTTTTCAAATAACTAAAATGTATCCCAGAACAAAGTTCTAACATTACCAGGTATGTGAAGAACTAGAAAAATACAATCCATGAGGAGAAAATTATTCAATCTAAATTGATCAAGAAATGACAAAGATGATAAAATTAGTAGACAAGGACATTAAAGCACTAGAACATGTAGAGACATGGAACACATTACAAAGGTTCAAAGAGAACTAGAAATGAAAACACTTCTGAGATAAAAAATAACTAGAAGAAACTAAGGGCAGATTAAGACATTGCAGAAAAAATATTAGTGAGCTTGAAGACACAGCCAAAGAAACTATCCAATGAAAAGAGGGGAAAAATAGCTTTGGGGGGAGGGCAATAAACACAGCATCAGTGTGACAACTTCAAGAAGTCTAACACACATATAATTGGAGTCCCTGCAGAAGAGAGGAGAGAGAAAATAAACACTTCAAGAAGTAACAGCTGAAAAATTTCCAAAATTTATATACAGAAAAACCTACAGATTCTAAGAAGCACAATTAACCTAGCACAAGAAACATGAAGATAAAAGAAACACTGACTGGAAGTTTGTACCTTTTGACCACCTTCTCCAACCAAACTTCTACTTAGAAGACAAATAAGTTCTGGGGATGTAATGTGCAGCATGGTGACTATAGTTAATATTATTGCATTGTATATTTGAAAGTTGCTAAGAAAGTATATCTTAAAAGTTTTCATCACAAGAAAAAAAAATTTGTAATTATGTGTAGTGACAGATGTTAACTAAACTTATCGTAGTAATCATTTCTCAATATATATGGATCAAATCATTATGTCGTATGCCTAAAACTAATACAATGTTATATGTCAATTACATCAAATCATTATGTTGTATACCTAAAACTAATACAATGTTATATGTCAATTATATCTCAATTAAAAAAGAATAAAGAGAAGAAAAACAATGATAAATAGAAAATATTAAAAGCAGGCATAGAAAAAAAGACATACTACATGCAGAAGCATAAAGATAAGGATCACAGATTTTCCACTGAAAACAACGTATGCCAGAAAATAGTAGAGAAACATTATTAGAGTTTTGAATGAAAAACAATGTATAATTCTACACTCAGGCAAAATATTTTTCAAAAACAAAGGTAAAATAAAGATATTTTTATATACAAATGCTAAAAGAATTCATTACCAGCAGACCTACACATCACAAAACATTAAAGAAAGTCCTTCAGTCACAAGGAAAGATGGTACCAAACGAAAATCTTGATCTAACAAAGAAGTGAAGAACACTAGAAACGGTAACTTTATGGGTTAATATAAAAGACTTTTTAAAATTATAGTCATGAGTCACTTAACAGAGATCTGTTCTGAGAAATGCTTTGTTAGATTATTGTGTTGTCGTGCAAACATCAAAGAGTGTACCTACACAAACCTAGATGGCACAGCCTACTACACATCTCGGCTATATGGTACTAATCTTATGGGACCATCATCATATATGTGGTCCATCATTGACCAAAACGGCATTATGTGGTACATGATTCCAAACATGATTGTTTAAAGCAGAAAATAACAGAAAGGTATTGTGGGATTTACAATGTATTCTCAAGGAAAATGTAGACAAATAGCACAAAGGCTAACTTCTTACTTACAATGAGTTTATTTATTATATATATGTTTACACTATATATGCTGGTATTTATATGAATCTATACCTGCCATTATAATATCCCTTGAAGATAAACCATGATAAGCAGAGGATATAGACAAAAAACTCTAAAGCAATCACTTAAAAAACACAGCAAAGATTTCCAGCTAATAAGCCAACAAGGAGATAAAAATGGAATACTAAAAAATACTCAACCCAAAAGAAGACAGAAAGAGAGAAAAAGGGGAACAAAGAACAGATGCGAGAAAGAACACAATTAGCAAGATGGTAGACTTACATCAAATTATATCAATAATCATATTAAACGTGAAAGTCAAAACACTTCATTTAAAAGAAAGATTATCTGACCAAACAAAGGAAGACCCAACTATATGCAGCCCATAAGAAATCCACTATAAACATAAAGATATAGATAGATAAAAAGTAAAAGGATCGAAAAAGAGAAACCATGTGACACTAACAAAAGATGGCTGGAGTTGGCTATATTAATATAAGACAAAGTGAATTTCTGAGTAAAGATTATTACCAGGGATAAAGAGGCTCACTTAATAATGAGAAAGGGATCAGTTCATCAAGAGGACATTACAATCCTAAATGTTGATGTGATTAACAATAGAGCTTTAAAACACATGAAGCAAAAACTGATAGAACTTCAAGGAGAATTAGACAAATCTACAATTATAGGCAGAGATTTCAACATCCTTCTCTAAATAATTAATAGAACAAGTAGACAAAAAACACACTTAACCAATTTGGGGTCATCATCTTGATTGTGGTGGTTTCATGAAGGTAAATAGATGTCAAAATTTATTAATTTGTATATTTAATACATGCAGGTTTTTAGAAAATATTAATTATACGTCAATAAAGCTGTCAAGAAACCTCAATGTAAATCAAAGACTTTCTGAAACATTTACAATCACTTAAAATCCAAAGTTAAAAGAAAGGGATGGAGAAAACAAAAAGAACCAGAATTTCATACCTGGTGAATACTGGAAGTTGGGACTGAATAACCTGGACTCTAATCACAACAAGCAACAGTGTACTGAACATCAAAACAATGAGTTTTATTAGTGTCTGCAGCATAGAAAATGGAATACTACCCTTTCCACGGAGAAACTGTCCAGCAGTAGTACATAACAATGGCAAAGTATACTAGAAAAGGGAAAAAAAAAAGTTTTAAATAACAACAACATACTACAAAGTTTTCAACAATATAGTACTTTCTAAATGCAGGATTAGACACAAGCTGACTGTAAGTGTAAAATCAATATGGAACAATTTGTAGAACTGATGATTAATAAAACTGAGCCCAATAATCTTATCCAATAATGAATTATACTGCACAGTATTCCTGTGTACTTTTCCAAATTGCCTAATCATTTCATTACTGAAACTTAACAGCAGTTCTTAAAAAACTGAAGGTGTTCTAAAATGTTAAGTAATTTTCAGCGAGTATGAGGACAAAACATGCTCATTACTTGCAAATTTTTTGTATTATTATTGGTAAACAGACTGATTTACATAATGATACATTTAGAAAATAAGCTTATTATAATCTGATTCAAATAGGATAAAAGATAGCAACAAGAAATTTCTCTCTCTCCTTACCCCCTGGGCAATAAATACTTCATACACACAGCAAATTCCCACAACCGTTATTCCTTGTTCTTTACACAATGTTGCAACAGCCACTAAAAACACGGTCAGTGCAATTGGAGTCCACACTGCAATTTAAGAACAGAAAAATATAAAACTACACAAAACAATTTTATAATATCATAAAAGGATATTTTACGTTAGACAACTATTAGACATTACCGAAAAATTTTACCTGTGATTCCATATTCACATTTATGGGAACATGTGGTATTTCCCATTGACCTATACTTTATATTTTAAAATTTATTTAACTGCTGTAAGTTATTTTTGCTTTACATGTTCAAAACAAAACATCAAGATAGATAATTTGAACTAAAAAATTTCCATAGAGAGGAAAACATTCTAACCAAATGCTAACTTTTAAAACAAAGGTAGAATGGCCAATTTGGAGAAGAGAAACTTACAGGCTTAAGTGTCATGATTAATGAACTATCACTTTGAAATGAAAACAAATGCCTGAAATTGTCACACAGATATCTATATACTTTATTATATCTGCAACTTATCAAAAACTTGAAACTGGGCTGGTCCTGTGGCTGAGTGGTTAAAGTTCCATGTGCTCCACTTTGGCAGCTCAGGTTCGCAGGTTCAGCTCCCAGGTGCAGACCTACTCCACTCAACAGCCATGTGGTGGAGGCATCTCACATACAAAATAGAGGAAGAATGGCACAGATGTTAGCTCAGGGCTAATCTTCCTCAAGCCGGGGGCGGGAGTGGAGGGGGGTGGTGGAAGAGGAAGATTGGCAACAGATGTTAGCTCTGGGTGAATCTTCCTCACCAAAAAAAAAAAAAAAACAAAAAACCCAGAAAACCTTGAAAGTGAAAACTAGTGGGCAAAGTAGAGTACCATTCTCATTAAGAAAAGACTATAAAACATGAAACAGGTTAACAATAAGCATTTAAAGCAACATGATTTAAAAAAAAATTTTGCAATAGAATATTTATAAGTTCTATTTAAATGGAAAACCTACTTCATTAATTTTAAGTAAATGTCTACTACTTAGTAGTAATTTGATTAAAGAATAATGAATTGTGAGAGTAGTTCTGGATCTACTACTAACTTTCCTTGTGACTTTGGGCAACTGTTCTGAGCCTCAGTTTTCTTACTGGAAAATAAGACCTCCAATTCTTTTCCTGTTTAAAAAATATGTGGTAGTATGACTGTGTGACTTCAGTTTTTATTCATTAAGAACATAATCAAAGCAAAACTCAAATAACTGACACAAATCTAGGTGTAAATAAGAACAATTCATGAATTGAATATATTTTCTTTTGTCATTTGGCTTAATAAAGCAATCTATTTTTGAAACTGTTTTCAATTTTGAAGTACTCTATAGACTAAAATTACTGAAAGGAAAAACAACTCAAATTCAAAACATTGTTGGGGATACTAAATATAATATTATTCCTTTTTCAAAAAATGTCTCATTTTCTAGTTGGGCTAAAATCATCAACAATAGTGTAACAGATTATACCAAGGGCTGAACTCTCATGCTAAACTCAACAAGAAATTCACAGAGGAAAGAAATCAGTAGATGATTATTTACAAAACAAGGTGAACCTAAAGTTGGACCTTAAAGGACATACATGAGGTAGAAAAACTGGGAAAGGGGTATGTGTGAATAAAGGAGTGGAGCAGGGAATAAACTTGGCAAATAAATGATATAGAGAAGAGTATAACTGAATAGGTATGCATATATTAAAAATTAGTGGGAAATAATGTTCTTGAAAACAGATACTTAAAAAATATATTTTTTAACCATTTATATAACCAGTTTAGCATATATTATTTCATTGAGTCTCAAAATCATGCTATAGGATAAGAGGGCAGATATAATCACATCCAGTTTTAAGACGAGGCAAGAATTTTGGAGGTTTGAAAAACAGTCATGCACAATTAGGAGACCACGACCATAACATGGTTCTTCTGATATTAGATTCAGAGCTTCTTATCAATTTGTATCTCCACTTCAAGGAAGAGAAAGCAAACAGCTGCCTTCCAAAATATTGGATGCAATCTCAGCAGCCGATAGCTCTAATAAAGGCAAAAGCTTTACTAAAACCAGTCACTTCAGTTTTTCAACTCTTGGTGATTAAATTACTATATGAACATTTCGATTTTTACAATCAGATCTCTGTGGCTAAAGTTACCACGTGTGATTTTGTCCAAAACAAGTACCCTTGCTAAATAAGCTAACGACACTTCATTCTGTAGGGGAGAGATAATAACCAAATAAACAAGTAAAGATGTATTTTGTCAAACGGTGACATAAGTGTTAAGGAGAAAAACAGAAGGTGAAGGAAAATCAAAGAGTGTGGAAGATGAGTGGTGCTACCATTTGAGCAGAAACCTAAAGAAAGGAGAAAGCAAATGCAAAGGCTCCGAGATGGATCATGCTTATAAAAAGGGTATGGGGCATGAATAACCTAGAATTTAAAGTGACTAAATAATTACAAATTGAAAATCTTTGTATAGGACAACATATATTAGATAGAATGGGGAATACAAAGATGATGATGAAACTGTGGTCTTAATGGTAAAATTATGTAATGTGGAATATGAAGTATCATAGGGGTTAAGAGGACAGAGAGATGTCCAAGGCAGGTGTCAGCATTCTTTTCAACTAGAATTTAAAATATATTACATCATTCACTTATCATTTCCTCGACAAATATATACTGAACACCTACTGTACACCAGGAACCATTCTAGGAAATAGAGACAGAAAATGAGAGAAAGTTACCTGCACTAATGAAGGGTACATTCCATTGTGACAGAGCAAACAATAAAGGGGTAAAAAAACAATGTATATTGTGTATTTTCAGGTTAGAGATGAGTCTTGTGGGAAATGTAGGTTAAAGAGAGAGAGAGCAACTTGATTTAGGTTTTGTTTTGAACAAGTGGTGAACTAGCGTGACCTGGTGACCTGACCCCTTCTCCAAAAATCAACCCTAGAAAGTGAGAGGGAACTACGCCTCCTGAGCTATTTAAAAAAAAAAAAGAAACAGAAACTCCTAGACATTGAAGGTTATCTTAAATGTGTGCATTTCTGTGGGCGTTACGAGGGACTGCATCTGAAGCAGAAGACAGAGTGAGAAAAATGTTTTTTAACTTTGGCTCTAGTCAATCCTTACCGCCTTGGGCAGATCACTGTCTGCTCCTTCAGTGTAGAAATCTGCAGCTACTGTAGCTTGTAGGTGTCCCAGGGATTAAATTGGAGCACTTGAGAAGTCTTGCTGGGGTAAGGAGTAGATGTTTTAAAAAGGTGCTCACTGACTCTTAGACAGTCACTTCCACATACCTCCCATCTAAATGCAGACGGACGGTGGACTGGCCTTCTCTCAGTGCTGATTCTCTTTAAGAGACTAGAGGGGGTGCTTGGTAGAATGGCAGCAATAGTGATCAACAATGGCCCTGGGGAACCTGGAGCTCTCCAGGCTGGGTTTTAATGAATCACAGGATGGACAGGGTGGTCCTGGTCTTTCTCTTTAACGGACACAGTGGTCGATAACTTGAGAACTTGTGTCTTGAGCTCACAAACCAAAACTAGTAGATACATGAAGGGTACAACAATCATAAAAAGGAGAGAGCAAACATAGTAACATATACTACCAAATCAGAATTACTTGAAAAGAAAGACCAAGAATTTTTTTTTTTTTTTGAGGAAGATTAGCCACAAGCTAACTACTGCCAGTCCTCCTTTTTGCTGAGGAAGCCTGGCCCTGAGCTAACATCCGTGCCCATCTTCCTCTACTTTATATGTGGGATGCCTACCACAGGATGGCATGCCAAGCGGTGCCATGTCCGCATCCGGGATCCGAACCGGCGAACCCTGGGCCGCCAATAAGCGGAACGTGCGCACTTAACCTCTGCACCACCAGGCCGGCCCCGGCCATAATATTTTCTAAGTTTATCATTCATGCTTTGCTTACGATGGTATTTAAAGAGGATATTGGTTTGCAATTCTCTATTAGTTACTGAACTACCTCTAACTGCATGATAGACAACAGGGGAAACAGGTATACTGCTTACTGTGAACAGGTATTGCTTTAAACCCCTTAACAGTTTAAGTTATCTAATCCTCACAATAGATAGGGACTGTTGGCATCTCCATTTTATAGATAAAGAAAATAAAGCACAGAGAGGTTAAGTAATTTGCCCAAGGTAGTAAATGGAGCTAGTAAATGGTGGATCTGGAACGTAAAGCCAGATCTTAAGAGTCCATGCTCTTAAGCTCTATGCTCTGCTGCCACCCAAACTGTTTTAAGAAGGCATATGTACAGCAGCAAGAGGCAAACCTACTCATAGCACAAATCTAAGAAGACACTAAAGCTGTTTGGCTAAATTACTTATTTCTTGAATCTTAGTTTCCACAGATAAAATATTAGACTCCTTATCATCTTTGGTATCCTTATCCTTACAGTACCTTGGGTCAAGAGTGAGAAAACTCTCCAAGAGTATAAGAAAAAAACCCAGAGTTAAATTTTAAGATCAGTCAAATACAGGTTAAAGCCATTATGTGAAGCCTCTTTCATGCCCACTGTGCCTACACTCTTAAAAAATCATTTTTATTGCTTGGAACTTGTTTTCTGACAATGCCAGGCAGTATTAAGACTAATGAACTATGTATAAAAAGCATTTTCCAGAGTAGGCCACATGGTAGGAACTCAATAAATAGCTGAACTATGATCAACACACAATAAAACTTATACTCTAAAAGGCTTTTAACTCTGCCTAAACAATATAATTCACAGCCTTCATAGGTGTTATTTATTGAAAGACAACTGAAGTATTGATACTTGTATCATTTACAGGTAACAGCAGATGGAACTAAGAAGGACTCTAAAACTTATAGGGTAATTTTTAAAAAATTAGATGACACAGAATCTGTTTGTCATGATAAAATATAAACTACACACAAAAACTTAATATTGACAATATTGCATACTTTCATTACATACATACAAATATAAAAATGAACCCCAGATGTGGCATATGTTTGATAAGAAGCACTTGGGAGTAAATAAAAATTACTTGATCAAGTTTTACAGCTATAGAAAAAAATTAAATGTTAAGACATTTACCTATGGAATTATCTGGTCCTTTTGATTTGGTATATGACAAAAATGCAGCTAGAAAAAAGATAGATGACAAAAGTTCTGCTCTTCCTACAACACCTGTTACCTAGAAAGGGAAGGGGGGTCATATTAATAAAGAGCATCTTGAAAATTTAACTATATGTAATAGTAACAGCACTTTAACTAGAAACTAAATTGCCATAACTTTTCAAGCCCACATTGTTTCTTAGACGTTGAGTGCCCTCATGTGGTGAATTTGTATATCTTCCATAAAAATAAGTTTACCAATGACTGTAATAGTTTTTATTAGCACTATTTTGAAATAATTAGACTCAAAGGAAGTTGCAAAAATAATACAAAGAGGTCTTGTGCACCCTTTACCCAGCTTCCTCCAATGGTAACATCTTACATAATTAAAGTATAATATTTAGACTAGTTCTTATTAAAAAAAAAAGAATAAAAGCCAACTCCTTACATATTTTCTTAAAATATAAAGATATCAGAAATTCAATGTTATATCTCAATAAACCTGCAAACTAAAGTTTAAAAAGACAATAAACTTTAAAAAGTCCTTTTAAATTCTCTAAGTTTAAATATAAGCCTCTCCCTTTTACAGTTATTCTGAACTCACTGTAAAATTTAAAACAACCTATTATTTTTGTTAATGTATGAAAAACTGTTCAGCTAGACATCAAAAGATTCAAGATAGTGGGAGAGACACACAACCTCCCTCCAACACAGACACACATAGCTTAAACATATACACTTTTGAATACAACCAAAAGCTTGTAAAAAAGCAATTGAACAGAGTTCTCTTTGCTCTACTGAGGGGCAATTTTGGAGTTTCAAGGTTACCAAGAAAACTAGTTCTAATTTGAGTATATCTTGGTAGGTAGAGGCTGATGGACATACTGGCAATAACAGAGACAGTCACAATTTTGAAACACACGGCAACAGACAATAATATGAAAACTACCGAGAATCATCTTTGTTAGGATGTCTGTTCATGTCTGCATATATTTTGATATATTTTCATCTCTTAGTTAAATTTGCCTTATTGACTATTTTCTGTCCTTGAAACACAAAACAATGCCAAATTGACAAATATTTAAAATCTATATTCATAAAACAAGTAGCAAACAAAAGAACTATATTCATTTATATTTTACATTACTAAAAGAGATCATATAGCTTATGTTCTTAAACAATGTTTTAAAAATTGTTTTAAATTTAAAAATTTTATGTGGTAGGAAGTTGGACTCTGTACACCAAAAAGTTAAGACATTGTACTAATTTAAGTCTTCAAATACTTGGATTAAAAGTCATTGTTAAATTTTTTCTTAAAAATATTTATCCTTCTAATCACTGTCTAGGCTTTATTTTAAAAAAAGGAAGAAAACATTGATTTAGAGTTTACTTACTGCTTCCGTGTGTATTGGGTGCACTGCAAAAAGTAAAGAAGCAATCATACTACTCCTGCTGTCCAGAAAAAGTTTGCAGACTTTAAGAAATATCACACTAACCACCGCATGAAAAATCATATTTAGGAGATGATATGACATTGGCTTTAGTTCACTAAACAGATAATTGAGGCGAAATGTCAACACTGTTAAGGGACGGTAAGACTTGTGGCTTCTCTCCTAAAAGGAAAAAACAATTATTGATTACTAAAGTATCTTGGTCATCCAGGGTACACAAACTAACCATTGCAAATACTATTGAAAGTATCTACCTTTAGCTGAGAAATAACAAAAAAATAATGAAATGCCCCAAGAATAACTCAAACATAAAAGATAGCTTTATAATCTGTTTTCCTATTTCCTTAGTCTAAAAACAAGGCAATTTCCTCTCTGATATCAGAATTAACAGTACAGGAAGAACATAGGATTATTAATTCCTCTTCAATACATAGATTTAAAAAAAAAAATTAGGGGCCGGCCCAGGGGCGCAGCAATTAAGTTCACTTTAATGGCCCGGGGTTCGCCAGTTTGGATCCCGGGTGCGGACATGGCACCGCTTGGCAAGCCATGCTGTGGCAGGCGTCCCACATATAAAGTAGAGGAAGATGGCCATGGATGTTAGCTCAGGGCCAGTCTTCCTCAGCAAAAAGAGGAGTACTGGCAGCAGATGTTAGCTCAAGGCTAATCTTTCTTAAAAAAAAAAAAAATAAATAAAGTAGGACACTGGTGGCAGTGATCAAGTTGGAGCACAGTGTTCTCTCCAAAGTCTGCTTTCCAACCTATTACCAGTACAGGTGCTTACGTAACTGCCGGCTGGGTCTTCAAAAGGAAACAGGAGAACGGGCTGCTTACCTGCACAATCTCAACAGTGATGACTCAAAAAGGCACTGTCTGGTTGTTTTATGAAATACATCTCCATAATGTATAAACCTGAATACATGGAACCAAAAACCCCCAATACTACACAGAGAGTAACGCAAGATCAAAACTTTCTTAGAATAAGAGAATAGACACCTTTGTTTGGTAGTCTCTATGGGCAATAAATCAAATTTTATGTGAAGTACTGAATTTCTTTATAAGGTAGAAGTTACATTTAATCAGAAATATTTTTACCCTAAGACAAAAAACAAACCAGATTTAAGAATAAAACATAGTAAAAAATATATAAAATATTATCCAATTGTAATTTTATATAAGGGAATCCACACTCAGCTTCTTTGCTCTCCTGTTACCGTATGTCGCTGTAACTCTGGTGTATAGGGATAGACTTAAGCCTGTTCATCCCCACGAGGGAACACAAGGAAGCACAAGAAATTGTTACATTTCCCATTTTGAAATTAGGAGCATTTTAATACCTTTGTATTGACTACACATTGCACGAGTGCTATCTACCTAGAATATTCTTTCCTGCTTGGCTAATTCCTGTACATCCTTTGAATTTCAGCTCAGGCATTCAAAATTGTTTTTAAGACACTATTCTGAACTGACATGATTTGTACCAGAAAGCAGAAAAAAGTTCTAGAAACCTTCTGAGTGCCTAGAATGTTACTGTGGCTCCAGTGAAACATATTTGGCAGTTGAAAAGATGAGGTTAGAAAGTAGCAGGAAATAAGTATTTTTAATTGCAGTATACCTAACTGCTTTGTTAGGTCAATTAGATGTACATATGCCATAGGTAATGACCAACTAAAAGACAGATTATTAACATAACTATTCACATAATTCATTAGCAATCTACTTAAGACTCCACTGTGACAAATAATTATGACCTTGGTACATATCAGGTCTATTCTGTGTAAACATAGTAAAACAGCCAGTTCCATTATGAAGAGAACAATTCAGATTATCATTACATTCAAGTATATTAAAGAAAAACTTAATTACTCATGGTATTAGTTGGTGACAGAAACATAAGCATGAATATAATGAATGAATAAGCTAACAGTTCCCTGTTAACGTGAATCTCCATACAAGGATGGCAAAAACACAGTGAGACAGGATATCTGCAGAAGTTACCTTAACACAGGTACTTTGTAGGCCAAATGCCAGAAGAGTGCGGCTCCTTACAGCTGAGAGGTTCTCAACCCATGGACCAAAGAATCACCTAGATAACTTAAACCACCCTCCTACCCCCAAAATTCCACAAAAACAACAACGAAAGAAAACACACACAAACAAAACAAGACCAAAAATATTGATGCCCACATCCCACTCTCAGATAACTAACTAACAAGTTTGGGTAGAGCCTTGTAACATTCTTTTTTAAAGTGCCCCAGGTGGATTCTAATGTGCAGCCAGGGTTGTAATCCACTGAATCATCAATAAGTATTACATATTTAAAGAATGGGCTTAGAAAAGAGATAATCTGAACACTGAGAGGCCCAGAGGAGTCCAAAGACCCTTAATATGGCAGTGTCTTACGTCTCAGGAGAATGTCCCAAGCCCAAAATGTGTCTTTAACAAGGACATTGGCACAAACATCCTCACAAAGGGTCTGCACACAGGCTTCCAGGCTGTCATTACCTGATGACATCAAGCGTGAATCTTTGAATGTGCTAATTCCAGGCTTGTCAAGAAAACTTATGACACTTAAATACTACTTAAAATAACTTTTTCCCTGGTGGTACATTTCCCTACAGGGAGACAATATGCCCATCAGAAAACACACTATAAACTCTTATCTAATTTGTTCATCCATTCTGTCTGAGGTTATTATGAGCCTTTTTTGTGTAACTGCTTATAGGTGCTCCGAATGAAATCAAATTTTCATCTGCAAAGCTGAGAAAAATCACAAAACATAGCACTGACACCATGGTATGATAACTTTCATGAATCCTTTAATCTGGCCAGCTAACCTTTCAGGTCAAAATCTCAACATAATGATTAAAATCACAACAGATATGAGCATAAATTGGGGGAATGGACATATATTTCTAAGGGTCTCTAGGGATAAAGAGTATAGGGAGAGGGGAATAAGTTGTCTAGAAAATAATGTATGTTATAATAGGACCATGTTTTTTCCTCATTATCAAAAGATTTGTTTTTAAAGTCTAGAATCAGGTGAAAACAGGAAGGCTGCAGGAAAATAAGTATTTTTTCTTATTAAATAAGCAGACTTTATGTGCTTGTGACTTCCAGAAAATGTGGAAAGGGGCCATGAATGATGACTGACAAACTGTACCTATAAAAGGGTTATTATGTTTTGACAACTATGTGCCAGGTACTATAGATAAATTACTTCATTTATTTACCCTCAAGGTATTATTCTTACTAGGAAAACGACTTGCACCTAAAACCTGTATTCCTACCAGTTTCACACAGCTATTACATGAAAGAAGTAAAATTAGAATCTAATCTATATGATCCCAAGCTGACAAGGATTTATTCCCAAACAGTTTAATACTGACCTTCAAAATAAAGTTACTGGAAAAGTAAAAACACTCACATAAAAATGAACTAAACTTTTGGATTCTCAATATAAAATCAAAATAACTATTAGGTAAGAAATATGACACAAATTTTTGATAAGTCACTTTTGTTTTTCTGCAGAAAAACTGGCAATATGTATACTTACTATTTTTACCCTTAGAGTCTAATCTATTTATATTGAAGTTACATATATTTTTAAATGGTTAAATATATCACAAGTAGTCATCTCTTTTGCCTGACTCAGAAAAAAAGCGAAATAAAGTTGGTTAGCAACAATATGACTCATATTATGCTTATTGCTCTCCTAACACATTTGGTTTTCACATAAATATATTATTTTTAAAAAGATTAAGCCAAGGTACATAACCAAGGAAAGAATCAAGTACTGCTTTCAAGAAGATAAATCTTCAACTTTCTGTCTAATTTACCACAAACATGTTAGGTCTCATATAAAATTTTTTGGGGCAAAAATCCCTAATTTCTCCGATGACACTGTTGATAAAGAATTAGGAGTAATTTACTACCCAGGATATTTTTAAATCTGAGATAAATATACATAACTACTTACCTCAGACATGGGGGTTCCCCAGAAGTCATTCTGAAATAAAGTTTTTAAAGGTGTCGATGGATGCAGGTCTTTATTATCCAGTATTGCTGAAACATCATCAAAAACAAAACCACAAAAGAGGCTGTTCCAATAGCAGGCAGTAACCACACCTACTATTAAGGTTACTTCTTTGAGGTTAATATCAGCCATCTTTTCCACAAACACTTGTGGACAAAATCTGGGGAAAAAAATCATGAAGATAAAATGAAATAAGTAACAGGTATTTTTCAAAAAACTACAATTTTAATAGAAAAATAATAAGCAAAATAAAGATAGAATGCTAATTCTCCAAAAGAATTAATTAAAGCTCAGCTCAAATGTCATCCAACTCTAAAAAGCAATTAGCTGACCACCTCTCCATATTCCTAACCGAAGTCAGAATTAATTTCTCCCTTATACGTGTTTTCATCCCTCTATTAAATTCTTTTATCACCCCACTTAATCTTCAGACCACTCTCTCTAGCAAACTAGATGGTGAACTCCTCATCAATTGTTACAAGTCAGGTTACCTGGGAAACAGATATACACAAGCTAATACTAAAAAACTAGTAAGATGTGCTCCACGAATAGCTAAATGAATCTTTGTTGGAAAACAAATACTTAAAAAGTCACTGCTCATGGATTTCTAAAATGTAGATGAAGCTTATATTTTAGTACTTTATAAATCTCAAGATCAACTATTATTTCAAGCAGGGGTCCAAACTTAGAGCATGCAGTCTTGTTTAATCAAAAGCCTTTCAAAAATATTTGTCTTGAATGCCTTTATGCCAGCTGTATACTAGCCAGTTAACTACAGTCCCATTATCTTTCACCCAGATTGATTTATTTGATTGATTTACATTATCTGCTTGGCTGTTGAGGATATGAGTTTATGACCCAGATCTAAATCATGGTTTTTCTTTTTCCAATTACAACAATGCTTTTAATCTAGAGAATGCGCTTCATACATGACAATTCATAATTAAGTCACTGTTTTAGAAAGGATTCAGCAAGGGAATGGTTGAGAGTAGAAAGAACTATATGAACTGGAGGATACTGAAGCACAGCCCTATGATATAAATATGGTTGGAAGATACTCTAAAAAACAAGCTGATGATATACTTTACTATCTTGAGTGGTGTTACTAGTATCATTTTAGTGTTATCACCTGCGGAGGGCAGAACAGCAGCCCCCAAAATTGTCCATACCCAAATCCCCTGAACCTGTGAATATGTTACATTACATGGCAAAAGAGACTTTTCAGGTATGATCAAATTAAAGATTCTGAGATGAGATTATCCTGGATTATCTGGATGGGCCAATTAATGGGAAGAGACCTTACAACTGAAAAGAGGGAGGCAGGAGTCAAAAAAGCAGAGGTTGGAGTGATATGATAGCTGGCTGGCGGCCATAAACCAAGGCATTATGGCACCTAGAAGCTAGAAAAGGCAGAGAAACACATTCTTCATCAGAGCTTCTAAAAGGACCACAGATCTACTGATATCTCGATTTTGGTGAGACCCATTTCAGACTTCTAACCTCCAAAACTGTAAAATAACAAATTTGTTTTATTTTAAGCTACTATGTTTGTGGAAATTTGTTATGGCAGCAATAGAAGACCAATACATTACTCACAGAGCCAGAAGATCTGAGACCTGAGATATATCTGTAGGGGTTCTGGTCAGACCAGATAGGAAGAATAGGGTAGAAACTTAAAGTCAGGTGTAAGATTTATATAAGCATAGATATACAAGAACCTATAGGAAAGTATTAAAGTATCTTTAGAATCAGATAAGAAAACCTCAGAATACATTAGATGTTTGAAAGAGATGCAAAATCCAATCCAATAAATCAGGAAAAGAAATTAGCTGCACCTTTTGAAGAAGCATAGTTTTCAATTAAAAGAAAAATTATTCAAGAGTTTATCTTGAATCCAGAAGTGATTTACCACGTATGAACTTGTATACATTCTTTATCACAAAAAACGTTGATGGTGCTTGTTTAAACATCGGAGAGACTGAACAGGTATTCGCCTCAGCTCCCCCCAAACCATAGACTAAAATGATGTCAAAGTATTAAAAAAAAAAAAAAAAAAAGGAAGACTACAAACTCACAAGGATGAAGACAACTGGAGAGGAGTTCATAGCAAATTTTGGAAGCTGAGAAGGCAAAAGGCTTAGTAAGTAACTCAACAAAGCTCAGGAAGTGAATCCTAAGCTGATGCTCAGAAAGCTGAAAAGTTTTTTTGCACTCCTGCCAGCATCAATCACAAAAATTAGTGCCAAGGATCTCAGCAAATAGGGCTAGAACAGATGGATCTGTTAAAGTTTAGACCCCTCTCTCACTGGGTACGGCCAAGTAACCTTCCCTCCTACAGCAAGGCAGGAGACTGCAGACTTCCTCTCTGGAGCAGGTCAAACAGTGTCTGACAAAGGTAGCTCACCGAAAATGAGGGTTAAGTAAAAGTCTGTCTATATATTCTGAGACCCTCCAGCTCTCTTCTACTACAAACTGGGCATAGAATCTTGTAAAATTTTACAACGTTAGAAACAAACAGAGGATTCTAAAAGCTTCCAGAAAGAAATAAAGCAGGTTCCATACCAAAGACCAGTAATTCAAACAAATCTTTTTTTTCA
The DNA here is from genome assembly GCF_041296265.1 of Equus caballus. NCBI lineage: Eukaryota > Metazoa > Chordata > Mammalia > Perissodactyla > Equidae > Equus > Equus caballus. The sequence goes on along the minus strand of NC_091711.1, from coordinate 19,879,551 downwards.
CTAACACCACCGGAAGCTAGAAGAAAAAAATCCAGAAAACAAAAAGGGAGTAATGCTTCAAATTTCTGAAGTATAATAACTTCTAACATAAAATTTTGTATTAATAAACCCAAATTTCCCAAGTGGGAAAGCAGAACAAAAATATTTTGAGACATTTAAAGTCTTAAGAATTTACCTCCAATGTCTCCCGTCTCAGGAAGCCAATAGAAGAGGTACTCCAACAAAATGAAGGCATATACTAAGAAACAGAAAGATAGGGAGCCTTTTTAGGTGCTGGCAGGTTAATTTCATAGGGCCGCTTCCTCCATCTGCGAGCCCCACTCACTTCGCGATTACATGTGTGGATACTTCTACCAGCTTACTGCTTGCTATACCTACCAGGAACAACTCTGCAGAGCAGAGAACACACGTGCCTCCAACCTTTATTATTTATGGTCAAGACCTATGCTTCAGAGGACAACACCTCACGATCATTTGTGAGGTGCAACCCCAGGGACCCCCAAAACTTACTGAGAATTGTGATACTGGTAGATGCTCCCAATGATGCAAGCAAACCTTAATTAGGACATCCCAAATCTATGTGTCCCTGTTAGATTCCCTGGCTCCTCAGTTTCCCTCCTGGGATGGCTCCCTCCACCTCCGACAATGCTGGAGATGACAACGTCCCAGCCCACAACAACACAGGACACGACAATCTGAGAGATGACAATACCAACAGCTTGGGACAAGAGGATTCAAGAGATGACAAGAGCCTAAGACACTGCAAGACACAGCTTCATCCTGAATGCTGCTTCTGCAACCTTCCATTAGAGGAGAGATGACACCCAGGAAGACATGGCAGCCGATGATGGCGAGCACTGCCTGGGATTTGGTTGCTGAACTGAAAGCTTGTTTATCTAAATTTGCTGCTGCTGATTCCCTTGAGTGGCATTTTGCAGAGTTAACTATGTGTTTACCCCAAGGCCTCCTTGTTTACGACAACATTTGCTGCTTGAGTGTGAGGCGGTATTAGGACTGCCAGGCTGCTCTCTGCTGTGCCTTTGAGCTTTGGAAGGCAAAGGGTGAATCCTGCAAATACAAGCCCAGTATTCTGCTTTGTGGACATCCCTAAGCAGGAGAAGGCTCTTAAGGCAGTGGCAACTGTGGGGCCCATCTCTGTAGGTATAGATGCAGGCCAGGATACTTTCCGGTTCTATAAAGATGGCAATTATTATGATCCAGAATGCAGCAGTGAACACCTGCATCATGATGTTCTGGTGGTTGGCTATGGCTTTGAAGGAGCAGAATTAGATAATAAATATTGGCTTGCCAAGAATAGCTAGGGTACAGATTGGGGCATGAATGGCTACATAAAGAAGGCCAAAGAATGGAACAATCGCTGTGGAATCGCCACCATGGCCAGCTATCCTACTGTGTGAGACGATGGGGATAAAAGAAGGACTTGACTGAGAACAGAATATCCAGAGAAGGAATTTTATCTTCAAAGTGACCAGACCTTACTGTATGGGATAAAACACTTGAATCACTGAAGATCTAAGTTGTGATGTGAATTCTGTGACATTTTATACTGGTAAAATGTTACATTTCTTTAATCACTGTTGTAAACGGCTTTCTATTATTGACTTGCCTAATAACTTCTGAATTTTCATTTTTTAAAAGGATACATAAAGTTTTACCTTTTAAAGTAAAACAATTTCAAAGCAAATTAAAAAAAAAAGAAAGAAAGACGGGGAAATTAGGAGATAGGGGATCTAAGACAAGAGAGTGACAAAGGAAACACCCAGAATGACAGCCAGGTAAGCAGACCTATTCACCAGTAGACACTGGAACAGGTCAGAAGGTTCCTGAATGACAGTCCCAAGAAGATATAACCAAAAGAACACCTGATGTTTAAACACACTGAGTGAAGAACTATTCACTCTTATACCGTATGTGTGTGTGTGTGTGTTTAACTGTAATTCAGAAACACAAAACAACTCAGGGCATCCACCACCGGGTAGGTGAAAATCAAGCCTTGTGTATTGGTCAGAAACCTCTGTCCCATAAATAATCTCAGTCTGTGACCAGGTAACACTTGTGGCGACAAAACTACTGTTTGGTTAAATGTTCTCACCACAGAAAAGTTTAAAATTAAGAAAAAGAAGTAAACGAAACCTGTGGTTTTAATACTTTGAAATTATATTTGGGAATAGTACGTATTTGATTTTCAGGATAGTTCTAGTGTTTAAGAGAATCTGGCACACACTGGAGTCTCTGATATCATAGCTTCAAAAGCATAATTTAAAATACAATATATTGTACTATAATATGTATAATATACATAATAGTAAATTATTGACCATGCAATTTCTGGATTTAGGACTTTTAATTGAAAAAGTATAGGAATCTAGTCAAGTTTACAAATAATATTGGAATTTTTATATGAACTTGGGAGTTACTACTGTTTTAAGTTTAATTTACTAGCTTTATAAAAGATGTTTAAGCATTAGAAAGTTTTGCTTGTTAAGTCAGGCATCTGAAATCCTTGAATAAAAACTAATACATTAAAATTATAAACGCAGTTTTAAATTAGGGCAATTTAGCCAAGTTTTAAATGTAGCTGATTAAGGGCATTTAGTCCTTTCAATTTGAGTTATTTGTTATTTAAAAAAAAGTCACAGTATTTTATAAACAGAGCAAGAATTTTAGGTTGAATTTAAATGCTTAAAGAACACAAGGTTATAAAATGCTACTTTAAGAAACTTGGATAGATCCCATGATTTCTAAACACAGTTAGGTAATAAAAAGTTATGCAGTCACTTTAAGTTGCAAAACAGTTACATTCAGTAATTGCAATGCTCAATCCCAACATAATAATCAAAACTCTGAACTTGGTTTAATTTGGGGGATTGAGTGCCCCAGGCTTGGGTTCACTGCAGATGAGAAGCCTGTTGTCATGGAATGTGTATGCAGTTTATTCTTCTCTTTCTTTACCTAGAGATAGCACCTTATATTCTTGTTAAACATAGTGTTTGAACACTATAGCGCTTGTGGAAATTAATAAAAGAAACCTTAACTAGACTGGAGTTGGGAAAGCCTGTAGGGGGAGCTCTCATACCTTCAAACACATCTCAATTACACCAAACAGGAAGAAGAGGATGCTTGCATCTTCCACGGAAAGTAAAACTACTTTACTACTGAAAGAAGACTTCTCTCCCCACCTGGCAACAGCCTAGCCAACGAGAACGGCAATTCTTTTGGCTATTCCTGAATAAACTAATTTTCAGATAAAATACCAGGTGAATTTGCTTTTTAAGTTGACAAGTTAGAGCAGAATGGAGAGAGAAGAAAGTAAGGAGAGCAAAGGAGCTTACTTTACCACCATATTCAAAGATGAGACTCTCATATGTGTTTGAGGATTCTTTGTGGACTGAAACCCACATCACTGAGGACTGTCACCTGAAGTTCCCTTTATCTCTATTTCATCCTCCTTTATCAGAAGGAAGATCCTTACTCCCTCCTTGGAAGATGGTAATACCCAGCTTTTCTTCACTGAGATCAATCTGCAACCAGCACCTCTACCTCCACCCTCTACTCCCAACATGTGGCTTTTTTGGGCAGAACCTTGGATGACTCTACAACTGAGCTCATGAACTAGAACTAAGAACTAGAATAAGCACTAGAACTAAGCTCTCTCACTTTCTCTCATTATTAAGCTACCTTGGGTAATCTTTTAAAATTCTATTATCCTGGTCCTTTATAAACTTGGTATGAGTGAGGAGTTTAAGAAGCACCAAGTGGGTTTATCAATGAGGTGCTGATCCTGAATGGATGGCATTGCAAAATATTTACTATTCTTGAGAGCTACTGTTATGGTTAGTTTTATGTTTTAACTTGGCTAGGCTATAGTAGTATTCAAACATTAATCTAGCTGTTGCTATGAAGGTATTTTGTAGATGTAGTTAACATCTACAATCAGATGACTTTAAGTAAAGGAGATTATACTCCATAATGCGGATGGACCGCATCCAATCAGTTGGAATTGCCTTAAAAGCAAAACTGACACTTCCCTGAGAGAAATTCTACCTGAAGATTGCAGTCTCTCTGTTCCTGCTAGAGACTTTCAAGGCTGCCCACCGACTCTACAGATTTTGGATTCACTGGCCCCATAATTCTCTAAGTCCACTTTCTGATATAAACGTCTTTGACATATATATAGATATATATATATATACACATAATATATATGTATATATTTCTTCTGTTGGTTGTGCCTGAAGTCACTCCTGTGCATACAATTATCTTCTTGTTAAGGCTGGATATCTGAAAGGTAGGAGTCTCAGCTTGGAAGGCTAGACTCTGCTACTTGTGGTCACACGCTCTAGTAGGTTAGCCCGAACTTCTTTAAATGGTGATGTCAGGAGAGCAGGAGGGCAAGTCCCAAAGTGCAAGATCTTTTTTTTGTGAGGAAGATTGTCCCTGAGCTAACATCTGTTGCCAGTCTTCCTCTTTCTGCTTGAGGAAGATTGCCCCTCAGCTAACATCTGCGCCCATCTTCCTCTATCTTATGTGGGATGCTGCCATAGCATGGCTTGACAAGCGGTGCTAGGTTTGCACTGGGGATCCAAACCTGCGAACCCCAGGCCACCAAAGTGGAGCGTGCAAGCTTAACCCCTGCACTACCAGGCCGGCCAAGCACAAGCTCTTTAAGGTTAGGGGAAAGGAAGAGGGTTGCATAAGGACATAGACAGAGGGAGGCATGATTCACTGTAAGAATGTAACACATCACTAGTTGTGGGAATGCTATAGACTGGATGTTTGTGTTCCCTCAAAACTCATGATAAATTCTAATGCCCGACAGGAGGGTATTTGGAGGTGGGACCTTCGGAAGGTGATTACATCATGAGGGTGGGGCTGTCATTAATGGTGTTGGCATTCTTATAAAAGAGGCCTGACAGGGATCCATTGCCCCCTTTGCCATGTGAGGACATAGGGAAAAGACGCCCTCTATGAATCAGAATGTGAGTCTTCACCCAACACTGAATCTGCTGATGCCTTGATCTTGGAATTCCCAGACTCCAGAACTGTAAGAAATAAATTCTTGTTGTTAAAAACCACTTAATCTAGGGTATGTTATTGCAGTACCAACAGACTAAGATAGGAAACTTCTCGTTTTCTTCCTAGGCACACAAGCATATTCACACAGATGCACATATATGTGCAGTTTCAACCACAAGAGAAGACCACTCATGAGCTACATTACAGACATACAAAACAGTATACTTCCTTTATGAAAACTGTACTGACTGCTCACTTTTTCCAATAATCCAACAGAAGAACTGTGGGAAAAAATAAACCAAATAAAATAGGAAAATTTTACATGAACTTGGAAATATCTAGCCTGGAAAGAAAAGTCCTCTCAGTTAAATAATGTCATGATTATATCTTCCTCAATAAGAATAATCTACTGTATTTCATTAATATTTTAAAGTTAGTAAAACTTTGGCCCGAGAAGTGTGCATTCACACTGACTCCTACTAATCTTTCCAGTCTCCTCACGTTGAGAAAAGACAAGAGTCTACTTGCTGCACACTGATTCCTCTCCATGAGAACAGGCAAAACAAAACATTTACTATACTTAGTGGATACTAAATTTCTCATGGCCATGCGTTATTTTAGACGCTGGAAAAGTAAGCTAACATTCATTTTCCTGATAAGGCAACAAAAAGGGAATGGAAGTAACATCTAAGAAACAAAGGCTGATTGGTACAGAGAACGGAGGTAGCAATTATAAAAGGCAAGTCTTTCTTGTGACGTGATTTTGGTCAGATAAAGCTGCTCATATAATCAAACAGAAGAAAGAAGGCAGGTCTAGGCAAGCATTCCTGTAACAAGGCCATTTACAAAATCATCACATAAATTCCTTCCCTTGGTGAAAACTGACTGATGTAGAAAATTTGGTGAAAAACAATGGTGAGTTTTAGCAATTTTCCTCAAAATTTATACAGTGAATGAATGAACTAGAATTTGAGTTGAATTTCTTGATTCACAGTCTAGCACAGTGTACAAGCTCAAAACTATTGTTAGAATGAGCAAAATAATGAACTTTAAGCAAGATTTTTGCATTTAATCAGGACTGCAATTGAGATCTGGGTTACAATCTTAGCTTTATTAACTATTAGGAAATTACTTAGCTTCTCTGAACCTATTCTCACTTTTGAAAAATGAGAATAAGACTTACCATTAGGCCAGGTACCTTGAGTTGCTGGGAAAGTAAATGTGAACAAGAGGGTGAGGGAAAGAAAGGGTAGAAAAGACCAATACAGACAAAACAAAACTAGTAAATGAGTAAAAAGAAAATAATAGTTATAATGAACGAAACAACAAGAAAAAAAACAAGGTGGTGCGGTAAAAATAACAGATTCCTACTATGAAAATAATATGTAGTTTTAAGCATAGTATACGACATAATAACTCAAGAAACATTAGATTTCATCCCTACTTTCCCCTGCTAAATTATGAATTAAAAATACTGAACATGAGAGGCCAGCCCAGTGGTACAGAGGTTAACTTCGCATGTTCGGATCCCGGGTGCAGACCTATGCACTACTTGCTGAGCCATGCTGTGGGAGGCATCCCACTTATAAAGCAGAGGAAGATGGGCACAGATGTTAGCTCAGGGCCAGTCTTCCTCAGCAAAAAAAAGAGGAGGATTGGCAGCAGATGTTAGCTCAGGGTTAATCTTCCTAAAAAAAAAAATTCTGAACATGAAGAATATTTAATTCAAATTCTTGAGTAAACAAATTTATATAATTAGAGTATGATAATATTTAATATAGATGGCAAGACTGAAGAACAAGCACTTTACAAATATTGGTTCCCTGAATGCCTGAGGAGGCAGTTTAGCATAGCAGTTAAGAACATGTCCTCCAGCCAGGAAGATCTGTGTTCAAACGCACTGTTTAAGTTTGAGCAGGGTATTCAACCTCTCTAAGCGTCAGTTTCTTAACTTCATTGGAAAATGAGGACAATATAAGCACCTATTTCATTGGATTGTTATTGAAGACTAAATGAGATAATGACAAGGCTATAGTAATCAAAACAGTATGGTACTGGAATATAAACAAACACATAGAACAATGGAACAGAAGAAAGCACCCAGAAACAAAAGAACCAAGAATATACAACATGGAAAGGATAGTCTCTTTAATAAACCGTGTTGGGAAAACTGGAAAGCCACATGCAAAAGAATGAAATTGGACCCCTATATTGCACTACTCCAAAATAGATTAAAGACTGGAATGTAAGACTTGAAACCACAAAACTCCTAGAAGAAAACATAGGGAGTAAGCTCCTTGACATAAGTTTTGGCAACGATTTTTTGGATTTGAAACAAAAGCAAAAATAAACAAGTGGGACTATGTCAAACTAATAAGCCTCTGAACAGCAAAGGAAACCATCAACAAAATGAAAAAGCAACCTATGGAATGGAAAAAAATATTTGCAAATATATACCTGATAAGGGGTTAATATCCAAAATATATAAAGAATTCATACAATTCAATTGCAAAAAAACCAACAGTCTGATTAAAAAGCAAGCAGAGGAACTTCCTCAAAGAAGCCATGCAAATGACCAACAGACAGATGAAAAGGTGCTCAATATTACTAATCATCAGAGAAATGCAAATCAAAACCATGAGATATCACCTCACACCTGTTAGAATGGTGATAATCAAAAAGACAAGAGATGATAAGTGTTGACTAGCATGTGGAGAAAAGGGAACCCTTGTGCATTGTTGGTGGGAATGTAAATTGGTAGAGACACTGCAGAAAGCAGTATGGGGTTTCTCAAAAAATTAAAAACAGAACTACCATGTTATTCAGCAACTCCACTTCTGGCTATACAGTCGAAGAAAACAAAATTACTATCTTGAAGAGATATCTGCACCACCATATTCATTGCAACATTATTTACAGTAGCCAAGCCATGGAAACAACCTAAGTGTTCATCAGAGGATAAATGGATAAAGAAAATGTGGTACATACACATAATGGAATATTACTCAGCCATAAAAAGGAAATCTCGCCATTTGCAACAACATGGATGGAGCTTGAGAGCATTATGCTAAGAGAAATAAGTCAGACAGACAAATACTGCGTGATCTCACTTATACGTGGAATCTTAAAAAAAACAAACTTATAGCAACAAAGAACATATTGGTCAAAAGACAAACTTCCAGTTATAAGAGCAGTAAGTTCTGGGGATATAATGTACAGCATAGAAAAAATAAAAAGAAAGAAAGATAATGAACAGTATTTGGTATATCATCTTTCAGTAAAGGATTAGACAAAATTATCCCTACAAATCTGAAGAATGCCTTTAAGTGTATCTCACAAAATCAGTATTTATACAATCTTCTACTGAGCTGTTATTCAAACACGTGGTTTGGAAAGAAATCTATTATTTATTTCCAAAAGGAAAACTTATCATCAATTATATTATTAAAAAATTGCCTTAAAAAAAAGGATAAAGATGGGAGGCAGTGGTCCAAACAGTCGAAAATGTCATTTAGATTTCAAGTCTAGAGCTTCTTGAGTTACCTAGTGGTCTATCAGACTCCAGAATGGCTGAGAGCAGTGGGATGAGCAAAACTTGCACAAATAAGGGCTGTAAACACCTGAGAAGGCGATTTCATAGAAGGGCACCCTCGCGAACCAAGAAAGCGACAGCCACAAGACTAATGAGTACTTCTTCAGTACTCACCAGCCCCTTCTCTCTCCACCCCCAGCAGTGGCCCGGGCAAGTTCTAACCTCTCCTCTCTAGAGCCTTCACTCTCTATATACTAGCTCCTCAACTCAACCTTCAAGCCCTTCCACCCGCGAAACTGATGGTGCTACAGGGCAGGCGGGCGGGGTCGGAGGATGCGGTGGCCTCTTCTCAATTCTTCACTCGTCCCCAAGCCATGATCTCGGCCGCGCAGCCCCCATTCCACTGTACAGAGACACATTCTGATCCCAAAGAAGGGTAAAACTTTTTTGTCTTCTTCTCACAGAGAACACCACCTGGGGTGTCGCTTGCAAACACCTTGGGAGAAAGCCCGGTTTTCCCACCTCTGCACACTCGGCCCCGGCCCTTCCGCCCCAATGGTGGGAGCGTCTCTAAACCAGGACGCTCCCCTCTTCTCCTCCCCCGCCGCTGACCGACAGCTCAACCTCACCTGGGAGCGGTTCCACCAGGGGATGGCTTAGGAAAACCTCAGAAAGAGCAGCCCAGCGAACGACGCCACCGAAGGCACAGTCATGCTCGACCTCGTGCAGGGATCCAGCGCAGACGCGCCTCGGCCACCGCGCCTCCGCCGCCGGGTCGTTCCCCCGCTGCCCCGGTACAGCGGCAGCCTCTCGCATTGCACGCCGGGAACGGCCTACCTCCACTTCTCAGAGACTTCAGTTCCCAGGAGGCACAAGCTTCCAAGCAGAACTGCACTCTGGGATCTGGAGTCCTCATCGCCGAGCCTTCTCCTTGTCCTTCTCGCAGAGTCCGGGGACCCAGCTGGGGAATCTAACGTAAAGCATTACCCATAGTCGTGAAATGTAGGCTCCCCTCGCATCCGGGGCTTTGTTCTGGCCCTGACAGGGTGGGGAATAGGGTCGCCTAGCAGCCGCTACCGCTTTACTTGCTCCGGACCAGTTGGCGGGATCCAGTGTCGGATTGGAACCGCGCTGGGGAGCGGTCAGGCGTGGCGGCGGGGCCCGGCTTGGTGGGTGCGGTAGATAAAGGGCCGCCTCTGGTTGCCAGGGTTGGTCTAGGTGGGCGGATCCTAGTGAGCAGGAGCTGCGGCTCTCTTCCCACGCAGGTTCTGTAAGCGTCAGGGCCCATCTGCAAGAGCCCAGCTTTCCGCCCCTTAGCCTTTGGTCAGCAATCCATCTGCCTTCTCGCTTCAGCCCTGATTTCCCCGGCCCAACTGCGCTCAATTTGTCGTTTATTTCCTCACTTTTTTACCCCCAGTTTCTGCTTCTCCGATCAGGGGTCAATTTCGGCCATCCGAGCACCTCCGCACTTCGCACCATTAGATGTTCGCGCGCCTTGGTGGTAAGGGGGCATGAAGGAGGGGACTCAGAATCTTAGTGCCGAGCTAGATTAGTTTTAGCAAGGAAGCCGTCATAGTTTGTTAAGCCGATACAATATCTGATGGTTTGTGCCAACTGGTATAATTTTGATCAAGGCTATTTTACCCGCTTATCTGTTATACAGTTAAGGAACCATAGCTCTTTGCTAACACCATAGGGAGTTATAATAATGTAATCTGTAGAACTAAATTACTGTGAAAACAGTAATGCTGTTTACCTTGAAAATGCTAATACCCACCTGTTTTGTTATCGAAGGTAAAGCACGGTGAAAGAATTCAAGATGCCACCTAATATAAACTGGAAAGAAATAATAAAAGTCGATCCAGATGACCTGCCTCGTCAAGAAGAATTGGCAGATAATTTATTGATTTCCTTATCCAAGGTGCTTAATTGATAAATAATGCATAAATATATACATACAACTATGATTAATCTAAGTTGTCCCTTTAATCACTGAATGGTACAATTGGAAGAGTTCTTATTGCTTAAGGGTTATAAAATATATAATAGTTGTTTTTCTGTTTACTTAGGTGGAAGTAAATGAGCTAAAAAGTGAAAGTCAAGAAAATATGATACACCTTTTCAGAATTACTCAGTCACTAATGAAGGTTTGTATGCAGTAGGTTTTAAAAGCTTTGACTGTTAGAGAAGATTTAAGAATCTGTTCTTAAATCAGTTAATCTCTGTGAAAGTACTTTGTGATATCTAAGTTACCACTAAAAAATGAGATATTTTCAAGTGTGGATTTAGAATTTTAGTATTCAGAACATTGCTAGTTTCTGCTAGAAAGTTCCTAAAAGAATGTGAGGGAAACAGATGAGTAGGTTTAAAAATAACATAGGGAGGTCCTATGTTAATTCTGTTAATATACTCCTGAGGTAGAAGTGAAAAATGCAGACGATTACTGTAGGGATTGGCTAGGCGGGGAGGAGAGTTAGGTGTGAGAAGACTTGTTCATAAAGGTCAAAGGCTGATGAGTAGTTTTAGGTCAGTGGAAAGCACTGGTAAAATGTTAAGAAGATTATAGAGCTGGAGGGTACTGTAAATACAAATTGGGAATAGACAATGTGCATATTCTTTACATTTGAGGAGACAAGTGCACAAAGTTTATAGCAGGTTCAAGAGGAAACAGATGTTGGGAATAATTTGGAATAGGCTGTCAAAGGCCTTAAAGGTGTATTTTATGCTGTGAGCAATGAGGAGCCATGAAAGGTTTTTGAGCCACAGTTGATAGATAGAAAACTATGCTTTGGGAAGGCTAAACTAGGTAAGGCAAACTAAACTAGGGAAGGTAAACTAGGCTAAATAGGACAAATTGAAGGAAATTGAAGCTCTTTAGACAAAACATTATGAAGGAGGTTAGACATAAAATTATGGACTAGAATAATGACAATTAGAATAGAAAAATAGACATAGTGGAAAACATTACAAAGGGAAAAGTTGCAATACTGGATATAAGACTTGAGGGAAAAAGAAGACTCAAAGATGTTTCAAACTGTTAGGAATCTAAAAATTATATCCTTAAGTAAGAAAATCATCTATTCATTTCAACAGATATTTACTGAATATCTCTATGTGCCGGGGATTTTAAGCACTAAGTATTGGGATAGCAAATAAAATCCTTGTTTTCAGTGCTTACATTCTAGTGTAAAGGCATATTGAAATCGCTTTTTTTTTTTTTAATGTTTAGATGAAGGCTCAAGAAGTAGAGCTAGCTTTGGAAGAAGTTGAAAAAGCTGGAGAAGAACAAGCAAAATTTGGTAAGTGCCTTAGAAAGTTTATTATGGTGGTAAATAGTGGATTCCATTTATTCACTAAGCAGTAGAGAATTAGCTTTAATATATTCTATAAAATTTGTATAGTCAATTTATTTTGAAATATATTCTAGAATTTCTATTTCATGGATCAGGTATAAGACGGTTATTTTCTCTTATGTTACCTTATTTTTACAATCATGATGGAATCTTTGAAAAGAATTTATTTTATTATTTTATTGAAATTTATTTAGAAGTTTATTTTGAGGTAAATTTGACCAATTGAAACATTTATCTTTTTTTTAAATAGAAAATCAATTAAAAACTAAAGTAATGAAACTGGAAAATGAACTGGAGGTATGTCCTTTTGTATTCCCTAGGGTATAATTGTTAATTTTATTGTTTTGAATTATTATTTTCAAATTTTCTTTTATTATGGGAATATAATTTTTGTTGTTGTAATGGGAAAAATCACAAGAATGATATTGTGTTCGTAATTATTTGTTCAGTATATGTTTTACATGCCTGTTATGTACCTTAAATTCTGCTAAAGATTAAGCATCCAGTTTTGAACAAAATAAAAACATTCAATGGCCTCATGGAGCTTACAGTCTAGAGAGATATGCAGAAGGATTAGTAGTAACCCACTAGAGGTGGAGTGAGGCACATGGGAATTTGAGGAATAGTGACGGAAGGGTGTGGTAGAAGAAGTAGCTTTTGAGAAAGCCAAGAGTGAAAATATGAATGTATTGTTAAGGAACTGAATACATTGAGATTCCTGAGAATGTGGGAAGGAATGTGATATAAATGGATTAACCTTTAAAAAGAGGAGGGATCTTCTTCCTTTGTAATAGGAAGGGAGGAAGGATGGATGTATACAGAAGCTTTATGTGTGTAGGTTTAGTGCCTAGAAGTTGAGAGGGTGGAGAGAAGGTCATCTGCTAAAAATAAGAGTGGGAGATGTGGTCAAATTTTAAGGAAGTCAGATAAAGCTTGAAATATAGTGGGGAATGAGCTGGAGATTACAAGGATCTGACATCAGACAATTTGAGTTCAAATCCTGATTCTTTTACTGTTAACTTTTATGTTAACTCTGTGAACTTTGATGATTTATTTTTTTATTCCCTACTGTATATCCAGCTCCTACGAAAATGCCAACCACTCTCAATAAATACTTATTAAGTGAATTAGGAAGTCAGATCAATTCTGTGTTAGTGTTTAGCCAGGTAGCTGCTATAGAATAGAAGGATAGGGCAGTTGGAGATATTGATAAGAAAGTGATTGAAGTGATGATTTTGAAATCTTAGCTGAGTAAGCAAGGAAGTCAAGATTGGAGTGGTAGAGAGAGGTTAGGGAGAAGAGGAGTCAAGGGATTAAGGGGTCCTGTGAGGCAAAGGGCAGGTATCCTAGGAATAATTGAGAGAATGTTTCTGCTTGGACAAGGTTCTCGTGTGGGCATGGAGTGGGAGGCTATAACAAATTCAAGAAGCAAGTAAAAAGAAAAAGTGAGACCAGAATGAAAGTTACATAGATGTGGAAATTGCTTAGGGGGCTTTTGATGGAAGCCTATGAGCCGTGTTGCCAAAAATTCTCAATGAATTTTGTGAGGGAGTGACTGGAAAGTTGGTAGTTCGTTGCTACTGTGAGTAGGCAGGGATAGCTGGATATTATGTGAGATTCAAAGTAGTTGGAGTGTTTTCAAGATGGTGGAGGAATGATAGCCTGAAAGTTGCAGATTGGGGTATATCAACACCTTCTCTTGACCCTGAGGTATATGGGATGTGAAAGAAGGAACATCTCCCATTTGAAAGAGTTTCAAAGGAATTAGTAAAGGAGCCAAACTGCAACTAAGGCAAGGAGATGGAATGGATGATTCAATAAAAAGGCTGAGCATGTGAAATATTAATTTTTCTTGGAAGAAGATTTTTGAGAGCACAATGGAAAGCCTTTTGAAGGAAGGAAAGTGTGAGAAAAATTTAGTTAAGGTAGAGGAGTAACAGAGCTATATGGTGAAGAGATTAATGTGGTTAGATCACCAAGGGATTTGATGTTTTGTACCATGACCAAAATAGCGGGAATATGAAGTGAAATGGATGTAGTCTGCTGCGAGATTTTAAAGATAATCTAAGACTGGACTGTCCAATACAGTAGCACTGACCACTTGAGGCTATTTACATTTAAATCATTATAATTAAAATTAAAAATTCAGTTCTTCAGTTGCACTAGCCACATTTCAAGAGTTCAATAACCACATGTAGATAGTGGCTACTGTACTGGACAGTGCAGAGAACATTTCCATTATCTTAGACAGTCCTGTTGGATAGCACTGGTCTAAATAGTCTGTCGTCTGAGGGCAAGGGCGCGTTAAGAGCTCTAGCGTCAGTGACTGGGGTGGAGGCTGTGGTGGTTTGTAGGCTGGGTTCAGAGCTCTGATGCTCAGGGGAAGCCTAGATAGTTCATTGCCTGTGTTCTTTGCTTCCTCAGTTTAGTCTGGTGCCTGTGGCTCAGTGACTGTAGCAGAGCTTGAGTGATTGGTCAAGTCTTCGTAGCTCTGGGTGGCTCATGAAAAGCTTACAGGATTCTCAGCCTGTGAACGAAACCTTAAATAAGCTAAATTTAAGAAAAGAGGTTCTTCAGCTAACATGACTTTAAACATCCGGTACGGATTATGATACAAATGTAAAGTCAAGATAGTTATTTGTTTGTTGTTTGATTCATTTGAATCTCCAAATATGATGGGATTAATTTGTACTTTTATTACTTTAGATGGCACAACAGTCTGCAGGTGGACGTGACACTCGGTTTTTACGTGATGAAATTCGCCAACTTGAAAAGCAATTGGAACAAAAAGATAGAGAATTGGAGGACATGGAAAAGGAGTTGGAAAAAGAGAAGAAAGTTAATGAACAAGTAAGGCACATTTTTTTCAGTGAATCTTAACTGTTTATCTAAAAATAACACCTGATTATGCTTTTTATAAGTATTGGTAACAATATCAATTTTGTATGTTATATTTGAGAATTGATATATACTTATCTATAAGGTTTTATATCACAGTTAGTGTTGTCATCACATCTTTAAAATATAATGGATCAGGTGCTTCTAGTGACTGTGACTTGGAGATTAACTCTATTGTTGGAGGTACATTTTTCTCAGGATGTTAGAATTATTTACAGAAGGTTGATGATTTGGTGTGGAGCATTGGTATGAAGAAATTAATAGGCAATCAGAAATAAGTGATTTTCTTATTTGCCATAGTTTATTTTGGAGAAAAAGGTATTTTATTTATTTATATTAGTAGTAGACTTGAAAATTAATCTTTCACTGATGATCAATCAAATTTCTTGTTTTCAGATATTCCTCACTTTATATAATATATACATTCTTAAAAAAGTTGCGTTAATGTCAGCATTTTTCAAATCAATGCATATTTTAAATCATGACATTTCATCTTTTATACAAGCATTATTTGTTATTACTCATGTTATTCCTTGTTATTTGTAAAATAATTCATGCAATGTTCACTTTAAGGAAAATATTTTTGGCAGATAAATTTGTATTTCCTGTCAGAAAGTAGCATTTCATATTTTGCCTCAGCTGTAGTAAAGTTAGTACAAATTTGGTCCCTGAGTATGGTAACTGTCCCGTCCCTGATGCCCAGAAGTTTTTTCTACCTTTGTGCCCTTTAGATTGTCAATGTTCTGTTATATCCTGAAAATCTTATTTTGTACATTGTTCTCTTGGAAATGGAAGGTTATAAATTTTAAGTAAACAACAATGATTATGAGGTAATATTGCTATTTAAAGAGAATCTGTCATAAATTTATTTGTAAGGAAAAGCATCCCCATTCTTGATATGTCTATTTTACTATATAATTCGGAAGAGTCAGGTAAAATTGAGCTCTCTATACGATTTTTACAGTGGAAAAAGTATGGATTGATGCCACCTAAAGGTTGGGAATAAGCTCTTAGAGGATTATCTGTTTAGGTAACTCAGTAAAACATTACAGACCTATGGATTTCTTAATCATAAAGGATCCAACCTATGATATACAGTAATAGAATTGCTAGAGAGGGTATCTGTCCATGTAGTTTTCTGGACTATTGTTTTTCTGTCTAGCTTATATATTAGTCAGCTCTCATCATTCATACCACACACCCTTAGCTAATCAGAACTTCTTGTCCATTCATATCTTAGACTGCTGTCTTTATTCATAGGCACACACAGAAAACTTGAATATATGGCCTGTGTACCATTGTAACTGCTAGGTTCTTTGAGATGGAATGCGGGTATGAGTTGCTTTGGCAATTTCTTCTTTGTCCTTAACCAGTCATTCAGTCTTACTGAGTGTTTATAGCATGCTAGAGACTTTGTTAGGGATATAATGGGCAATGATATTCTGCTTCTCATCGATATTCACTGTCAATAATAAATGTAACAGGGATAAGATGATACTTAAGGATCTAAGAATACTCTGGGATACTCTGAGAAGGGCTACTTAAATCAGTCTTGAGGTTCAGGAAGTGATCTGTAAATTGAGACCTGAAGTAGGAGTCAACCTGGCAAAGGGAATGCGATGTATGTGGTGGTTAAGGAAAGGGCGTTCTGGGTAGAAGATACAGCGTTTGCTAAGACCTAGAGGTAAGAGATAGTGTGGTGTATTCAGGGAACTACAGTAATTGATTTTGGCTAGAATATAGGTACAAATAGCTACTGTAGAGTCCTTACTATGTGCCAGATACTTTGTATGCATTAATTCATTATTCCTCATTTGATACTTATCATATGAGATAGGTGATATTTCCCGCATGCTACACATGAAGAAACTGAGACACAGAAAGGGTAAGTAATTGCCCATGATAACACAATTAATAAGTGGTGAAGCCAGGATTTGAATCCAGACTTACTCAAGAGTGTGTGCTCTTAACCACTGTGCTGTCCTGCCTTCCCAGTTTTCACATCCATGATCCTCTGGGGAGATAAGCAAAGGCCAGTTCCTGAGGAATTTGGTCGTTTTTCTGAAAGGAGCCAATGAATTTTGAACACAGGGATATCCTGATCAGCTCTATACTTTTAAAGTTTACTCTGCTTTGTAGAGAGTAGACTGAAGGGGGCCAAGACTAGTAAGGAGACACTTGTGCTAATTCAGGCAGGTGTGATGATGGACTAAAGTAGTGACTGAGGGGGA